>NC_137771.1:120976190-121576190 GCF_963455305.1 Plecotus auritus
ACAAAAACATGACCCAACTATATGCTGTCTACAAGAGACCCACTTCAAAACAAAAGACACACACAAGATGAGAATGAAGGGAAGGAAAAAAAATTTCCATGCAAATGGAAAAGAAAAAAAAAGCTGGAATAGCAATACTCATATTGGAAAAAATAGACTTTAAAATGAAGGCCATCACAAGAGACAACATAGGTCACTACATAATATTAAAGGGATCAATCCACAAGAGGATATAAACTGGGTGCACCCAATATAGGAGCACCTAAATATATAAAAAAACTTTTAGAGGGCTTTAATGGAGAGATCAACAACAATACAGTCAGAGTAGGGGACTTTAACAACCCTCTGACTTCACTGAATAGATCTTACAGACAAAAACTCAACAAAGAAACAGAGACTCTAAGGCAGCCGTGGGCAAACTACAGCCCGCAGGCCGGATCCGGCCCGTTCGGCTGTTCTATCCAGCCCGCGGAGCCGAAAGAGCGGAGGGTTCTCTTGTTCTCCCCTCCGCTCCTTTACTTTGAGATTTATATTAGTTCACACAAACACTCCGGATAGAACAGCCGAACGGGCTGGATCCAGCCCACGGGCCATAGTTTGCCCACGGCTGGGCTAGGCCCTCGCCAGCCAAAAATATAAGTTTCCTGCCGCAGCAACTTCTAAAGACAAGCTTGCTTCCTGGCTTCCCCTCCTTAGGGCTGGTCACATTTCCAGCAAAAAGAATGTAACTAATTTGCATTTGTATGACTACTGAACTCTAGCAGCTTAATCTAAGAAATGCTAAATATTTGACTTGCCAGCTCTAAAAGTTCAAGGTTCAAATTAAATTGTGAGAACTTATGTAGTTGTGGTAGCTAAATGCCTAAAGTATAGAAATTTATTTTATATATATTTGATGGTCTTTCCAAGTTAAATCTCAAAGCTATAATTGAGGGATAATTTTAGAGCATTTCACAGGCCCTGAAATGTTTTCAAAGGTTTGTTCTCTCTTCTTAAAGGAAATGTTTTTGAATTAAGCCAATCTAATGTACTTGAAATCACATGGAAAGCTTTATCAAATAAAAATTAATAACTATATTTTACTTATATACATATATTTTAAATGTTATGAAGGTTTTGGCCTCTAAGAAAGGCAAAATAGAGTAACAGCATATTTCTTAAATACAGCCAAATTTTTCAGCAACGGAAATTTAAAAGACAAAAAGCCCCTAGCTGCCTGCATTTTAAATAGGCTGGAGGTGAGGCAGCGTTTGTGCCTTGTGAATCAGACGTATAAGTTTACTAAATTTACTTGCTTTGCCTTTTTTAATAAAGATATCTACTTTAATTATTTTATAAATTAGCTTTTTAAATTATAATCAAGGTTTCATATAATTTCAGCTAAATGAAAAGCCAATATTTTTATAAACAATTAAATTCTAATAGAGCCCTCTGAAAGTTACTGGGACTGCCCATGATCCTTCTGTATATGCAAATAAGCCTAAGGTGATACTCTTTTAAAAATATAATTCTAAGCTTAATAAAAAGGAGAAATTAAAAAAATTTGAAATCTCTTCTGCTAATATTTACTGGGTAAACTAAAGATTGTTGTTAAAATACTAAATCTGACAATAATTACAGTCACCATAAATGAAAAATCACTTGAAATATATGGCTTTGCAGCAGTATTTGTTAAAATCTCAAAAAGCAACCATGTGGCCTAAAAATTATTCTGGAAGGAAATAAAGAGATGTTTCCTTCAAATGTCTAACTGTAATTAAAAATCAATATATTAGGCCTTGAGAAGAAAAGTAAGTAATTTGTGTTTTTGCCTCCCTGACAAAGCTTATGTAAAGTTACTCAAAGACTAATAGCAGAAATTTAATTAATGTCATTTACTGTCCATAACCTAGGACAAGTAAAGTTAAAAATAAACCTTATTTCAGATTGATTTAAATTGACCAATTAAATTAAATGAATGGTCATAAAAATACCAGCCTATGTTCAGGGAATGGTATTAGCTGCTACATTAAAAGAGATGTTATACCTCAGGCATTAACCATTTTTACAGATGGATCCAGTTCTGGAAAGGCTGGATCTACTGCAGAAGGGGAGCAAAGGTCCTTCAAACCCCTTATATTTCAGCACAACGGGTAGAAATACAAGCTCTTATTTATCCCTTGACAGATTTTGCTACAGAGCCCATCAACCTATAGTGATAGTGCTTATGTGGTAAGTATGGCCAAAATTATTGAAACAGCTACTATAGGGCACACTAATTCGGAGGAACTCTTCCATTTATTTTTCAGCCTTCAATAGGTTGTTTGAGAATGACAATTTCCATGTTTCATTGACCATATTAGATCCCATTCTGGCCTCCCGGGTCCCTTGGCTGCAGATAATGAGGAATCAGATCACCTCATTGCCCCAGTAGAGGAGGTTACTCCATTTTCCATGGCACAGGCCTCAAATGCCCTACATCATCAAAATGCTTCTGCCTTGCACAAGGAACTCCATATTTCCTGAGAGCAGGCTCACCAAGTTGTCAACCAGTGTCCTCAGTGTGTTATCCACCTCCCTGTGCCAGCATTAGGGGTAAATCCCCGAGGACTTAAACCTAATCAAATCTGGCAAATGGATTTCACTCATATACCTGAATTTGGCAGATTTCGGTGGGTCCATGTCTCCATAGATACATGCTCACACTTTATTTTCGCTACTCCCCAAACAAGGGAAAGTGCAAAGGATGAAATTAACCACTGCCTAGCAGCTTTTCCAGTCATAGGACCTCCCTTAGAGCTAAAAACAGACAATGGACCCGCACACACTAGTTCTGCTTTTCAGCACTTTTGTCAGCAATATCAAATTTGTCAGAAAACTGGTATCCCTTACAATCCTCAAGGTCAAGCAATAGTGGAAAGAGCCAATCGTACTCTTAAAATGCAATTACTAAAACAAAAAAGGGGAGACGGATGTTATGTGTCACCTTAAAACAAATTCAGTCATGCTCTTTATATTTTAAATTTTTAGAATTGCGAGGCAGAGGGTCATACAGCAGCCAGAAAGGCATCAGGCCTCCTGTACAATAGCCTTTGCTGGGTTAGCCTTGTGGAAGGATGCACAAACCAGACAAGAGTTTTACCAGATTTAGTAATGATGTGGGGAAGAGTTTGTGTTTTGTATCTTTCCAGAAGGAGCAGTGCAGCCAGTTTGGGTGCCAGAGCATTACGTGCCACAATGGACCCAGAGAAGCTCCTTGTCCCTTCACTCAAAAAGACTGAGAGTTGCCCCAATGACAGCAAAGCGGAAGAAAAAGAAAACTGAAGGCTACACAAGGGACCGAGGTGCCAACATGGGGTCATCTGAAGAAGTCAATGCCTGAAGCCCAGCAGATGGTAGAAAAGCAAGAAGTGGAAGCTACTTCCTCAACCATGTTTCTGGCTATGCTAACATTGGTTAGCTGCCAGTCTTCTGTTAAGTCTTGCACAGCCAAGTCCGAGGATTCTGAGTAAATATACACCAGCAGCAAAAGAAACTTTCATTTAGTAGCTAAAAATGTTAACATGTCTGTAGTTTGATTTCTCTCTTATTGCTGTGTTGCATTGGCATTATTTTGTTATTATTTTAATAGCCAGAGTTTTGCTCTTGACACTCAAGTTTTAAAATGATAACATTTATGTAGTTTGGTTTTTCCATTGGCATTGTTTGCCATTGTTTTAATAACAGAGCTTTATTCTTGATGTTTAAATTTTACTTTTATTATAGTAGCTTAAAAACAAAAAAAGGGTGAGATGTAGAGAGCTCCTGGGTATTTCTTTAATTATTGTCAGCTGAATCCAGTGGCACTGGCAAAGCCACATCTTGGAAACACGCTTTGCCAGAGGCAGGAGTGTTGTCAGCTTGACCTTTAGTCCAGGTGCCAGGGGGTTGGTTTTGTTATTTAAATCTAGCCAAACACCAGGAATGAATATGACTCGGGTCCACCCAAGAATGCACATAATCTCCTTTGTCTTGACTTTTAGTAAAACTTTCTGGTTTTTGCTGTATAAAATCAACACATTGTATTGGCTCTGGGTCCCTGTCCCTATCAGAGGACAGTGGTCCCACCCAGTCCAAGCTTTTTCCTTCTATCTCTGTGTCTGTCTCTTTCATTTTCTCAATCCCCAGCAGCCCCTACTCAGGAACCAGACCACTCTCTAGCCATGCTGGATGCGGAGAAGAGAGAAATATTTACACTATACTCCTCAAACTATTTCAGAAAATCCAAGAGGATGGAACACTTCCAAACTATTTGTATGAGGCCAGCATTACCCTAATTTGGAAAACAGATAAAGACACTACAAAGAAAAAGAATTACAGGTCAATATCCCTGATGACCATAGATACAAAAATTCTTAGCAAAATATTAGCAAGTTGCATCCAGCAAATATATATATTTGATCAAGTGGGATTTACACCTTGATCAAGTGGGATTTATTCCAGGGATGCAAAGCTGGTACAATATTTGCAAAGCAATAAATGTGATACATCACATAAACAAATTGAAAGACAAAAATCACATGATCATTATCAATAGACACAGAAAAAGCAGTCAACAAAATCCAACACCAATTTTTGATAAAAACACTCAGCAAAGTGGGAATAGAGGGAGTATATCTCAATATGATAAAGGCCACATATGACAAACCTACAACCAACATCATACTCAATGGGCAAAAACTAAAACCATTTTCCCTAAGAACAGGAATAAGACAGGGATGCCCACTCTCACCACTTCTGTTCAACATAGTACTGGAAGTGCTAGCCATAGCGATCAGACAAGAAGATGAAATAAAAGGCATACAAATTGGAAAAGAAAAACTAAAACTGTCATTATTCTCAGATGACATGATGTTGTACATAGAAAACCCCAAAGAATCCATCAAAAAACTACTAAACTTAATAAATGAATTCGGCAATATAGCAGGATACAAAATTGACACCCAGAAATCTATGGCTTTTTTATACACCAATAATCAACTCACAGAAAGAGAAACTAAAAAAACAATGCCATTTACTATTGCACCAAAAATATTAAGATATCTAGGAATAAACTTAAATAAGGAGGTAAAAGACCTATACGTGGAAAACTATAGGACATTGAAGAAAGAGATAGAGGAAGACATAAACAAATGGAAGAATATACCGTGTTCATGGATTGGTAGAATCAACATCATTAAAATGTCCATACTATGCAAAGCAACCTAAAGATTCAATGCAGTCCCCACTAACATATCAGTGGCATATTTCACAGACTTAGAACAAACTCTCCAAAAATTCATATGGAATAAAAAAAAAAATTCTGTATAGACGCAGCACTCCTGAGAAAGAAGAACCAAGTTGGAGGGATCACAACCCAGATATCAAGCTATATTACAAAGCCACTGTTCTCAAAACTGCCTGCTACTGGTACAAGAACAGACATATAGACCAACGGAACAAAATGGAGAACCCAGAAATTTACCCAAGCCATTATGCTCAATTAATATTTGACAAAGGAGGCAAGAGTACACAATGGAGTCAAGATATTCTCTTCAATAAATGGTGTTGGGAAAATTGGACAGATACATGCAAAAAAATGAAACTAGACCACCAACTATACCATACACAAAAATAAACTCAAAATGGATAAAGAACTTAAACATAAGATGGGAAACCATAAAAATCTTAGAAGAAGCCATAGGCAGCAAAATATCAGACATATGTTGTGGCAATATCTTTACCGATACAGCTCCTGGGGCAATGGAAACTAAGGAGAAAATAAGCAAATGGAACTACATAGCAAAGGAAACCATCAACAAAACAAAAGGAAAGCCCACTCCATGGGAGAACATACTTGCCAATGTTATCACTGATAAGGGTTTAATCTTCAACATTTACAGGGCACTCATACAACTTAACAAAAGGAAGATAAACAATCCAATCAAAAAATGGGCAACTGATCTAAATAGACACTTTTCAAAAGAAGACAGAAGGAAGGCAAAGAGACATATGAAAACCTGCTCAAAGTCACTAATCATCTGAGAGATGCAAATCAAAACGACAATGCGATACCATCTCACACCTGTCAGAATGGCTATCATCAACAAATCAACAAATGACAAGTGCTGGTAAGGATGCGGAGAAAAAGGAACCCTCGTGCACTGCTGGTGGGAATGAAGATTGGTGTAGCCACTGTGGAGAACAGTATGGAGTTTTCTTAAAAAACTAACAATGGAACTCCCATTTGACCCAGTGATCCCACTCCTAGGAGTATATCCCAAGAAACTAGAAACACCAATCAGAAAGGATATATGCACCTTTACGTTCATAGCAGCACAATTTAGAATAGCTAAGATTTGGAAACAGCCTAAGTGCCCATCAGCAGATGAGTGGATTAAAAAACTGTGGTACATTTACACAATGGAATACTATGCTGCTGTAAAAAGGAAGGAACTCCTACCATTTGCAACATCATGGATGGTCCTGGAGAGCATTATACTAAGTGAAATAAGTCAGTCAGAGAAAGATAAATATCACATGATCTCACTCATTTTGGAATATAATGAACAACATAAACTGATGAACAAAAACAGATCCAGAGACAGAGAAGCATCGATCAGATGGTCAAACCACAGAGGGAAGGTAGGGGAGGGTGGGGTAAGGGGGAGAGATCAAGGATTTGTATGCATGCATATAAGCATAACCAATGGACACAGACATGAGGGGAGTGATTGCATGATTGTGTGTGGGGGGGCAATGGAGGGATAAGTACACATATGTAATATCTTAATCAATAAAGAAAGAAAAATATATGTATAAAATGGGCAAAGGACCTAAATAGACACTTTTCAAAAGAGGACATACAGAAGGCCAAAGACATATGAAAACATGCTCCAAATCACTAATCATCTGAGACATGCAAATCAAAATGAAAATGAGGTACCATCTCACACCTGCCAGAATGGCTATCATCAACAAATCAACAAGGGAGAAGTGCTGGAGAGGATGCGGAGAAAAAGGAACCCTCCTGCACTTCTGTTGGCAATGCAGACTGGTGCAACCACTATGGAAAACAGTATGGAGTTTCCTCAAAAATTAAAAATGGAACTCCCATTTGACCCAGTGATCCCACTTTTAGGAATATATCCAAGAAAATAGAAACACCAATCAGAAAGTATATATGCACCTCTATGTTCATAGTAACACAATTTACAATAGCTAAGATTTGGAAATAGCTTAAGTGCCCATCAGCAGATGAGTGAATTAAAAAATAATGGTACATCTATGCAATGGAATTCTCCAAAGGAATAAAAAAAGAAGGAACTCTTATCATTTGCAACAGCATGGATGTACCTGGAGAGCATTATGCTAAGCAAAATAAGCCAGTCAGAGAAAGATAAATATCACATGATCTCACTCAACTTTTTTGATATTATACTATACTAGAGGCCCAGCGTGCAAAATCGCGTGTGACCCAGAAACCCACCACGCTACAAGACCCTCCGTGCTGTGAGACCCGCCGCGCCATGAGAACTATCAATGCACCTCCTGGTGACCAGTCATTTGGTCGTTATGGAGTTACGGCCACTGGCTTTTTATAATATAGACTACAGGCCCAGTGCACAAAATTTGTGCATGCGGTGGGGGGTACCCTCAGCCCAGCCTGCACCCTCTTCAATCCGGGACCCCTCAGGGGATGTCTGACTGCCAGTTTAGGCTAGATCCCAAGGATCTGGCCTAAACTGGCAGTTGGACATCCCTCTCACAATCCTGGACTGCTGGCTCCTAATCTCTCATCTGCCTGCCTGGTTGCTCCTAACTGCCCCTCCCTCCTGCCTGGTCACCCCTTACTGCCCCCTCTGCAGCCTGCTGTTCAGTCATTTGGTTGTCCCTCACTAACCCCCCTGATTTTGTGAGGGCATGATTGTCAATTTGCATATTACCTCTTTATTATATAGAATTAGTACAGTTTTGGTAATAATGTTTATTACATGTAATATTATTATATTTAAAATCATTTTTTCTTGAAATATTAATGTTTATTGCATGTAAATGGCTAATTATTTTATATCTCCAACCTGGTAATAGATTTCTTTTGTATATTGTAAAAATAATTAAAAAAGAAAACTGTTAGAAGATAAAAATAAATAGTCAAGGATGCTTGAGTGCATTTTTTTTTTTTTAGTGGCAAAAGAAAACAAAATTGAATGTCCATCAGTATTTGCTCTAAATATAATTTGGTATATTCATAATTTCAATTTCAATATTTCTAAAGGACAAGTAAGTTGAGTAAAAAAATGAAATTGTGGAGTCTTGAACATAGTATATTCAGTTTTTGTAAGAAGAAAACTCTCTATGTAGGAATATATGTTTGCACACAAGCAAGATGAAAGGGTTGGGAAGGTACCTACTAGGCTTTTCAAGGAACCTTGGGGGGATAGCATAAGAGGAGGGGTGTGTGTGTGTGTGTGTGTGTGTGTGTGTGTGTGTGTGTGTTCACATGGGGTATTATGATTTTTCCCTTTAATGCATTTTTTAAATAAGATTCCCATAAATACTTTTAGAATTAAAAAATTGGATGAGCGTTGATTCCTAAGACATTAAAGCCATTGAGCAAAGTCTTAACAACTGGTTAATTGTCCAGCTAGAATGCCAGTATGATGAGCCAGTTCCCTATGTTCAATCTCTGCACAGGTTGCTATTTTTAAAAAAGTAGCTGGAAAAATCCCTCATTGCTTATTCTGTTTGATTTTTTCACCCTTCCCCTTCCTTCTCTATTGAGTAGCCAAGCTAAAAGAACAATAGCTTTTAGCCAGATCCTCTGCTGTTCATCCCAGGCAGACACATTCTTTTTGACTGGGGCATTAATTTCCATGGCTAGGTTAGCTTTTGTATGGTAATTTTCAGAGTTAAAAGAATTGAGGAGGTGACTGAAGACATGTATTTTCTCATTGTCCAGTCAGGATATTCTCCTTGATCTGACAATTTTCAGAAGCCAGCATTTTATTTCATTTCCAGCTTGACAAGGTTATTGTGTCCTTGGGGTTATAAGAAATATCATCTCACCTGTGACCTCCCTTTCACACTGCAAGCTCTCCAAAGACGTCATGGAACCTACACAGTTTAATTTGGGCTTTGCTCAGTCTTCTTTTGGTTACAGTTAATCTGTAGACCCTTGTGAATAATTTGTCATTTAATCCAGGGAGAGATTGCTATCCATCAAATGGAACACATTGCTGTATCCACTTAAGTTTTTCTTTCTACTTCCTGGAAAATACTTTTTTCCCAGGACATTCTTTTCTAAAAAATATATTTTTTATGGATTTTTAGATAGAAACATTGATGAGAGAGAAACATCATTGATCAGCTGCTTCGTGCATGCTCCCCACTGGGGATTAAGCACAAAACCTGGGCATGTGTCCTAACCGGGAATCGAATTGGTAACCTCTTGGTTCCTGGGTCGATGTTCAACTGCTGAGCCACACCATCCAGGCTTCCCTGACATTCTTGACCTCTACCTACAGTTTGGAAATATACAACCACAAAGTGTGAATCTGGGTCTGAGAAATTATGAGGCAGTATGGTAGGCAGAATAACATCCTCCCAAAGCTGTCCACATCTAGTCCCTGGAATCTCTGACTTTATTATCTTACATGATTTTGCAGATGTGATTCAGTTAAGATGTGGAGATTATCCATTGTTGGGGTGAGTCCCGCCTAACCACATGGGTCTTTAAAGGCAGAACGCTTTTCTGTCTATTGTCACAGGAGATGTGACTGTGGAGGAGTGTCCAGAGAGGTGCAACATTGCAGGCTTTAAGGATGGAGGAAGGGTCCATGGAGCCAAGGAATGCAGAAAGCCTCTAGAATCCAGAAAAGGAAAGAAAATGGATTCTCCTGGAGCCTCCAGAATGAACACACCCTGCTGACACCTTGATTTTAGCCCAGTGAGACCATGTCAGACTTCGAGAGGCAAGGTAATGTGTTACAGTGAGCATTCTGGCTCTACTTCCCACTCTTTCTTTGACTTTCCCTTCTTCTCTGTGGAATGTTCTCAAGCTGACTTTCCCTCATGGCAGCAAGATGATGATCAGCAGTGACTGAACAGTAGACTTCCTTGTTCACATCCTTGGCAAGGAGAAGAAAACCTCTCCCTCAAGCATGAAATAAGGTATTTCCTGTAGCCAGATTAGACCATCTGGGTCATATGCTCCCCGCCCCCACCCCCCGACCCCCAGACCAGCCGTGGGAGTGCCAGCTACTGGCAGGTTAAGCCTGAAGGTCCTGAACCAGCCACTGGCAGTGGAGGTATAATGACTGTGATGGGAATCCACACAGAGGAGGGAAAAGCCAAGGGAAGACTGGGGATTAAAGATTGAACTTTTACTCACCCTGCCTCTCAGAATCTCATTAGGTGAAATAATACAGTTCCATATTTTCAAGCCAGTTGACTTTGGTTTCTCAATTACTTGCCATTAAAAATATTCTCTACATATTGTGGCACAGGCCCCTCCTGCCTACTTTTTCTTTCATGGCACCTGCCTGGCTTCTGCAGGCCATTCAGTTTATGACTTTTGGTTTCTAGTAAGACACAGCTTTCTCTGGAGAACTGTCTCCCAGCCCATGCAGCAGTACATTGCATGCCAGGGCCCCTCCACAAGCCACCTGCGACCGGCATTGTTAATTCTTCTTAGTGCTCCTTCTTGCTGAATCCATGCACAGCCTTACGATGTTCAGCACTGTGACAGCCATGACCAGTTATTGCAGCTGGCACAGGTGATGGGCCTGATTTGGCATAACAGTGTCACAAGACATCGTCTTTTTTCCTTTTTAAGTAGATGGTTTGCCTTGTCAGTTTATACTGAGATAACAACAAATTACAATTTTCAGGCTTCCCTCACTTGTTTATCTCCATATTTCCCTAGGCCTGAGCTTGGCACAGCCTGTGTGTAGCCAGCCAGAGAGTACCAGGGCCTAGACTATTAGTATTTAACCTTGAACCTGCACTGCTTGATGAACATAGATGCTAAAATCCTCAACGAAATTCTAGCAAATCAGATCCAGCATTACATTAGAAAGATCATACACCATGACCAAGTGGGATTTATTTCAGGGATGCAAGGCTGGTACAATATCCGCAAATCAATAAATGTGATACATCACATAAACAAATTGAGGGATAAAAATCACATATTCATATCAATTTATGCAGAAAAAACATTTCACATAATCCAATACCCTTTATGATAAAAACTCTCCAAAAAGTGGGAATAGAGCAATCATAACTTAACAAAATAAAAGCCTTCTATGACTACAACCAACATCATACTCAATGGGCAAAAACTAAAACCATTTTCCCTAAGAACAGGAACAAGACAGGATGCCCACTCTCACCACTCCTGTTCGACATAGTCCTGGAAGTGCTAGCCATAGCGATTAGACAAGAAGCAGAAATAAAGGGCATCAAAATTGGAAAAGAAGAAGTAAAACTGCCATTATTCACAGATAACATGATATTGTACATAGAAAACCCCAAAGACTCCATCAAAAAACTACTAGACTTAATAAATGAATTTGGCAATGTAGCAAGATACAAAAATTAACACCCAGAAATCTATGGCTTTTTAAAAATTTTTTTTCAAGTTTTACTTCTTTTTTCTAATTTGGATGCCTTTTATTTCTTCTTGTCTGATTGCTGTGGCTAGCACTTCCAGTACTATGTTGAACAGGAGTTGGTCTCTATGTCATTTATTCCCACTCTGATCTTTATTATTTCCTTCCTTCTACTTACTCTGAGCTTTTGTTGTTGCTCTCTTTCTAATTATTTAAGTTATAGGGTTAGATAACTTATTACAAGTTTTTTTTTTTGTTTGTTTGTTTACTTTTTGAGGTAGGCCTGTAGTGCTATGAACTTCCCTCTCAGGACTGCTTTTAATGTGTCCCATCGATTTTGGACTGTTGTGTTTTCATTGTCATTTGTCTCCATGATGTTTTTTATTTCTTCTTTGATATCTTTGGTAATCCATTCATTGTTTAATGGTCTACTATTTAGCCTCCATGTGTTTGATTGTTTTTTGAGTGTTTTTATTGTAGCTGTTTTCTAATTTCATGCTATTGTGGTCTGAGAAGATGCTTGTTATGATTTTAGTCTTCCTGAATTTGTAGAGACTTAGCCTGTGTCCTAACATGTAGTCTATCTTGGCAAATGTGCCATGTGCACTTGAGAAGAATGTATATTCCATAGCGTTGGGGTGAAATGTTCTGAAGATGCCAATTAGTTCCATCTGATCTAGTGATTCTTTGAGGATTGCTGTTTCCTTGTTGATTATGGTAGCATATTTTTTTAAAATATATTTTATTGATTTTTTACAGAGAGGAAGGGAGAGGGATAGAGAGTTAGAAACATCGATGAGAGAGAAACATCGATCAGCTCCCTCCTGCACACCCCCCACTGGGGATGTGCCCGCAACCAAGGTACATGCCCTTGACCAGAATCGAACCTGGGACTCTTCAGTCCACAGGCCAACGCTCTATCCACTGAGCCAAACTGGTTAGGGTGGTAGCATATTTTTATGCTTTAGTATTATTGATTTCCCTATTGTATTTTCTATGACAAATATATGCATGTAAGTCCATTTCATAATTCATTTTATTTCCTGTTATCGTGTTAAAAATTATTTAAATTGGGTTATCATTACAGTTACTTTTTTGCATACAGTTGATCAAAATAATATAAATGTATTATAAAGTTTGATAAATATGTACTAAAGAAAAATTAAACTTGTATTAGAAATAAACTTAATATGATTTAAAAAAACTACTACTATATCTGGATGAATATTATTTATTTTTAGAATGAGACAAGGGTTAGCATCAATTACTTTCTCAATTTTATTTTTATAAAAAGTGAGAATATTTATTTATGTACAGGCATACCTCAGTGATATTGTGGATTTGGTTCCAGACTACCACTATGAAGTGATTATCACAATAAAGCATGTCATAATCTTTTTGCTGGTAGAAGGTCTTGCCTTCAATTTGTAAAAAACACAAAATCTGTGAAGCGCAATAAATTGAGCTATGCCTGATATAATTAAATAACTGTGGAAGGAGTCTTGCTACAGCAACATCATTCCAGTCTTTGAACTCTGACATTTCAAGGGATATTATAACAACTGCCGAGAAATAACTTGTAAGATAGATTATGAAAGTCATGGGGTTATTGTTTAAATCACATGGACCTGATAGAATTAATTTTTCCACTCTACTTGGCAAGGAATCATGATTATCTGAGATGTTTGATGAGGGTAACAGGAATATGAAAGATAAGAACTATACACACATGCCCAGTTGCAAATACAATACTTATGGGTATTTCTTATATTTGTATATATCAACCAAATATTTTTAATTGATTTTTTTTAGAGAGAATCTGTTTGCTGTTCTACTTATTTATGCATTCATTGGTTGATTCTTGTATGTGCCCTGACTGGGGATTGAACCTGTAACCTTGGTGTAATCAAGTTGACAAGGGGTAGAGTGTTGTGGCTTTGAAATGTGTCAAATTGGCTAGGCTGAAATGCATTACTCAGATTTCCTTTCCTATGTTTCCTGTTAGGGTTCAACACAAAGGAGATTCTTGGTGGGGTTGGAGGGTGGAAGTGAAGCAGCTCGTACATTGTTATCTGCTGGCTCACCTTGTCTGCAAGAGGCAGCAGATGGGTCTACTTTAAGTCTTCTGACTCCTGGGCAAGGATCTGTATTTAGCTACATGACAAAAGACCCTGGCTTCTGAAGGACACTTTCAAGTCAGAGGCAACAAAAACTGATGTATGTTTCAGTCTGCCTTAGTGGGCTCCCACTGGTGCTTGTGGGTTCCAGCTTGTTCTTGCTGCCTCCCCCTGTCCCCTCCCCCCCTCCCCCTCCCCCCCACACACACTTTACATCCATCTTCCCTTCATAACTGCCTGCTCAGCGTCAGTCAGGAAGACCAGCGCCTTAGTGTGGATGGTTAATTTTATGTGTCAACTTAACTGGGCTAAGGGATGCCCCCATAGCTGGGAAACATTCTTTCTGAGTGTGTCTGTGAGGATGTCTCAGAAGATATTAGCATTTGAATTAGTGAAGCAGGCAAAGCAGAAGTCCCTGTCCAACCTGGCCAGGTGTGATCCCTGGCATGATCTAATCTAGGGGGGCCCTATCACTTAACTCCCAGTTGCATGAGGTCCAATTCCTGTAACAAGTCCCAGCTTAGTGGTTTGTTCTGCTTCTTTGATAAAACCCTGATTGGATAGTAGGTTATAAAAATGAATTAAAACCAATAAGCTATTTAAAAAATTTGTAATACTGCAATGCAATCTGTGGCTTACATGTTAAGTTATTTTATTGTTGAAGCCAGTTTTTGGTAAAGGCATGGTATTCCTTCCATAATTGAGTGAGGGAGCACATAGAAACCCTGGTTTTCTGTCTTGGAGAATTATTATATTAGAATTTAGCAGAATAGTCAGAAACAATTATAATGCATTCTTGAATACTGTAATCAAACTTTTCCAATTTATTTTATAAAAAGAGAAAGTTAAATACTGCTAAGAACTAATTGGCCTAGCAGCTAGCATATAACTTATATATTTTTATTAATAGGAGATTAAAAAATTAAACATTTTATAAAATAAAATAAATGAGATTTTACTGTAATTAAAATAAATATTTCATGATAAAGAAAATATGTTTTAATAAACTAGTAGCCATATACACTAAACCTAAGAAAATACTATCCATAGATTATTCCATTGTATCTTGAAAATCTCACCAATCTGGAAAATATTCTTGTTCATTTAAAAGAATCAGCATCACTACCCTCTACTGCTTCTTTTCTTTCCAACTAAAGACGTGAGTATTGAGAATAGCAGAAAATATTCTTGTTTAAATACATGAAAAAAGTTATTTTTAGCAGTCAGATTTCTATCTGTGCTCTCTTTGCTTTGTTCTCATGAAATTCTCCCTCAGATGATTCATCCTTTGAAAATAGATAGGCTGATTAAAAAACAATGGACAAGAGAGATGAATAAACAGATCATGAGAAAGAATTGCAAATTGCTTATAATCATAAGGAAAAAAGTTTAGCCTCATTCAAAATAAAGGAAATGCAAGGGAAAACTATGATGAGAGAAGTGAAACTCATGGAGAAGTGAGGAGGAGAGACCTGGGTGTGCAGTGGGTCAGTAGGTGATGGGAATGCATGGATGAGGTTCAGAGCTGGGATTCAGGGACGAGGGAGGAACTCTGGCTTCCAAGTGGCAATGATGAATGAAGAGGTCACTTCCAAGCGTTAGTGATGTGGAGGAGCAAACAGCCACTCCTTGAGATGGCTGAAATCAAACTCAAGTGATGTAAAACTGGCAAAAAAAAGTAAATGTTTGACAACTTTGTTGACAGGACTCTGGGGAAACAAATTTTTACATTGTTGGTGGGAATGTAAAATAGTTTAACCCTTGTGGAAGGAATTTGATAAAATCTAGCAATAGTCCTTATGCATTTACCTCTATTCCACTTATAGAAATCCATTTTACAGATTTACTGGCACAAATATGAAATTACACACACACATGACTCTTCATCGCAGCACTAAACTATAAGTGCAAATGGAGAGAATGCAAATGTCAATAAATAAAGGACTAGTTGAAGAGCTATGGTACACACTTGCAATGGTGTACTACACAGTTATAAAAATGAAAAGAATTTTATGGACAAATAATCCACTTCTTTCCATAAATAAGTGGCAGGAATAAAAAATGGGCAAGAGAAACTGTTAGGTTAAAATAGATTTAATAAAAATGCAATGCATGAACCTTGTTTAGATTCTACTTCCAACAAACCAACTGAAAAAGATATTTTTGAGACAATTAGGAAAATTTAAATATGGCCTGGGTATTAGATGATATAAAGGAATCATTTTTATCTACAGAAACTAGAGGCCCAGTGCACAAAATTCGTGTACAGGTATGGTCCCTAGGCTTGGCCTGTGATCAGGACCATCTTCCCCAGCTGGCGGGACCCCCTGCCACCACCCACCCCTGGTTCCTTCCCCATCGGGTGATCGGAGCCTGCCGGCTGGGGGGAGGAACTAAGAGGTTGGTCCATAGGCCCCAATTAGGTGATTGGGGCCTGTGGGCTGGGGGCAGCTCCTGAATTAAGCATCTGCCTCCCCGGAGGTCAGTGCATGTCATAGTGACTGGTCGTTCCACTGTCCAGTCAATTTGCATATTCTGCTTTTATATATACAGATAGTCCTAGGTAAGATAGTATAGGGTGCAAACTGTGCCCTGTACAAAGGCTCCAGAGCAGGAGATACATCTTTCTATACTTTTCTATAAATATAATTATAATGTCATTAAAAAAATTTGGAAATTTTGTGAATAAAGAAAAATTCTACCACTTAGAATAATTATTGTTAACACTTTTATGTCTTCTAACTATCTCCTTTTCATGCGTCAGGCCTCTATGTGCCTATATTGGACAATATTGGGAATAACCTGTATTGACAGTTTTATATCTTGCTTTTGCCATTTAGTCTTTGAATATATATATTTTTTTACTTTTAAGAGTTAAGAAATGTAATAAGGTCAGGCTGGTGTGGCTCAGTGGTTGAGCGTCAACCCAAGTACCAGGAGGTCACGGTTCAATTCCTGGTCAGGGCACATGCCCGGGTTGTGGGCTTGATCCCCAGTAGGGGGTGTGCAGGAGGCAGCCGATCCATGATTCTCTCTCATCATTGATCTTTCTATCTCTCTCTCCCTCTCCCTTCCTCTCGGAGATCAATAAAAAATATATATATTAAAAAAAGAAATGTAATAGGAAAGGCACAATGCTGGGCTGTGGGGTATGCAGTGTGTGTGAGTGTGTGTGTGTGTGTGTGTGTGTGTGTGTGTGTGTGTGAATTTGTGTATCCATGATTCTATTTTCCAGCTTGTTCCCCAAAGTAAAGAGGCAATAGATGTTTTCTCTGCCCTCCCAGACCTTCTAATCTGGTAGAAGAAGTGATACTAGTACATGTGCATAGTTAATGTCAGCACAGTGGCAGTGCATAGTAAGTCATCAAGCACCTTGGGAATGGGATAAATCTATATGTGCACACTCCAGGTGTTTTCCTAGTTTAGTAGCTGACATTGAGGAACTATAACAATAATCGTGAAGCGTGCCCCAATCTGTGAATGAACAATTTCTGCTTTTCAAAGGCTGAAATCATTGAAAGGTTTGGTAAGCTCATGACTAAGGGATGTTGGAATCAATGGAATCTGTCTGATTTTCATGTTCCCCACCTCTGAGCGGCCATGCTGCAGTACTCTGTTATGCCAGAGGCAATTAGATCCTGGGGAGCTCTGCCGCCTGGCTCTAGAATGTTTTGAGGGCGAGGAATCCATGAGACATTCAAAGAGCTAGAAGAGGTTTTGCTCTTCCCTTCTTGCTGTGCCATGGGAAAACACTAATTTAGAGCACCTAGAGCTAAGTGATGGAGAAGCTAGAATGGGACATTAGCCATGCATGTGACACAACAGGAGATTGCCCTGCTAATGAGGGGACAGGACCCAGTCTCCAGTAATTGAGAGACTTAACTGTGAATTCCCATAAAAAGTTAGACTTTCAGATAGGAGCGGCCTGGGAGATCAGAAGTGAACCCATGATGGATGGGTACCCTTTTCAGAGGCAGAGAATTCCCAGCTTGTGTGTGTCTCCTGGTGTGTTTCATGTAATTTTCTTCTTCAGTGCCTGATCACCATTATTATAAAATGCATAATGCAAAGACCAAGGGTCGCCTATGCCTTTATAGCTGAGGCTCTGCAGACCTAACTGGTTACTCTTCCAGAAAATAGAAGTGGTATTCTACTGCTTTTTATTGTCTTTCCTGGGAAGCTTTTAGGATTTTGGTGAATTTGGGTATACTCACTGCCCATGGAGAAACTCCATTAAATCATGATTCATGGTGATTTTATTTGAGAAATAAAATCAACTCACCTTTCTGCAAAGATTTGCATATGTTATTTATTTCCCATAGTGCAGTTGTGGAGATATTTTACAAGAAAGTGTGCAGAACTTATTTGGCATTCTTTATTAAAGGAAAAGAGTCACAATATTTTTGGTACTCACCCTTTCTGAAGGAAGGAAAATCACTACATGACAGGTTGAACACCAGGTGGCGATGTTTCAGAGAACCCCCCCACCCCCCACAGGAGCCCTCTGCTTCCAGAGCTCTAGTCTTTAGACTGGGGTGTTCTGAAGGATGTAAACAAATGGACAAAGGCCTGAGCATTTTTCTGATACGCTTGCATGGAACAATCAGACAAACGCAAGTCAGGTTTCATCTTGAGAAGAGCTTCAGTGAATTTAGCCCTGCGATGAGGGAGCCCTCTGTCCGCTTAATCTCATTCAGATGGAAAATGTTACTCTTGCTCCTCTGACCATGGACATTTTTCTTAGCAAGACACAAAGTAGGAATTTAGGCTGCAATGGAATAATAACGGCAAAAGAAATACAGTAAACCCTCAATTTTTCGGACCTCAATTTAATGTACTTCGGATTTAATGGACAAAATTTCTGGCCCGTATGTCATATATAAAAATTAACACCCTGTTAATTTTAAAATGAGTTTAACCAAGATTTGCCTATAATTAAATTAACAGGTTATTTTTATTATTAATTCACTGTTATTTTTTAAAAATATTTTTATTGATTTCAAAGAGAAAGGGAGAGGGAGAGAGAGAAACATCAATGATGACAGAGAATCATTGATTGGCAGCCACCTGCACGCCCCACACTGGGATCAAGCCTGCAACCAGGGCATGTGTCCTAACTGGGAATTGAACTGAGACCTCCTGGTTTGTAGGTGGATGCTCAACCACTGAACCACTCTGGCTGGCTGGGCTTCCCTGTTATTTTTAACAAATTTTAGAGAATAGGCCGTATGTTGGAAAAAACATTAGATATTTCGCCGACATAAATAAATATTACATATTTACAACTATAGTCTACATATTTAATTCCAGTAGCCACCACTCATAAACAATGTTCAGTGAATGATTATCACGTGGTAACACCGCACAGTGCACGGAATTGGTTCTGTGGTCGCCTGCTATGGCTTTCTGCAGCAGTTTTAACGGTGCTAGGCCACGCCCCCAGGCCAAGCCGAGCCGTGTGCATTTGTTTCCTAGTGCTGAAAGGTGAATGCAAGCATTTACTAGACCTACTCAGTATAATTTTTTTGTTTCCACTGCATTTATTACTAATATAAAAAACGTTAAAAAGAAAAAAATTCATTTTCAGTTCTCCAACGGCTCTCACCCTCTCTCTTGCCCACACAACTCCTGACTATGTCCTCAGGGCCAGTTCAAGACTGAGTCTGCTCTTTGCCGTTTTCACAGAAAACAACCAGCAGCAGCGACGCAGGGATGGAGGTCGGGAGAGGGCGGCAGGACTGTCCAGGTGGAAACTCACAGAATTCAAACGGAAGGCCTGTGGCCTCCAGTGCCGTAGTCTAAGGAACACGGGCTGTAGAGGAAAAAGGGGAGGCTCACCAGAGGCTTAGAGCACATCTCATGGGCCCATCAGACCCAGAAAAAGCCACACCAGAAGCATGGGGAGGCCAAGGTGGCAGTCTGGCGGAAGTTCCCAGTGCTCCTGTGTTGGGGGTGGGGAGAGCCTAGAGGGCACCAAGAGCCTCACTCGTTTTGGCAGAAATACTCTAGTGGGGAAGCCGCAGGAATGCCCCGGCACCGAGGAAGGCTCCGAGGGGATGCGGTTCACCAAGCACAGCGATCACAGGCCACAGCAGTGGGGGCCATGCTACTGATGGCGAAACTACGAAATCCAAGAGCAGGGAGAGTGTCCTTTCAGGAAGTGACTCTGTCCCAGTCATCCAAACTTGACCCCAGGTCAGTCAACCTGGGAGTTCCTCAGAGCAGAGGGCAGTACCGGGGTCTGGGTGGACCCGTGCACAAGAAGCTGCACCAAATACCCCTCCTGCTCAGCAGTCAGTGGCAAAGGAGAAGAGGACCCAGGAGGCAGTTGAGGGAGCAAAGATGGGGTCCTGAAGGCGAGTCTCTGGAGGCTAGATCAGCAGAAAGAGTTCACACCTCACCCCAGTGATGAAACGCAACTCTGAACCCCAAATGGAGGAGGTGGTGGACTGGGGTGGTGTTACTGAGGGAGGGCTGTGGGTGGAACAGCCTCACAGTAGCTGCCACAGGGAAACACATGGCCTAGGTCACAGGGCTCCCGCCAGCTCTGCTGGGAGGGCTCAGTCTCACAGAGGAGGTCCACTGACGCACAGAGGCACAGAGGTCCTCATATCGACAGTGGCCTTTTTTGGCAAAGTGTCAGCAGACTGGGCAGTTAAATTTGTCTTCCATAACCTGGGATTCATCCTTGGGGGGCAGGTATTCTTGACAAGAGACCAGCTTTTGAGCCTCCAAGAATGTCTCTATTCTTTGTGAAAGCCTCCCCTGGGGGGACTACCTTGGTCTGGCCCAGGAAAAGGAGGCTCAGCACTGATCCCCCACCAACGGCAACCATACGTGCGACACCTGGGGCCCAAGCCTCCCCAAATTGGGCCTCTGCCCCGGGTAGGAGGTGGGAGACCCGGCAGTGGTGGAATCATCAGTCCTCTTGATCCTGGGGGATCTCTGGAAGAGAGCCTGTATTCTTTTGTGTCTAGCTCCTTTCGCTCGTTTGTGAGATTCATGCACGTTGTGCGTAGTAGGAGTTCACTAGTTTCATTGCAGTGTAGTATCCCATGGCATGCACACACAGCAACTTATTTATCCATTCTACTGATGGTGGACATGTGTTTCATCACTGGGGTGAGGTATGCACTCTTTCTGCTGATCCAGCCTCCAGAGACTAGTCCCCCATCTTTGCTCCTTCAACTGCCTCCTGAGTCATCCTCCCCCTCACCACTGACTGCTGAGCAGGAGGCGTATTTGGTGCTGTTTCTTGTGCATCTGTTCACCCAGCCCCCGGTACTGTCCTCCATTCCTGAGACTGGAGCAGTTTCCTACCATTCCCTTCTTCTGGCTTCTTGTTTCAAGTCCTCTCATGTCATTCCAATTTGGGCTGACTTGGGGTCACCAGGCTTTCCATTGGCCATGGGGGGAGGTCCCAGAAGGCTAGGTGGTCCTGGGGCGGCGGCTGCCACTGAGTCTGCTTCTTCCATTTTGGCATCGAAGTGGCTGCAGCAGGGCTTCTCTATCCCCTTCCAGGGTGGCAGCGGAAGGGGGCAGGGGGCGGGGGGGGGGGGACAGAAGTGCTGGGTTGACTTTCCTGGAGGCTGTGGGAGCCTTTGTGCCTTTTCTCATGTCACCCTCCCCGCGCCTCTGCCTCCACCCTCACCACGCTCTGGAAGGCCAGGCCCACCTGCTCCTATAAATTTAAAATTATAGTAATACATATAGAAAACTTTTCTGTGAAATTAAACTTTTCATGTATACTTATTTTTATTTTTTAAAAAATATTTATTTTATTGATTTTTTACAGAGAGGAAGGGAGAGGGATAGTTAGAAACATCGATGAGAGAGAAACATCAATCAGCTGCCTCCTGCACACCTCCTACTGGTACATGCCCTTGACCGGAATCGAACCTGGGACCTTTCAGTCCACAGGCTGACGCTCAATCCACTGAGCCAAACCAGTGTCTACATAAGAAAAAACAGGTAAACTAATTAATTTGTTAATTCTTAGCATACAAATGTAAAAAACATACTTTATTATATAACGGACTTTTGGTTTTAATGGACACCCCCTCACCCGAATTAGTCCGTTATATCAAGGTTTTGCTGTAATAAGCTTTCCTTTTAGACAAAGACAAGGCAGTTGTGAATTGTCATTACCAGGTAGGTAACCTGTTTATATTACTCAGTTCACCCAGTTTCACCATTACAATTTACAAAATCTATTTGTCCAGGGTGTACAATGTGTGGAATAATGCTTCTTTGTGAAAAGCCAAGATTCATTTAGAAAGAAGGCCAAGCGCCTTCTGACCATGTCACTGTGCTGTCAAATTGAGCTCTTGAGGCAGAAACCTATCTGAATATGTCGGTTTCCTGTCTAAAATCCCTTAGGCTCCAGAATGAAATTCATCTCTCTGACGATGTGGTTATAGACTGTCCTCTAGTCTCATCTCTGGTAACTTCACTTTGCCCTCGGGGTTCTAATCATACCTACTGACTTTTCTCTTTTTTAAAGCTATATTCACTGAGCCTGCTCTGTACCACAAGTCAAGTACAGTGCAAGGATTGTATATGGGTTACCTCATTTAGCCTTAATGACAACTCTAGGAGGTAGACCCAGAGGGCGTAAGTAACTTGCCTAGGTAACTCCCTATAGCCAGTACTAGTAAGTGCTAGACTAAGAATTGAACCTACGCAGTCTGACCACAGAGCCAATGCCTTGCCTTGCCTCTCCCCTGGAAGTACCATGCTCTGTCTTGGCTTTCCATCTTTGTTTATGCTGTTTCTTTTGCCCTTCATACCTCTGTAACTCCTTTGCTTTGTTTAGAAGTCAGAATGGACATCACCTCCTCTCACATGCACTCACATGGTACCTGTAGTTAATTCTGTCAGAGTTGTCATATGTGTGTGTGTGTGTATGTAATTTTTTATAGTCTCCCTCCTTACCAGGCTAACAGCTTTTTTTTTTTTTTTTTTTTTTTTTTAGCTAGGAACTACATCTTTTATCTCCATATCCCTACTCTGAGCTCCTAGAACTTAGGAAGTCCTAAGTATATAAGACAGTCAGTACAGTTTTTTCATTTAGGCAGTGAATGTGTGATGTGTACCTTTTCCTCACCTGACAGTCTGGATCCAGCATTCAGGGCTGGGAGAGAGCAACAGGGGGAAGGGCCCAGGCTCCTTCTGTCTCTTTGTTCCTCCATCCTGGGAGTGCTGCTCTTGTCCACCACATTCAAACATTCAGTGGGAAGGGAGAAAGGAATAAGGGGAGCACTCACTCTTTCCCTTTAAGGACCCATCTTGGTATTTACACTACTCACCTCTGCTCACATACTGTTGGTCAGAACTGAGTGATGTGGCTACACCTTGTTATAAGAGAGCCTGGGAAATGCATTCTGGGAGGCCATGTGCCCAGATAAAAACTATTAGCATTACTCTTTCTATATATAAAAGCCTAAGTGACTGTCACAACCGAAACAACTGAACGGACAACCGAACAGGCTGCGTGGGGTGACCAGGCCAGCAGGGGGGTTACTGAGGGGCAACCAAACGACCAAACAGCAGGCTTCGTGGTGCAACTAGGCCAGAAAGGGGGACAGATGGAGGTGACAAGGCCGGCGGGGAAGGAGGGCAGTGAGGGGTGACCAGGCCAGCACAGGGGGTCAGTGAGGGGCAACCAGGCTGGCGGGGGGGGGGGGGGGCAGTTGGTGATGACCAGGCTGGGTGATGACCAGGCTGGCGGGGGGGGGGCAGTAAAGGGGCGACCAGGCTGGAAGGGGAGGCAGTTAGGGGCAACCAGGTTGGCAGGGGGGGCAGTGAGGGGCAACCAGGCTGGTGTGGGGGGAAGTTGGGGGTGACAAGGCCAGCGGGGGGGGGGGGGAAGTTAGGGGTGATAAGGCAGGCAGGCAGGTGAGCAGTTAGGGGCCAGTGGTCCGGGATTGTGAGAGGATGTCTGACTGCCTGTTTAGGCCCGATCCCCAGGTGAGTAGGATTGGGCCTAAACCGGCAGTCGGACATCCCCCGAGGGGTCCTGGATTGGAGAGGGTGCAGGCTGGACTGAGGGGACCCCCCTCCCCCCCGTGCACGAATTTTGTGCATCGGGCTTCTAGTATTACTATATAAGAAGAAAAATGAATATTTGGGCATAACTATCAATTTTTGCCATAGTGAACAAGAATTTAAAAATCACTATAGAGTCTATCTTGGGTATATGTTTGTGCTGTGTTAAATCAGCATGTTGAAAGTAATTTACTTGGTAGACTCTAAGAACTTTTTAGCTGGAATAACTTGTCAGTGTTTGCATTATTAAGTGAATCAGTATAGTGGAAGGATGGAGGAGTGGCTTGTCAGAGAAGGTTTCATAAGGGAGGAGGGTCTGATCTGATTTCTGAAGCATCAGTAGGAGTTAGCCAGGTGAAGGTGAGCCCATGGCTCCAGGTTCTGAGGCTGCAATGGTGACCAGATACACATGGGCCACCATCAATTCCATGCCAGCGCCACCTGACAGCACCCAGCTACACGCCTGTGCTCAGAACTCTTGCATTCAGTTCTGGGGCTTCCCTGGTGATGGTGAGAGTGAGAGGTTGTGGGACCCCATTCAGTGCACACAAATACACCTTATGCCTGAGATAAGAGCTGATGGATTCGTTTATAGCCCTTTCTCTCCAGGCTGAATGACCTTGAGGTGTGTTTTCAGTGGCTTCTCAGAGGAGTGGTCTGAAGTCCAGCAGTCAGGCACACGCATGTGCTGCACTCCCATGTGTCGACCTTTTCCCCTGTTTCACTCCCTGTCCCTCACTTCTGCCCATGGTGTTGCTGTCCCTAATAAAGGACAAATGCCCAGGCCTTCACCTTTCAGACTGCTTTCCAGAGATTACCTTGTTTCCTCAAATACCACTTCCCATTCCATCAGCAACAAAATTCATTCTCTTCTCTGTCATCTCTGTGAAGTGAGTGAGAGGCACAATACTCGTCCACAGGAATACTCTCATTCCCCACCCCTCCCTTTCCCTGGAGGATTTTAACTTTTGTAAAGACTTACAGGCACAGGACTTTTTCAGAAAGCCATTCAACCACATATTTCAATTTAGATCACATTGATCCCATGTTAGCATGCGGAGAGGGAGTTATTAAGTCTGCTCTTGAGTGGTTCTTGCCCTTGCCCTGCCACAGAGGAGCTTGTCATCCACACGGGGGTGGGGCAGACAGGCAGGTGGAGCTGGGGCATCAAGGAGTTGGAGTCAAGTTAATGTTAGAAGAAAAGTCCTCCCCCACCTCACCTCATACCCACAAAAAAATTCCCCCTCAGACACTCAGCAAGGAAAATAGGACAGTCTCACCTTGACTGTGGAGTCCCTACTTTAAATAATAGAGGAGATTTTATCTACTACCTGTTGGCCAATCTTGTTTTTGCCTCTTTTTTTTCTTAAATTAGAAGAACATGGCATTAAAAACATTTAAGAAAAAGATAAAAGATCATCCACAATCCCACTCACTTAATATAGTGCCAGAGACTTGTTGGGAGCAGCTGAGGTTGGTGACCTTCACGGTGTTGTGGGTGTCCAGGAATCTGTGATCCTGGCTGTGATTGTGTTTCTCTTCCTAGTCCTGCTGAGGCTGACAGCCCATCACCTTCCCAGGCCCCATACTTGTCCCATGGTAGAGTCCTGGGGCCTCGCATGGGCCAAACTCTGGAGTGGTTGGAACTTCAGGGTACAGTTCAAGTGGTTCCCTCATTAGCCCGAAAGTGCCAACTCTTTGGGTCTGGGAGCAACTTCCTGCCATTGGGAGGAACTTGAATGTTTTTGATCCAGTAATAAAGCATAAGGGCTTAGGTGTTAATTTTGTTAAATAACTGTAGAAAACAGAGTGTAAAAAAGTCATCCACAATACCAACATCTTATAATTATTATTACCACTGGAATCTATTTTCTTCTATATCTACACATAAAATGGTCTCTGCTTATCCTGTGATGACTTGAGCACCCATACTACCTCATTAGCATGAAGCCCAGTGTTTCCTTCATGAATTCTGAAGGGATGTCTCCTTCCCCTTATTTGTTGAAAAACTGCAGGAGTTTACTTGGGATAGTGGTTTAGTTCTGCTTTCAGATGTCAGGCATGGGTAGCACCAGAAACTGGTCATTCCTACACCACTCATTGCTTCCTAGTATGTATTGCTCTTGAAGACTATTCTGTGCTATTGAACCAATGACTTCCATACTCTCTGAAACATTACAAAGGTGCTTCACATGTTAGCTTCAAGTTCATAGCCATGGGTGCCCAAGGCATGAAACCTCTGAGGAATGACACAGCTAGGGAACCTATAGCCCCTCCTGAATCCTCAAATCCTTTGGGTTGAGTCTGGACCAGTCTACTAGTAAACAACCCCTTTTCCTCAGGGTAATTTTATATCATGACCTTGTTGCCCTTTGCTAAGCTGGGTTTTGCTTGGGATTACCCCATGATTCTCCTAACAGATCTCTCTAATGTGAATTTCAGTAAGCAGGGGTGGAGCAGATAGCACCTTCTTACCCCGAAGGAGCTTTGGCACTTTATGCTAATAGATCTACTCATCCCCACAATCCTCCAGTCCTACTAACCACAACAGATGGGGACCAGTTACACCTTTTTCTTCAGGACCACATGTGGCCACCACCTTATACATCCATTGTTAAAAGGACCTCTCAATCAGCGGTACATTGGCAAATGTTTAAGCACAGATCTCTGAAAAAATTAAAAGTTCTGATTGTTTTCCAATTTCTGTGATGTAAATACTCTTACCATGGCCAATTCAACCTACCCAGGTGATGCCACTAGGCTGGGAGTTGGGACTTGATGCATGCATGGGCACACTGTGCCCTTGGGAGTCCAGCCGTCTCCAGGACCCTGCTGCCTCAAGTGACCAGGCATGAGGGGACCTTTTGTCTTTGCCTACCAGAGAACTGCTAGAAGCATTTTCTAAATATGTAAATAAAGTATACCACATGTTATGGTTAAACTCTGGGATCATACCAAACAATATAATCTTTAAACATTATTGAAATGAAGCTTCTAAAATCCAGGGTGTTTTTTTGTTGTTGTTGTTGTTGTTTGTTTTTGGTAATTATCAAACACCTTACAAAACCAGGGTTATTTTGTTGTTGTTTAACTATTAGCTTAAAAAAATGTGCCCAATCATGTAAAGCACCTCCTTCCTAACCAACTCCATTATCTCTGCCCTTTTTGCCCCTCCCCCACCTCCCTTCTCCCTCTTCCCTTTCTGCCTTCTTGCTGAGGAATTAGGACATTGAGAAGCAAAGTCCAGTGTGCAGGCAGCTCCAGGCTCTGTTCCTAGACCCCTAAGACTTGGACTTTGCTGTTTAAGGCTGTGTGATTTTTTTTTTTTAAGTTTAGAGCGCAGTAAAATTCAGTAATGACTTTATTTTTTCAGTTAACATAACCAGCCCACAATACAGCACACTGACTCTTAGCATACAAATCCAAGGAAGGTAACACCTTCACTAAGTTACAAAACTTTGGCAAATCAATACAGTACTCTTTAATAGAATCAAATCATATTTTTGTTGGAGTTATATTTTACTTGAGTGATAATTTTCACTCCCAAAATGTGTGGACAAAAGGGGCCACATGCTAATTGACAAGCCCAGGGAAGGCCTGCATGGCAGTCTTGAAACTCAGAGACCTAAAGTAACCACAAAGGATGGCCTGAAATGAAACTTTAACTAAAAGCAGTTATGGTGGGTAGTTACCTCCTAGGCCGGTATCTTCACTGACAAGGTCAACCTTTACCTTAACCGAGCCTATCTCTCTTTTTGCATCTATAATAACATACCCTTGAAATGTCTGGGTAGCTTGTAACTTCCCTTTTTCCAGAGACCTTGCAGAACAAGTTAATGTGCCTGGGCAACAGGACAGATACCACAAATTCCTTCATTGTTATCATGTTAATTGTTGACTGTTGGCTATCCTACACTCTATCCTACACCCATTTAAGTAATGTGTCTATCATTTTACTTTTTATCCAATCCCAGAGGTTTCCCCACTTTGCTTTCTCCCGCCTCTCTAATCTATCACCAATGGATTTCAAGTAACCCACCTACATCCCCTCCTTTGATTGCAATGTATAAAAATTGATGAAAACCCACCATGCTCAGAGCACTATCCCAATCCATAGAGATACTGCTTCTAGGCAATTGTCGACTGTCTGGCTCAAATAAACTCACAAATTCTTTACAGGTTTAAATGTTTTTACGTTAACAAATGTCATTTAAGTACCAAATTAAAACACTGTGGTTTTTAATGGTGGTTTATAGCAGAGCAAGTTATTTTATGCAAATTAACATCTTTAACACGATACAATTTCTCCTAAGAAAGTGAGTTCCCTCTTGAAGTTTTCCACAGCAGGGTATTTGTGTCTATTTGCAGGTGGCTTTGCTTTGTTCTGGGGTTGCTCCAAAGCCAGGTAGAGTTCCAATGCATGAAAAGCTTTAAATTCTACCTGAAGAAGATTTAATATGCTAACACTGTTGCAGAAGACCAAAAAAAAAAAACAAAAACAAAAACCAAGCGATGCTTTAAAGAAAAGGAGTGACACTTTTTATTTATGCCAGCGGACTCAGAGAATAACTTTCCAAATCTGAGTAAAGTAACATGCGGGGGCTTCTCTTTTATATCTTTCGGGGGTCTTTGTCCCGCAGATATGGATTATGCTTCTGGTCCCTTTCACGGGCCTTGCAAGAAGGCCCCTAGGTGTTGGAAGTCTCCAGGCCATATCTGATGGTCTGGCCTGGCGCCAGCATTAATAACCCTCCCTCTGGGGCAGTGCATTGTTCAGTTTTATGGCCTCTGTAACAGGTTCTACAAGACCAGTTTCTGGGAAGGAGGTAGTGACTTAATTATAGGTTATCAAGAATGTACACTGAGCTTGCTGGCATGGATTCAGATCACTATCCCCCAAATATCAGGGTTACATTGGAATTAGCCCTTTTTAGCCTTCTCAACACCAACTTTCAAGTACTTAAAAAAATTGTTTAATTTTTACATAAATAATGGAACCTTCAAAGCCAGACAGTCATTTCAAACATTAATAATTTCACTGTTCCCTTTTATTTAGAAACACTGTACCTCTTTGTTTTGATCAAATCACATAACCTTTCTTCAACTTATTAAAAAAATATAACCTAAAATATAGTTGTATTTTTTAAATGACAAATAAGTATAATGCCAGCTAATAGAGATCTGGGGACTGGGTGTTATATACCAACTTCCATCATTTCTCTACAACAAGCATGTCAAACTCAAAGGCTAACATGGACCAAATAAACAAGGTTTAAGTATATGTGGGACCACAAAAAAACAAAAGCTTCAATTTTCATAGAAATGTAGGTTTATTTCTATAGAGACATGCTGAATAAAAAGGGCTGAAATAAATGAGTAATCGTTAACATCAAATAATAGAACATTTTAATAAAAATTAATATTTTTTCTTGAACATTAACTTACCAGACACTGAATAACTGCACAAATTAATAAGCACAACACAAATAAACCTATTTTTCTTGTTCCCTGAATGCAAAATAGCTCCTGTTGCGCACACCAAACAAGTCAGTACATGACTAATGACGTGGCAATCGGCTGCTAAAATATTTGCAGCTAGTATTAGTGAAGAGAAATGGTGTGCTTGCGCGTAAGGCAGGTAAGGGAAATGAATGCAACACGATTATAGTAATCAGTCATTAACAAACATTGTAGTTTGTTATTAATAATTATGTGTAACAGGATATTGTAAAAATTTAGTTATGAATTTTTTATTAAAACATTTCTTACATACCGTTATATTGGCTGGGCAGCAAAAATACTTGTTGCAGGCCGCGAGTTTGACATACTTGCTCTACAAATGCTGCTGCTACTGCCATTGGCATCTGTATGCTCCCTCCTGTTGAAGCCGTCAATTCTTAATCTCAGCGTTTAATCTATGCATTAGCCATTCCATTGCTCCTAGGCCTCTGTCAGCATTTGAGATGTACTTGCCAGCAGCCCTTTGAGATGACTTCTGAGACTGGCTCCTTTCACAGTGATTATGGCCTCTAGAATTGAAATTTTTTTTTTTTCTGGGTCCTGAGGATGTGGTTTGTGTATAAGTCTCTCATCTACTGAAGCCATATTTGCAAATGAAATATTAATGGGTTTTAGTTCCATTGTTTTCTCTCCAGGGTCAACCTCAGAATGGTCTTGCACATGTGTTTTGGTTCCTGCCACACCTACGAGAGATTTCACAGTGGAAGGCAGTCCCCACTCTGTGCTGAGCGGTCTATGGCTGTGCAGCTTTCCAGAAGGACCTCTATGTCTGTCCAGTACAGCAGCTCCAACCACACTTGGGTTCATAGGGTTTGGGTATTTCTGCATTGAGGCTGTTGAAACAGTTTCCATGGGTGGTCAAAGACGTGCTCCGAAGTCCAGATCTTCAAGGTGCCGCAGCCTGAGCGGTGTCTGGGCGGCACAATGAGGCAAAGGGCTAAAGCTCTGTGATACTTTGATGAAGAATCTTTTGTTATTTATTAGGCATTTGGTTCAGAGGTGTAATCAATATCTGCTAGCATCAATTTCCTTTAGGGATCTTAGTTATACATTATAATACACATTTGCTTTAATATCCATATTGCCAGTTTTGTCTCAAAAGCCTATCTAGTGATTTAAAAAAAAAAAGAAATGCTAGGTTACACTATAATTAATCCTCTACCTTTTCAGTGTTTTGAAAGAGGATTGTTGGCACTGAGCTACTATGTGTCCCCTTCTCCCCCTATATCTTAGTTTGGCTCCCAGTACAGAGAGGATCCCCTTCTGGGCAGCTCCCTCCATAACATTTCCTTTTTCTTCTGGGGATTTTGCCTATGGCCTTAACACACATGATGGTGAGATAATTTAGTCACAATAGGGGAAGCTTATAGGAACTGTGCATTTATTCAACAGTTTTATTCGGAGCTTACAACATGCAAGGCGCTGTATCAAGTGCTGAGTTTTATCAGTGAACAAAACAAAATTTCTGTTGTCATTAAGATAATGAATGAATGAATGAATGAATGAATGAATGAATGAATTCTGTGCAAACAAGGACCAATGGCCTGCTGGGGCAGTGTTCACTTTTTGCTGAAGGACACTGAAGAGTCCTGGAGTCTTTCAGAAAGACTTCAAAACTCGGCTATCCTGTCATAGACTCATGAAGCGCGCTGTTTGGGGTCAGGGAGATGGCCAAACAGTGGTTGGCTCTGAAGTCACCCTTTCCATCAACCCTCAAGACTCAGGAGTGGTGGACTGGCCTCGCCTGCACTGATTTAGCAAACAGGTGGCAGCAGAGACAAGGGTAGAAGGACACCCCTCCCCTCAAGGAATCACAAGTCCCAGGTTCGAGTCCTCCTAGATGTAAGGCTTCAACTTGTTTACCTTCTCCGAATGTATTTCCTCACCAGCAAATGGGCTGCTAAAACACCTCCAGGATCATTGTGAAGTTTACAATAGCTGATACATAGAAAAGCATGTTGCAAACCTAATGCACAATTTCAGTCTATTTAAAGCTATATTGATTATGAGCTAAAAAACCTAGTGACAGAGGTGATCAGTTTGGAAATCTGTCATGTGCTTTCTTTGTGACCCTTTCTCTCTTACCATGTAAACTGCATTTCCAATTCGGTATTAGATGCTGAAGCTATTTTCAAGTGGGGGGTTAAATAAAAGATTAAGGAACCATGTCAGGCACCTGCCTGGTGACAGTGTGAGACTTCTCTTTAAGTCTGAACCTCCTCTGTTGTAGTAGGGGCCCTTAGGAATTGACCTAGTAGCAAGGTCCCTGTTCCTAGGGCTGAAAAGAAGGGGTGGAAGTTCACAGGGTGTCTCGGGACTCAGGTGGAGATGGGATGGAGGGTGATGAAGGTTCAGGTGCAGAACCACTAGGAGAAATGCTGTCTCAGTCAGGGTAGATGGAGGTCTTTTAACAAGTCCGAACCTCTCTGCCATCTTGCACAAAATTCCATTCTGTAGTGTCCAAGGAAAAGCCATTGCCTGTGGTTCTGATTTGCACATACAGGGCGTCCCTTGCTGTAACTTAATAATAAACTAATTTTTGGTCATTATTTGCCTGAAACCTCAATGCTGACTGTAATCTCATAAGCAACCTTTTGGGTCACACTCAGAATGTTTATTGATGCTCTAAAAATATTAAATTTATGTCAAGGCATTTACATGAAAGAACTGATTGTGTTTATAATTTGATAATTAAATCTCACAGCTCAAGAGTGGGGAGTGAGGAGGAGAGAGCAATTGCAAAGCTTACACCTAAGTCAATGTTAGGAACCATTACCTGCACTTTTCAATTCCACATCTTTAAAGTGCACACACACACATTGGGTTTAAAAACATATGCTGAATGTTTAACTATTAAACTTCAACTAAAGGTTGAATCATTTTCCCCCGTGATGATTGTTTCATTATTGTCAGAAGGAGCCTAAAGCACTTAATGTATTGTTGTAGTCCTAATACTTTTGGAAATAGATTGTGGGCTGTAGTTATTTAAAAATGAGAAAACAAACTCGGTGAGGGAATACTCTTTTCTTCTGGTGCAAAATAAGCCAGACATGACAAGAAGTCAGCTTTTCTGACTAAGCAGGTGTCTGTTATGGCTTTTTACAAAACGTGCACAATTACCAGGGTGCACGGTTCTCTTTCCTCCCAGTCCAGCTCTCTGGGCAGCTTGCCCCTTACCAGCCTGTCTTAAACACTCTCTCTCCCTCTCTCTCCCTCTCTTCCTCTCTCTCTCTTCCCCTCCTCTTCCCTCCCTCCCTAAAGATACCATTCAATCAAAAGATAGATTACAGCTCTAGCTGGTTTGGCTCAGTGGATAGAGCGTCGGCCTGCGGACTGAAGGGTCCCAGGTTCGATTCCAGTCAAGGGCATGTACCTTGGTTGCGGGCACATCCCCAGTAGGGGGTGTGCAGGAGGCAGCTGATCGATGTTTCTCTCTCATCGATGTTTCTAACTTTCTATCCCTCTCCCTTCCTGTCTGTAAAAATCAATAAAATATATTAAAAAAAAAAGATCGATTACATTTATTTCTCAGGCCAAAAGATGACTCACAAGACAGAAGCAAAGAAAAAATGGAAGGGACAGACTGGTTTTGAATTATTTATTCAGTAGCAGACTCCATGTAAATAAAACTATCAAAAACCTCAGGATTTCCAGGGAGAAGAAGCCAGAAAAGAGCAGCCCAGATGTGGCCTGCAGGTTGGCATGGCAGTTGTTCACACAATTTTTTTTAATGTTGAGACAGAACAAAGAGCCCTGGCGTCTTACATCCTTAGTTCATTCTTTCCCTTAGCTAGCAAGCTCAGCCTGAGTGTGCAGGGCAAAGTGACCCAGGTCGCTGCAGGAGCAAAGTATTTTCCATGCTGTACCATTCCTTTTTCGAAATGGGAAATCTCATTTTCTGGAAAAGATTCCAAATTGGCTTTTGATTTTACATGCCAATTGCCAGGGCAGCTGCAAACGACTTTAAGCAGTGATTACAGCCATGTGCACATAACTTTCTGCCTTTTATTGCCTAGAAATTCAGGGGCTGGCCTCTCTCCGCTGTTATTCTGAACTGGCTTCACATTCAGAGACTTGCACTCCCGCACACCTCACCCGTGTTCGGCACTTCCTGCGCTGAGACGGGCCTGAGAACCAGCCAATAGCAAGGGGGCGATTTTATTTCTACAAACACGGCAGTTAAGTTCCCTTAGCCAGCTCAGGTGCCCGGCCCCGCCCCGCGGTTTTAAATAGCTTAGTTAGTGCATCTGGCTTAATGTTAAGTAGCAGTCAAGCAGGTTGCTCACCTGCCACTTTCGTTTTGCTCGCCAGGCTCCCCATCTTTCTGTGCGGTCAAGTCTGATTAACTTTTTTTTAAATTTTATTTTATTGTTTAAAGTATTACAAAGAGTAGTACATATGTCTCCTTTCCCCCCCCCCCATTGACCTTCCCCCAGCCTCCCCTACCACGCACATGCCCTCCCCCCCCCACCCCCGCCAGTGTCTTGTGTCCATTGGTTATGCTTATATGCATGCATACAAGTCCTTCGGTTGATCCTTACCTCACCCCACTCCCCGCCCTCACCCAACGCTCCCCAGCCTTCCCGCTGTAAATTGACAGTCTGATTAACTCTTGCACAATGTGGCTTCTTGGGCTGCTGCTGAGGGTAACCTGTGTGCTCCCTGCGCACATCTGCGTATGGCGCTCAGTCGTGCAAGCACCACAGGGAGGCAGGGGAAAGAGTGCTGTGAACTTGAGTGTCCTTGGCAGAGGAAGGGGCTAGTTGCATCCCTTCTGTGGGGTTATAATCTCATGCAAAACTAAAGCTACTTAGAAGTGAGGTAGGGGAGGGTCTGCTTTCAGGGTGTGTAAGACTCCACATATTAGTTTCTTGTAAAGGAACTGTGTTGGTTATTCTAGGGAGGGGTGTGGTGATGAAATTTTCAACACCTCTCTCCCAGATGAGCTTATGCATCTCAAAACATTCTGGTTAGAGAAAGAGACTGTTTGTCCCCACAAATCTGTCAGGTTTTTATAATTTTACCATGACCCCTTTCAAATGAATGGTATCAGTACTCCTTATAAGTAACTATCTTTATAAACAGTTTTATTGAGATATAACTCACATTCCATAAAGTTAACCTATTTAAATGCTCTTTAGTATACAGGGTACCCCCCCTCCATGTATACATTGAAAGTGCCATTTAATGTAACAGAGTTTGAACAGTTTATTGGCATGGTTTCAGATTCTCATTGCAACTAAACTTTAACAAATGACTGCTTGTAGAGTTTTGAGGTAGCATCAAAGAAGAACAGCCGCAAAGCTATTAAATTTCTCCTGCCTTACTAGCTAAATATCTATGTGAGGATTGTCTTTCTTCATATATTCAACCTAAAAACATATCACAATAGATTGAATGCAGAGGCAGAAATGAGACTATAGCTATCTCATATTAAGTTGGCCTTTAAACAGATTTACAGAAATGTAAAATAATGCCACTCTTTTCACTATATTTTTGAAAATATTGACTCTTTTAAAAAATACTCTCTTAGGTTAATATGTAAGGTTTTATTATTGTTATTTTAAATAAATAAATATTTAAATAATTCTTTAGTTTTAATTTCTAATAGGATAAATATTAAATAGTCATAACCCAGATAAACAAAAAATATTTGGGGTTATTGATAATTTTAAGAGCATAAATGGGGGCTGACACCAAAAAGTTTGGGAACTATTGTCTAGTGGGTAGTAGGTATTTAACACATAAACATACACATAAGTACATAATTGAAACCATGGTAATATAGAGAAGAACAAGGTGCTGAGAGAGGACCAGGGGAACCTTAGATGGGGGATGCTCTCAGAGAAGGCCCTTCTGAAGAAGAGGTTTCTTAAACAGAGATCTGAAGAATAAAATGGGTGAAGATTATTGTGGGCAGAGGGAATAGCATGTGCAAAGCCCCTGAATTGGGGGTTAACCTTGATTTGGGTGGAGAAGGAGAATGGCAGGAGATGGGTCAGAAGCTATCTATCCTATATAATAAAGATGTAATATGCAAATGGTTGTTATGCCATGAAGCGTAATGACTGACCATGTAATGACCAGGTCACAGATCAGCAGGAGGGTGGGGCAGCGAGCTACAAGCAGGCGGTGGAGAACTATAGGAGGGGGCAGGGCAGCAAGTTATGAGAGGGTAGGGGGAGGAGGGGCAGGGGGAGCTACAGGAGGGTGGGGCAGTGGGCGGAGAGTTACTGGAAGGTGGCAGCGAGCTATTGGCGAGCTACTGGCACACGGATTCATGCACAGGGCTACTAGCATATATATATATATATATATATATATATATATATATATATATATATATATATCTAATATGCAAAGTGTCCCCTGGAGTTCGATCAGGAGACCAGGAGTTCGATTGCTCGCTATGATGTTCGCTGACACCAGAGGGCATTGTGGAATGAAGGAAAGCCCCAGCCAGCAGCTGGCAGCTGTGAGGGACCTTACCTGTGCACAAATTTTGTGCACTGGGCCTCTAGTCTATAATAATAAAAGCATAGTATGCTAATTAGACCGGATGTTCTTCCAGATGTCCTTGCTGACAACCTTACAGATGAAGCTGGGGCTGCAAGGGAAGCCTGGGTCCTGGATGCCTGCTGGCAGCCAGAAGGAAGCCCAGGTCCCAGGTGCCAGTGGCTGGAGGGAAGCCCAGGTGCTGGGAAGCCAGTGCTGGCAGCCAGGGGAAGGAAGGCCTACTCTTGCATGCATTTTGTATATCGGGCCTCTAGTCTATATATATAAAAGCCTAAGCGACCATTATGACTGAATGACTGGAACCACCGGACAACCCATCGACCAGTTGCTATGACACGCACTGATTATCGGGGGGGTCGGGCAGATGCTCAATGCAGGAGCTGCCCCTGGTGGTCAGTGCGCTCCCATAGCAAAAGTGCCGCTCAGCTGACTGACCTGTCCTGGCAGCCCACCAGCAGGCGGCAGCCACTCACTCCCTCAGTAGTCCTGCAGGTCCATTCTCCAGAGAACGGGCCAGGGACCGATGTACCAACACCTCTGGCATGATCCTGACAGCACCTCCTGGAAGTCGGCCTCATGCACTGTGGCTGCCAGGTGGCTCCCGATAACCAGTGCAAATGTCAGTGGGATGGATCCGGACCCCAGGCCGGCAAGGGCATCCCACTACCCGCCTGGAGGGCCTATTGCATCCCGGCCCCCACATCCCCCTTGGGACGGGCCCCAGACTCAGGGCTCATGGTTGGGGAGCGCTGCTGCAGTGGCATGAGCCTCTCCTGATCAGGACTGACTGGGCGCAAGCCTGTGGCAGGCACAGCAGGGTGGCCAGGATGAGCGGGAGCTGCAGGCAGAGCAGCAGGAAGCATTGGACTGCCAGTTTCGGCCCAATCCCCGCAGGCCATGCCGAGGAACCCCACCCATGCACAAATTCATGCACCGTGCCTCTAGTATCTTATAAGCTCTTGTAAATCATGTTAAAATTTTGGCATTTTGTCTGAAGTACATAAAAATGACTATAATATGAATTACTATACTATGATCATTCAAATTTTAGAAGAGAACTGATTGCTTTGTTGGAAAAGGATTGGAAGGGGACAAGAAAAAAGATGAGGAGAGCACTTGGATGGCCATTTTAAAGGTCCAGGTGAGAGACAGTGGCCCCTGTACTGGGAAGAGATGGTGCACATGGAGTTACTTTGTTTAATATAGTTCTTGCTGTCCCCATTGGAGAGAAGACTCCTACTCACCATGCTTAGTGACACCAATTCTAAGTATCACAAAGATTACATATCCATTACATCAATTTTATAATTATTTACTTTATGTGTGTGTATTGTGACTAAATGTCCATATTTACTTTGGTAATTATGTTGGATAACGAGATTGAAAAAAATCACTCTAATAGCACCATCTTGTGGACAGTAATGAGAAGTTTTCTGTTTGTTTATTTATTTTTAAATTGGGTTCAATAACAAAAACCTGAAGACATACAAAGTTCTCCAGAGGGTTTACCAGTTATCAGCCACCCTGAGTCCTTCTGGAAGGAGATGGGATATGAATGTATTCAACAGAGTTGAAGTTAAACTGGATATCCTGAAAATAACTGCCTGGATTGAATAAATAAATAAACTTAATCCTCTCTGGTTGATTTTAACACAGAGTCATTGACTGAAAATCATTCATTAATTAATTCATTCATCCATTATAAAGAGAGTCCCACAACTTGCAGAAGCTTTGGGCCTCACATAACCAAACCAGAAGCTTGAAAATACCTTTTAGTTGGGTATCATTGATGGCCACCTCCTCTATCTGGATGTGTTTTCTCCGCCTCCTTTCTAGGCTATTACTAGTCAAGTACTTCACTTGACTACTGACACTGGCATTCCTCGGGGCTCAGTTGTAGGTCTAGCTCCCTTTTTGCTTCATAGTTTCCTTAGGCCAGTGGTCAGCAAACCGCGGCTCACGAGCCACATACTGCTTGCGAGCTGCGGTTTGCTGCTCTGTTGACTAATGAGTTTGCCGACCACTGCCTTGGGCAATTTTATTCCAGACCATCATGTTACTATCAGTGACTTCCACATGTATTTCTCTGGTCCAAACCTCTTCTCGGCGTCCCAGGTCCTTAACTTAATGCAATATTTTTTTAAAATTGATTTTTAGAGAGAGAGGAAGGGAAAAGAAAAGAGAAATAGAAACACTGATGAGAGAGAAACATCATCGATTGGCTGCCTCCTGCAGGCCCACTGAGGATTGAGCCTGAAACCTGGGCATGTGCCCTGACCGGGAATTGAACCAGTGATCTCTTGGTTCCTGAGTCAATGTTCAACCACTGAGCCACACCAGCTGGGCTCTAATGCACTCTTTAAAAAAAAAAGTTCTTTCTTGTTTAAACTTGCAGTGGTCGCCAACCGGTGGTCCATGGACCACTGGTAGTCCAAGAGGTCTGAAAGGTTGGCGACCGCTGGTTAAAGTATTACATATGTCTCCTTTTTCCTCCATTGACCTCTCTCTGGCCACTCCCACCCCCATCACATGCCCTCACCCCCAACTGTCTGTGTCCATGGGATATGCTTACATGCATGCGTACAAGTCCTTTGGTTGCTCTCTTACTCCCCTTCTCCCCACTCCTCACCTGAGATTGGATGGCCTGTTGATGCTTCTATGTCTCTGGATCTGTTTTTGTTCATCAGTTTATGTTGTTCATTATATTCCACAAATGAGTGAGATCAATTCATATTTATCTTTCTCTGACTGGCTTATTTCGTTTAGCATAGTGCTCTCCAGGTCCATCCATGTTGTTGCAAATGATAAAAGTTCCTTCTTTTTTACAGCAGCGTATTATTCTATTGTGTATACTATGTACCACTGTTTTCTTCACTCATCTGCTGATGGGCACTTAGGTTGTTTCCAAATCTTAGCTATTCTAAATTGTGCTGCTATGAACGTAAAGGTGCATATATCCTTTCTGATTGGTGTTTCTGGTTTCTTGGGATATATTCCTAGAAGTGGGATCACTGGGTCAAATGGGAGTTCCATTTTTAATTTTTTGAGGAAACACCATACTGTCTTCTACAGTGGCTGCACCACGCTGCATTCCCACCAGCAGTGCATAAGGGTTCCTTTTTCTCTGCATCCTCACCAGCACTTGTCCTATGTTGATTTGTTGATGATAGCCATTCTGACAGGTGTGAAATGGTACCTCATTGTCATTTTGATTTGCATGTCTCAGATGATTAGTGATTTTGAGCATGTTTTCATATGGTTGTTGGCCTTCTGTATGTCCTCTTTTGAAAAGTGTCTATTTAGGTCCTTGGCCCATTATTTGATTGGATTGTTTATCTTCCTTTTGTTAAGTTGTATGAATTCCCCAGAAATTTGGGAGATTAAACCCTTATCAGATATAACATTGGCAAATATATTCTCCCATGCAGTGGGCTCACTTATTGTTTTGTTGATGGTTTCTTTGGCTGTGAAGAAGCTTTTTATTTGGATGTAGTCCCATTTGTTTATTTTCTCCTTAGTTTCCATTGCCCTAGGAGCTGTATTGGTAAAGATATTGCTACAACATATGTCTGATATTTTGCTGCCTATCGATTCTTCTAAGATTTTTATGGTTTCCCATCTTACATTTAAGTCCTTTAAGCATTTTGAGTTTATTTTTGTGTATGGTGTAAATTGGTGGTCTAGCTTCATTTTTTTGCATGTATCTGTCCAATTTTCCCAACACCATTTATTGAAGAGACTGTCTTGACTCCATTGTATACTCTTGCCTCCTTTGTCGAATATTAATTGAGCATAGTGGTTTGGGTCAATTTCTGGGTTCTCTGTTCTGTTCCATTGGTCTAGATGTCTGTTCTTGTGCCAGCACCAGGCAGTTTTGAGAACAGTGGCTTTGTAGTATAGCTTGATATCTGGTATTGTGATCCCTCCAACTTTGTTTTTCTTTGATGCACTCTAATATCTCTCCACATGAATGTTCATGTCCAAGACTGAACTTGTGACTTTCTCCACTCCAAGTCCGTTGTTCTTTAGTGTTTTCAAATTCAATGGAAGCACAACCACCACTTTTCAAACCAGAAACTTAAAAGTCATTCCTGAGCCCTTCTTCTCCTTCATTTCCATCCCCCTGCAATCAATCTCTTGCCCTTGTCTATTTTACCCCCAAGTGGTATTTGCTCTACGTTTATTGCTGCCCCTCTACTCTGGTCCTGTCTTGCCTAGTCGTTGCTATAGCTTTCTAACTAGTCTCTGCATTGACTCTGGTTTCTCTCCAACCCATTCTCCACACTGAGCCATTTTTTCAAAATGCAAATCTTACCAGGCCACTTAAAACCTCCCGAGGTTGCCCATGCCTCTCATCTACCCTGCCTTGGAGGTGCTTACCTGCCCCTCCAGCTGCCTCTCCACCATCTCCACCCTGCTCTTTGCATGGCAGCCCCTGGGGCTTCTCTGTTCCTCAGTCTCATTCACCACAGGGATTTGTACCTTTGTCCTCTTCCCCTCTCCTAGTAATCTCTACTCAGCCTTCCACATGCAGCTTAACCGTCTGTTCCTCAGAGATGCTGTTTCCTAAACGTCCAGGCCTTTATTACAAGATATTACTCATCAGAAACCCCTGCCCTCCAAACCTTGTCTCACTTTTCAAGTTTATATTCATTAAGGTGTTTTTATTATTCCCATTGTCATGACCTCAGAAGAGCCTAAGCCAGCCGTGGGCAAACTACGGCCCGCGGGCCAGATCCGGCCTGTTCGGCTGTTCTATCTGGTTCTCTTGCTCTCCCCTCTGCTCCTTTACTTTGAATTTATATTAGTTCACACAAACACTCCATCCATGCTTTTGTTCCGGCCCTTCGGTCCAGTTTAAGAACCCATTGTGGCCCTCGAGTCAAAAAGTTTGCCCACCCCTGGTAAGCTCTGTGAAAGAGGAGGGGCCATGGTTGGCTTTGCTCACTGTTTCTCCTGCCTCCACCTGGCACATAGGGGAAGTTTAAAAATGAATGAACAGTTGTGTCTCTAGGCCCTGACAAGGCATTTGCAACAGTCAACAATGTCCATAGTTTGTTACTCACTTAAAAATAAAATCAGGGAAAGCACTTCCCTGCTGGGGAATAATGGCGGCGGAATAGACAGACGTGTTCTGAGCCTTGTCCCGGAGCAGAAAGAAAGAACAGCTGAGGGTCGCACAAGGAGTGTTTGTTGGCTGGTTGGGAGACAGCAGAATTCCAGAAGGAGGTGGGGGACTGCTAAACGGGGTTCCCCTGACCTGGCAGCACCAACTGCGGCTGGGTCCCCTCCCGGAGCTGCGGGCTTGGACGCGGAGTCTGCGCCATCTTGATCTGGAAAGTGGAGCTTATCGGAAGCCTGAGAATCCACAACTGCGGCACCCAAGGAACGACTGCGAGCCCCAGAACAACGCTCCCCAATTGGCGCAAACACACGGGTTCAGAGGAGCTCTACACTCCACCACAGAAAGGTCAGATTTCGCCTGGGATAAGGTGAGGTCTCTGGTCCCGGCGGGAGAGAGGAACGCGCGTTTTGTGGGAGCTGGAGGACCAGGGAAGTCTGTGCCTAGAAAAATCCGTGGCTGTAGGGGCTGGCGTGATCTGTGATTGTGGAAAGGGGTCATCAGAGCTGCTAAGAAAAGGGCACTCTAAAAAGCAACCCATTTTGATCTGACGTGGAGGGACACCCTAAGAATTTCAGGCAGCCCAGACTTACGCGCAGCCCCTGTGTTCCCTGGGTGCCTGGGCTTAGGCGCAGTCCCGGAGTTCGCACAACTGGGCTTTTTCCTCTTGAAATTCTTGCTTCTGATTACTAAGCCCAATACATAGGATCACCCAGTTGGGGACACCCTGGGAGACTGCAGGGGAAAGTTGTTTTTCTGGAACCTGGGGATCGGAGCAGGGAGTGACCATCGGAGAGTCAGCTCTGAGGCAGCCCACTCCCACAAACCGGTAGTGAGTGCCACAGGGAAAAAAGGCTCTAATACTGCCTAGAGAGGCCATAGATAGACCCGGAAGTCAATCCAGAAACACTGCCACCCAGGGGCTGAATCACAAATTGACTCTTGTGTAATCAAAAATAAAGGAATACGAGAAATTAAGACACACCGCCTGCTTAAAATCAGGACTGGCTTACAACACTGAAGAGCAGTGGATCGCAGGGAACTGCAATACTGTCTGGACTGAGAAACAGGCGCGACAAACAGAAAAACAGAGGAAGTGAATGACCTTCACTACTTCACATCTTATTTTTACCTTTTATTTATTTATTTATTTATTTATTTTTATTTTCATTTTTTGCATCTTTTAATCAAGAAACATTTTTTTTCTTTTTTCATCACTTGATTTTACCTTTTTAATTATTACATTTTTATTTTCAATCCGTATTATTACTACTGCTATTTTATCTTTTTTTTTTTTTTTAAGTGTCATTTTATTTTCTCTTCATTTTATTTTGGGATTAGGGATCTACATTCTATTTTTATCTTTCCTTTAGCATCGTTTTACTCTATCTCAACTCTACCTTTAGGCCATCACTCTCTTCCTAACCTCCCCCTTTTCAGTGTCCTGTTTATCTTACCCTTTTACTGCTTTAGATTTTCCCTATTCTTTCTGTTTACCCCTTGTTAAAATTTCACCCTACTTACATATCTAATCTCCAATCCCCTGCTCCAAGTCCACATACACCTCTCCCTTCGCTGTCTGAGCTATCCATAAACTTGTCCTTCTCTCTGTCCTTTTGTTGTTGTTTGCTTGAATGTAGATTATATCGAATTTTTATGCTTTTTTGTGAGATTGTTCTGCTTACTCTTCTTTTGTTTATTTATTTTTTGTTTGTTTTGTGCTTCAGCTTTCCCTTGCCTCACTCCATATTAGTTGGTGTTGTAGTTTGTACTAACCCCCAGGCACTTGTTGCTGGCATTTGCTGGGATTAGTGATTGTTCTATTGGAGTTTTATCCCCAATATATATAGTCTGTTCCCCTTTCTCTCTTAGTCACTTTCTTGTCTCTCTTACTTTTTTTTTTCTTTACTTTCCCTTTTCCCAATTTCATTTTCACACTCCTTTTTTCTTTTTTTCTTTCTTTCTTTCTTTTTGCCTCTTCTTCTTTCTCTCCTGTCACCTAATTTGTCTTTCTCTGGTGGTCACCTATATTGGAGGTTATTAATATCGTGAATACATTCCTGTTCGGTGCCTTGTGAGTTGTACCTGGTAGTGCTGTAGTTTGTGCCTTTAAATCAACCCAGGAGAGAGAGAACTACATAACCAGACACCCAGAGAAGAGAGACCATGGGGAGACAAAGAAGCAGCCCACATATGAAAGAAAAGCAGGCAACACCAGAAAAGGAAGTAAACGAAATGGAGGCAAGCAACCTTCCAGAAAAAGAATTCAGAGAAATGGTCATAAGGTGGCTGAAAAGAATGGAAGACAAATTCGACAATATGAGCAAGAACCAAGAGGAAATGAAGAAGAACCAAGAAGAAATGAAAAATGACATCGCTGCTGTAAAGAACTCAATAGAAAGCATCAAGAGTAGACTAGAAGAAGCAGAGGACCGCATCAGTGAGCTAGAAGACAAGATGGAAAAAAATACCCAAGTAGAGCAACTTCTAGAAAAAAAAATTAAAAGGCAGGAGGAGAGTCTAAGGGAACTTTGGGACAACACGAAACAAAACAACATCCGCATAATAGGGGTTCCAGAAGGAAAGGAAGCTGAGCAAGGAATAGAAAACCTCTTTGAAGAAATAATGACAGAAAATTTCCCTGATATAGGAAAGAAAAAACCCACACAAATCCAAGAAGCTCACAGAGTCCCAAGCAAAATGAACCCCAAAAGACTGACGCCAAGGCACATTATAATTAAATTGGCAAACACCAACAACAAAGTAAGAATCTTAAAAGCAGCAAGAGAGAGACAGAAAGTTACATACAAAGGAACCCCCATCAGACTAGCAACTGATTTCTCAACAGAAACTCATCAGGCCAGAAGGGAATGGAATGAAATATACAAAGTCATGCAAAGGAAGGGTCTGAATCCAAGAATACTGTACCCAGCAAGGCTGTCAATCAAAATTGAAGGTGAAATCAGGAGCTTCACAGACAAAAAAGGACTAAGGGAATTTATTACCACCAAACCAGCAATGCAAGAAATGCTAAAGGGTCTGCTGTAAAAAAAAAAAAAAAAAAGAAAGAAAGAAAGAAACAGGAAACAAAGAAGTAACACAGGGGTAAAGAATAGGAATGGCGACAAATAAGTACCTATCAATAATAACATTAAATGTAAATGGATTAAATGCCCCAATCAAAAGACATAGGGTAACGGATTGGATAAGAAAACACGACCCATATATCTGCTGTCTACAAGAAACCCACCTCAGAAAAAAAGACGCACACAGTCTGAGGGTGAAGGGATGGAAAAAGGTTTTCCAGGCAAATGGAACTGAAAAAAAAGCTGGGGTAGCAATACTTATTTCTGACAAATTAGATCTCAAAGTGAAGGACATAACAAGAGATAAGGAAGGCCATTTCATAATACTAAAGGGAGCAATCCAACAAGAAGAAATAACTCTGGTAAACATATATGCACCCAATACAGGAGCATCCAAATACATAAAAAAAACTCCTGGAGGATATCAAGGGAGAGATTGACAGCAATACAATCATAGTAGGAGACTTTAATACCCCACTATCACGACTGGACAAATCCTCTAAACAAAACATCAGCAAAGAGCCGAAACCGGTTTGGCTCAGTGGATAGAGCGTCGGCCTGCGGACTGAAAGGTCCCGGGTTCGATTCCGGTCAAGGGCATGTACCTTGGTTGCGGGCACATCCTCAGTGGGAGGTGTGCAGGAGGCATCTGATCGATGTTTCTCTCTCATCGATGTTTCTAGCTCTCTATCCCTCTCCCTTCCTCTCTGTGAAATATCAATAAAATATATTAAAAAAAAAAAAAAAACATCAGCAAAGAAACATCAATCCTAAATGACTCACTAGACCAGATGGAATTAATTGACATCTTCAGAACATTTCACCCCAAAGCCACAGAATATACATTCTTCTCAAGTGCACATGGGTCATTTTCAAAGATAGACCATATGTTGGGACATAGGCAAAGTCTCTTCAAATTCAAGAAGATAGAAATCATATCAAGCATCTTCTCAGACCACAGTGGCATAAAACTGGAAATCAACTACAATAAAAACAATCCAAAGAAATCAAACACATGGAGACTAAACAGCATGCTATTAAACCATGACTGGGTTACCAGAGAGATCAAAGAAGAAATAAAAAACATCATGACAACAAATGACAATGAAAACACTACAATCCAAAATCTATGGGACACAGCGAAAGCAGTCTTGAGAGGGAAGTTCATAGCTGTACAAGCCTACTGCAAAAAACAAGAAACAGGGGTAATAAATTACCTAACCCAACAACTCAAAGAGTTAGAAAAAGAGCAACAAGAAAAGCCCAGTGTAAGCAGAAGGAAGGAAATAATAAAGATCAGAGCACAGATAAACGACATAGAGACCAAAGAAACAATACAAAAGATCAACAAAACCAAGAGCTGGTTCTTTGAAAGGATAAACAAGATTGATGAACCTCTAGCCAGGCTCACCAAGAAGCAAAGAGAGAGGACCCAAATAAACAAGATCAGAAATGAAAGAGGTGAAATAACAACAGATCCCGCCGAAATACAAAGGATTGTTAAAAAATACTACGAACAACTCTATTCCAACAAACTGGACAACCTGGAGGAAATGGACATATTCCTAGAAAAATATAACCTTCCAAAACTCAATCAGGAAGAATCTAAACAGCTCAACATGCCAGTAACTATGGAAGAAATTGAAGCAGTCATCAAAGAGCTTCCGGCAAACAAAAGCCCGGGGCCAGACGGCTTCACAGGAGAGTTCTACCAAACATTCAAGGAAGAACTAAAACCTATCCTCCTCAGACTATTCCAAAAAATTCAAGAGGAAGGAACACTTCCAAGCTCCTTCTATGAAGCCAGCATCACCCTAATACCAAAACCAGATAAAGACAACACAATGAAGGAGAATTACAGGCCAATATCCCTCATGAATGTAGATGCCAAAATCCTCAACAAAATTCTAGCAAATCGGATCCAGCAATACATCAGAAAGATCATGCACCATGACCAAGTAGGGTTTATCCCAGGAATGCAAGGATGGTTCAATATCCGCAAATCAATAAATGTGATACATCACATAAACAAATTGAGAGATAAAAATCACATAGTCATATCAATTGATGCAGAAAAAGCATTTGACAAAATCCAACACCCTTTCTTGATAAAAACTCTTAACAAGGTGGGAATAGAAGGATCATACCTCAACATAATAAAAGCTATATATGATAAACCCACAGCTAACATCATACTCAATGGACAAAAACTAAAACCATTTCCCCTAAGAATAGGAACAAGACAGGGATGCCCACTCTCACCACTCCTGTTCAACATAGTACTGGAAGTATTAGCCACTGCAATTAGACAAGAAGAAGAAATAAAAGGCATCCAAATTGGAAAAGAAGAAGTAAAGCTGTCCTTATTTGCAGATGACATGATATTGTACGTAAAAAACCCGAAAGACTCCATCAAAAAACTAACAGACTTAATAAATGAATTCGGTAATGTAGCAGGATACAAAATTAACACCAAGAAATCTATGGCATTTCTATACACCAACAGTGAACTTACAGAAAGAGAGACTAAAAAAGCAATCCCATTTTCCATCGCACCAAAAAAATTAAGATACTTAGGAATAAACCTAACCAAGGAGGTAAAAGACCTATACGCGGAAAACTACAGGACACTGAAAAAAGAGATAGAGGAAGATGTAAACAGATGGAAGAACATACCATGTTCATGGATTGGTAGAATCAACATCATTAAAATGTCCATACTACCCAAAGCAATCTATATATTCAATGCACTCCCCATTAAAATACCAATGGCATATTTCACAGACCTAGAAAGAACTCTCCAAAAATTCATCTGGAATACAAAAAGACCCCGAATAGCCACAGCAATCCTGAGAAAGAAGAATAAAGTAGGAGGGATCTCAATACCAGATTTCAAGCTGTATTACAAAGCCACTGTCCTCAAAACAGCCTGGTACTGGCACAAGAACAGACATATAGATCAATGGAACAGAATAGAGAATCCAGATATCGACCCAAACCAATATGCGCATTTAATATTTGACAAAGGAGGCATGAGCATACAATGGAGTCAAGACAGTCTCTTCAATAAATGGTGTTGGGAAAATTGGACAGATACATGCAAAAAAATGAAACTAGACCACCAACTTACACCATACACAAAAATAAACTCAAAATGGTACAGGACTTAAATATAAGACGGGAAACCATAAAAATACTGGAGGAATCCACAGGCAGCAAAATCTCAGACATATGCCAAAAGAACTTTTTCACTGATACTGCCCCTAGGGCAATGGAAGCCAAAGGGAAAATAAACAAATGGGACTACATCAAAAATAAAAAGCTTTTTCACAGCAAAAGAAACCATCAACAAAACAACAAGAAACCCATATTTGCAAATGTTATCACTGATAAAGGTTTAATCTCCAACATCTACAGGCAGCTTATACAACTTAATAAAAGGAAGATAAATAATCCAATAAAAAAATGGGCAACAGACCTAAATAGAATCTTTTCAAAAGAAGACAGAAGGAGGGCCAAGAGACACATGAAAACATGCTCAAAGTCACTAATTATCCGAGAGATGCAAATCAAAACGACAATGCGATACCATCTCACACCTGTCAGAATGGCTATCATCAACAAATCAACAAACTACAAGTGTTGGCGAGGATGCGGAGAAAAAGGAACCCTCGTGCACTGCTGGTGGGAATGCAGACTGGTGCAGCCACTGTGGAGAACAGTATGGAGTTTCCTCAAAAAACTGAAAATGGAACTCCCATTTGACCCAGTAATCCCACTCCTGGGAATATATCCTAAGAAACTAGAAACACCAATCAGAAAGGATATATGCACCCCTATGTTCATAGCAGCACAATTTACCATAGCTAAGATTTGGAAACAGCCTAAGTGCCCATCAGCAGATGACTGGATCAGAAAACTATGGTACATCTACACAATGGAATACTATGCTGCCATAAAAAAGAAGGAATTACTACCATTTGTAGGCACCTGGATGGAATTGGAGAACATTATGCTAAGTGAAATAAGCCAATCAATGAAAGAAAAATACCACATGATCCCACTCATTTGGGGATAATGAAAAACATTATAAACTGATGAACAAAAAGATAGATACAGAGGCAGTAAAGCATCAAACAGACTGTCAAATTACAGCAGTAAGGTTAGGGAGAGGTGGGGGAAATAAGAGATCAACTGAAGGACTTATATGCATGTATATAAGAGTAACCAACGGATGCAAAACATTGGGGGGTGAGGCATGTATGTGAGTGGGGTGGGGGGAGGCAATGGTAAGATATGTACACATATAATACCTTAATTAAAAAAAATAAAAATAAATAAAAATAAAAATAAAAAATAAAAAAATAAAAAATAAAAAAATAAAAAAAATAAATAAATAAAATCAGGTCCAGGTGTGACTGAAGTTTGCATGTAACCTGTACAGCATGAAGCCAAACCAGCCAGTGCTAGGTGAAGGGGATCGCAGGCCTGCCTGCCCCGTGGCCTGGTCCCACTTGGTCTTTTAACATTGGTGAGTACACATTTGGAAAAATGTTACATGCATCTTCTTTAAGAACAAACAATAATTTTGAGGGACATTCCAGTCCAAGTCAATATTTGAGAAAAAGAAAAGCGTTTGCCTTCTCCTTCAGGGCTCAGTCCCACTAAAGATAGAGTCAGTTTAGGTAACTATTCAGAAAAATCATGATCCTTGTCTCAAGCAAATGGCTTTCGCCTGCTCCATATTTGAGAATCTGAAAGAACAATTAGTCATTTTTCTCAAAACACAGAAAGTTCAAAGGTAAATTGATGGTCTCAGGAAATTTCTAGCTACTTTTAAATAACTTTTTACCTTAAAAACATTTCAATTATTACTGGGTGCCCTGTTTATAAGGTAAAATAAATACTTATTTTCACTGAACATTGACGTATAAAGTTATTAATACCTTTATATATAAAAATTATTATACCTTTATGTATAAAACATACTTAATCTTTGCTGTATTATTTTACTCATTTAAAGATTTGTTCCAAGAATAATTTAAGTACAAACTATAAAATATGGCAAAATAATATATATTATAGAGGAGAGAAACCAAGATGGCAGCATAGGTAAGCACCTGAACTGCTGCCTCACACAACAATTTCAAAACTACAACTAAAAGACAGAACGGACACCATCCAGAATCACAGGAAAACTGGCTGAGTGGAAATTCTACAACTAGAAGGAAAGAGAAAAGCTCACAGAGAATTGGAGGTACGGCAAAGGGTCTTTGTGCGCACAGAGAGGAAGGGCGGCTGAGAGCCTGGCTGACTTTCTCTGGCGGAAGGGGGAAGAAAGCCCCCGACAGCACTGAACCCCAGTTCTGACTGCACTGAACCCCGGTTCCAGGCGAGCCCCTGGGGACCCACGCTCTTGTGGGGGGAATCTGGACTCTCGGGCGGAGACTCGGGAGCCGGGGAAGGCAGAGGTCTGAAGGCGCGCGCGTGCACACAAGGGCAAGGCTGACGGGAAGCCAAAACTGTCTGCTCCGCCCTGAGACTCCACCCCATCCAAGCTGAGCACAGAGGCTATTGCAATTTGGCAAGTCTAATCCTATAAGGCTGTCTCCAGCACCGAACTTCTCCCAGCGTAGACATAGCTGATTCTTACAGCCAACTGGCCTGGAGGTCAATTCCTCCCAGTGATACCAACAACAATCAAGACTTCATTACAACAAGGCTGTACACACAGTCCACAAAGGGGTGCACCAAGAGTGTCCACCTCAGGTTAACTGGGGAGGCTGACCCACTGGGCCATATAGGAAACCTAGCACACAAATCTACCCTACCAACTCAGGGAAGCAGTGAAAATGCAGCGTCAAAGAAACAGATCACAAACGAAAGAAATGGAGGAAAACAAACTACTGGATATAGAATTCAAAACCACGGTTATAAGGCTTTTCAAGAATATCCTAGAAAAGGCTGATAAATATAACAAGACCCTCGAAGATATGAAAAAAGACCAACTAGAAATTAAGCATACACTGACTGAAATAAAGAATATTATACAGAGACCCAAAAACAGACTAGAGAAACACAAGAATCAAGTCAAAGAATTGAAATATAAAGAAGCAAAAAACACTCAACCGAAAAAGCAAAAAGCAAAAAAAAAAAATCCAAAAAGTTGAAGATAGTGTAAAAAGACTCTGGGACAACTTCAAGTGTACCAACATCAGAATTATGGGGGTGCCAGAAGAAGAGAGAGAGCAAGATACTGAAAACCTATTGGAAGAAATAATGACAGAAAACTTCCCCCACCTGGCGAAAGAAATAGACTTACAAGTCCAGGAAGCGCACAGAACCCCAAACAAAAGGAATCCAAAGAGGACCACACCAAGACACATCATAATTAAAATGCCAAGAGCAAAAGACAAAGAGAGAATCTTAAAAGCAGCAAGAGAAAAACAGTTAATTACCTACAAGGGAGCACCCATACGATTGTCAGCTGATTTATCAACAGAAACTATGCAGGCTAGATGGGAGTGGCAAGAAATATTCAAAGTGATGAATAGCAAGAACCTACAACCAAGATTACTCTACCCAGCAAAGCTATCATTCAGAATTGAAGGGCAGATAAAGAGCTTCACAGATAAGAAAAAGCTAAAGGAGTTCATCACCACCAAACCAGTATTATATGAAATGATGAAAGGTATTCTTAAAGAAGAGGAAGAAGAAAAAAGTAAAGATAAAAATTATGAACAACAAATACATATCTATCAACAAGTGAACCTAAAAATCAAGTGAATTAAAAACCTGAGGAACAGAATAATCTGGTGAATATAATAGAATCAGGGGCATAGAAGGGGAGTGGACTGATAATTCTCAGGGGGAAAGGGGTATGGGGGGTTCAGGAAGAGACTGGACAAAAATCATACACCTATGGATGAGGACAGTGGGGGGGAGGTAAGGGCAGAATGTGGGGTGGGAACCGGGTGGAGGGGAGCAATGGGGGGAAAAAGGAGAAACAATTGTAATAATCTGAATAAAGATTTATTAAAAAAAAATATATATATTATAAATAAATTAAAATTCAAAGGCAAAATATAATAGGGACAGAAAATAAGTTCAGAAACTAGGTCAATTAAAAATGCCTTTTGTAAGAAGGAACACTGCTAGGCTGGGGTCTACACAACCGCCACCCTGCTCTTCCTTCTACAGGAACCAAGGGTCCTGTGCACAGTCCTAGAGGGTGAGCTGTGACTGGTTAAGAGTCATGGACCCCTCGCTGGACCATTCTTGTTAGAAAGGAATGTCCTGGTTGTGTGAGACGCTTGTAGTGAGATCTCGTATTTGTGGCTGGGCTCTTGATTCTCTATTGCCAAGATTCTTTTGGCAATAGCTTTCCAGCAGTCCACTCCAAAGGGACATTTTGTTAGAGATAACTCTGTGTCCCTAAAACAAAAGCAGGCTGCACAGAGAAAACACAATATTGCTAAGTTAAGACCAAATGAGACACGGGTCTGTAGGGATTCATTTGTTTGCCCAATGTATTTAAAATCCTGAATGAAAATACCCATGATACAGATGTTGTAATCAAGCAACCCACGCCAAATTGGCTTTCTCTTTTGACGTAATTTATTACTCACCTTGAAGTTTCATTTTCCGCATGCTCCTTAAGTTAAAACATTTTTCTTTTAACCAAATGAAAATGCATTAACAAATTAACTTGGAAAATATGTGCAGAAAAGTTGTTCTTTACAAACTAACCTTTGGCTTGTGTGTGAGTGGGCAGACCAGTGGGATGGGTAGGAATGGTGTAGGCAGTTCCTATGTGCTCCCTTAGAAAGAATATGTCTTACTCTGTGTATTTCTTCAGGAAAAATTGTTTCCTCTAAACACTGAAAGCAACTGCAGAGGGCTTAACAGAGACAAAAAATGACATAAGGAGAGATTTTATTTTTATATATAATTTAATTTTATCTAGGAACCAGACTTCTTTCTGTTTGTCTGTCTACATATCTATAAACAGCTTATAAAGAAAAGAAACAAACAGCACTGAAAGGTTGTCTCCTTCTGTGTGCTTGCCATGACTATTTGAATCCACAAGTTCACTTCTATGGATGCCAGCCCACCAGGAATAGCACCCACAACAAGCCTGACGAAGCCCATTTATTACTTTAATGACAAGAACTTGCTAATGTGGGCACATGAAATGTAACCTTGGAAAGGCATGCTCTTTGCACCGGGAGGTCTTTGGGAAGCTTGAGTTTTTGCCAGGACTAAGCGTTTGATGCATTACCAATGACTTCATCCCAAGAAAGGACAATTTGGAAATAGCATGCAGGAAAGAGACTTCATTTTCTCTTTTGAATAGAATAAAAGAAGTAGTCTACATGTGTATAGAGGATGCAGCTCCCAGACCCTGCAGTAAGGGCCCATGTTTCTCCTACAACTGCAGAGGGCTTAACACAGAGTGCCCTAAAATATAATGGGGTTTTTCTGTGGGCAATGTAGATGTGAAATGATCTCCCCCCAAATTAATCTTTGTATCCCATCATTCTGACACTTCATTGCACATCCTGGCTTTCTCTTTAGAAAAAGGGAATAGTTCCATTCCAGTTAATGGTGGCTTCTCTCCACTTGGTTCTGATTGCCATCTCCACTGGAGAACACTGTCTTCCTGGTCCATGTTCCTCCACACGTTGGTCACTTTCCCAGTGATGGGAGTGAGTATCTGCAGGAGGAACAGCCAGCACTTAGACACCAGCCTATGCACCCCGTTCCAGAGGAAGCCAGGAAGGAAGGCAAACGGGGGGTGGGCAGGAGTCAGGCTCAGCATGTGTTCCTAGAACCAGTAAGCAGAGGGGGATGGTACATGGAGAAACTGGGTTGTTTTGTATTTTGGAACATGAATATTGATAAGTCATGTAATGAATGTGGCAATACCATGATATAACCTAGAGCAAGGTGTAGGTCACCAGATGTTGTCAGGAAAAAACAAACAAACAGGTAAAGTGGAATGCTATGACCTCTTCAATGCTTCTGTGAAATTTTGGGTGAAGAGCAAGGTATCCTGGTAAGGTAATCAAGAACTGTGTTCAAGGCCCAGATTTGTTTCATGCAACATTTGAGAAGGCACTGAACATCTCTCAGCTTCCTGTAGTCAATTAGTAACTATTGGCCACCTCTGTTTCCTCCATGTAAAAATAGGTACTAGTATCTACCTCATATGACTGTTGAGAGAATTTAATGGGAAAATGTATGCAAAGCTTTCAACACAGTGCCCACAACAGAATGCTTGCCATGCATGTGAGCTAATAAAAAATGATGCTTTCCTCAAATAAGACAGTAAAGTAGAAATGATAATATATTTTAAGGAACATATTGTCCATACCCCACTAAATTAAATAGTTTAATATATATTTTTCAGAATTAAAGAAAAAGAATCAGTAGCTGCACAGATAAGCCAGTCACTAAGATACTTCTCCAGATTTAGTCTTAATAATAACAGGCCTGTGATGCCCATACGAAGAGTCAGAGATGAAATCAACAGACGCCGTTCTCATCACTTTTATTCCCTTGTCCAAAGGGTCAGTGTTTAAAGCCACCTTAAGGTTAGTCTTTTCCCGCATGAGTTAAAAAACAAGATGGTTGAAATTGCAGTGAGATGACCCATGTGGTTGTCTGCTTGTTCCATTGGACTAGAACCTCCTGATGTTTGCAGGACTGTACCTTAGTCTTTTGCTTTCTTGGTGTTCAGCACAGTGCCTGGCACTTAGTAGGCCCTCAGAAAGGCTTTGTGAACTAATCTGAACAGAAATGCACCATCAGATTAGTTACTTATGTCACTGGATGCTCATCTTATGTTGGGTCATGGGATAGCATTGGCCAGTGGGAACCTTCTCCTCCCAATTGTTTTAGCGGTTCTTTCCTCAGGCATGAAATGCCACATGCTCAAAGACAAATGACCCTGGAGAAGGCTTTTTGGAAATTTGACTCCACCTTTTGTTTTTCCTCTAACCTATAAGTTATTTGTTCCTCTGTGCTGCTTCTAAGCCCCTGCTCTATTTACAGCTGGCTTAGAACTCCCAGGTTACAGTGCGGGGTTTAGGCCCCTGGAGCTCATGCAGGGTTTCCTTTCATATGGCAAGCCTAAGCATTCGCTTGCAGACCTAGCATGAATATCCACACTGCTGTTAAATGTCTCTTTGAGCCCATTAAAGCACACGGCCTATGGAGTCAGAAATGCTCACCCACTGTAAGACGGGCAGGCTTTTTCTGGAAGGGCTGCCCACCATACAAGTGCAGATCAAACCGCCGCTCCACTTTCCAGTCTCCTAGGAGCTGCCTGTTGGTGCTAAAAAGGACATTGTAGCTTCCATTGATGTTGCACAGCCAAATGGGCAATTTGGGAGTCTTCAGCATGCTGCCCACCTGGGAGGGGGAAGCACATGCAGGTGAATACATAGCTTTTGCTGACTTTGTGGCGGATGCTGATACAGCTTCGTGATCAAAAAGCAGCTCTGAGACACCTGCTGCACCTGTAGCAGAGAGGGGCTCTGCTGGAGGGAGACTGGAAAGGAAGCTTCATGAATGAATTTACATTGATGAATGGTGCGTTCTGCTAATCATGCTGTTTTTCTCTCAATGGATTTTTTTTTTTAAACCAGGGGCCCAGTGCAGGAATTCCTGCGCTTTGAAAGGAACTGTGGGCCTTGAGGCTGCATGGGCACAGGGGCAGGTCTTGGCCCATCCTCCACACCTGGTCCCCTGTGTGCCCACAGCCCGGCTCCCACCACCACTGCTCCTGCCACCGCCGCTCCCACGTGCTGACGGTGCCGGCCCTGCTAGCACCCACCCTGCTAGCACCCGCTGACTATGCAGAACGATTGGGGCTGGCACCCGGATCGCCCCTTAGGAACATGGGGAGGTGGAGAAGCCCTCAGGGGTGATCGGGCTGGCAGCCGCTGTTTGCACCTGCTGATGGTGCCAAGTGATCAGGGCTAGCGCTGGGAGCCAGCAGCAGGTGCGAGTGGTGGCTCTGGCACCGGCAGCGGGGGACCAGGGTGCGCGGGAGCAAAGAATTTTCAGTAACCACCGGAGGCTCTCCCCGATGACAGAGATTAGTGCCCCACCTTGGTCTGGCAGCCCTGCTAACCTGCTCTACCATCCTGCTGTAGCCGATGCCTGCCATGTCCCATGCTCTGCTGCCTGCTGTCAACGCCTACCATGTTCCGCGTGTGCCCCCTGGTAGTCAGCGCATGTCATAGCGACTGGTTGTTCGGTTGTTCTGCTGTTCAGTCTATTTGCATATTAGGATTTTATATATATAGACTAGAGGCCCAGTGCATGCAAATTTATGCACTTGGGGGGGCAGTCCCTCAGCCCGGCCTGCGCCTCTCTTGCAGTCCAGGACCCCTCAAGGGGTGTTCACTTGCCGGCCTAGGCCTAATCCCCTGGAGAGTGGGCCTAAGCTGGGAGTCAGACATTCCTCTGGCAGCCCAAGATCCCTCAGGGGATGTCTGACAGTCGGACATCCTTAGCACTTCTTAATGCTGCTGTGGAGGAGAGAGAGGCTCCCACCACTGCTGGGCTTGCAGCCGTGAGCCCAGCTTGTGGCTGGGTGGAGCTCCCACTATGGGAGTGCACTGACCACCAGGGGGCAGCTCCTGCATTGAGCATCTGCCCCCTGGTGGTCAGTGCATATCATAGTGACCAGTTGTTCCTGGTCTTCTGCCATTACGGTAATTTGCATATTACCCTTTTATTATATAGGATGTTTGAAGTTGGCCTCACGGAGGAGGTAGAAACACCTTAGTCTGGTTTTGAAGTGAGGTAGAGAGCACAAAGATAAACTGAAATATAGGTGGAGGGTGGAACAAGAGAACTCCCATTTGTGTTTACCGACTAGTGTAATGACTCCTGTTCCCAAGGTAGGACAGACTACATTCAGCATGTGGTCAGACTTCAAGCAACACTAACCATTTAGAATATGAAGAAAATATTATTTAGGATATAGAAATATAGAATATACTTTTTAAATCCTTACCTGAGGATCTCTCTCTCTCTCTCTCTCTCTCTCTCTCTCTTTCTCTCTCTTTCTCTCTCTCTATATATAGTCAAGCCCACCACCTTTTGGTGTATGGGATGATGCCATAATATTTTGAATATAGGAAAAACTTCTGGGAAATGAGGTGAACCTAAACACACACACACTCATCTCTATATATAAAAGCCTAAGTGACCGTCCGACGATTGGACCATTAACCTGTTAGCTATGATGCGCAATGACCACCAGGGGGCAGATGCTCCAACCAGTAGAGGAGGGAGCCCGATTCCTCACGGAACTGGCTGTGGATTAGGTTGCTGCTGGGGCACTGTCGGCCCCGAATCTGCTTCACCCGCACCCTGGACCCAGAGAGGAAGGAGCCCGATTCCAGGGTGTGTCACCTGAGAACTGCCCTCTTGCAATCTGGGACCCCTTGGGGGATGTCGGAGAGCCAGTTTCAGCTGATCCCCGCAGGCCAGGCTGAGGGACCCCACCAATGTAAAAATCCGTGCACCAGGCCTCTAGTATGTATATACACATATCTGTATGTTAATGCATAGATCAATTGTGAAGATGTATTTGGAGCTGAATGTACTAGTTTGGTATTATATATAGTAAGTTTACTGCTATAACTACATTGCTAACTGTTGTTTTTTTTTCCAGGCAACTGTCAATTCGGCCTTGAATTCTTAAAGCTAGTGGATCAGATTCACAAAAGCATCACTCTGGGGCCCAGAGTAAAAGGAGCCAGCATTTCAGTAGTCCCTGAAGGTATCATGCTATTGTAGCACATTTCTATTAATGATAGCTACTATTTGTTTAAAGAGGCAGGGAAGCAAATGTTTTTTAAAAGATTGCCATTAAAACACATTAACATAAAAAACAATTCTTTCCTACTTAGAGAGAGAAACATGAGCTACATGGAAAAACCTCTATCATGTCCACGTGATGCCAGGCAGACCAACAGGACCCTCTGCCCTGGCGTGTCTTCCCATGACAGTAAAATCTGATTCTGTCTCTTTCCTCCGCAGTCCTCAGAGTTGTACTGTATGTTCAGGAACATATCCCGTCTTATGGAAAGTCTAGCTTTGAAAAATTATCACGTGTTTTGTAAACCCAATCATTAAAGGCTAATAACTTGATATTTTGATTTCTCAATAGTTCTATTCCAATTTCTTTGTTTTTCTTTAAATTCTTCAGTGTGGGTGAATCAGAGATGCTTTTGTCTTTAAGCTTTTCACTTGGCACTACCACAGAAAAATTATATAACTGTACTTGAAAGAAATGACCTCAGTTCTAATTGATAGTTTAAAAAAGGGGTGCAAGCCTAGCACCCCAATCTGGATCTACTTATAGTGGGTGCAGGGTTTGTTCATCTCTCCACACTCCAGTTGGCCCCTTGGGGCTGCATACAACAGGAGCATCTCCCATATCAAACATGGGGCAAGTTGCCCACTGGCTGGAAATAAAACAAGGATGTGTCATTGAAGCAGCCGCATGAGGTAACCTTCCAGATCAACCCCAAGTTCCAAATCACATGGTAGCCATTCATTAGTTATAACTTAAGCACTTTCTTTCTTAAGCCTTCTTATAACGGCACCTTCTATACTAAGGTTACATATAATCCAGGATCCAGAGGACATGGAATTCTTAGGATTAGAAAACTTGGATAAACTAATTAGGAATCGAGGACTCCTCATAATAAAATACCACTCATGTGGAACTTCAGGTGGACATTCTGGCTGATTTTAAGCCAATGAGTGCTCCTGTAAAGTATGTCTGGTTGATGTAATAGATTATAGACACATATGATATTGCTTCACAGAATCTCTGTGCGGTAGGAAAATTTAGCTGGCACTCAGATAACATGCTCTGCAAGGAGCTGACACCACACTAGTGTCACTTTATGCAGCAGGCAGTTTTCTTTCCTGGACTCGAAGCTATTCAAGATTTTATTAGAGTAGGATGAAAAAGAAGAATGCTTGACCTAAACAATGCAGTGAGGGGATAGTAGCGCTGACCCTTGACCCTTGGAAAATTTGTGTATAACTTTTAACTCCCTCAAAACTGAAGCTGTCTCTCAGCATCAGCGGGGAATGGAGTTGGTTTCAGGACCCCCAGGGATGCCAGACTAGCTGATGCTGAGCCCCCTGTATAAAATGGTGTGGATCAGTGCACATGCTTGGCCCTCCACATCCAGACTCCCAAACTGCTGATCAAAAGCAGATATTTGTTGAAAAATATCCATGCATAAGTTGATGGCGGAGTTCAAACCCATGTTGTTCAAGGGTCAGCTGTATAGTTATAAATACAACAATCTCCAACCCCAAAGTGATCAGACCGGGACCCCACGCTGAGCAGGCAGAGCCTTGCTTGCATTGGGAGATGCTGGTGAGAAGGAAAATGCCATGTGTGGCTGTCATGGTACTTTGGGTATTAACTCAAGGAGGTGGGCCTCCCGATTACACTGAGAAATACCTGGCTTACAGTGCGGTCTACAAAAACACAGCAAAGCACCTTCCCCCCAGCTGAATCCAGCAGGTATTCCACCTCCTTCTTTTCTCGGCAGACCACATAATCTGTCTGACTGGAATTTTTAGTCAAGAATTTGTATTGCTTTTAGGTAGTTTATCAGCTACCCCTCCTCCCAAAGCAGGATTCTAAATATGTTTTACTGGTGAGATTCCACCAATGCAGAATTGGTGCATGCTGCCTTGTTGCCATGGTAAAGAGGAAATTAAATTGTGATACAGTGGTGCTATAAATAAAATACCTTCTTAAGTTTACTCATTGTGTAATAAGCCCAGTAGGTTCAATATTACGTGCAGCAACCGAGCCTTTCATAATATGTATTGTTTAAGCCAATGTCAAATTACAAGGACAAGAGAAAGGATGGACAGATTCTAACATTAGAGGGCAAGAACTGATTCCCTGTAATTCTGTTTTCATGCCTTCTAGAACAATGGCACATAGAATGTGACTTTGCATAATGAGCTTGATATTGTAAGTCCCAAGGCCCCAGTCTGGTAATCTGAACAGGAGAAAGGAGTCGGAAACCTTGTGCTTTCTTGGCTGATTCCCGGGGATGACTCACATGCATAACTGTTAAAGTCCTGGCTCTTGTCTCTGCCACCTGGAACAGAGTCGATCTACTTTCCGTGAGTGCGTGCACTGTGCTGTTGTGTGTGCAAGACACTTTCTCAGCAACTCAGGGGCAGAGTGCACAGGGGCAGCTCCATTTGGTACTTTTATGGTTGGAGTTTAATCAGTCTCTTTAAAGGAAAATGTAACGATGGAAGAGCTACAGCTGGAAGGGGCTGTGCTCTGCCAGGCTGCTGGGGAGTCATTCCAGCAGACCTGACTGGCTTCAGTCCCTTCTGAAATCAGCGTTGGTTTTTCTTCTCAGTGGCAGGTGTGAAGATAATGTGAACCTCCTAAGGCTTTCCAGATGGTGTTAGACTCAAACCGCTTTATGTTCTCACTCAAGTATTGGAACCTCACACTCAAACCTGGACCTTCAAATAGAAAAATGATGGGAGGCTTCCGAACAGCCTCGTCCTGTGAGTCCTGGCTGTGTTCCGTGGGCATTGCCAGTCTGGTGGCTTTGGGGGCTTGCCATGTCATCTAATGAGAGCTCCATTAAAAAAATCTCACCCACTGGGCAGTGACATTGGGACTAAAAGACATGTGTTTTTGCAGCCTCTGCAATTTTGTCACAGACTAAAGAGTTATTCACTTGATATATTATAGATTCTATGTATTATAGATTCACTATAGATATTAAAGATTAGGGAATGTGAGTCTGCATCCACATATAAAGAAATATATATTCTACACTAATGAAAGAGAAACATGCAAATTGACCGTTCCTCCGCTACGCCCACCAGCCAATCAGGAGCAAGTATGCAAATTAACCCAACAAAGATGGTGGCGGTGGCTACGGAGCTGGAGTGAGCAGGAGGCTTGGGTTGCCCCCGGCAATGGAAGAAGCCAAGCTTCCTGCCTGCCCTGGCCACCACTCAAGGAGTGTCTGGAGAAGAAAAAAAGTAGAGGGGCTGAGAGCCTGGGTCGCTGGGGGGTGTGGCCAGCCTGAAAACGGCCCTCAGCCCCTCACCCAGGCTGGCCAGGCACCCCAGCCAGGATCCCCACCCTGAAGGGGGTGTGGCCAGCCTGAAAATGGCCCTCAGCCCCTCACCCAGGCTGGCCATGCCCCCATGGAGTAAGATTCCCTGCTGGAGGGCCTAGCCAGCTTGCAAAAAGCCATCAGCCCTCACCCAGGCTGGCTACACGCCCCCACCAGTGGGGACCCTCACCCCATGGGGGCGTGGCCAGCCTGCAAACCACCATAGGCCCCTTGCCCAGGCCACCCCATGCCCCAAGGGAACCCCCACCCTGATCCAGGACACCCTTCAGGGCAAATCAGCCGGCCCCCACCTGTGCACCAGGCCTCTATTTATACTAATAAAAGGGTAATATGCTAATTAGTCTGTGAGACCTTCCAGGAGACCTTCCAGATGTTCTTCTGGACAAAGCCATGATGGCAGGGCTGAGGTAGAGGAAGTTAGAGGCCAAGAGGAGAGGCCAGTTGTGGGTGATCAGGCCAGTGTGGGGGGACTGTTGGGGGTGATCAGGCCAGCAGGGGAACAGTTTGGAGTGAGCAGGCCAGCAGGGGGGCAGTTGGGGGCAAGCAGGCCAGCAGGGGGGGCAGTTGGGGGCAAGCACACTGGCACAGGGGGCAGTTGGGGGTGATCAGGCTGGTGGGGAGCATTTGGGGGCAAGCAGGCCAGTGACAGGGAGCAGTTGGGGGCGAGCAGGCCAGCAGGCAGAGTGGTTAGGGGCAATTAGGCAGGCAGGCAGGTGAGTAGTTAGGAGCCAGCAGCCCCGGATTGCGAGAGGGATGTCCGACTGCTGGTTTAGGCCCAATCCCTGTAAACCGGCAGTAGGACATCCTTCGAGGAGTCCCAGATTGGAGAGGGTGCAGGCCAGGCTGAATTTCGTGCACCGGGCCACTAATATATATGCAAGACTATAAAAGCACTTAGATTATAATTCCAAGAATGGGCATTTTGTGTTTACCACTTATCAGAAAACAAGTAAGGATGATAATGCCAGGCAGCATGGCACTGTGGGTGGAAGGTGGGCTTTGACTGTACATAGATCTGGGATCACAGCCTGGCTCTGTCACTGACCTAGCTGATGGCCTTGGGCAAGTGTCTATCCCTTTCTCAGCCTGGGGTTTCTCATCTCTAAATGAATGACCGAACAACAGACACTGGACTTAAACTTACACTGATTATAACTTTAGGTGAAAGTGAGGGTTAAATAAAATAAGGTGTCATTGCAAGTGGCTCAGAGAGAGTCCAGCACATAGGATGCATTCACAACAGTGAATAAATAAGCTTCATATACACAGTAGTCCTCATTAAATGCCATCAATAGGTTCTGAAACTTGAAGCAAAAAGACATATAATGAAACCAGTTTGGGGCTAGACTAGTTGATATAAACAAGAGTTAAACTCCTATGGCATCTTATGAATGTAACTTAAACGACATTGAACAAAATGGTGTTATTTGGTTATTTGAGGATCTGCTGTACTTTCTTTAATTACCATTTTCTTTTTAAAAATATATTTTTATTGATTTCAGAGAGGAAGGCAGAGAGAGAGAGAGAGAAACATCAATGATGAGAGAGAATCATTGATTGGCAGCCTCCTGCATGCCCCCCACTGGGGATCGAACCTACAACCCGGGCATGTGCCTTAACCGGGAATTGAACCGTGACCTGCTGGTTCATAGGTCTATGCTCAACCACTGAGCCATATTGGCTGGGCTGTAATTATTTTAATAATATAGATGAGTTCTGTATTACTTTTATCCTAAAATAATAAGCTGATATAGAAATAATAAAAAACACCTTTGGATAAAATAAACTTGTATGTATACAAGTATATGTCTAACACATTCATATATCCCAGTAGTTCAAGGAATAAAACTAGCTGCCAGCTGTTTGCTCTTTAATACGTTTGTTCTGAAACCCAACTTCAAGAGCACGACAGAGATAACTTAATAAACATCCTCAGGGTTGCAGGCCATTATTGCACAATTTCAGCCAATTTTCACTGTGGCCAGGATTCACAAGAGTCTCCTTGGGGACAGAACACCGAGTCCAAAAGGAAGGATGGGAAACCACATTAGTCACTTTCGAAAAGATGGAAGCAGCATAGGTTTGATTTCTATGTAGACATAGAGCTAACCTGAGCATTCCCGTCCTTTGCCTACATTACATCTGTGGGCAAGCATCACGATGGAAGCCCTGTTGTCGGGTACCTTTTGCCTTCTTCCCAGCAGGAAAGCTCTTATTTCTTATGCCTCAGCCTCTTCACTGGCTTTAGGTTCTGTCAAACATCCACTTTATGTTTTTTAATTTTTATTGGATGATCTTCTTCCATTATTTCTTTCTTTTTTAAAATTTGAAGAAAATCTTTATTGTTGGAAGTATTACACATGTCCCCTTCCCTCCCCCTCATTGACCCCTTCTAGCCTGCCTCCACTTCCCCCACCCCCGGTCTTCATAACACTGTTGTCAGTGACCATGGGTTTTGCATATATGCATACAAGTTCTTTGGTTGATCTCTTCCCACCCACCCCTGCCTTTCCTTGAGGTTCAACAGTCTTTTTGATGCTTCTATGTCTCTGGATCTATTTTTGTTCATCAGTTCATGTTGTTCATTATATTCCACAAATGAGTGAGATCATGTGATATTTATCTTTCTCCTACTGGCTTATTTCACTTAGCATAATGCTCTCCAGGTCCATTCATGCTGTTGCAAATGGTAGGAGTTTCTTCTTTTTACAGCAGAATAGTATTCCATTGCATAAATGTACCATAGTTTTCTAATCCACTCATCTGCTGATGGGCACTTAGGCTGTTTCCAAATCTTAGCAATGGTAAATTGTGCTGTTATGAACATAGGCTAGGGCTGTTTCTGACATGCTACAGGATCTCCTCACTTTTACACCAGGTTTCCACAGTGTGGAGCAAGTGCCCACTGGTGGCGTGTGGCATGAAGTCAGTAGTACAAAGGGAAACTTTGAAAACAAAACATCCTATCTAATAAAAGAGTAATATGCAAATTAACCATCACTCCACTACACCCACAAGCCACGCCCACAAGCCACGCCCACCATCCAATCAGGAGCGAATATGCAAATAAACCCAACCAAGATGGCTACGGCCATAGAGAGCAGGAGGGAGGCTTGGGCTTCCCCGGCAATGGAGGAAGCCAAGCTTTCCACCTGCCCTTGCCGGCCTAGGCCTCCACTCAAGGCTACAAAGTTTCAATGATATAAGATACATAAACCCAAACAGAAATGGCGGCAGCCACGGAGCTGGAAAGAGCAGGAGGCTAGGGTTGCCCCCGGCGATGGAGGAAGCCAAGCTTTCCGCACATCCTGGCCGGCCCAGGCCTCTGCTTAAGGCTACAAAGTTTCAATTATAGAAGATACATAAATCCCAACAGAAATGGCTGCTGCCACAGAGCAAGCAGAAGGCTTGGCTCCGCTCCAGGCTACAAAGTTTCAATTATAGAAGATAAATAAACCCCAGATCCCAGGGCCTCCACTTGGGTCACCAGGAGGCGTGGCCGGCCTGCAAACGACCACAGGCCCCTCGCCCAGGCCGCCCCACGCCCCAAGGGAACCCCCACCCTGATCCGGGACACCCTTCAGGGCAAACCAGCTGGCCCTCAGCCATGCACTAGGCCTCTATCCTATCTAATAAAAGAGTAATATGCATATTGACCATCACTCCAACACACAAGATGGCTGCCCCCATGTGGTCAAAGATCCTGCCCCCATGTGGACACAAGATGGCCGCCATAAGATGGCCAGCAGGGGAGGGCAGTTGGGAGGAACCAGGCCTGCAAGGGAGGGCAGTTGTGGGCGATCAGGCCAGCAGGGGAGGGCAGTTAGAGGTGACCAGGCCTGCAGGGGAGGGCAGTTAGGGGCAATCAGGCTGGCAGGGGAGCAGTTAGGCATCAATCAGGCTGGCAGGGGAGTGGTTAGGGGGTGATCAGGCTGGCAGGGGAGTAGTTAGGGGGTGATCAGGCTGGCAGGCAGAAGTGGTTAGGGGCAATCAGGAAGGCAGGCAGGCGAGCAGTTGGGAGCCAGCAGTCCTGGATTATGAGAGGGATGTCTGACTGCCCATCAGATGTCCCTTGAGGGGTCCCAGATTGGAGAGGGTGCAGGCTGGGCTGAGGGACACCATCCCCCCCTCCCCGTGCATGAATTTCATTCACCAGGCCTCTAGTGTTTATATATTTAAATATGTATTAGGAAAGAAAACAGCACGTCAAGTCTGTGGTGGTTTGTATTATTGCTGCAGAAAAGGTTAGATTCAATTTTTTTAAATTTAAATTTTAAAAGTGAGTTGGTTTAGATAAAAATATTAAGCAAATAATAGCAGAGGTGGTGTGGAGAGACGACAAAGCTTGTGAATTATCTACTCAAATGACTTAACTATGAGACACTGTTTTAAATCTTTTTAGTTGATAATGAGGATATAGTGAACTAATATTATAAAAGAGCTTTGTAAAAGTAGACAAAGCATTAAATTGTTGTTGTGGGTTTTGTGCTGCCACTCCTTGAAACTTGTCATGCCATTTTCCTCTAGAGTCTCGGCATATTACTGGGCTCTGATTGATAGAGTGCTTGACCATGGCCATTTTATATATATAACAAATTCTAAGATGAATTTCCAAATATCTGGGACAAGTGACTAGGAACTTTATAATAATAACAGATCCAGTTTCTGCTCAGGGGGTATTCAAAGTACAGTCCTTCCTGTTTGTACAGTGGGACCCTTTGCATCCATTAAATATAATGAAGGACAATTACTGCTGATATGTAAAGATATTTGTGCTAAATGAGAAAAGCAAGTTTCAGGAGAGTAGAATGGAACATATTTATATTAGAAAGAAGAAGAGAAGGATCTATTTGTGAAAGGATTGACCCAAGTGATAGGATTGGATTCATCTTTTTTACTTTTAGTTTTTCTGTCTCTCCTCATTTTTCTGTGATGAATTTAGATTTCAAACTCAAGGAATAACATTTGTACACAAAACACACTAATTTTGCCGTAGTCATACATAACTGTCCTGACACCATTGGATGCAAGGTTTGTATGTGTTGTAAGATGCTGATTTCACACAGCTGGAGCCACAGCGGGTGGGAAGGTGCATGGTGCTGTGGATACAGAAGGACTTGTCAGGTGCGTGGCCCTGTGCACATGGAGGGATTGTGAGCTGGGACAGGGAACATGAGGGGCGGGATGGCACTGAGCCGCAGGCCTCCTGGGTGCTGCTGGTCAGGAGACATTGGGGATGGCGAGGCCTGGGGATTTCTGTCACTATCATATTGCATTACATCACAACTAGTTCAAGGCCACTCCAGAGAATTAGTTGCTTTTCACAGAATCCACATTGCCTTCCCTGGGTCTCAGAATAAACATTTTTGTGAAAATAGAATAAAAGCACCTTTGATTTGTGGTCTGGGTGAGTATATCTTCTTTCTTACTCTCTCCTGTTTGTTTTGTGGAATGCCATCTTGCTGAACTTGCTCATTGTGCCTTTCAATAGCACATTATACTTTCCAGTTGTCACAGGCTGTAAAGCCCCCGACTGGGAAAGCTTGTGAGGGGAGTTTCACAAGTGGGCCCTCTTCACTGTTTTGTGCACCTGAAACTAATATAAAATAACACTGACTGTCAACTGTAATCTATATATATCTATGTATATAAAAAGCCAGCGACCAGAATGCTGGAACAACTGAAACGACCAGAATGACCTGTCACTATGACGCTCACTGTGGCGGCCAACCGGCCCATTGGGGGTGAGGCTGTCTGGCCAATCTCCCGTGTCCTCTCACCCCCCACCCGCCCGGCCCCCATCAGCCTCCATCAGGATGGGACGGCCGGACCCCACCCAATCACAAATTCATGCACCGGGCCTCTAGTATATATATAAAAGCCTAAGCGACCATTAAGACTGAATGACTGGAATGACTGGTTGCTATGATGCACACTGACCACAAGGGGGCAGCCTTTGCCCCCCCCTGGTAGTCAGTGCGCTCCCATAGCCAACCTCCTTGACCAGCCAATCTCCCGTAGTTCCTCCCACCAGCCGGCAGGCCCTGATCACCTGATCGGGGCCAGGCACCAGTCTGGGACAGGGAACTGGGGGTGGGTGGCAGCAGATGCGGCCCCTTTCCCAGAAGGAACAAGGGCTGGCTCCCTCCTTGAGGCTGGTGGCCAACCTCCTGTGGTCCCTCCCCTGGCCAGCAAACCTCCCACAGTCCCTTCCCCTGTCCCTCTCCTTGTCTGGCAGGACCTATCCCTCCCCCCGGCTGGCAAGCCCCGGTGGTGGCACAGCAGTGAGGGAAGAAGGAGTGGGGGAGGCAGGGAACCGTGCGGTGGTGGAGTGCTGACAGCGGGCGTCAGCATCCGGCATCCGTTCCTTCCGCACCCGGCCTGGCGACCATTGCCTCCTCTCCTGACCCCACTGGGGCCTTTGGGCTCTGGGCTGGGACAGGGAACTGGGAGTGGGTGGCGGTGAATGCGGCCCCTTTCCCAGGGGGGGCAAAGGCTGACTTCCTCCTCAGGGCTGGCAGCCAACATCCCATGGTCCCTCCCCTCCACCCCTCCACCTGACCGGCAGGCCCTGATTGGCCTGGCCCAAATCAGCCTGGCCCCGATAGGTCCTGATCACTGGCCAGACCTAGGGACCCCACCCATGCACAAATTTCGTGCACTAGGCCTCTAGTTGAAAATAAAATTTAAAAAACCCAAGGGTTTTCCTTTATCCCCCAGTGATAATTTTTTAAGGCTTTGAGCAATAGATAAAATGTATTTGCTCATTTTCATAAATAAAGGATTGGGAAGATACCCACCAGCTATTGACCCTACTGATTTCTGAGAAGGGGATCTGTAGCTGGGTGGGATGCCAGATGACTTTACTTTTATCTGTATATTTCAGGTTTGTTTTTGTTTTTTATTAAATCCTCACCCAAGGTTATTTTTCCATTGATTTTTAGAAAGAGTGGAAGAGAGAGGGAAAGACATAGAAATATCGATGTGAGAGAAACACATTACTGGTTGCCTCTTGCATAAGCCCCAACCAAGGCCTGGGGTGGGGAGGAGCCTGCAACCAAGATACGTGCCCTTGACCAGAATCAAACCCGGGACCCTTCAATCCGCAGGCCAACACTCTATCCACTGAGCCAAACCAGCTAGGGCTATTTCAGGTTTGTTTTTTAAAAAATTATTTGCATATTACTTGTATTACCTATACTCTCTATATATCTATATTAATAAAAGGGTAATGTGCTAATTAGATCAGATGTCTTGCGGATGTCATTCCAGATGTCCTTCCTGACAAAGCTGGGGCCAGAGGGAAGCCAGCCTGGGTCCCTGGTGCCTGTGGGCAGCCGGAGGAGGGAAGCCCGGGTCCCAGGTGCCAGAGGGAAGCCCGTGCTGGCAGCTGGGGGAAGGGAGGCCTACTCTTGCATGAATTTTCATGCATCGGGACTTTAGTAAAATACATAAAATAAAATATGAAGTAAGTAGAGTTGGATATTTCTGTTTATGCCTGAAAGTCTCTCTGTGTGTGTGTGCATGGTGTGTGTGTGTGTGTGTGTGTGTGTGTGTGTGTGTGTGTGTGTGTGGTGGGTGGGAGGTATGCAGGAAAGGTAAAAGTAAGATCACACTTGAACTACCTTAACATAGAGACTTAAACATGTCAAAATATTGGCACTTGATCATGCAGTTGAGAATCAGGACCACTCACCTGGGAAAGCCCATCCTCCGAGGTGTGCTTCCCCCACTGCAAATAGCCAATGTCACTGCGTGCTGAGACTCCATGCAGTATTTCCTGAGACTTCCCATTTTGACAGCCATTAAAGACATGTGGACTTGCTCTTCCAGTTAAAACCATGTTCAAAACTGCCTAGTGACACAGTTTATAAATACTGCATTTTAGGTAGCAATGACACAAGGACTTAATTTCTTTTTTCTTTAAATAATCATTTTTAAATTACCATTTTTATTGAAAATAATGAAATCACACAGTACGTTATTCTGGAAAAATGTATGTCATTAACATTTTAGGGTTAAAACAACTGTTTTTCTTGAGCCATAGTCCATAACTTCCCATGTGCCCCACTTGGAACCTGTTGCTCATCCTCCCTTTACATTCCTTTTAAACTTTGGTTTCCATAGTTAGGATTTAAGAAGCACAAGACTAATATGTTGTTATAGCACTTTTCTTTCAGTTATTAGGGATTCCTGGTGGGTCTTGACAAAATATTTTTGGGAGGTGAAGGAGAGTATTAGGGGATAAATGGTGATGGATGGAGACTTGACTTGGGGTGGTGAACACACAATACAGTATACAGATGATGTGCTGTAGGATTGTGCACCTGAAACCTCTATAATTTTGTTAACAGTGTCACCCCAATAAATTCAATATAAAGGGGAAAAAAGGATATTTTCGAATGTTTCTGGAATTTCGGGGATAGAGGCCTCTCAGAGGTAAACTAGAAAGGACTGTAATGGGAACTGGAAGGTCAAATCTGATAATAAACTCAGGGCAGCATCTTAGTCTTTCAAGGGTAAGTTGACCTCTCTTCATTTAAGAGAATATGATCATTTTTAAAAAGCCCAATTCATACTCTACAACAGAAGCCAGTCTTCCACCCTACCTGCCTGCATAGGAAGCCTCCAGCATTTGGTTGTAGCAGATGAATGGTGGAGACATCCAGGTCCTTCTGAAGCCTGCAGAATGGGAGGTGCCATCAGCATTTGGGTCAGCGAGGATGACTGCGCCAAGGACCTGCAGCCTCTCCTCCCTCCAGCACAACACAAAGCGGCGGTCAAATGGGCTTGCCTGGTCACTGTCCCTCCCATGTGCCCTCCCTGTCTCTTTCTCTCACAGGAAGGCTTCTAGGACTAGGGCTGCATAGGGAAAGCTATGGGTACAGGTGGGAGAAGCCAGTGATAAGTGGTGAGGGAGAAGCTACAGACCGCATGCATTAGAATCCCTGTGTATGCTCCAATGCTGGGCCCAGAAGAGGAACTGCTCTGGGACAAGGGATGCTTGGCTTAGGGTGGTGACTCCAGAGAGAACTGGCCAAGGCAGAATTGAACAGACTGTTTAAGTGGAAAACACCAGCTTGGGGGTTGAGCTCATTTCTTGGCTATAGAAGGGCAGCCTCTACTATTTCATCAGAGACCAGGGGTTGGGTTTCTATCCTGGACAATGTTAAAGTCAAGGTGCAACGTGGCTCCTGTTGTCACTGAGAGGAAGATGCTGGTATGAGAGCTGTATGTGTCCTTGACAGAACCTATTCCCAGGACTAGAGGTCACTCCCTTTTGTGAATAAGACCCAGACACTTGCTCAAGCATGGCAAATGCCTTGATGGCATCAGGTACAATTCAGGGCAGTGCTTTCCAAAGTATGGCATGATTTTGGATGGTACAGAGATGAGCATTTAAAATTTTTTATAGTGATGTTTTTAATACATATTTTCTTCAGCACACCAAATACGCGATTTAAAGGATATTAACGTTTAGAAAGAAGTAATATTTAAATGTGTGTTGATTTAAAGCAAGCTTAAGCAAAAAATAATATAGACCACAAAAATGTGATGGAGATATACAAAAGACAGGTTTCAGGAATACTGCTTCAAGGCTTGTAATTCTTCCCTTCTGGGGGCTCTCTAGCTCTCGCAAAGCTTACCTCTCTTTCAATCTACTTCTAAGAATCCTTTCTTGACTCATAACTGCTGGGCACCCTCCCTCCTCTGGAATCTACTGGATTAATTGTCTTCACACCTCATTTGGCCCATCAAGTACTAGCTGGGACTTGCCCAAGCTCTATGTGGACCTCTTGCCTTTCCCAGACTGGAACCTGCAGGAGGCCAGGGTCCTATCTTCTTTTATTTGTATTTCCCACATTGTGAATAACAGGCCTTTGCATATTACAGAGGCAAAATAAATACTTGAAAATCTATTTTACTGTGCATATAAGTAATAAAACATTTTATATGAAAATTGTACAAATAAGCTTTGTTGTCTGCCAATATTTATAACCACAAAAAGGACCCTAGGACTGCACCACAAAAGCAGATTCAGTTTCCTGACAGTCATTTACCCATTACTATGGCCAAACTGATTATAGAAAAGGACGTATCAACAGCAAAAGCATCCACTAGAAAAAAAAATTGCCCTCATGTTTCCAGTAGGCATGAAAGTATTATCCAACACCAGAGTACATTGTTTATGTGACCCCAGAGCCAAAGGAAATGCTGGGTAAATATTTGTAGGATTTACCTTTCAAATGTTCTGGAGAAGATCAGGCTGTAAAGAAACAGGATGACACCGTGGCTTCCTTCCCCACTGAACTGTTTGGAAAGCAAGGGAAAAGCACATTTGTCTCCAAGCAATGCAGCTATGTATACCTGTGGGCATGAATTCAAGGATTTACTGCCTGAGAGATTTATTTTCTAGCCGCTTAAAGGGCAGCTGGAGCTCTCTCTGCACCCTCTGGATCTATCTCCACTCTCACATGCATTCTCCTTCCTGCTTCCAGCCTGCCAATGATAACACCATTCTCTCAATTTTCAACCTTTCTTTCCTCCACTTCTGACTTGTGATTTTCTTCAAACCATGGCTAAGATGTAGCGTATCTTTCCTCTCTATTTTTCTGGGTCCATCCTAGCCCAAGTCCCAGGGCTGCTCTTGGCTGGCCTCCCTGCCCAGTCTCTCCTTAGTCAGCGAATCCCTCTTGGTTGCCCAATTAAACTCAGGGGAAGTGTGTGTGTGTGGCGGAGGGAGCGGAGGGAGCGGGGGGGGGGGGTGGGGGTGGGGGTGGGGGTGGGGGTGGGGGGTGGGGGTGGGGGGGTGGGGGTGGGGGGGGGTGGGGGGGTGGGGGGGGGGTGGGGGGGCGGTGGGAGATGAGAGGCTTTATAGAAATACAGACCTCGAGTTATACAGACCTGAGTTCAGAACCAGTTCTACTACTTACTAACTCAGAGTTCTCTAACTTCTTTGAGCTCAATCTCCTCATCTGCAATTGCATATAAAAAAAACCATTCCGCCAGGTTTGTTGCAAAAGTGAAATGACGCAATGCAAATACCTGCCTTGATTCTCAGAAGGGAATGTGCTCGGTCCCAGCACCTGTTCTTTTCTGAGGCACTTCTCCCCTGTCTCTTCCCTCGGGCAGGTTGCTTTTCTGCTCAGAACCGTCCGAAGGTGCCCTGATCTCCAGGATCAAATCCAAATTGACCAGCCAACATTCAGGGCCTCTCCTTCATTGGCCTTATCTTAGTTTTTGGTCAACACTCCACCTGTTGCAAAGAAGCTCCTTGGCTGGCTTTCGAAATACCAGGGGTAAGCCCGCTCCTTTAGAGGCACTGCATCAGGAAGGCTGTAGCTAAAATGCCCGTGCTTTGCCTTTTATGGATTCATTTGTCCCCTTCACTATCTGTGACCTGGCAGGAGAATAAATTCCAGTGCCACAGGAACCAGGGCCTGACAAACTCTAATGCCATAGGAGCTAGACAGGAACCCAAATGGGTGCACTGTAGGCTGTGAGGGAGGGCCTGGCCTGAGGCATGCTAGTTTCCTGTCACTGCCATAGCAAATTACCACAAACTTGGGGGCCTAAAACAACATGAATTTATTATTTAACTAGAGGCCCAGTGCACGAAATCGTGCATGGTTAGGGTCCCTAGGCCTAGCCTGTGATCAGGGCCATTTCTGCCCTCTTGCCAGTCCCTGGCCACCGCTGCTGCTGTGAGCCAGCCAGTTCCCCTCACAGGCCTCCACCTCATAGCAACCGCCTCCTGCCTCCCGCCATGTGTGAGGTGCGCCACCTCCATGCACCTCCTGGTGATCGGTCGTTTGGTCGTTTCGGCCGTGATGCCTCTAGCCTTTTATTAGTAAGAAGTTCTGGAAGTTAGAAACCCAACCTGGTGTCAGTGCACCCAGTTCAAATGGCTGGCCAGCCTGCATCCCACCTGGAGGCTTTCCTGCCTGTTTCCAGTGTCTGGAAGCCATCCTTGTTTCTTGGCCAAGGATCCCACATTACACAGCCCTACCCCTCTGCTTTGGCACTGCACCTCTTCCTCTTTCTCTCCCACCACCCCATTTTCCTTATGAAACCCATGAATAATTGAGCCTACCAGGATAAGCTAGGATAATCTCCCCATCTCAAAATCTTAAACTTCATCAGAGCCCTTCATACCTGTTAGGTAACATCATTCACTCCATCACAACTTGTCTAATGGGAGTCACACTCAGCTAACTAATGACATGCCAAGCTATAGGTCTAGAGCAGCCAAATTTCCTGATTTTTTTTTTTGCGGGGGGAAGCTAAAATTCAGGTTTTTATGTGGGATTTCCTGATTGGTTTTGACTATTGCTGACTCAAATTAAAAAAAAAAAATCTAATATCGTGTGGGTTAATGCTGCAGATATAGGTGTGTTGCTTTCCTAGCGCTGCTATAACAAATTACTAAAAATCTGAATTACTTACAACAATAGGACACTATTCTCTCCTGGTTCTGGAGGCCAGAAGTCTTAACTGAAGGTGTCAGAGCAAGGCTGCGCTCTCTCTCTCCAGGCCCTGGGGAGGATCCCTCCTTTATCTTCCCAGCTTCTGGTGGCTGCTGATAATCCCTGGTGTCCCTTGGTCTGGGAGATGCATCACCCCAGTCTCTGTCTCCATCATCACAGGGTGCTCTCCCTGCATGTCCGGGTCTGTGCCCAAATTTCCTTCTTATAAAAACACCAGTCATTGCATTAGGGCCACCCCAATCCAGCATGACCTTATCTCAACTTGATTGCATCTGCAAAGACCCTGTTTCCAAATCAGAGCACATTCATTGGTGATGGGAGTTAGGATTTGAACATATCATTTTGGGGGGATGCACTTCAACCTATAACAACAGGTCTGCTGCTCACATGTAACCCTCAGACCCCTCACTTGAGATCTGTGCTTTAAACTAGGACACAGGATTGGTGCATTTTGAGAGTGAATGGGGTTTGGTAAACGTCTGAATGGGGGATGATCACAACGAGCAGCCTCTGGTCAGGAAGCACCCTTCAGAATATGTGCATTAAGTTCCACCTCGCTCAGGAAATGGGGCCAACCCATCCTCAGCGTGGCTATGGAAAGGGTCAGCTTGGGTCAGCTTGATGCAGGCAGCTCTGTGCCGAGCCCACCTGTGCTGCACAGTCTGCTTCTGCTTAGGGCCTTTGTTAGCTTTTCCAACGCACTCCTAGCCTTTGATGGGGAAAGCCTGTGTGGAGCTTCCGCGCTGGCCCTCTGATTCTCAACTCCAGAGAAGACCTTGTAGATGGGGTTCCTTCCTAATAATTAGACTCTCCCAGGTCTGAGTTGAAGAGATGGAAGACAGAGGGAAGCTTTTTAGCTGGAAGGATCATTTATTTCTTACATGGCTCCTCTCTCTCTGTGTAACCCCATTAAACATCTCCTGCTTGCAAGATAGTCTCAAGCAGGCTTCCAGCTTAACATTTCACGTCAGCCATTGAAAATCTATCATACAGGTTTTATTTGTTTCATATTGCTGCTATAACAAATTACTATAAATTTAGAAGCTTGAATAATATAAACGTATTATCTTACAGTTCTGGTGGTCAGAAGTCTGAAATGGCTACCTCACTGGGCTAAAATCAAGATGCCAGCAGGGCCGCGTTCTTTCTGGGGGCTGCAAGGCAGAATCTGTTTCCTTTCCTTTCCAGCTTTAGTGGCCCTGCCCACATTCCTTGGTTCAAGGTCCCACCTTCCATCTTCAAAGCTGCAACAGTGGTGACACCTCTCATCCCACATCACTCTTCCCCTCTCTTCTGCCTCCTCCACATTCAAGGAGCCTGTGAGTACATCGGGCCCACCTGGGTAACCCAGGGTACTCTCCCTGTTGCAAAGTCAGCTGACTAGAGACCTTAATTCCCCTTTGCCAGGTGATATAACAGTCATAGGTTACAGGGATTAGAGTATGGACATCTCTGGGAGACCATTCTTGGCCGAACACAGACCTATGAGATGGTGGGTGAGATGGGCCTAGGGGAACCAGTCTAAACAAGGTCTTATACAGTTAGTGTGGCTGGGAACTCAACCCCCAGGTTTCTGCCTCTATGGTCTTTGAAAGGGAGCAGAGCAGTGAGTTCCATGGATCACAGTCCCCTTCTACACAGCCCAAAGTTGTGTGGCTTCACCGTCACCCTGCTCAGGTTCTCTGTTTTCACACCATAATCTCAGTTCCTCAGAAAATCAGCTTTCCTTTGTTTCTCTGCAGAGGAATCTTTTAAAATAAAACCTTCCATTACTTTCCAGGGGCTGAGTGAGAACCATTGTGGAGAACACTGTGTGGGAAGTGCTGATAGAAGAGGTGAAACAGGGCCACCTTTTTCAGGCCAAAAGTAATTTCTTTGGCATAGATGTGAATTGTCATTTTGGCAATTCGGACTAGAACCTTCGTTGTCTACCACTTTTGTCTTTTATTCACTAGAGGAGGCAAGACTGCTTTAACATTTTCTCCCCACAAAAGAAATCTTGGCATATGCCCTCTATCGCGTTATTTTCTGGGCTTGATTAGCCAAGGAGTGGCCAGTGTGTGATCTGCCTCTTTCTAGGTTGTGGGGAGGGAGAGGCGGCTTCCTTTCTCTTGTTCTGCCCTTCCTGAGCCCTCAAGACGACCTGGTTTTCTTAACAAGTATCATTAAAAAGACACTTTGTAAAAGAGAGGCGGTTCCTGTAAGATCAGTTCAACATAAAGTAATTATCTCAGTACTTAAACACTTACACATTGTAAATGATCATAGATGAATTTCTCAGTGGCCTCTTTCTCCAAAACTTCAAATAGCTGGAGCTATAAATCAGGAAGAGAAGATTAAAATGAGAAGAAAGATGAAAGCTACACCTATAAGATGTCAATTCACTGTTATTACCTCAAGGGAGATTTTTGCTTCATTGTAAAATCATATTGCTAAAAACTGACATATTCTCTTACATAAGGCCATATAAAACATGGTAAAATTGGGTGGCTACTGGCCTCATGTTTACATCCCTCAGTTTTAAATCAATATGATATCTTGAGCAGTAAAACCATAAACAGACTCCCCCGTAGAGTTTAGCTTTGTTTAAGACAGTGGGCATGGACATGAACTTTATGATGATTTCAGGTATGGGATATTCTTGATCGTGGTGGCAGGAGAAATCCGTAGCAGAATTCTCTATTTTGGCTGCTTGGATCACCTACAACCCTTGCCCCTCACCTCTTTGAATGGTGCCTCTGGCCACAGCAGACACTCACAGACCCATCGATGGGGCCCCACCTCCACTTCCATGGTGAACCAGTACAGTACCAGACTTTGTCCACCCTTCTCTGCCAGAACAGGCAGACTGCACTCACCCTCTCAGTGAAATTGTCCCCAGCATAGTCAGGAGTCGAGGTGACTTGAGTGTTCTCAGTGACAAGACAGACGGTGGCCTTCTGAGCTTCTCCTGCCACCCACAGGATACCAGCGAGTGCCGCAGCCAGGGCCTGCTTCTGCTCTTGCTTGCTTATTGCACATAGACTGCAAGGCAGGAGGTGGGGTCAGAATGGACTGTCATCTGGCAGTGTGCTGGGGCCTCCACTCTTATGAACTCTGAATACAAGGTTGGTTCCTTCACAACCTACACTGCGAGGATGTCACGAGGGCTTGTCCTCTCTGCTGTCACTGGAACTGGCATCCTTGCAACAGCATATTGCTCTTGGTAATATGCGGCGGGGTGGGGGGGGGGCGGGTGTTACTACTGCCGCCATCGAGTCCCACCACTGTCCTCTCTCCAGAACTCTAGCAGGGACTGAACTATGCTCTTTAACCCAATAACACGGGCCCTTTCCTAGCACAGCCCCAAACCATTCTCCCAGTTTTATCTCCCAGATTTCCATTTTGCAAACCCTCTGCCTCAGATGGACCAGTCCCTGAACATATTTCCCACATTTGCTCATGCACTTGTCTGCCTTTAATGTGCACGCCATGTATGTCCTGTCTGCCTGACCACAGCCTGTGCATCACTGGAAGTCTACTTCAGGTTGCCCGTATTAACCGGAAGCTGACACTCACCTGGCACTCACTGTGCCCAGTGTTGTTCTGAGCACTTCACACATATCACCTCCTTTAGTCCTCACAACAACCTGCGAGGTAGATACTATTACTACTCCCATTTAAGAGGTGAAGTTAAGACAGAGAGGTTGAGTAATTTGCCCCTGGTCATTCATCTTTGAAGTGGTAGAGCAGTGATTTGAATGTGGGCAGTCTGGCTCCTGATTCCCTAGTCCTAACCATTACACTCCATTGAGTAATAATCTCAGGCTGCCCAACCTCCCAGGAAATAGGAACCCATCTTTAGTCATATACTTAATTATGCCTGTTTTCTCAGTATTTTACATTGACAACTGTTGTCCCAATGAAGAAACACATAGGGTTTCATTAATTAACTCAGCAATAACTTATAGAATCCATCTAGTTCTATGGCAATACAGAAATGAGTCGCAAGGCGCCTCATACTCCAACATCCTAGTAGGAGGCGGATGAGAACAAAAGAGAGTGCTGTGAGAGTACAGGAGAGAGAACGCATGGCTGGAAAGGTGCGGGAGGCTTCGTGGAGCTGATCTATCACAGCAGTTTCTCATCACCATGTATTTCATATTTGCCACATGCCAGAGTGTTAAATGCTTTACATTCATGTAGCAAATTGTGTGCACTCCATCTAGATTCCCTGGGATCCCTTTTACTTAGATGGTGGACATGTCACCCAGCTGTTTCCAGTACTGCTGCTGCTGGCTCCTACTTTTCAGCTTTCTCTGAAGTACTGGAGGCACCTGGCCAACAGGTGATGAGGAGTTATGCCTCTCCTGCAGGATGGCCAAGGCCGATGCCTGATGGAGTGGAGGTACCAAAGCCCTGCTCCCTCAGCTGTGGGTGGGCAATGAGCACCAGGGATTAGGTTGAGGCTAGACTTCACAAGAACCCTATTCTTTTTTAAAAAAATAGATCGTTATTGTTGAAAGTATTACATATGTCCCCTTCCTTCCCACTCACTGCTTCTAGCCCGCCCGCCCTCCCCACCCCCTGCCTCTGGCCTTCACCACACTATTGTATGTGTCCATGGGTTATGCATATATGCATACAAGTTCTTTGGTTAATCTCTTCCTACCCACCCACTCTGTCCCAATATTGTCTCTGGTTCAATATTGTTCATCAGTTTATTTTGTTCATTAGATTCTACGTATGAGTGAGATCATGTGATACTTGTCTTTCTTTGGCTCTTTTCACTTAGCATAATACTCTCAAAGTTCCCTCCATACTGTATCAAAGAATAAGAGATTCTCCTTTTTTACTGCTGCATAGTATTCCCTGGTGTAAATGTACCACAGCTTTTTTATCCACTCATCTAAGTACTTACCTTGCTTGAAGGCAAATAGATGCCTTTTACTTATTTATACTTTCTCTAATAGCAAGCATGAAGTTTTGCAAACAATAGGGTTTGTTAACTTCTAAGACTAAAGTAATTTGAACTAATGGCAACTACCAAACACTGTACTTTGGTAGCCTGATTAGAGAGGAATATTAGTCCTTCACTTATCAGGGGTTTTCATTGCCATTTTGTTCCTCCCTGAAATTGCTAGGTTGAAACTTCCTGTTAAATATTATCAAGGAAGCCCACCCAAGACCTGGTGCTTTATTTTACCTGACAGAGTGATCTGCAGCAGAGCATAAAACTGTCAGCATTATTCTGCAGCTGTGCTTTGAGAGTAACTCCGGGAGAGCTGTCCCCATCACAGAATCCAGTTCCGAGGGAAGAACCAGCCCCTCCTTCCTGAGGGGACCCAGGGATTTCTGCTGTGATTATTTAGCATCTACAGGTTCTCATGAAACGAGTAATTCTTCCAAGTACTTCCTCTTACCTGTGGAAGTTACAGTCTTTCTTCTCCCTTGTAAACAGCAAGTACTTGATGATCAATCCTTGTACGGCCATCTGAACGCTTTGGGCACCTCCCTGCAAAGGGGAAGATGAATGGTAAGGCTGGGTGCAGAGCTTCACAATTGTAATGGAACCTCTCAGGGCTTACGTTCCAAGGGAGAACTCATGCAAATGGATATAATGCTCTGTTCTTCTGTGCAGCCCGTCCCTCCTGGTGTACAGCATCCCCTAGACTGAGCAAGGGACATTGTACTACACTGACCCACCCTTCTCCATGGGCTGCTGCCAAGCTGGAATCTGCAGTGATCAACTTCCTTATGGAGCACTGGCACCTGGGGATATATGCTCTCTTCCACCCTGACTCCCTGGTGCCCCTGCTTCATATCAACTTGCACATTTGTAGGAGATAAGGAAATAGATGTCTAGCTCTTGAACTTCTGTGTGATTGCTGATCAATGACATGAATTATTGAGGTTTTGAATAAGCCAGAGAGAAGTTGCTAGATCTCCTGCCTCTAAATCCTCAGGGATGCTTAGGACTTGGGTAAAGATCCAGGAAAATTGGAAGTTACAAGGAGGGGGAAAGGAGAAAAAGAAGTCCAAGCCTTTGTTACAACTCAGACAGTAAGTTATAATTTTATTTTATTTAATTAATTTATTTTTTTAATTGTTTGAAGTATTACAAATAGTAGTACATATGTTTCTTTTTTTTTTCCCATTGACCTCCCCCCGGCCTCCCTTTCCCCCCAGTACATGCCTTTACCTGCGCCCCCCCCCCCAGTGTCTTTTATCCATTGGTTATGCTTATATGCATGCATACAAGTTCTTCAGTTGATCTCTTACAGCCGCCCCTTACCGCCCCCCGCAAAAACCTCCTCTGCCTTTCCGCTGTAGTTTGACAGTCTGTTCAATGCTTCTTTGCCTCTGTATATATTTTCTAGTCTGCAGAGGCAAGATTTTTTAAAGGAAAGTAAGTTAAAATTTTAAACAGTCTGTTATCATTTAAGCTCAATTTTTAAATTATTGATATGTTTCTACAAGTTATTATGATGAAAACATGTGTTACATGGATGAGAATAAAAGGAAACATAGATAAGGAATATGGAATTGGGGTTTTAAAAATTGTCACCTGCTATTACCTTTCCCACTTCCAAAGCAAAAGCCAGGTCAGAAAAAGGATCATGGAACCTGAAACAGGCCTTTTTCCAATCATAGCTGAAGACATAGACCGTATTTCCAAAGAGGCTCTGCCGCAGCTTCTGAGAGGAGGGAATACAAACGGTGAGTTCAAATGAAGATAATTCTTCTTAGACACGTTCCTCATCAATCTTAACTAAGGCAGTGAAACCATGGAGGTGGCCTGTCCCCTTCCTACATTTAGAGCTACACTTCCCTATTTTAATTGTACAGTCCTTTGCAAAAGATTCATTTCAGGTTCACTGAGGACATTTTATCCTGAAAGCTCAGTGTGCCAACCCTAAACCTATATAATCCCTATTTGATGTAGTCCTTGTATCCCCTTTCATTGCTAGCCATCTCTACTTTTACCCCACATAGTACACTCCAGGCTGTGGCTCTGTCCTTGTGCTGCTGTCCCTATATTCATGACTTGCTCCAGAAAAAAAGGAATAGCCCAGCCGGTATTGCTCAGTGGTTGAGCATCAACCTATGAACCAGTAGGTCACACTTCAATTCCAGGTCAGGTCACATGCTGGTTTCTGGGCTCCATCCCCAGTAGGGGGTGTGCAGGAGGCAGCCGATCAATGATTCTCTCTCATCATTCATGTTTCTATCTCTCTCTCCCTCTCCCTTCCTGTCTCTGAAATCAATCTATACATATAAAGAAGTAATATGCTAATTGTCTGTTATGGTGTCCCTGTAATGACCAATTTGCATATTGACAGACCAGCAGGAGGCTGTGTGTACAGCAGGGGGCGGACGGCAGGAGCCAAGTTCCCGGGGTCTGAGGAGAGTGCTTGACAGGAGCTTGGACTGCAAAGAAGGAAGAGGAAGCAGCCATGGGGAGCTCTTCCAATCCCCCTGCTTGGAAACCCTACCCCAGCCCCCACACCCCAGGGGGGACAGGGAGGCTGACAGGATGGGGAGAAGACCCAGCCTCGGGGATAGCTGCAGCCTGCACCTCCGACTCCCGATCTCTTCCCCTGCCACCCCTGCCAGGGGCGCCCAAACCAATAGCACACCGGCAACCACCCGTCAGCGCCCCCGAGGTACCCAGGGCCCATGGCCCGCTGCTGCTGGGCCCCCTTCACTAGGGCTGGGCATGCCTCTCCTCCCTACAACTCCAGACCCAGGTGGAGGCAGGCCTCAGCGGCCCCTCAGGGTCAGACCCTTCCCCCCCACCCCTGACAGCAGCAGGGCCGTCTCTGCAGTGGAAGCATGCTGAACCTCGCTGGGGGTGCCGCTAAACCCATCCTCCTACCCGCCTGGCTCCACCCTGGCCCAGCCCCCACCCCGCTTCAGGAGATCGGAGCCCCGCCCTGAGCAGGTACAGCTGTGAAACAGCCACGTACAATTTAAAGAATGGCGCCAAGGGGAAAGGTTTGACAGTTACTCCCCCTTTGGCCTTGCCACCCCCCCTAGCACCCCCCTAACTCCCTGCCCCCAACCAGTGCCTTCAGGGATGACCACAGCTACAGGGCTGCTGGCCAGAGCCCGCCCCTCTGAGGCCTGCGGAACCCTCTGCAAAGCTTCCATAGCTACAGTCCCAGGGAACAATCATGCCCTCCTCCCCTAATCAGCACCTGCTACCTGCGAGGGTACCTGTGAGCTTAAAAATAACAATCCCTTCCCATTTAGACATCACTTATTTGATGAAACATTTCTAGGTTTATTAGCTCAGAACCTCCTCAGGACAACCCAGTGAGGTAGGCGGAGAAGAGATTACAATTCCCATGGTATATGCGTATGTATTCAGAAATGAAGTTCAGAGAGGAAAAGTGTCAAGCCCAGTGGTTCCCAAGGTGCAGCACACGTCCCACGGGGGGGTGGGGGGGGGCAATTTGATTTTAAGTGGGGGCAATTTGAGAATGAGTTAACAGTGAATTTTTTGCATTTCTAATGGTTCTAAGGGGCCTCATCTACAGTGTATCCTACATAATAAAAGGCTAATATGCAAATGACCGAATGGTGGAATGACTGGTCACTATGATGTGTGCTGACCACCAGGGGGCAGACACTCAACACAGGAGCTGCGCCCTGGTGGTCAGTGTGCTCCCACAGGGGGACCGCCGCTCAGTCAGAAGCTGGGCTCACGGCTGGCAAGCACAGCGGCAGTGATGGGAGCCTCTCCCACCTCCGTGGCAATGCTAAGGATGTCCGACTGACGGCTTAGGCCCACTAAGCCGTCAGTCGGACATCTTCCCAGGAATCCCGGACTGCAAGAGGGCGCAGGCCAAACTGAGGACAGCCCCCCCCCCAATGCACAAATATCGTGCACCGGGCTTCTAGTTAAAAAATAAATAAATAAAAAGAAGTAAACCTAAAGGAGGAAATCTCTCTCTCTCTCTCTCTTTCTCTCTCTCTCAAAAAGGAATATACAGGACTGTGTTTCTGTCCTGAATTCAATAGTGATTTTGATGATATTAAACAAGCATTCTCTGTTCTCTTGCCCCAGAATCTTTAAGGTTTTCCAATGTACTCTTGATAGTACATTGAGATTTGAAACCATCAAAATGGAAACGAGCCCGAAAAAAGGGGATCCATTCATAATCAGAGGTGTATTCATTGTTTAGCATGAGTTAATTCTGTGTGGGCTATAGATATGTGAAAAGTCTAACATCCCACAACTATGTACAAGACAGAGGTGTGAAACTCCACAAATCAAGTGCAAAGTACCATGAGCGAACAAAGGAGAGAGAACCTCTGACTGAAGCCCTTGGGAAGGCTTTGGAGGTGGCATTTCAACTAGGCTGGTGAATGATATCTAGCATGTATTGAGTATTTTTATGCACCAGGCACTGGGCTAGTGCTTTACAATCACTATGTTAATTTAATTCTTTGAGGTAGGTATATTATTACCCTCCCCCCCCCCCTTTATAGAGAAGTATTTGCCAAAGGTCACCCAGCTCATAGAAGCAGAGTGGGAATGTGTGCCCATTCTAACACCAATGATTGCCTCCCCAACTTTAATCCTGTATGTACCATCTGTGACTGCCAATCAAGGAGAGGGAGCAGACAGGCACAGAGGCTGCTCTTAGAAGACACAGACTTAGTGTGTACCATGGCCAAAGAGGGCCACCAGCCCAGGACATCCCGAGCAGAGGACTGAAAGTAACAGAAAGTGGTTCCCTGCCATCAAGGCTACATAGCACAGAGGAAAGGCTGACCAGTGCAGAGAAGTCCCAGTTATGCTCCTACTGACCACGTGAACTCGACAGGTTGCCCAGCGCTGTAAGATTTATTTGCTTATCCCAAAATGGGGAGAACCCCTGCTTGATTAACATGGTTATCCTTGAAAGAGAAAAGGACCATGAGTGCTGAGTAAATGGAGGGTGTTACTACCTTTGTGAAACAGCCTGTCTGTGCAGTAGGAAGCAAGTCCTAACACAGGGAAAAAGACCGAGACTGGCAGGAATGAGGGAGAAGCTGTGTGTGAATGCACAGACTAAGAATGTCGAGACTAAAAAGGCTTAGAATACAAATTCAATTAGAAAAATTCTGCAAGTCAAACCATCCCATCTCCTGTTTCTGTTACAGAGTTTCACCATCTATATCAGCCGTGGGCAAACTACGGCCCGCGGGCCGGATCCGGCCAGTTCGGCTGTTCTATCCGGCCCGCGGAGCCGAAAGAGCGGAGGGTTCTCTTGCTCTCCCCTCTGCTCCTTCACCAGCAGCAGTGTTAACATGGCAACGTCGGGAAACACAGCCGCAGCTCCTTCTTCTGAGTGGGCGGATTTATATCCACCCATTCAGTAGAAGGAACAACCTCTCAATCTTCCAGAGGCTCCTTGTAATGCCCGCGGACGCATCTCCCAACATCACCCTGGGAATGCGTAGACACGTTATCGTGGTGATGTAGGGAGACACGCCCCTGGAGAGCACAGTATCAGAGCCTTTCTGAGGTAAGATTAAGAGCTCTACTCAAACACAATTTTTTCCTGTTCCCACATTCTGTACATCACAATGACTTGTTAATAAAACAACAAAGACTTTCAGCTTTTAGTCACTTCAACTGGTGGCCTGTCCTTTGTCACAAAACCCTGAAACAGCACCAGAAGAGGTGCAACTGGAACTCATCGATCTTCAGTCTGACTTTGTCCTAAAGGAGAAATTCAGCTCTCTTGAACTAAGAAACTTTTATGCTTCACTTAATGAAGCCACTTTTCCAAACATCCGGAGGATGGCACAGAAGATACTGGTGCTATTTGGGTCAACCTATGTTTGTGAGCAGACATTTAGCGTCATGAACATCAACAAAGCCCCTCACAGATCCAGCTTAACTGATGAACACCTCAGATCTATCCTGAGAATAGCCACAACAAAACTAACTCCAGACTTTGATGCATTAGCTAAAAAAGGAGATCAACAACACTGTTCCCACTGAAGTTGATGTTTTAAAGACCAAAAACCTTTCAACCCAGTCTACATTGCCATCTACATCTACGTCCCGGGCATAATTTGGAAGTTGCACTAAAGAAAATGTTTAATTTACTGTTTACACATTTTGTTCTTTTCTATTTGTTTTAGTTTTAAATTATTTTATTATATTTAAGTTTAATTTGAAAGGCTTTTGTACCTTTCCTTTGTTAGGCAATTTTATTTTGCCTTTGCCATCTTCAATATAAGGTATGTTATTGTGCTATGATTCCTCCATTTTTTGAAGTTTCAAATTATAATAATCAGTGTTTACATTCTTCTTGTTAAAATCTTTGAAATGAATAAAACTATTGAAATAAAAAAAAAAGACTGTACCCTTTTATGTAATGATGTTTACTATGAATTTATATTAGTTCACACAAACACTCCATCCATGCTTTTGTTCCGGCCCTCCGGTCCAGTTTAAGAACCCATTGTGGCCCTCGAGTCAAAAAGTTTGCCCACCCCTGGATTAGAGTGACAGCAAAGGTGCTTCATCTTACTGTTTATTTTACATCAAATATGATTTACAACAAGATTAACCTGATACATATTCAGTGACATACATATGTTGCTCTGCTGCCTGGTCACTGGAAACAATAGTAAGTGGTCTTAATAAATGACTGTAATGATCATTACTATTTAATACAGACGAGTATAGTTTATAGTTTTTCTCTTTTCACTTTGGTTTCTAGGATTTTAATGGATACCTCTTTCCTGTTTGTTGTGATGATGATAATAATGATGATCATTAACACACACACACACACATACACACACTCACCAGGTTTAATTTCCTTATCCCAACTGTTTGTTCCTTGTCACTGGGCTGAGAGTTTCCTTGGGACAACCTGGTCCAGTCCAGTCCTCTTCTACCCCCACCCCCACCCAACATGAAGTAGAATAATTCTCTTTGAAACTCCTTCCCTAAAGTTTTCTTAAAAATTACTGGCCCATCATGGAGCAGAGATTGTCAGAGTTAGTGCATCTTAGCCCATCAGACTAGGCTCTTGGTGGGTTGTGTTCGCCATGGATTTGTCTACATCTGGAGTAGTGCCTTGTACAGAGTAGCTCACAATAAGCATTTGTTGAATAATTTTTAAAAAATCTAATTCAACCTTTCATTTTACATGTAAAGATCTTGAGGCCCAGAGCAATTAATTGGGATGCCCAAGGTTACATAATTAGTAAATGGCAGTGCCAGGACCCAAATGCAAGCCTTTCAACATATACCAGTCAGGGTCCCAGCAGGAAAAAGTGATTCTCTCAAGTCAGGGTGATTAACTTGAGGAAAGTTTAATAGAGGAACTATTTACAAAGATGTGGGCTACTTATGGGGAAACCACAATGACTAATGCAGCGGGGAGGAGTGGTTACCTGAACCAAGAAGGAGAGTCCTAGGGAGGGGACTGCATCGGAGGAGGGGATCCAGCCAGCTTTGCACAACCTGACTTCATTCCCTTCCCTTCCTCCAGTCTCCCTTCCGGGTTCCCATTGGATAAACTGGACAGAAAGCCAGAGGAGGAGGGAGCACTACGGTCAGTCTCAGGTTAGAGGGTGCATCTGAAGTGGCACACGAATGATACCCACCATCCCATGCTGAAATGCCTCTCCAGGGGATCATCCAGAGCAGTGAATTAATGAATTAAGTAAACATCTCGTGGGGCCCATCTATCGGCCAGACCTTATGCTGGGGCCACCAGGCTGTGCTTCCTGCTCCCCAAAAGCCATCTCTTTGCCTGATGCCCTCTATTCTCTATTATAGCTTCATCTATTACAGTCTCCCCAGAATACTTGCTTTCCCAGCATGACATGCGATCCAGCCAGTGTAGTGTGATCCTGCTGGGTAGAGTTGCAAATACACCAAGGTTTGCTTATTGGCTGCCAATAAAAGAGGCTACAGGAGTGTGTTCTAGGTTGGGTCCCGGAGGGTCTGGTTGTGGAGGAGGATGGAAAATTGCCACTGGAGGGAAGGAAGGCAGTGGCGTGAGGCTGGTGGAAGAGCCCAGAGGCAGGTGCACGAGCTCCATGAGTTCACCTGGGCCAGCAGTCCTGACCAGAGTCGACTGCAGCACATCCACCTGAGATGTTAGATGGGGGAGGAAGAAGGCTATAATATTGGAAATCGGGCCACAAAAGGTGAGAAATAGGAGACCTGGTGAAAGCAAGGGTACATAGAGCCCTTCACCTAACCCTGCTTCCTGAGCAGATTCCCAAAAAAGAGTGTGTGCCAATGGCAAGAAATCCCACACATGCCATTTCAAACAGCGGGAGAAGAAGACAGCAGAATGGCGACAAAAATGCATAATGCAGTGGGTGTTAGGATTCAACAGCTCTGATAATTTGCCAGGCTGGTGCACTGCCAAAACGTGTAGAATTGGCCAAGCTTCTAAACGACCTCCCGGGACACATGTATTCAGAACCCCAAAGTGTCATCTTCAAGTCCCAGGGAGTGTTTAATTAATGGGACCACTGTATAAAGGACACCCTATCATCTGGCCCACATAATGGGAATAAGCCCCATCTTTTTTTTTTTTTTTAAGAAAAATCAATCATCTCTACTTCTGGGACTTCCTTAATACTCCATCAATCCATTTCAGGCTATAGTGGTCCAAATTTTTTGTATCCCAGCCTTTTCCAAATGGAGAGAATTGCGATGGAAAAGTCAGTGGGGAGGTGTCCAATTGCATTGTGTTTGTGTTCGTGGAGAAAGGAGAGAATTCAGACCCAGACTCTCCTGCTTCCACAGAACAGAGGGAGACTGGAAGGCTCTGAAAGCATCTGTGAATGCATTTTTCTATTTTTAAAGTTTGTATGTGTGTTTTTAAAAATAGATTGTATATTCACATGGTTCAAAATCCAGAGTACAAGAAGGCCGCTGAGAAAGACTCCCTCACACCCGCGCCTCTGGTCTCCATGCTCCCACGGCTCCATGCTATGCATTCGCAGCATACACAGGCAAATACCAGTAGATAATCATAGTTTCTCTCTCTTTCACACAAAAAGTAGCCTACTTCCATATATATATATATATATATATATATATATATATATGAATTTTAAAGTGATATTCTCCATAGGCATTTATTTTAATATTACATTTTTATTAAAGGGTGTTAATTAAAAGCATTATCTTGGCCAGTAAAATACAGTTAGTTGCTCTAACTTTTGTTCCTCCAGCATAGTGTGGCCGTGTAACCACGGAGGCTGGTTACACTCACAGGATGACGCATCAACTATCTTCATTACCCAAAGAGGAGGATTCACTAGATAGATACCTGAGACACAAGTGAAGGCACCCCCCAGGGGCTGGGAGGCCAGCAAGCAAAGTGTAGCATCTTATGAGAGCCCTGCTGACCTATCTTCTGTGACCTCTGGTATTTGAGTAGAAGAGGGAAGGTGGATTGAGGTGGAAAGACTTTGGTGAGAAGGAGCAAATAGGTCTCCAGTACACTTGTACTGCACATGTGACAGTGGGGCCTGTGAGAATATGCATGATAAAAAGCAATGGAGTGAGGGAGGTGAAGGAGGGGCTAGAGTCCCTAAATCTGATGTTTCATCTGGGGAGCTTAAGGAAAGGCCATATTCAGAGTAGGAAACACTGTGGTCTGGCCAGCTCCACCTCTGTGCTCAGAAAGCAGGTACAGCCCTGGCTGGGTGGCTCAGTTGGTGGGAGCATCATCTCATACACCAAAAGGTTATGGGATGATGCTTGGGCCATGTAGGGGAGGCAATCAATCCATGTTTCTCTCACATAGATGTTTCTCTCTCTCTCTCTCTCTCTCTCTCTCTCTCTCTCTCTCTCTCTCTCTTCCTCTCTCTAAAATCAGTAAACATATGCTTGGGTGAGGACTTAAAAAAGAAACAAAACAGGTGGAGATTGTGATTCCCCCAAAGGGCTTCCAGGCCCCCTCAATAACCCCCTCAGCAGGGGCTGAGGACGGTGCCAGACCATGGAGCTGTAAGCACAGGGCACCTGTTGCTGCTGTTGCTCAGATGGCCAGGCTCAGCCCAGAGGTTTCTGCACCCATGCCCAGGTGTAGGACAGCCTGTGGTCAGGAAGGAGGTGCTTCCTCCTCTTACTTTTAGGGTCCCGGGAGAGGTCTCTGCCCAAGGCTCTAGAATACAGTGTGAAGTTAGGGGATGAGGTGAATGTGGGGGCTACATTGGAGGGCTGTGCAATTGGAGGGATCTCTCACCCTAGCAGGTACTGTTTTCCTGGCTCCGTCCCTGGCTGAGCTTCCTGTTTCCAAAGTGACTCTGACCATGACAGCTGGTTCTTTGGGACATTTGCCAAAGCCCTGCCTCCAGCCCTGGCCTGTTTAGTCCAGTGAGTTGCTGTTGGTCCTGTCTCCTAGCTGGGTCTCCATAGCTTTTCGCACCCACCCTGGACAAGTTTTGAAATAAGCAAATGGTCCTTAGGACCAGAAGCTTCCAGATCTACTTGGATCCTCAAATATCAGGTTCTTTTTCAAATCTGCATATTAGTTGACAGTCCCAGAACATCATTTTTTCCTGAAATCAGCTCTTGCCCAGGACTGGGTCTGGCACAGGTCCTCACCTCCCTCCCTCCTGCCCACATGCGGACAGGATCCTGTCTCACCCCTCGACATTGTCTTGCGTGTTTGCAGAACTCCCCAGCCAACCTACCCTACCCTACCTTATATGGTGACTCATCTGACTTCACTCCCTCAAATTTAACTGTCAGGTCCAGGAAGTGAATAAAGAGAGACTCAGTGTTTGGGAGGAAAAGACTAACATCAGCAGTGCCCTTGAACAATACTATAAATAAGTCATTTTAATTATATCCTCCTTCTACCAATAACAACCGTCTGTAGTCTTATCTTCATAATGGTCTCACATGACAGCAGATAAGATTCTCCAGCCCTGTTGCTTGGGGAAGATTACATTTCATTTCATGTTTAATTGACAAGCTGTACTCACCATGGCCATTGCTAAGGAGATAGGAAAGCTGTTCGATTTTGAAGAGATGATAGAGGGCTTGGGAGTAGAACAAGGGCCACTTGATGGCAAGAGTCCTTGTCTTTTGGGCTGAGGTGTTCCTGATCCATCTTCACTCTTATCAGCAGACACATGGCTGCCTTCATGATTCTGTGTAACATGCCATCACCAAAAACAAAGCAAACAGTGCTGGGATGATGAGCTCTCCCCTTTCCTTTCTCTCTGAAATACTTTTTATCAGAAAATGTTGTCTCCCTTTTCAAGATGTCTGAGAATTGTGATACACAGCAATAAAAGAGGCAGAAAAACCCCAGTGTCTGAGTCAAAGGGGCTTCTCCTAAGTTTTATGTGACTCGAGGAGGTTAAATGCAACTATGGAAACATAATTAATGCTATTAAGACCTTGACTCAAAATTATGTTTAGAGAAGAATATAAATGTCAGTGTGTCTTGTTTTGAGAGGACAGCATCTTATAAATAATGGGTAACTCTTTCAAGTCTATACGAGGTATTTTTTATTATGTTGTTAACTGGCTAATAAATGAAGTCAAGTTACCTCCTTTTATTTTTCTCAGATTCATATTCCCCAATGAGTATAATTTTCTTCTTCCTTTTTTAAAAAATACATTTTTATTGATTTCAGAAGGAAATGAGAGGGAGAGCGAGATAGAATGATAAAAGAGAATCCTTGATCGGCTGCCTCCTGCACGTCTCCTACTGGAGATCAAGCCTGCAACCCGGGCATATGCCCTTGGCCAGAATTGAACCCGGGACCCTTCAGTCCACAGGCTGATGCTCCATCCACTGAGCCAAACCAGCGAGGGTTAATTTTCTTCTTTAAAAAAAAATTCATGCCCCATCTTTAAGGTAAAAAATCTATTTTTATTTTTTTGTGACTGATTTTATGGCATTTAAATATGTTAGCATTAACTCTTCTTCCAATTTACTTAACTTCTACACTAATGTTATGAAACAAATCTGCCCTATTGGTAGCTGAAGCATGAAAGAAACTGCTTTCTTAGTTTTTCTGGATTCCTAGAGGCGAAGATGCTTTCTTATCTCAGAAATATAGCATCCAAGTCACAGGCTACTGATGGGATAAGATGCATTTTGTAAATCAAATGGAAAATCTTTACCTTTGTGCCAGGGGTTTCCACCACCTGAATAAGGCATAACTTGGCATTTATTTATTTATTTTCTTTCAAAGATTGTTTTATCATTTGAGCATTCTATTCCCCCAAATGTCAGCTATCTCCATTTAACACTTCCAGGACTAAAATACCATCACTATCTCCCTGATTCTCATTAAGACTACGGTTAAGAGAGTAGCACAAATAAGGCTTTTGATCACAGGTTAGTTGGGGCAAGATGTTTTAGTGTTGTGGTTAAGGTATTAATAATTCCATTGTTTGATCATATCATATACTACTGAAAATCACCTTAATATTTTGTGCTGTGTTTATTCAATGATTGAATTAGTATCTAAATACAAAGTCTATTATCTTCTAACCTTTTCAGGTGACATGAAATACAAACATTTTTTATCTTACATTGTATAACAGATTTTAAAATACTTTCTTAACACCAGAATTCTGTCATCTTTCTCTCCTTTGAAAATGGTGAAGGAAAACAATTTCTCAGAAGTTGAATAAAGGTAAGTGTTTTCAAAACTGCTTTTCTTCAGGGACACTGAGCTCTTTGTTCTCAGAATACAGTGTCATTTCACAAGTGTGGGAACTCTAGATTCTAATATTACTTTTTTCTAAAATAATAACCATATGGTGCTTTAATGATGAAAAATAGCTCTTAAAAGTAGAAAGAGATTTGTATGAAAAAAGAAAGCACAAGAAAAGATATTCAGCAGGCTTTCTAGCTGTATGTTTTCACATGTTAAATGCTGGTGCCTGAGTGACATTATGTGCATAAAATAAGTGGATTTTGCTGTTAACGTGGTTGTTTGAAGAAGCAACTAGAAGAAAACACATTGGCTTTGAGAAAAGTAATTACCTGAGAAGTTGTATTATTGGTTCCCAACCTAAAGATGAAAGAGAAAACATCAAGAAAATTACTCACTCTTTTCTACCCTCACATGCAAACCTCAACCCAGGCTTACTGGGAAAGCCTTTTTCTGCAAATAGTTATGCCTGAAGTGTTTTAAATGTAAATTGATAATGGAAGCTTTTCATGGAGCAAGCATAAAAGCTGATTACTTAAACACCTAAAATACCTCTGGTTCTATTTCTAGAAATAGAAAAATGAGAAAACGAGAGCATCTTACCTGTGATAACTAAAGATTTCCCTCCATTTGTCAAGAAAAGAAATTTTCCTAGTTATCTCCTCCAAATCCAGCTCTTGGAAGCTTTGTTCCTGGTCCAGGAATGCCACAGCCATTTAGTTATATAATGTACAGAAATGGAAGAAGGAAGTAGTTAAGATGGATGAGAGGTCTGGCAGTGGAGAGATGTGGTGGCTGTCACAGGTGGCCAGGTGAGGACTGCTACCCCTACCTTTGACCAGCAAGGAGATCACACCACAGCTGCTGCCCCTGGCTCTCTGTGAGCCCCTGTTATCAGATCCTGATTAAACTTTCATTAGAGGTGGAATACTTTGTGTATTTTTGTTCACTATATAGATGCCATGAATGTTTAATCCAAGACACAGATTTATAAACAAAAGGACTGCAATTACTTATCTGTATCAAAGCAACTGGGATACTTTAATTGATGAGAGATGCATGCTCGTGGAATGTGATACTACCCAGTGCTGTAGTGCCTCTAGGAAATATTAGTGAACAGAAAATATGCAGCCAAAGAGGGTAAAAGCCACCCTGTTATATCAAAGAACTCTATCAACTACAGTTGAGTAATATGTAGGCCAAGAAAAACACAGGCCAACAGATATTTGATGTAGATTTTAGTACACAGAAATCTTGCACACAATTTGTAGAAGAACTAGCTTGGTTTGTTTAAGAGAGAAACAAATTGTAGTTGTAATAACTGAGATAATAAGGAATATTGATGGTTGTGATAGTTAATTTTATGTGTCAACTTGCTAGGCTATAGTAACCAGTTTTTGGTCAAACACCAGTTGGGGTGTTGCTGCAAAGGTATTTTTCATATGTTATTAACATTTAAATAGATTTTGAATAAAGAGGATTATTCTGCATTATATGGGTGAGCCTCATCCAATTAGTTGAAGGCCTTAAAAGAAAAGACTGGGGTCCCCAAAGGAAGAAGGAAGTCTGCCTCCAAACAACCTTCAGATTTGAGCCACAGCATCACCTCTTCCTCGAGTCTCCACCTGCCAGTGGCCCTGTCTGTATATTTTAGAATTACCAGCCTCCCAATCATGTGAGCCAATTTCTTAAAATAAATCTCTCTCGCTCTCTCTCTCTCTCCCTCTCTCCTATCTTATTGGATCTGTTTCTATATAGCACCTTGATTAATACAGTGGTGTTCATCAAAAACAAACTGGTGCCCTAGCCGGTTTGGCTCAGTGGATAGAGCAGCCGTGGGCAAACTACGGCCCGCGGGCCGGATCCGGCTATTCTATCCCGTTCTCTTGCTCTCCCCTCCGCTCCTTTACTTTGAATTTATATTCACACAAACACTCCATCCATGCTTTTGTTCCGGCCCTCCTGTCCAGTTTAAGAACCCATTGTGGCCCTTGAGTCAAAAAGTTTGCCCACCCCTGGGATAGAGCATCGGCCTGTGGACTGAAGGGTTCTGGGTTCGATTCTGGTCAAGGGCACATGCCTGGGTTGCAGACTCAATCCCCAGTAGGGGACGTGCAGGAGGCAGCCAATCAATAATTCCCTCTCATCATTGATGTTTTTCTCTCTCTTTCTCTCTCTCTCCCTCTCCCTTCCTCTCTGAAATCAATAAAAATATATTAAAAACAAAACAAACAAACAAAAAAACTGAACCTCTTCAGCAGGAGGTCATCCTATATAATAAAGAGCTAATATGCTAATTAGACAGAACAGCCAAACGACCTTCCGGAAGTCCTTCTGGAAAAAACCGGGGTTGTGAGGGTCAGCCAGGGCTGCGAGGGTCAAGCCCCTTGCACAAATCTCGTGCATCAGGCCTCTAGTTTTCTCTATAAACATTTCTGATCATGAGTTTTGTAAAATCCTGGGAATGCTAAGAGGTCAAGGAAAAGAGGTGCTTTGGATTTATTATGACTCAAGTGGTCAGCGCTGAGGACCTGCTTATATATAACACTAATGACCCATAGTGGGAAATCATGCAAGACCTGGGACCCTCGCCCTGCCCCCTGCCCCGGGCCATAGGACCTTACCTGAATGCTTTGAGCACAAACCCCTGCACTTGCTACTGGAATGAGGTTCATGTGGTCGGCCATCTTGGCTATGCCCCCTTACACCTTGCTATGCTCCTCAAGCCCTTCAAGTCATTTTGCTTATTCACATTACTCCCTGTTGGCCAACAACGCCTTAAGCCACTCCCTGGCCACGCCCCCTAAGGGCACCTCAGCTTTGCTCAGAGCCTCTTCCACAGTCTCGAGCGTGGTAACTTGGCCCTGCCCCTGCCCTCTGCCTGGGTTCAAACCTCCTTCTAGCAGGACTATCTTCGCGATGCCTCTGAGGGCAGCAAAGCTATGCCCTATGGACTGGGCACGCCCTCATGTTCAGGGTACATCCTTGTATAAACTACTCTGTGGTCCCTCCTCTCTATTAGTGTTCACCCTCATTCTGCTGACTCTGTTCCTTGTGCCCATGTCCCTGCTTTTAACTCTAGTAATTCCTGTGCCTGAGTTTACCCCTCTGGCAATCTCTGGGATAGGCCAAGGCCATGCCCCTACCCACAGGGCCGGCGCCTGCACTCCTTCCCACGGTTCCAGGCTCTGCCCCTCCGGTCTGAGTCCTGGAGTCCCACCCTGCGTGGCCGGCATGCTGCGGAATGGCCCTGAGGCCTGGAGTGCCACCCCAATGCCCTGCCTCTGCGCAAGTGGGGCCAAGGAAACCCCAGCAGAATCCATGCTCCAGTAGCTCTTTACGGGGCCTGGACGCTTTGGGCAGCTGCCCAGAGGCTCTCCACGGCCCAGAGGCCCATCCGTGGCTGGGCGTGGAATGCTTGCCTCGTCGCCATGGCGACAAAGCAAGCATTCCACCAGTCTGCTCACGCTGCCCACTCTCAGCAGCCATCCCCCCAGGACTGGGGAGCTCTGGGGGGGCTGAGAGGACTGGGTGCCTCAATCTTGTGGCTGTGGGCGCCGTCATCTTTGTGACAGAGTGACAGTTAATTTGCATATTACCCTTTTTTTATTAAGGTATATGTGTACATATCTTACCATTGCCTCCCCCACCCCACTCCCATACATGCCCTCACCCCCCAATGTCCTGCATCCATTGGTTATTCTTATATGCATGCATCCAAGTCCTTCGGTTGATCTCTTATTTCCCCCACCTCTCCCTAACCTTCCCGCTGTAATTTGACAGTCTGTTTGATGCTTTACTGCCTCTGTATCTATCTTTTTGTTCATCAGTTTATAATGTTTTTAGTATCCACAAATGAGTGAGATCATGTGGTATTTTTCTTTCATTGACTGGCTTATTTCACTTAGCATAATGTTCTCTAATTCCATCCAGGTGCATACAAATGGTAATAATTCCTTCTTTTTTATGGCAGCTATAGTATAGTATTCCATTGTGTAGATGTACCATAGTTTTCTGATCCAGTCATCTGCTGACGGGCACCTAGGCTGTTTCCAAATCTTAGCTATTGTAAATTGTGCTGCTGTGAACATAGGGGTGCATATATCCTTTCTGATTGGTGTTTCTAGTTGCTTAGGATATATTCCTAGGAGTGGGATTACTGGGTCAAATGGGAGTTCCACTTTCAGTTTTTTGAGGAAACTCCATACTGTTCTCCACAGTGGCTGCACCAGTCTGCATTCCCACCAGCAGTGCACGAGGGTTCCTTTTTCTCCGCATCCTCACCAACACTTGTCTTTTGTTGATTTGTTGATGATAGCCATTCTGACAGGTGTGAGATGGTATTGTATTGTCGTTTTGATTTGCATCTCTAGGATAATTAGTGACTTTGAACATGTTTTCATGTGTCTCTTGGCCTTCCTTCTGTCTTCTTTCGAAAAGATTCTATTTAGGTCCATTGCCCATTTTTTTATTGGATCATTTATCTTTTTTTTATTAAGTTGTATAAGTTGCCTATAGATGTTGGACATTAAACCTTTATCAGTGATAACATTTGCAAATATGTTCTCCCATACAGTGGGGTTTCTTGTTGTTTTGTTGATGGTTTCTTTTGCTGTGCAAAAGCTTTTTTTTTTTATGTAGTCCCATTTGTTTATTTTCTCTTTGGCTTCCATTGCCCTAGGGGCAGTATCAGTGAAGAAGTTCTTTTGGCATATGTCTGAGATTTTGCTGCCTGTGGATTCCTCTAGTATTTTTATGGTTTCCTGTTTTATGTTTAAGTCCTGTATCCATTTAGAGTTTATTTTTGTGTATGGTGTAAGTTGGTGATCTAGTTTCATTTTTTTGCATGTATCTGTCCAATTTTCCCAACACCATTTATTGAAGAGACTATCTTGACTCCATTGTATGTTCATGCCTCCTTTGTCAAATATTAATTGAGCATAGTGGTTTGGGTCGATATCTGGATTCTCTATTCTATTCCATTGGTCTATATGTCTGTTCTTGTGCCAGTACCAGGCTGTTTTGAGGACAGTGGGTTTGTAATACAGCTTGAAATCTGGTATTGAGATCCCTCCTACTTTGTTATTCTTTCTCATGATTGCTGTGGCTATTCGGAGTCTTCTTTTATTCCAGATGAATTTTTGGAAAGCTCTTTCTAGGTCTGTGAAATATGCCATTGGTATTTTAATGGGGAGTGCATTGAAACTATAGATTGCTTTGGGTAGTATGGACATTTTAATGATGTTGATTCTCCCAATCCATGAACATGGTACGTTCTTCCATCTGTTTATGTCTTACTCTATCTCTTTTTTCAGTGTCCTGTAGTTTTCCGCGCATAGGTCTTTTACCTCCTTGGTTAAGTTTATTCCTAGGTATCTTAATTTTTTTGGTGCGATGGTAAATGGGATTGCTTTTTTAGTCTCTCTTTCTGTAAGTTCACTATTGGTGTATAGAAATGCCATAGATTTCTTGGCATTAATTTTGTATCCTGCTACATTGCCAAATTCATTTATTAAGTCTGTTAGTTTTTTTGATGGAGTCTTTCGGGTTTTTTATGTATAATATCATGTCATCTGCAAATAATGACAGCTTTACTTCTTCTTTCCCAATTTGGATGCCTTTTATTTCTTCTTCTTGTCTAATTGCAATGGCTAATAATTCCAGTACTATGTCAAACAGGAGTGGTGAGAGTGGGCATCCCTGTCTTGTTCCTGTTCTTAGGGGAAATGGTTTTAGTTTTTGCCCATTGAGTATGATGTTAGCTGTGGGTTTATCATATATAGCTTTTATTATGTTGAGGTATGATCCTTCTATTCCCACCTTGTTGAGAGTTTTTATGAAGAAAGGGTGTTGGATTTTGTCAAATGCTTTGTCTGCATCAATTGATATGACTATGTGATTTTTATCTCTCAATTTGTTAATGTGATGTATCACATTAATTGATTTGCGGATATTGTACCATTCTTGCATTCCTGGGATAAATCTTACTTGGTCATGGTGTATGACCTTTCTGATGTGCTACTGGATCCCATTTGCTAGAATTTTGTTGAGGATTTTGGCATCTACGTTCATGAGGGATATTGGCCTGTAATTCACTTTCATTGTGTTGTCTTTATCTGGTTTTGGTATTAGGGTGATGCTGGATTCATAGAATGAGATTGGAAGTGCTCCTTCCTCTTGAATTTTTTGGAATAGTCTGAGGAGGATAGGTTTTAGTTCTTCCTTGAATGTTTGGTAAAACTCTCCTGTGAAGCCATCTGGCCCCGGGCTTTTGTTTGCCGGAAGCTTTTTGATGACTGCTTCAATTTCTTCCATAGTTACTGGCATATTGAGCTGTTTAGCTTCTTCCTGATTGAGTTTTGGAAGGTTATATTTTTCTAGGAATATGTCCATTTCCTCCAGGTTGTCCAGTTTGTTGGAATAGAGTCGTTCGTCGTATTTTTTAACAATCCTTTGTATTTCGGCGGGATCTGTTGTTATTTCACCTCTTTCATTTCTGATTTTGTTTATTTGGGTCCTCTCTCTTTGCTTCTTGGTGAGCCTGGCTAGAGGTTCATCAATCTTGTTTATCCTTTCAAAGAACCAGCTCTTGGTTTTGTTGATCTTTTGTACTGTTTCTTTGGTCTCTATGTCATTTATCTCTGCTCTGATCTTTATTATTTCCTTCCTTCTGCTTACACGGGGCTTTTCTTGTTGCTCTTTTTCTAACTCTTTGAGTTGTTGGGTTAGGTAATTTATTACCATTGTTTCTTGTTTTTTGCAGTATGCTTGTAGAGCTATGAACTTCCCTCTCAAGACTGCTTTCACTGTGTCCCATAGATTTTGGATTGTTGTGTTTTCATTGTCATTTGTTGCCATGATGTTTTTTATTTCTTCCTTGATCTCTCTTGTAACCCAGTCATTGTTTAATCTCCAGTCATGCTGTTTAGTCTCCATGTGTTTGATTTCTTTGGATTGTTTTTTATTGTAGTTGATTTCCAGTTTTGTGCCACTGTGGTCTGAGAAGATGCTTGATATGATTTCTATCTTCTTGAATTTGAAGAGACTTTGCCTATGTCCCAACATATGGTGTATCTTTGAAAATGACCCATGTGCACTTGAGAAGAAAGTATATTCTGTGGCTTTGGGGTGAAATGTTCTGAAGATGTCAATTAATTCCATCTGGTCTACTGAGTCATTTAGGATTGATGTTTCTTTGCTGATTTTTTGTTTAGAGGATTTGTCCAATGGTGATAGTGGGGTATTAAAGTCTCCTACTATGATTGTATTGCTGTCAATCTCTCCCTTGATATCCGCCAGGAGTTTTTTTATGTATTTGGGTTCTCCTGTATTGGGTGCATATATGTTTATCAGAGTTATTTCTTCTTGTTGGATTGCTCCCTTTAGTATTATGAAATGGCCTTCCTTATCTCTTGTTATGTCCTTCACTTTGAGATCTAATTTGTCAGATATAAGTATTGCTACCCCAGCTTTTTTTTCATTTCCATTCGCCTGGAAGACCTTTTTCCATCCCTTCACCCTCAGTCTGTGTGCATCTTTTTTTCTGAGGTGGGTTTCTTATAGACAGCAGATATATGGGTCTTGTTTTCTTATCCAATCTGTTACCCTATGTCTTTTGATTGGGGCATTTAATCCATTTACATTTAAAGTTATTATTGATAGGTACTTATTTGTCGCCATTTTTATTCTTTACCCTTGTGTTCCTTCTTCACTTCCTATTTCTTTTTTTTTCTTTCTTTTTTTTTACAGCAGACCCTTTAGCATTTCTTGCATTGCTGGTTTGGTGGTAATAAATTCCCTTAGTCCTCTTTTGTCTGTGAAGCTCCTGATTTCACCTTCAATTTTGATTGATAGCCTTGCTGGGTACAGTATTCTTGGATTCAGACCCTTCCTTTGCATGACTTTGTATATTTCATTTCATTCCCTTCTGGCTTGATGAGTTTCTGTTGAGAAATCAGTTGCTAGTCTGATGGGGGTTCCTTTGTAGGTAGCTTTCTGTCTCTCTCTTGCCTCTTTTAAGATTCTTATTTTGTCGTTGGTTTTTGCCAATTTAATTATAATGTGCCTTGGCGTCAGTCTTTTGGGGTTCATTTTGCTTTGGACTCTGTGAGCTTCTTGGATTTGTGTGGGTTTTTTCTTCCCTATATCAGGGAAGTTTTCTGTCATTATTTCTTCAAACAGGTTTTCTATTCCTTGCTCAGTTTCCTTTCCTTCTGGAACCCCTATTATGCGGATGTTGTTTTGTTTCGTGTTGTCCCAAAGTTCCCTTAGGCTCTCCTCCTGCTTTTTAATTTTTTTTTCTAGAAGCTGCTCTACTTGGGTATTTTTTCCCATCTTGTCTTCTAGCTCACTGATGCGGTCCTCTGCTTCTTCTAGTCTACTGTTGATGCTTTCTATTGAGTTCTTTACAGCAGCGATGTCATTTTTCATTTCTTCTTGGTTCTTCTTCATTTCCTCTTGGTTCTTTCTCATATTGTCGAATTTGTCTTCCATTCTTTTCAGCCACCTAATGACCATTTCTCTGAATTCTTTCTCTGGAAGGTTGCTTGCCTCCATTTTGTTTACTTCCTTTTCTGGTGATGCCTGCTTTTCTTTCATATGTGGGCTGTTTCTTTGTCTCCTCATGGTCTCTCTTCTCCGGATGTCTGGTTATGTAGTTCTCTCTCTCCTGCGTTGATTTAAAGGCACAAAATACAACACAACCAGGTACAACACACAAGGCACTGAACAGAAATGTATTCACGATATTAATAACCTCCAATAAAGTTGACCACCAGAGAAAGGCAAATTAGGGGATAGGAGAGAAAGAAGAAGAGGAAAAAGAAAGAAAGAAAAAAAAAGAGTGTCAAAATGAAATTGGGAAAAGGAAAAAAAAAGTAAGAGAGACAAGAAAGAGACTAAGAAAGAAAGGGGAACAAACTATATATATGGGGAGAAAACTCCAATAGAACAACCACTAATCCCAGCAAATGCCAGCAACAAGTACCTGGGGATTAATACAAACTACAACACCAACTAATATCAAGTGAGGCAAGGGAAAACAGAAGCAAAAAACAAACAAAAACAAAGCAAACAAAAAAACAACCAACCAAAAAAAGAATAAGCAAAACAATCTCACAAAAAAGCATAAAAATTCGATATAATCAACATTCAAGCAAACAACAACAAAAGGACAGAGAGAAAGACAATTTTTTGGATAGTTAAGACAGCAAAGAGAGAGGTGTGTATGGACTTGGAGCAGGGGATTGTAGATTAGATATATAAGTAGGGTGAAATTATATCAGGAGGTAAACAGAAAGAATAGGGAAAATCTAAAGCAGGAAAGGGGTAAGATAAACAGGACACCAAAAGGGAAAAGGTTAGGAAGAGAGTGATGGCATAAAGGTAGAGTTGAGATAGAATAAAACGATGCTAAAGGAAAGATGAAACTAGAATGTAGAACACTAATCCCAAAGTAAAATAAAGAGAAAATAAAATGATACTTTAAAAAAAAAAGGTAAAATAGTAGTAGTAATGATACTGATTGAAAATAAAAATGTAATAATTAAAAGGGTAAAATCAAGTGAGGAAAAAAAGAAAAAAAATAGTTTCTTGAGTAAAAGATGTAAAAAATGAAAATAAAAATATAAAAATAAAAAAATAAAAAAAATAAAATGTGCAGTAGTGAAGGTCATTCACTTCCTCTGTTGTTCTGTTTGGCACGCCTGTTTCTCAGTCCGCACAGTATTGCAGTTCCCTGTGTTCCACTGCTCTTCAGTGTTGTGAGCCAGTCCTGATTTTTAAGCAGGCAGTGTGTCTTAATTTCTCGTATTCCTTTATTTTTGATTACACAAGAGTCAATTTGTGATTCAGCCCCTGGGTGGCAGTGTTTCTGGATTGATTTCTGGATCTCTTTGGCCTCTCTAGACTGTATTTACATCTTCTTTCCCTGTGGCACTCACTACCGGTTTGTGGAAGTGGGCTCAGAGCTGGCTCTCCGATGGCCACTCCCTGCTCTGATCCCAGGTTCCAGAAAAACACTTTCCCCTGCAGTCTCCCAGGGTGTCCCCAACTGGGTGATCCTATGTATTGGGCTTAGTAATCAGAAGCAAGGATTTGAAGAGGAAAAAACCCAATTGTGCAAACAATGGGTGTGCGTGCAAGTCTAAGCAGCCGGCACACCTTTGAAATTCTTAGGCTGTCCCTGCCCGTCAGATCAAAATGGGTTGCTTTTCAGAGATCCCTTCTGTTAGCAGCTCTGAGGACCCCCTTCCACATTCACAGATCACGCCAGCCCCAACAGCCGTGGATTTTTCTAGGCTCAGACTTCCCTGGTCCTCCAGCTCCCGCAAAACGCGTATTCCTCTCTCCCGCCGGGACCAGAGACCTCACCTTATTTCAGGCGAAATCTGACCTTTCCATGGTGGAGTGTAGAGCTCCTCTGAATCCGCGTGTTTGTGCCAACTGGGGACCGGTGTTCTGGGGCACGCAGCTGTTCGGTGGGTGCCGCAGTTGTGCATTTTCAGGCTTCTGATAAACTCCACTTTCCCTTTCCAGATGGCACAGACTCCATGTCCGAGCCATAGCTCTGGGAAGGGACCCAGCCGCAGTGGGGGCTGCCGGGTCAGGGAACCCCATCTAGCAGTCCCCCACCTTCTTCTGGAGTTTAGCTGTCCCTTAACTTGCCAACAAACACTCCTCATGGGGCCCTCAGCTCTTCTTTCTTTCTGCTCTGAGACAAGGCTCGGAACACATCTGTCTATTCTGCCGCCATTTTTTCCCCTCTTCCTGCATATTACCCTTTTATTAGATAGGCTGTAAAGACCTTGAAACACAGCAAGTGACTACATGAACCAGAGATGAATTTAGGTGTCCACAGTTTTGCCTGGTTTCCAGGTTTTTACACCTCCAGCTTCTAAAGCTAATTTTTGGTGGTTGTTTAACCACTTCACAGGTCCCGTAAATTTCCACCAGATTTAGTATTTTTATTGTAAATATAAAGGGCATAAAAATTCTTTCTAAGTTTCCTCCTTTTTTAAAAAAAACTTTACTGTTTTCCTCTTTATAATTTTATAATTTTAATGGTATTATCAGTATTTAATACTCATTGCTCCCCCCAGTATAAAAAATATAAGAACTTACTTAATTTTTGCTCTCAAATAATATCATGGTCAGAAAAGTCTATGAATTTTCTATTTAGAAAATCATATTAAAAAATAAATTCTGGGCCTGCTATTTAAATTATTTAACAACCCCAAGCTAAGAAAATTATTTTTCTTAAGAGTCATTATTAAATATGTGTATTTTGGGCTATGTCTGTGTCTAATTTACAGAATTCTGTGATGGCAGAAGTATAAATCTTAATGATTAGGCCACTTACCAATAAACCATTCTGTTATTTCAAAAAATAGATTTTGGATTTAATATACATATTTTGAGTATTTCCTGTGTACCAGACACTTGGAGATGCCAAGGTAGATAAGATGTGGTTCATGCTCTTCTAGTGGAAGAAACAGACCCATGCAAAAGAGAAAGTGCTATGCGGACAGTGGCTCAGAGACCGTGGGAGTTCAGGGGACAGGAAGAGAGAGAGAGAAGAGCATGGCTTCCGGGTCCAAACTTTTAGTTTTGAATCATGGTTTCACCTCCTACTAGCTTTGTGGCCTTGGACAAATTATTTAATCTCTCTATACCTCAGTTTATTCATCTGTGAAATGGGCATAATTTCATACCTTTACTATATTGAGACTTCTTCTAATCTATGTAAATGGCATATCACTTATTTAGATCTTTTTTATCTTCCCATTGTTTAATTCCCTGAATCAAATATAGTAATTTTAAAGACTTTGCTACATATTATCAAATTTCATCATTGTTCTTGAGCTTTCCTTGCCCAGCCCCTCTTATTCCTTTTATCTCTGACTTAGAATTCATGGGCCCACCTTTTTCAATAAAGAAAATGCTGATTTTACTTCCCTACCTTTCTCTCTCCTCTCAGTTAGATGTTGATAAGGGCTCTACAGATGGAAGGGCTGGTCTCTGGAATACACCAAGAGTTAAGCACCTGATTCTCCCACATCAGAGGAAACCACCATTTTCTTGGGCATTTTGTCCAAAGACTTAGAGTAGGAGGCCTGGCTGTAAGAAGTGGGGTGAAAAGAAAAGATGGCATTGGAGGTACTGATCCAGATCAGGAGGAATAAATAGGGCAGGGAGGGATACAGAAATATGTAGAATCTGGAATTGCCCCTTCAGTATTCTTAATGCCTTGCCTCCTCAACATGACATATGAAATCACCTAAAACTTCTGTCCGAAGACTGCCCCTGACACATCAAAGGCTTGGGGTAGCAACAGGCCTGCAGCAGCAAAGGGAAAGAGCAAGGACAAAGCAGGGGCCATAGGGAGGAGGAGAGTTTTGCAGCCAGGCGGTGGGTTGGGGGTGGGAGGGACAGTAGAGATTGTTCCCCTATAAAGGAAATGAACTGAGTAAGTGCAGGAATCTGTGCCTTAATCCATTTGCTTTCTTTGCTGATATTTTGAAAAAATAATAGCACTGATTTCATGAGAAAAGCTAGTATTTGTTCCAAACTTGGAAATTGGTATGTAAAAATTTAATGTTAACATTTTCTATAGTTTCCCAAAAAGTTATGACTGATCTTTGTAATCATTTACTCAATTTAGTCTTAAACTGAGATTTGAAAAACGATGGGCTTGCAAGCATTTTTTACTAGCTTGCAAAATTATCCCCAACCTTTTTCCTTGATGTTTTCATATGATGCTTCATAAACAGAAATTGGAAGCAGAATTTTAGAGCTGTTGATTTTTTTAAAAACAAAATCTCATTAGTGTTTAATTAACCTTACCCCTGAAAAACTCTTCCTTAGGATTAAGTTAAATCCTCTATGCTTTAATTATCATTCATTTTCTTTATTTCTACTTTCTGTGGAGATGGAAATTTCCTGATTATATTCCTTCCTAAAATATTTCTGCCAGTCCACTAGAAACTGGAAGATGGCTGATATATCCTCCTTTGTTCTTTGGTGTGGGGGAGAAGGAGGGTGTCAGGCCCAGGATTAAATCCCAGGGCCTCCTCCTGACTGTGTAACCTTGGAGAAGTTATTTAGTCTCTCTGAGCTTCATTTTCCGTATCTTCTTTTACTTACCTCAGAGAATCAAAATGAATGATTTATGTGAAAATTACTAACCTATAACCAATGTTTTCTTGCCTCTTATATGTTAAAAATACTCTTTTAAAAGTTTTATTTTCCCTGCCTTTATGTATGTTAGGGGTTGCAGCCTGAGCTAGGGATAGAGCTAAAAGTCAAAAGTCCTAAAGTGATAATACTGGGGCATTGGCCCTAACTCAATTCCCTAGCTACTGGCCATTTAGCCTTCTGTTGGTCACTTAGCCACTGGTGTGAGTCCTGGTCCTCATCTGAAAGGCCTAAAGACCAGTGTGGGATGATGTAAAATATATATTTGGTCATTGTCCCCAGTGCCTGGTATAGAACTCCTAATATCCTTAGAATGTCCTGAGTTGCAAGGATGATAGGACTGTCTTCTGTTCTAATTCGGCTTGGCTGGGCCCTCGATGACTTCAGAATGAGAGGTGGTCATCAGAAAGACCATGCCTTCATGAGAAGCCTGACATTTTCAGCCCCAGACCCGATTCTCTAGGGAGGAGAGACAGGTTAGAGGTTGAGTTCATCTCTAATGGCTGATGATTTAATCAATCATGACTATTTAATGAAACCTACATAAAAACCCTAAACAATGGGATTTGGGGAGCTTCCAAGTTTGTGAACACATCCATGTGCTGAGAGGCATACCCCAACTCTACTGGGTCCAGGGTTGTATGCTCAGGACCCTCTGGACCTCACGCTCCCTATAACCTTCTTCATCAGGCTGTTTATTTGTATCCTTTATCACAAAATATTATGCATAAGCAAAGTGGCTTCCTGAGTCCTGTAAGCCATTATAGCAAATTACTGAACTTGAGGAGGGGGTTGTGGGAACCCTCAACTTATGGATGATTGGTCAGAACTACAGACGACTTGATACTTGCTACTAAAGTGACAGCAGTCTTGTGGGACCAAGCCCTTAAACCTGTGGAGTCTAACTCCAGCTAGTTAAGAAAGGAATTCAATTTTAGGAAATCTAGTTGGTGTTGGAGAATTAGAAAACTGGTTGGTCTGGGGGTAAAAAACAACCCTCTCATTTGGGGGTCAAAAAGAACCTGAGAACCAACATTTAAAGTACATGTCCTGGAGTCAAATTGGTTGGGAATCTCTGCTCCTTGACTGTACAGTATTAGTTATTTATTGCTGTATAAAAAATTACCCCAGATTTAGCAGCTTAAAACAACATATTTCCTATTTCACGGTTTTCATGAGTCGGGAGTCTAGGCATGTTTTAGCTGGTCTTTTGCTCAAGGCCTCACAAGTCTTCAGTGAAGGTGTTGGCCAGGTCTTGAGTTCTTATCTAGGCTCAGGGTCCGCTGGTAAGCTCATATAGCTGTTGGCAGAATTCGTTTTCTTGTGAGTACAGAACTTGTTTCTTTAAGATGAGCAGGAAAAAGGAGGTCTCTGATGCTTCAAGTCTGATCTTGGGGGAAGCCCAAGATCTCTTATAAAGAGCTCACTTGATTAGGTCAGGCCCACCTGGAATAATCTCCCTTTTGATTAACTAAAAGTCAAACTGATTAGGGGTCTTAATTACATCTGCAAAATTCCTTCACTTTTCCATATAACATTTTCATGGGAGTGATGTCTCATCACCTTTGCCTTTTTCTGTTGGCTATATTCAAATTGTCTTTCTTGTGTGTTTTGGTCTTTCAAGGCATTGGTCAGTTTCATCCAGATTATCAAATTTGTGAGCATAGAGTTATTCATAGTATTTCTTTATTATCCTTTCATTTCTGATATTAGTCATTTGTATCCTCTTTCTGTTTTTTCTTAGTTAGGCTGGCTAGAGGCTTATTGATTTTCTTTATCTTTTCAAAGAACCACCTTTTGGTTTCATTTATTTTCTCTATTGATTTTCTCTTTTTAATTTCATTAATATCTGCTCTAATTTTTATTACTTATTTCATTCACCTTACTTGGGTTTAATTTACTCTTATTTTTGTTAGTTGTTTAAGGTGGAAACTTGGATTGTTACTTTTAGATCTTTCTTCTTTATGATATATTTATTCAATGCTATAAATTTCCCTCTAAGCACTGCTTTTGTTACATTCCACTAATTTTGATAAGTCATGTTTCATTTTCATTTAGTTCAACGTATTTTTAAATTTATCTCAAGGTGTTTTTTTTTAATCCATGTTTTATTTAGAAGTGTGTTGTTTAATCTCCACATATTTTGGAATTTCCCCATTATCTTTCTGTTATTGATTTCTAGTTTAATTTCGTTGTAGTCTAAAAGCAGAAGCTGAATGACTTCTATTTTTTTTTTTTAATTTAAGTTTTGTGACCACTCTAAGAGATCAACCATTTAACCAGATAGGTGTGGTTTATATCCAAAATTGTGGGCCCTAACATAACATCTTATAGTATGTTAGGTGAGTTTTATGGCCCAGAATGTCTGTCTTGGTGAACATCCCATGTGAGCTTGAGAAAAATGTGTATTCTGCTGTTGTTGGATGAAGCAGTCTATAGAGGTCAATTATATTCAGTTGGTTGATGATGTTGTTGAGTTCAACTATGAAGTCTCCAACTAGGATAGTGGATTCATCTATTTTTCCTTGAACTTCTATCAGTTTTTGCCTCACATTTTTTTTCTTTTTTTTTTTTTTTTTTTTAGAGAGAGGAAGAGAGAGAGAGAGAGAGAGAGAGAGAGAGATGTGAGAGAGAAACATCGATTGATTGCCTTCTGTATGTGCCCCTACCAGGGATCGGACCCACAGCTTGGGTATGTGCCATGACTGGGAATCAAACCCGCTACCTTCTGGTGTACAGAATGATGCACCAATGAACTGAGCCACACGGCCAGGGCTGCCTCACAAACTTTGATGCTCTGTTGTTAGGTGCATACACATTAAGGACTGTTATGTCTTCTTGGAGAACTGACCCCTTTATGATTAAGGTGATGCCCTTCCTTATCCCATGTTCTGCTGATAAGAAGCAAGTCAAGTACAGGTCCCACCAACATGCTAGGTGAGAGTATTATACCGAAGCGTGATTTGTTAGGGCTCGGGTCTCCCTAGGTGTGTCCACCACATCTATATACCAGCAGTGATCTTGGGCCAAAGATTTCACCTCTTTGTGCCTCAGTTTCTACTCTTGTAAAATGAGGATAATAATTTTAACTATTTTATTGGGTCACTATGAGGATTCATTAATTAATACCTCTGAAGCTTTTAGAACAGTGGCACATAGCTGGTATTTATGACTTTTAGCTGTTTCTCTTCAAAACAGTGATAACAACTCCTGCCTGGTTGCACTTTTATAGTTATTACAAAATCCAGGGGGATGTGAGGTCTCTGTTAATTGAAAAGCACCACACAAATGGAGTGGTTACTGTTTTAGAGCATGTCTCCCTCATGCTTTTAAAAAATGTCACTTTTCAACTACTGTCCTATGATGGTGCAATGACACGTAGTTGTCTGTTTGCATTTGTGGAAGGAAGGAAGGAAGTAAAGGCTCTGCATCTATTCATCATGTTGGTACTTTGAGATACTTTCTGCCTCATTTTAGAGGCTGTTGAGGCAACAGAAAGGTCATGGAGCAGCAATCAATGAACTATGGACTCAGAATCTGCTATATAATCTTATGGAAGTCACTAAACTTCTCTGAGCCTGCAGAGGTAAAACAAAAGGGGGGTGGGGAGCTGATTGGACCACGTTAGATACACTTCAGATAACCCCTTCAGTGTCTACCTTCTCTGATTTTGGCCTCATTTGTCAACTCTACCTAACTCGACATGAAATCTCTGACTCGGGCCCATGAACCATAGTCTACTTATGGGCTGTTTGTGGTGTGTGTAATGCTTTGTGCTCTCTCCATAGACCTCAGATCACCAATTTTCTATGGACCCAAGGAAGCCCTTTAGAGAGAGCAGAGTTCATCCTCAGGAACATAATTCTAGGAACCAGAAGCAAAGTAATGCTAAGTCAAAAGCAGGCAAATTAACAAAAGCTCCCAGTAATGAACAAGGTTCAGAAAGGTTTACCTAATGACTACCTCCGTAGGGTCTAAATAGGAATGCTTCCCTTCCCTCCTGTCTCCTTCACACCAACTGTTATTTATGGCACACAGTCAGTAACTGCTATATGTGACCTTTGTTGTTGGTGTCAGGGACAACACTGTGCATTGCAGCTTTCTTCCATCTCTTGGCAGCTGTGGCTATAAGGTTGTGTCTATCCTAAGATGGTAGATCAGGATTTCTCAGGCTCTTGTAACTAAATATAAACAAATCACTCACCCTCCCTATTTGGAAGTAAGTTATAAATAAGAAGTTGGAGCAATCTTTCATCAGAGATGCTGCCGTTACTAGGAGACGGGCACTGCAGTTGAGCTCTCTGTTGTCATTGTGTATCCACGTGGCATTGAGTATAAGCTGTGGTTTTTTGTCTTTGGCCTTTCAAATAGTTCTTGCGTTTCCTGTTTTTGCATATTCTCCTCTTTGGCCTGTGTCATCAACTTGCTGTGTGACTTTGGGTGAATTAATTCACCTCTCTGGTTTTCAGTTTAATTCTCAGTAAGAGAAATGAGAAGATTGGTCTAGATCAGGGATTGGCAAATTTTGGCCCACAGGCTAACAAATCTGGTCTGCCATCTGTTTATTTAGGGCCAGAAAGCTAAAAATGGTTTTTACATTTTTAAATGGTCGAAAACAAATTAAAGAAAAATAATATTTTATGACACTAAATACCATACTATTTCATAGTATAACAATGTATAATTATAAGATATAATTGATACTAATATACTGTATATTATATTTCATGAAAAGTATATTAAATTCGATTTATATCCATAAATAAAGTTTTATTGGAACACACTCTTTTGTTTACATACTCTCTATGATTGCTTTTGCAGTCAACAGCAGAATTGAATAGTTGCAACAGAGACCATATGACCACATGAAACTAAAGTAATTATTATCTGGCCCCTTACAGAAAAAGTTTGCTGACCGCTGTCCTAGGTTGGGTCTGTAAAACACCATTTTACAAATTCACTAAATCTCAGCATGCTCCTTCTCAACATGGGAAAGAAATTTCAGGCTTTAGGTGAACCAGGCCTGAGCTACTCTGAGGGGAAATCTGGTACTTTCAGTGAGTTCTGTTTGCTGTCCTGGCTAATAGATGGCCTTAAACAGACTGAAAATGTCTTGGCCCAAGACTGAATTGGGCTCTGAACATTAGTCCTGCCCTTGCTCTAGGTGGCCCAGGCCTCTAATGAGCCATAGACTTGTCCTGTAAGCTGGGGCCTGCAGTGGTTCTGGGCTGAGGCACCTGCAGTCTAGTGGAGAGGCGAGGTGTTAGGATGTCACGACACTCCAAGCAATAGTGGTTTAAACAAGCTAGCAGCTCATTGATCTTTCTTGTAAAAGTCCAGGTAACCCATACATTAAAAGAGACATATTACATGATTGCAATCTATGGAATTTATTTGGATCCCGCAAAAACAAAACAAACAAACAAAAACAAAAGGATGAGAAAACTGAGGACATTTAAATACTGTATGTCTGATAATAATAAAGAACTATTGATTTTTAGGTGTGATAATGATGGGGAAAATGAGACATTTTGGGGGGGCTAGCAATCTGAATCTGTGCCAGTAACCTAATGCACATTCTTGTTAGCCTATAGTCTAGTCACTGCCCCTTCTTTAATTATCTGGTCTTGCAAGACCTGTTTACCTAAGTACTATTCCCATTTTAGAGAGGCCATAAACCATGAACTATACACAACCCCCAGATGAAGTTATCAGCGCTGGCGCCAGGCCAGGCCTTTAGGTGTGGTCTCATGGCCCCCTCCCCAACACATGGGGCTTTTTGCAAAGCTTGCAAAAGGTCCGGACGTCCCATCCCATATTTGGGGGACAAAGAAACTAAAGAGTATAAAGGGAAAACTTCCTCCATATTGGGGGGCTCAGGATTTGGGAGAAACAGTCTTCCCTGAGTCACTGTACCGGTACATGTGAAACATATGAAAATAAATGGGTCTTTCCTGTGTCTTCAAGTACTCCTGTGTGTTCTTTGGTCACCTGTAACAATAATAATATTACAATAATGTTTTTAAGAGTCCTTACCTGAGATGTGTACAGAATATTTACAGATGAAATGATGTGAGGTCTGAGATATGCCTCAAAATAATCCACTTGGGGAGGAGTGGAAGTGGATGAGGCCATATAGGTAAAGCAAAATTGGTTAGAAATTGGTAAAGATGTGATATGTAGGTATTCATTATATTATTTGCTCTCATCATGTGTACATTTGAAAATTTTCATAATAAAAAGTTTAAAATATTTAATGTTCACAAGCAGTGATTAAAAATTTGTATTTAAAAAATTAGGCCTATAAAAAAATCTCACACAAGAGCCAAAAGTATATAATTACAGTCTTTGTAGCTAGGTTTATAATAGAAATATCTGGAGAAAGATTCTCTATGAGAAAAAGAAAATTCCTTAAAGAGGAAAATTTGTGTTAAAATTCTAAGCATTTAATAATTTCAATAGATGACATATACTTTATTTTTTTACATTTTTTAGTTTTTGGAAGAACTTATCCTGCAATTTTTTTATTACACTGTTACTTTTTGGATAGCTTTACAAGTGTATCCTTTTTTAAAATTGAATTTATTGGGGTGACATCTATCTAATAAAGAGGGAATATGCTAATTGATTGCCAAGCCGTCAAAGATGGTGGCACCCACAAGATGGCGGTGCCCAGTCCCCTCAGCCCCGCTGGGGCTGCAGGCACGACACAGGCAGGCCCGCCCCCAGGCGGGTCCGGCTGTTCAGCGCACCTGCCTCCAGAGTCCCCCAGTCCCCTCAGCCCTCAGCTGCCCAGGGCCACCCGAGGTATAGGCAAGCCTCAGATGTCTGCTGCCCAGCCGCCTAGGGTCAGCCTGGGGCACAGGCAAGCCTTGGATGGTGGCTGCCCAGATGCCCAGTTCCGCCCGAGGCTCAGGTAACCAGGGCCAGCTGAGGCTTGTGCTGCGGGCAGTGGCAGCAGCAGAGGTGTGATGTGGGCATTGCCTTTCCCTGATTGCCGGGTCGCCTCCTGCCCCTGAAAGCTCGTGGACTGTGAGAGAGGGCAGGCTGGGCTGAGGGACCACCCCGCCTCCAGTGCATGAATTTTCATCCACGGGGCCTCTAGTTGGTTAATAAAATTACATAGGTTTCAGGTATACAATTTTATAATACATCATCTGTATATTGTATTGTATGTTCACCACTCCAAGTTAAGTTGTCTTCTATCACCATTTATTCTGCCCTTCACCCTCTTATAACTCTCCCCACCCCCCTATCCCTCTGGTAATCACCATACTGTTGTCTGTGTCTATGAATTTTTGTGTGTGTGTTTTTGCCTAATCCCTGCACCTTTTTCACCCAGCCCATCAATCCCCTTTCCTCTGATGGCTGTCAGTCTGTTCATTGTATCTATGAGTATGTTTTTATTTTGTTTATTAGATTCCGCATATAAGTGAAATAATATGGTACTTTTCTTTCTCTGATTGGCTTATTTCACTAGGCATAATACTCTCCAGGTCCACCCATGCTGTTGCAAAAGATAAGATTTCCTTCTTTTTTATGGTGCAGTAGCATTCCATGTGTAAATGTATCACAACTTTTTGATCCACTCATCTACTGATAGGTACTTGGGCTGTTTCCAGATCTTGGCTATCCTATCTAATAAAAGAGTAATATGCAAATTGACCATCACTCCAACACACAAGTTGGCTGCCCCCATGTGGACACAAGATGGCCGCCACAAGATGGCCAGCAGGTGAGGTTCAGTTGGGAAGGACCAGGCCTGCAAGGGAGGGAAGTTGTGGGCGATCAGGACAGCAGGGGAGGGCAGTTGGGAGGGACCAGGCCTGCAAGGGATGGCAGTTGGTGGAGATCAAGCCTGCAGGGGAGGGCAGTTGGGGGCGATCAAGCCTGCAAGGGAGGGCAGTTAGGGGTGACCAGGCTGGCAGAGGAGAGAAGTTGGGGGCGACCGGGCCTGCAGGGAAGGGCAGTTGGGGGGGACCAGGCCTTCAGGGGAGGGCAGTTAGGGGCAATCAGGCTGGCAGGGGAGCAGTTAAGCATCAATCAGGCTGGCTGGGGAGTGGTTAGGGGGTGATCAGGCTGGCAGGCAGAAGCGGTTAGGGGCAATCAGGAAGGCAGGCAGGAGAGCAGTTGGGAACCAGCAGTCCTGGATTGTGAGAGGGATGTCCGACTGCCCAGTTAGGCCTGATCTTACCAAGATTGGGCCTAAACGGGCAGTCAGACATCCCTCGAGGGGTCCCAGATTGGAGAGGGTGCAGGCTGGGCTGAGGGACACACACATCCCATGCATGAATTTCATGCACTGGGCCTCTAGTTGTAAATAATTCTGCTATGAATGTAGGGATGCATATATTCTTTCTAATTAGTGTCCTGGGTTTCTTTGGATATATTTCCAGAAGTAGAGTCACTGGGTCATGGACAGTTCTATTTTTAATTTTTGAGGTAATTCCATGCTATTTTCAACAGTGGTTGTACCAGTCTGCATTCCCACCAACATTGCATGAGGGTTCCATTTCCTCCATATCCTCAACAACACTTGTTGTTTATTGATTTATTGATGGTAGCCATTCTGGCAGGTGTGAGATGATATCTCACTGTAGTGTTAAATTGCATTTCTCTGATGATTAGTGACATTGAGCATCTTTTTATATGTCTATTGGCCATCTGTATATATTTTTTGGAGAAGTGTCTATTTAGGCCCTTTGCCCATTTTTTAATTGGATTGTTTGTTGTTTTTGTTGTGTAGGGTTGTATAAGTTCTTTATAAATTTTGGACATTAACCGCTTATCACATTTATCATTGGCAAATATGTTCTTGCATTGAAAGGGTTGTCTTTTCATTTTGTTGATGGTTTCCTTTACTGTGCAAAAACTTTTTATTTTGATGTAGTCCCATTTGTTTATTTTTTCTTTTTCCCCTGACCTGAGGAGACATATCATTAAGATATTTCTATGAGAATGTCTGAGATTTTACTGCCTATGTTTTCTTCTAGGATTTTTATGGTTTTGAGTCTGACATTGAAGTCTTTAATCCATTTTGAGTTTATTCCTGTGTATGGTATAAAAAGGTTGTCTAGTTTTATTTGTTTTGCACTATCAATTGTCTCAACACCATTTATTGAATAGACTATCTTTACCCCATTGTATGTTCTTGTCTCCTTTGTCAAATATTAATTGACCACAAAGGTGTCAGTTTATTTCTGTGCTCTCTATTCTGTTCCATTGGTCTATATGTCTGTTTTTCTGCCAGTACCATGCTGTTTTTGTTACTATAGCCCTGTAATATATTTGGACATCAGGTAGCATGATTCCTTTAACTTCATTCTTCCTTCTCGAGATTACTATGGTTATTCAAGGTCTCTTGTGGTTCCATATAAAATCTTTGAATATTAGTTCTAGTTCTGTGCAATATTCCATCTTGTTAGTGAGGCAGAATAGTAAGAAGCTATGAAAATTCCTTGGCTAGTGGAATGGTGAAACTGCAACAGATAATTAAACAAGGCCAAACAATCTGAACAACTTATAGCCAGCTAGTGAATCACAAGACTTTATCTTCCCTAACTGAGGACACTTAAGAGTAAATGGTTTGTACCTCACCTCCCTAACAAGAGAATAAATAGCTTAAATCATTCTGGTCAGGGAGATTGGTAAAAAAGACGCATTTAGTGCCATTTGTGCCAGCCAAACCCAAGGACAGATGAAATCAGGGGAACTAATAACAAAAATTCTATTAGAGCCAGTTAGACCAAAGATAAAAGTAAAGCAGTAAAGCTGACCAGAGAATTATCCCAAAGTCCCCTTTATGCTCCTTTTAATGCACCAACATATTAAAGAGCACACCTGGAAGCTGATGACTATTCTGTTGAAACCCTTCCCTAAAACCTCCCTTAATATTCCTGCTGCAGAAGAGAGCGAAAAACCCTCAAGACAAAGGATGCCAGCATGGACTCTCTTTGGAGCATATGCACACATTTCTTCCTTCTCAGATGTATATCTTTACTTTTATATTCTAACTTCTAAGGGTCTCCAGGAGACTTGCAACCATGGAAGCAGCAGGCAACTGCAGCTTATCCAGAGCTGACCCTTTGAACCTGTCTCCAAGGCCCCTTTTCTCTGACTTTCCAATGAGCTATCAGCAGCTCCGCCTTTGCTCACCTCTTTCCTATAACGTTTCTTGGGAACCAAAGCAGAACTCTGCCTAGGCTTTTTACAGTTGCTTCTTCTGCCTTAAGCCCTGTCTTAATTTCACTGTTCCCAGCTTTAATAAATGTACTCTCATAATCACCTGGACTGGTATTTGAAATTGTTCCTGCATGCAGTCAAGAACTCACAGACAACCAGCCAGTGGAGGCAGCCCTGATCCTGGTCCCCTTCTCGTGACAATAGGAATTGTGATAAATTTATTGATTGTTTTGGGTAATATGGACATTTCTTTCCAATTGGTTTAATTTTATTTCAAAATTGTACAAAAGACCATAAGTGGTTATAAAAAAGCTTTGTCTTCAAACACATGTAAATTCAGGGAAAAAAATATCAAAACAGATATTATTCACAGTGTAATGGGAAAGCTTTCTCTGAGGCAGAGTATGAACATTTTAATGATGTTAATTCTTCCTATCCATGATCATGATATATGCTTCCACTTACTTGTATCTTATTGAATTTCTTTCTTCAGTGTCTTACAATTTTGTAATTGATCTATTCAGATATTCTAATTTTTCCTGATTCCATTTTATTTATTTTTCATTTTTTTGTGTATTTACTTATTTTATTTTTTTAATTTCTTTATTGATTAAGGTATTACATGTGTGTCCTTATTCCCCCATTATCCCTCACCTCCCATTCATGCCCCCACCCCCCTGTGGTCTGTGTCCATTGATTAGGCTTATATGCATACATATAAGTCCTTTGGTTGATCTCTCCCCTTTACCCCCACTGTCCACTACCTTCCCTGAGGTTTGACGTTCTGATTGATGTTTCTCTCTCTCTGGATCTATTTTTGTTCATCAGTTTATGTTGTTCATTATATTCCACAAATGAGTGAGATCATGTGATATTTATCTTTCTCTGCTTGGCTTATTTCACTTAGCATAATGTTCTCCATCTCCATCCATGCTGTTGCAAATGGTAAGAACTCCTTCTTTTTTACCGCAGCGTAGTATTCCATTGTGTAAATGTACCACAGTTTTTTAATCCACTCATCTGCTGATGGGCAGTTAGGCTGTTTGCAAATCTTAGCTATGGTGAATTGTGCTGCTATGAACATAGGGTGCATATATCCTTTCTGATTCGTGTTTCTAGTTTCTTGGGATATATTCCTAGAAGTGGGATCACTGGGTCAAATGGGAGTTCCATTTTTAGTTTTTTGAGGAAACTCCATACTGTTCTCCTCAGTGGCTGCACCAGTCTGCATTCCCACCAGCAGTGCACGAGGGTTCCTTTTTCTCTGCATCCTCACCAGCACTTGTCATTTGTTGACTTGTTGATAATAGCCATTCTGACAGGTGTGAGATGGTACCGCATTGTTGTTTTGATCTGCATCTCTCTGATGATTAGTGACTTTGAGCAGGTTTTCATATTTCTCTTGGCCTTCCTTCTGTCTTTTTTCGAAAAGTATCTATTTAGGTCTGTTGCCTATTTTTTGATTGGGTTGTTTATCTCCTTTTTGTTAAGCTGCATGAGTTCCCTGTAAATGTTGGAGATTAATCGTTGATATCTTTGGCAAATATGTTCTCCCATTAAAATAGCAACGGCATATTTCACAGACCTAGAAAGAGCTTTCCAAAAATTCATCTGGAATAAAAAAAGACTCCGAATAGCCACAGCAATCCTGAGAAAGAAGAACAAAGTAGGCGAGATCTCAATACCAGATATCAAGCTGTATTACAAACCCACTGTTCTCAAAAGTGCCTGGTATTGGCACAAGAACAGACATATAGATCAATAGAATAGAATAGAATAGAATAGAATAGAATAGAATAGAATAGAATAGAATAGAATAGATAACCCAGAATCGACCCAAATCACTATGCCCAATTAATATTCAACAAAGGAGGCATGAACATACAATGGAGTCAAGACAGTCTCTTCAATAAATGGTGTTGGGAAAATTGAATAGATAGATGCAAAAAAAATGAAACTAGACCACCAAGTTACACCATACACAAAAATAAACTCAAAATGAATCTAGGACTTAAACATACGATGGGAAATCATAAAAATACTAGAGGAATCCACAGCCAGAAAAATTTCTGACATATGCCAAAGCAATTTCTTCACTGATACTGCTCCTAGGGCAATGGAAACTAAAGCGAAAATAAACAAATGGGACTACATCAAAATAAAAAGCTTTTGCACAGCAAAAGAAACCATCAACAAAACAACAAGAAAGCCCACTGCATGGGAAGTGCATTGAATTTATAGATTGCTTTGGGTAGTATGGACATTTTGATGTTGATTCTACCAATCCATGAACATGGTATGTTCTTACATCTGTTTACGTCTTTCTCTATCTCTTTTTTCAGTGTCCTGTAGTTTTCCACGTATAGGTCTTTTACCTCCTTGGTTAAGTTTATTCCTAGGTATCTTAATTTTTTTGGTGCGATGGTAAATGGGATTGCTTTTTTAGTCTCTCTTTCTGTAAGTTCATTATTGGTGTATAGAAATGCCATAGATTTCCTGGCATTAATTTTGTATCCTGCTACATTGCCGAATTCATTTATTAAGTCTAATAATTTTTTGATGGAGTCTTTAGGGATTTCTATGTACAATATCATGTCATCTGCAAATAAGGACAGTTTTACTTCTTCTTTTCCAATTTGGATGCCTTTTATTTCTTCTTCTTGTCTGATTGCAATGGCTAGCACTTCCAGCACTATGTTGAACAGGAGTGATGAGAGTGGGCATCCCTGTCTTGTTCCTGTTCTTAGGGGAAATGGTTTTAGTTTTTGCCCATTGAGTATGATGTTGGCTGTGGGTTTGTCATATATGGCTTTTGTTATGTTGAGGTATGATCCTTCTATTCCCACCTTGCTGAGAGTAGAGTTTTTATGAAGAAAGGGTGTTGGATTTTGTCAAATGCTTTGTCTGCATCAATTGATATGACTATGTGATTTTTATCTCTCAATTTGTTTATGTGATGTATCACGTTTATTGATTTGTGAATATTGTACCATTCTTGCATCCCCTGGATAAATCCTACTTGGTCATGGTGTATGATCTTTCTGATGTACTGCTGGATCGGATTTGCTAGAATTTTGTTGAGGATTTTGGCATCTATGTTCATGAGGGATATTGGTCTGTAATTCTCTTTCATTGTGTTATCTTTATCTGGTTTTGGTATTAGGTTGATGCTGCCTTCATAGAAGGAGCTTGGAAGTGTTCCTTCCTCTTGAATTTTCTGGAATAGTCTGAGGAAGATAGGTTTTAGTTCTTCCTTGAATGTTTGGTAAAACTCCCCTGTGAAGCCGTCTGGCCCCGGGCTTTTGTTTGCTGGAAGCTTTTTGATGACTGCTTCAATTTCTTTCATAGTTATCAGCCTATTGAGATTTTTAGTATCTTCCTGAGTAAGTTTTGGAAGGTTGTATTTTTCTAGGAATGTGTCCATTTCCTCCAGGTTGTCTAGTTTGTTAGAATAGAGTTGTTCATAGTATTTTTAAATAATCCTTTGTATTTCTGTGGGGTCTGTTGTTATTTCTCCTCTTTCATTTCTGATTTTGTTTATTTGGGTCCTCTCTCTTTGCTTCTTGGTGAGCCTGGCTAGAGGTTCATCAATCTTGCTTATCCTTTCAAAGAACCATCTTTTGGTTTCATTGATCTTTTATATATTTTTTTGGTCTCTATGTCATTCATGTCTGCTCTGATCTTTATTATTTCCTTCCTTGTGCTCACTGTGGGCTTTTCTTGTTTCTCTCTTTCTAATTCTTTGAGTTGTTGAGTTAGATGATTTATTACCATTTTTTTCTTGTTTTCTTGAGGTAGGCCTGTAGAGCTATGAACTTCCCTCTCAGGACTGCTTTCATTGTGTCCCATAGCATTTGCATTGTTCTGTTTTTATTGTCATTAGTCTCCAGGGTGTTTTTAATTTCTTCTTTGATCTCATTGATAACCCAATCATTGTTTAATAGCATGTTATTCAGCTTCCAAGTGTTTGAATTTTTTGGAACGTTTTTATTGTAGTTTATTTCTAATATTATGCCATTGTGGTCTGAGAAAATGCTTGATATGATTTCAATCTTTTCTGAATTTGGGGAGACTTTGTTTGTGACCCAATATGTGGTCTATTTTTGAAAATGTCCCATGTGCACTTGAGAAGAATGTATATCCCATGGCTTTGGGGTGAAATGCTCTGAAGATGTCCATTAGGTCCATCTGATCTAGTGAGTCATTTAGAATTGCTGTTTCTTTGCTGATTTTTTGTCTAGAGGATTTATCCAGTGATGTCAGTGGAGTATTAAAGTCCCCTGCTATGATTGTATTGTTGTTGATATCTTCCTTGATATCTTCCAGGAGTTTTTTTATGTATTTGGGTGCTCCTGCATTGGGTGCATATATGTTTATCAGAGCTATATCCTCTTGTTGTATTGATCCCTTTATTATTATGAAGTGGCCTTCCTTATCTCTTGTTATGGCCTTTACTTTGAGGTCTATTTTGTCAGATATAGATACTGCTACCCCAGCTTTTTTTTCATTTCCATTTGCCTGAAAGATGTTTTTCCATCCCTTCACTTTCAGTCTGTATGAGTCCCTTTTTCTGAGGTGGGTCTCTTGTAGACAGCATATATATGGGTCATGTTTTTTTATCCATTCAGCCACTCAATGTCTTTTGATTCGAGTATTTAGTCCGTTTATGTTTAAAGTTATTATTGAAAGGTACTTATTTGTAGCCATTTTTATTTTTTGTGTCTGTCTTCCTTCTTACCTCTTTATTTCTTCTTTTTACACCAGTCCCTTCAGCATTTCTTGCATTGCTGGCTTGGTAGTGATAAACTCCCTTAGCATTTTTTTGTCTGTAAAGCTCCTTATTTCCCCTTCAATTTTGAATGATAACCTTGCTGGATAGAGTATTCTTGGATTCAGTCCCTTGGTTTGCATCACTTTGTAAATTTCCTTCCTTTCTTTTCTGGCCTGATGTGTTTCTGTTGAGAAATCATTTATAATCTAATAGGAGCTCCCTTGTATGTAACTTTCTGTCTCTCCCTTGCAACCTTTAAGATTCTCTCTTTGTCCTGAATATTTGCCATCGTAATTATGATGTGTCTTGGTGTGGGTCTTTTCGGGTTCATCCTGTTTGGGACTCTCTGTGCTTGTGTGACTTTTTTCTTTGCCACATCAGGGAAGTTTTCTGACATTTTTTCTTCAAATAAGTCTTCTAACTCTTGCTCCTCTTCCTGTTGTTCTGGCATCCCTATTATTCGTATGTTGCTTTGTTTCATGTTGTCCCATAGCTCCCTTAGCTCTCTTCCTGTCTTTTAATTTTTTTCTCCAGTTGCAATTCAGTTTGGCTGTGTTTTGCTTCCCTGTCTTCTAATTCGCTAATTCGGTCCTCCGCTTCTCCTAGTCTACTGTTAAAACTTTCCATGTTGTTTCTTATTGCAGCTGTATCACTCTTCATTTTTTCTTGATTCTTACATAAGTTGTTGATTTTTTCATCCATTTCTTCTTGATTCTTACATAGGTGTTGATTTTTTCTTCCATCCGGTTTATGAACTCTATGACCCTTATTCTGAATTCTTTTTCTGACATATTGCATGCCTGTGTTTCACTTAGCTGCTTTTCTGGCGATTCCTCCTTTTCTTTCCTTTGGGGGTATCTTTGTCTACCCATTTTTGGTCTCACTGACTGATCTAGATGTCGAGCTGTGCAGGGGCTGCTCCTTGGGTGGCAGTGGCTTCTCTGGCTGCAGTTGCTCCTCAGGCGGTTACGGTAGCAGCTGCTTCTCAGTTGGCAGCAGCTCCTCTGGTGGGTGCTGTTCGTAGCAGTGGTGCCTCTTCTGGCTGGTGGGGGAGGCTGCTTGAATAGCTGCTGTTTTTTGGATGGGGGTGGACTGATTATGAGGTTGCTGCTCCTCAGATGGGGATGGGTTGCTCGTGTCCGCTGCTCCTCGGACAGGGGCAGACTGCTCGCATGGCTGATGTTCTTTAGATGGGGGCTGGCTGCGTGCTGCTGCTGTTCCTCAGATGGGATGGGCTACTCATGATGCCGCCGCTCCTTGGACAGGGGCAGGTTACTTGCAGGGCTGCTGCTCCTCGTATGGGTGCAGTTTGCTTGTGCAGCTGCTTCTCCTCAGACGGGGGGTGGTCTGCTCGTGTGGCTGCTGCTCCTCTCATGGGAGTGAGCTGTTATTGCTGTTGATGCTCCTCGGACCAGGACGGGCCGCTCACCTGGTTTCTTCTCGTCGGGCAGGTGTGTGTGGGTGCTGCTCCATGGACCAGTGCAGACTGCACAGGGCTGTTGCTCCTTGGACGTGGGCAGTCTGCTTATGTGGCTGCTGCTCCTCAGAAGGGGGTGGGCTGCTCACACAGCTGCTGCTCCTTGGATGTGGGCGGGCTGCTCACACAGCTGCTGCTCCTCAGATGTGGGCAGGCGGCTTGTGCGTCTGTTGCTCCTCAGAAGGGGGTGGGCTGCTCACACAGGTGCTGCTCCTCAGATTGGGGCAGGCAGCTCACACAACTGATGCTCCGCGGATGGGGGCAGGCAGTTCATGTGGCTGCTGCTCCTCGGAAAGGGGCTGTCTACTCACACAGCTGCTGCTCCTCAGATGGGGGGCGGGCTGCTTGCACAGCTGCTGCTCCTTGGAAGGCGGCTGGCTGCTCTTCGGACAGGTGGAGGGTGTGGGCTGCACGCAGCTGCTGCTCCTCAGAGGGGGCCGGCTGCATGGGGCTTCTGCTCCTCAGTAGTGGGTGGGCTGCTCAAGCAGCTGCTGCTCCTCAGATGGGGTGAGCTGCTCGTGTGGTTGCTGCTCTTCAGACAGGTGAACTGGCTGCTCACACAGCTGCTGCTCCTTGGACAGGGGCAGGCCATGTAAAGCTGCTGCTTTAGGCCTGGGGCGGGCTGCTCATGGGGCTGCTGCTCCTTGGACAGGAGTGGGCTGCTCACGTGTCTGCTGTTCACGTGGTTGCAGTGCCCTGGGCTAAAGTGTTGGGCTGGTCAGAGGGGAGCCCGCTTCCGAACACACAGGAGCCTGCACCCAGGGTGGCTGGAGCCTTGTTGACCGTGGGGTCACAGCCTAGGTAGCATGTCCCTGGCAGGGTTGGCTGTAGAGTCCCAGGTGTTATCTGAGGGCACTCAGGGTGGAGTTGAGGCTGGGAACCCAGTTACAGCAGTCTCCCCTTCAAAAAGGCTAGACCTCTGAGGACAAGCTGGCCTCCTGGTACTGTTTGCAATGGTAGCAGAAGCTGCCTAGTTAGGCGAGCCTGATTAGCCTGCCCCTGAAGGTCCTGTGGGATCTAACTGTGCCTCTCTCTCTCTCTCTCTCTCTCTCTCTCTCTCTCTCACACACACACACACACACACACACACACACACACACACCACCTGACCACACACCACTCCTCTTTTACTACCTCACTCACTCATGCTCTTTCCCTCACTGCTGCATTCTTCCTGCCTCTATAGTTGGGTCTGGGGTGTTATTGACCCGTTGGTGGATGGAGTTTCCTCTCCAGGTATCTCGTTATGTGGCTTGCTCTCAAGCCCCTTGGCCAAACAGGATAAAATTCACCTCAACAAGACACAACACAGAGGGAACTAAGCACAAATGTACACACGACACCAATAACCCCAATATAAGTGACCACCTGAGAAAAGAGAGGGCAGAAAAAAGAGAGCACAAATGCTATCAAAGAGAGATAAAAAGATAAGGGATAAAAGACAAAGGAATAAAAAGGAGAATATATATGTATGTGGGGGTAAGACACCACAGAACCAAGAGATAAACCAAAAAAAATACAAACACCACACATCCAGCAAAGAGGATTGGGGCAGTATCTGTAGAGCAGGGGTCCTCAAACTACTGCCCGTGGGCCACATGCGGCCCGCAAAGGACATTTATCCGGCCCGTCAGGTGCCGCTGCCTGTCCTGCTTAGCAGCTGACTCATCCTGGGCCCGCAGTGCACATAGGAATTTGTTCATAGTTTTTTTTTTTTTTTTAAACTATAGTCCAGCCCTCCAACGGTCTGAGGGACAGTGAACTGGCCCCCTGTTTAAAAAGCTTGAGGACCCGTGCTGTAGAGGCTGAGCTTATATGGTGAAAATAGGATTAAGAATTGGATGAATATGGGGAGGACCTCAATTTAGTATTGAGGAAGTAGAAAGGGAATAAGTGGATGAGAAGAATGAGAATGAGAAGGAAAAAATAATAAATTTACCAAAAAAAAAAATAAAAATTTGATTTCAAAAATGGTATAAAAAATTAAAAATAGCAAATTAAAAATAGTGATGAAAAAATAATGCGAAAAGAAATAGAAAATAAAGCAACAAGCAACAATAGGAAAACATAGAAGAAAAGAATAAAAAATAAAAAAGGGATAATAAAAAAATAAAAATAAATAAAAATAAAAGTGAAAAAAGTGATGTGTCGTTCCTTAGGCTGGCTTGATTCCAGTCATCTGTACTGTTTCTCAGTTTCCAGTTGCTGGGGCTAAAGATTTCTCTTTAGGCCTGTTCCTATGACCTCAGGGAGTATTCAGATTCCTTTGTGTTATTCAGGGTGGAATCTGGGTGTGGCTATATTGGTTGCCTGGAGACTGGAGGGAGGGGCTATCTCTCAGGAGAAAATGGCGACTCAGGTGTGACTCAGCACCAGACTCGCTACCACCTCTCCTGGACCACCACCTACTCTCCCCAGATTCCACAACTCCACACCTCCCGCACCTCAGCAATGGGTGTCTGTATCCGAAAGGTCCTACGAACTAGGTTCAGTGGAGAAAGGCACAGGCCCCAGTGTGAGGAGGGACTGCATCTCTGCAAGCTCCTCTGTTGCCAGCACTGCGCGGTCTGGCCAGCTCTTCAGGGCTGCCTCTGAGCTCAGATCCAAAATCCAGACTCCAAGGTCCAAAACCCTTACCTCCTGCAGTCCCGTGGTCCCTTTTTTCACAGTCAGACACTTTGCCTGTCCTCAGGGACAAGGCTTGGCGCCCTGTAATTTCTCCCTGACCCTCTAGACACAGAGGTCCAGCAGACTCTCTTGCCTAGATCCTTGATTTCACCTTTATCCAGGGGACCTCTGCCCTTCCCAGCTGCAAACTGTTTCACCAGCTGCGTTTCCTTCGCCAATTCAGGCTGAATTTCACTCGTTTCCGCCGCTCACTCTATTTGCTCTGGGACAAAGCTCAGGACACGTCTGTCTATTCCGCCGCCATTTTGTCTTTTCCTCCTGATTCCATTTTAGAAGATTAGATGTTTCTAGGGATTTAATTCTCCTGTTTCATTTCTGATTTTATTTATTTGGGTCCTTGCTCTTTTTTTCTTGATGAGTCTAGTTCAAGGTTTGTCAATCTCGTTATCTTTTCAAAGAGCCAGCTCTTAGCTTCACTGATTGTGTGTATTGTTTTTTAGACTATATTTTGTTTATTTCTGCTCTGATTTTTAATATTGCCTTTCTTCTACTCACTTTGGACATTGTTTGTTATTCTTTTTCTAGTTCCTTTAACTGTAAAGTTTAGATTGTTTATTTGAGATTTTTCTTGTTTCTTGAAGTAGGCCTGCTTTCACTGTGAAAATATAACCCATATATTTTGGGTTGTTGTGTTCTCATTTTCATTTGCTTCTAGGTGTTTTGATTTCTTCCTTGTTCTCATTGTGAACCCATTCATTTTTTAGTAACATGGTATTTAGCCACCATGTGTTTGTGTGTTTTTCAGTATTTTTCTTGGAATTTATTTCTAGTTTTATGCTAGAGAAGATGCTTGATATGATTTCAATCTTCTTAAATTCATTGAGACTTGTTTTATGTTCTAGCATGTAGCTTATCCTAGAAAATGTTCCATGTGAAATTGAAAGGAATGTATATTCTGTTGCTCTGGGATAAAATGCTCTGAAGATACCAATCAACCCAACTGATCTAGTGGGTCATTTAAAGGTGCTGTTTCCTTGTTGATTTTTCTGTCTGAAAGGTCTATCCATTGATGTCAATGGGGTGTTAAAATCCCCTACAATGACTGTAGTACTGTTGATCTCTCCCTTTATGTCCATCACGATTTGCTTTATATATTTAGGTGTTCCTATGTTCCTATGTTGAATGCATACATGTTTACAAGGGATATATCCTTTTTTTAAAAATATGTTTTATTTAAATTTTTTATTATTTAAAGTATTACATATGTCTCCTTTTTTCCACCATTGACCTCTCCCCAGCTGATCCCACCCCTCAGCACATGCCCTCAACTCCCTATGCATATGGTTATGCTCAATTGTATGCATACAAGTCCTTTGATTGATCTCTTACCCACCGCCCCCGCCACCTCTCGCCTGCCTCCCTCTGAGGTTGGACTCTGTTTGATGCTTCTGTCTTTGGATCTATTTTTGTTCATCAGTTTATGTTCATTATATTCCAAAAATGAGTGAGATCATGTGATATTTTTATTTCTCCAGCTAGCTTATTTTGCTTAGCATAATGCTGTCCAGGTCCATCCACACTGTTGCAAATGGTAAGAATTCCTTCTTTTTTACAGCAGCATACTATTCCATTGTGTAGATGTACTACTGTTTTTAAATCTACTCATCTACTCATGGGCACTTAGGCCCAAATCTTAGCTATTCTAAATTGTGCTGCTATGCATATAGGGATGCACATATCTCTTCTGATTGGTGTTTCTGTTTTCTTGGGATATATTCCTAGAAGCGGGATTACTGGGTCAAATGGGAGTTCCATGTTTAATTTTTTGAGGAAACTCCATACTGTTTTCCACAGTGGCTCACCAGGCTGCACCAGTCTGAATTTCTACCAGCAGTACACAAGGGTTCCTTTTTCTCCACATCTTCACCAGCACTTGTCATTTGTTGATTTGTTGATGATAGTCATTCCAACAGGTGTGAGATGGTACCTCATAGTTGCTTTGATTTGCATCTCTCAGATGATTAGTGACTTTGAGCATGTTTTCATATGTCTCTTGGCCTTCTGATGTCCTCTTTTGAAAATTGTCTATTTAGGTCCTTTGCCCTTTTTTTAATTAGATTTTTTATCTTCCTTTTGTTAAGTTGTATGAGTTCCCTATAAATTTTGGAGATTGAATTGTTATCAGATATAACATTGGCAAATATGTTCTTCTATGCAGTGTGGGCTCTCTTATTGTTTTATTTATGGTTTCCTTTGCTGTGTAGAAGCTTTTTATTTTGATGAAGTCCCATTTGTTTATTTTCTCCTAAGTTTCCATTGTCCTAGGAGTTGTATTGGTAAAGATATTGCTATGACATGTGTCTGATATTTTGCTGCCTATGGCTTCTTCTAAGATTTTTCTGGTTTCCCATCTTACTTTTAATTCCTTTATCCATTTTGAGTTTATTTTTGTGTAAGTTGGTGATCTAGTTTCATTTTTTTTTGCATGTATCTGTCCAATTTTCCCAACACCATTTATTGAAGAGACTGTCTCAACTCCATTGTATGCTCTTGCCTCCTTTGTCAAATATTAATTGAGCATAATGGCTTGGGATGATTTCTGGGTTCTCTGTTCTGTTCCAATGGTCTATATGTCTGTTCTTATGCCAGTACCAGGCAGTTTTGAGAATAGTGGCTTTGTAATATAGCTTAATATCTGGTATTGTGGTCTCTCCTACTTTGTTTTCTTTCTCAGGATTGCTGTGGAATAAATTTTAAAATTAAAATAAAATAAAAAAATTGATTCTAATCAAGATGTTATGTACAGCCTTCAGGGTAGGTGTGGGGCAGCAAGCAGTTCACCTGACAAAGGAAAGTAATGCCAGGAGTCTGGGAAGATGAATGTTTGCTGCTCTGCTTGGGTATGTTTTTTCCTACCTTTTTTAATTTGCTTATGCAGTCCTCAGCTTCTTCTAGTATACTGTTGAAACTTTCCATTGTGTACTTTATTACATCTATGTCATTCTTCATTCACTCTTGATTCTTCTTCATTTCCTCTTGATTCTTTTTTTTTAAAATATATTTTATTGATTTTTTACAGAGAGGAAGGAAGAGGGATAGATAGTCAGAAACATCGATGAGAGAGAAACATCGATCAGCTGCCTCCTGCACACGTCCCACTGGGGATGTGCCCGCAACCAAGTTACATGCCCTTGACCGGAATCATCCGCAGGCTGACACTCTATCCACTGAACCAAACCGGTTTTGGCTCCTCTTGATTCTTACCCATGTTTTGAATTTGTCTTCCATCCTTTTCAGGGTTCTTATAACCATTGCTATGAATTCTTTCTCTGACAAATTGCTTGCCTCCATTTCATTTATTTCCTTTTCTAGTGATTCCTCCTTTTCTTTTGTATGGGGGTTGTTTCTTTGTCTCCCCATTTTCGCTGTTCCTTTGTGATTGTTTCTAGGTATTAGATCAAACTGCTTGCCACACAGATTTTTTGAGTTTGTCTTATATAGATGTTTCGTGGGACCCAGTGGTGCAATTTCTCAGGTCTTCTGGGCTCGGTATTCTAGGGATGCCCCTTACTTGGGATATTTGGGTTCTCTTGGTGTAGTTGGGTCTTGAGTGTTATTGTCCCATTCGTGGTTGGAGTCTCCTCTCAGGGTGTCTGGTTATGTGACTTGCTATCTACCATGTTGACCAAACAGCACAAAATACAACTCAACAAGACACAACAAAAAGGGAACAAAACACAAATGTACTCACGACACCAATAACCCCAATAAAAGTGACCACCACAGATAAGAGAATTAGGAGAAAAGAGAGCAAAAATGATATCGAGAAAAGAAAAAAGATAAGAGATAAAACAAAAAGAAGAAAAAAATACATAGGGAGAAAACACCATACAACAAACAAATAAACCAAAAAATGCAAACAACAAACATCCAGAAAAAGGGAGGGACAGAGTCTGTAGAGGCAGACCTTATATACAGAAAGTAAGGTTAAGGAATTTAAATGAATAGGGGAAAGATCATGGTTCAGTATAGAGGATGTATAAAGAGAATGAGTGGATAAAAAAGAAAAGAAAAACAAACAAATAAATAAAACAAAAACAATTTTTAAAAAATATATCTATTTATTTATTCATTTATTTTTGGAAAAGGAAAATAGAGGAGAGAGCAGATAGGCTTGAGTTTAGTGAGTTAAATTAATTAAACAATTAGAAAAAGAGAGCAAAAGAGGAGAGGAAAAACAAAAGCATAAAAAATTGACTAGCGAAGAAAGAGAAAAAAGAAGGGTGAATGGACTTCAAGCAGGGGAGAGGAAATTAGATATATGAATAAGCCAACAGAGACTACAATAATAATAACACATCAATAAAGCAGATAAAGAAGATCCATTTTTAACAAGAGGTAATAAGGAAGGAGAGAAAAAAGTAAAGTGGGAACAGGAGAAGAGAAGGCAGGATGAAAAAAGGAGAAGTGAGGAAGAAAAGGGTGGAAAAAATAAGATAAAATAAAATAACAAATAAAAAAATAAAAATAGAATGAAGAAAAAATAATACAAAAAATAAAAGATAAAAATTTTTTAAAAAAATAAAAAATAAAAAAGTGGTGTTGTTCACTTCAGCTGAGTTTTAATGCCTCATGGGGGCTGTTTTAAGACCCCACTCTTCTGTTCTGTCTGCCACTTCTCAGTTTCCTGTTAGGTAGTCAGCTCCATGTTGAAGTTCCAAAAGATCCACCGCTGCTCTGTGTCTGTCTCCACAGCCTTGGCTGCAAGCAGGTGGGACCAATCTGCCCACTTTGCTTTTTTGCCTGCTGTCAATCTTAATTGCTCAAGCCTCTGTCTCTGACAGGGCTTTACTTGGGGGTAGTGCTGTATTGCTTTTTTAGGACTAAACGGGCCCCTCTTCAACCCAATCCCTGAGGACTCTTTGGGGCTATTCAGAGTCTGTTTCCTTTGTAAATCTCAAGGTGTAGGCTGGGTGTGGCTGTATTAGCTGCCTTGAGACTGCTGGGTGTGGCTGGCTTTCAAAAGAAAAATGGTTGCTTAGGTTTGGAGGATCTCAAATGTCTCAGTGCTGGATTCCTGTTCACCTCTCTCTGTCCTGCTCTCCTCCACAGCCTCTCCCCAGACCCCACAATCTGCACCTCTACCTGCACCGAAGCCTCGGGTGAGTGTTTGTAATTAAAAGGTCCTGTAAACTGGGTTAGCAAATAAAAGCGAAGACAAAACAGAGGCAATACAACCATGCGACTGTGAGTTTCTCCCACCCGCCCAGCACTGTGTAACTCGGGCAGCTCTTCTTGGCCGCCTTTCTGGGTGCAGCTTCTCACGGCTGTGGACTTAGATCTAGATTCCCCATCTGCCAGCAGCCCTGTGGACTTCCTTTCCACAGTCGGATGTTTTGCCTGTCCCCAAGGGCTGTGGACTAGGTGTTGTGCACTTTCCATCTGACCCTCTTGACCCAGTGGTCACGCATCTCTCTTCAGCCAAGATCCCTGATCCTACCATTCTCCAGGTGACCTATGCCCTTCCCAGTGCTAATTGTATCACCAGCTGTGTCTAATTCACCAATTCCAGGTGGATGTTATTCCATTTAGTTGCTCTTTCTATCTGCTCTGGGACAAGGCACAGGATACGTCTGCCTATTCAGCTGCCATTTTTCCCCCCTCAAGGGATATATCTTCCTGTTGGATGATCCCTCTATCATTATGTGTGTCCTTCTTTGTCCCTAATTATAGCCTTTCCTTTAAAGTCTATTTTGGTTGATATAAGTATTGTTACTCCAGCTTTTTGTTGTTGTTGTTAATCCTCACCCAAGGATATTTTCCCATTGATTTTTGGAGAGAGCAAAAGGGAGGAGGAGAGACACAGAGAGAGAAATATCAATGTGAGAGACACACATGGATTGGCTGTCTCCTGCACAAGCCTCGGCCAGGGCCAGGAATCGAGCCTGCCACCAAGGTACATGCCCTTGACTGGAATCAAACCAGGAATCGAGCCTGCCACCAAGGTACATGCCCTTGACTGAAATCAAACCAGGACCCTTCCGTCGATGGGCTGATGCTCTATCCACTGAACTAAACCAGCTAGGGCTACCACAGCTTTTAAAAAATATCCATTTGCATGAAAAATTTTCACATCCCTTTACCCTTAGTCTGTGTGTCTTTCATTCTGAGGTGAGTCTCTTGTAGACAGCATCTATATATATGGCTCTTGTTTTCTTATCCATTCAGCTACCCTGTGTCTTTTTATTATAGCATTTAAGCCATTTACATTTAAAAGTGATTATTGATAGGTATGCATTCATTGCCATTTTATTCTTTTAACTATGTTCCTCTGTTTTTGTTGTTGTTTGTTTGTTTTTGTTTGAATGAAGACCCTTTAACATTTCTTATAATACTGGTTTGGTTGTAAAGATCTCATTTATTTTTTTTCTTTTCTGGAAAGCTCTTTATTTCTCCTTTAATTTTAAAAGATAGTTAGCTGAGTAAAATAGTCTTAGTTATAGGTCCTTGCTTTTCATCACTTTGAATATTTCATGCCTTCTGGCCTGAAATATTTCTGTTGAGAAATCAGCTGACAGTCTTATAGGAGCTCCCTTATAGGTAATTATCTGTCTTCCTTTTGCTGCTTTTAAGATTCTCTCTTTGTCTATAATAGTTACCATTTAAATTATATGTCTTGGTTTGGGCCTCTTTGGGTTCAACTTGTTTGGGGCTCTCTTGCTTCCTGGACTTTTGTGTCTTTCTCTTTCACTAGGTTAGGGAAGTTTTCAGTCATTATTTCTTCAAATAGGTATTCAACCATTTGCTCTCTCTTTATTGTTACCCTTATGAGGCAGATGCTCCTACACTTCATATTGTTCCAAATGTCCCTTCAACTGTCCTCATACTTTTAAATTCTTTTTTTTTTCCCTAACTGGTTTGGCTCAGTGGATAGAGCATTGGCTTGTGGACTGAAGGGTCCCAGGTTCAATTCCGGTCAAGGGCATGTACCTTGGTTGTGGGCACATCCCCAGTAGGGTGTGTACAGGAGGCAGATGATTGATGTTTCTCTCTCATTGATGTTTCTAACTCTTTATCCGTCTCCCTTCCTCTCTGTAAAAAAAATCAATAAATTTTTTATAAATAAATAAATAAATAAATAAATAAATAATTTTTTCTTTTTGCTGCTCTCATTGGGTGTTTCCTGCTATCTTGTGTTTCAAATGGCTGATTTGATCCTCCTATTTATCCAACCTACTGTTTAATCCTAGTGTATTCTTCATTTCAGATATTGTATTCTTCATTTCTGACTGGTTCTTTTTTATGGTTTCTATGTTCTTTTTCATGTTGTTGTATTTCTCAGTAACTTCTTTAAGAATCCTTATAACTATATTTTGAACTCTATATCTGGTAAATTGCTTGCTTCCATTTCATTTAGCTTTTTTTCTGAAGATTTCTCCTGTTTTTTCATTTGGGGCATGTTTCTTTGTTTTTCTATTTTGGCTGCCTCTTTGTGTTTGGTTTTATGTATTAGGTAGATCTGCTCTGTCTACCAGTCTTGGTTGGGTGGCCTTATATAGTAGGTGTTTTGTGGGACCCAGTGGCACAGTCTTGTTGATTGTCTGAGCTGGGTGCTCCAGGTATGTCCTTGTGAGGGTTATGTGAGTCCTCCTGTTGTAAATGAGCCTTGATAGCTATTGGCCTGTTCGTGCACAAGGTTGACCCTTAAGGCTGGCTGACTGTGATAATCAACCCTGACCACCGTGTACAGGCTGCTGTATGGATGCTGACCACATGAAGCAGAATTTGACTCAGCAGGATCTGGTGCCTGCTGAGATCTCTCTTTGGATATGCCTTTTGTGAAGCTATTTGGATCCTTCTCTGATGTTGTCTAAAGCTGGCCACTTAGCATGATGGAAGGGACTTCTGTGAGGGTTAATTTGAGATGCTGTCTGTGATTAGCTCTGGACAACATTTTAGAGCTACAAAGTGATCCACAGTTTCTGACTGCCTCTGCTGGACCCAGGTAAGCATGGGAAGGACCAAGGCTGGCTTTTACCAGCACCAGGCCTGGGAGCAAGTCAGCAAAAGTTCCAAGGCACCCCAAAATCTACCTCTGCCTGCCAGCTGCCTGAAAGACACTGAAAGATTTTCTCACAGTACTCTAGTTACATGAGATAGGTTCTCAATGAGTCATCAGGTAGGGGAAAGTAGTGTTTACCAGATTGATAACTCAGTTGCAGTGCTGTGTCTGAGGCTACTCAGCAAATTTCCTCGTGTATACCATGTCTAGCTGCTACCTGCTGTATGCTTTTCACACTCTTATGGTGGGGTGGAGTCTCATGGAGTCATTAGGGTGAGGCCAGCGGAGTTTATCAGGCTTAAAAAGACCAAGATTTATCTATGTGAAGGGAGAGCTCTCACTGGTTGGCATACCAGGGAAAAAGGACCCCTATCCTAGAGCCGTACAACTCAGCCTTTCACAGATTCTGTCAGTAGAACAATCTCAGCAGGGTGGGGTCATGGGGATTTGGGATGATGGGGCTAGTGGATCTCCCTTGAGGAGGAGGTACCAGTCAGACTTGGGAGAAGGTGGGAGAAGTGGTCCCCTCCCCAGAGCCACACAAATCAGCCTGTCCCATATTCTGCCTAGACCTTGGGAGGGTAAACCACCAGGAGTTGGGAGGGTGGGGCCGCTGGTAGCCTGGAGAGTGCAGCTAGGGAATCTCCCTCCTGTGAGGGGGAGGTACCAGTCAGGTTCACAGGAATTTGGATGGAGTGGCATCCACACAAAAGCCACACAACTCAGTTGTTGACACCCCCTGAGTCTGCCCAGATCTCTTCATCCTGGCCCAGGCAGCTGCCTCCTCCATAGGGTGTAAGCTCCATTGGGTGGAGCAAGAGGGAGTCCAGGGGGTAGGGTTATTGCATTTCTCCAGGATGATGTAGTAAGAAAGAGAGTGCCCCATCCAAGGAAGATAGCATCTGCAGTGTGGAAGAGGAGCTCAGTGCAGGGATCCTGGCAGCTGTCCCTTCAATTCTCTCCCCAGACACAATCCTCAGTCTCTCATCACATGAATCTAGTCCACTCTGCCCTCCCTCCACTCAAACCCAGGGTGAGTGGCTACAAACAAGATTTTGTGCTTTTGGCCCTTTAAGAAGGCACCTGTGTCTCTAGAAGACTCCCTGGCAGACAGAGTTCTCACTGATTTTCACTGCCGAATGTTATAATGGTGCCTTTTTGTGGCTCTGGTGCTCAGGGCTGGGGAGCCTGGCTTGGGGTTGAGACAGCACTCTCCTCAGAGGGAACCTTTGCAGCTGCGATAACCCTCCAGAATCTCTGCCTCTGCCATGGGAACAAGGCTAACCCTTTTCATGTCTCTGCTCTTCCTAACTGTTTCTATGTGGCTTCTTCTGTAAATCCTTGGTTATAATAGTCTTCAGTAGGTTATTCAGGTTGATTGCTCTATATTTTAGTTCTAATTACAGTTTGGTCCTAGGAGGAATTGAGTGTAACTTCCACCTACTCCACCACTATCTTCTATCCCTGGTAACATATACTTTAGTAATAATTTTACTATTGATATATAATCATTTAAAAATTTAAAGTAAATAAATAAGACATATAAATTAATACTAACTTCCTAGCCAAATACACCAATTTTTTTTGGTATTTTTAGCCTGTACATTAATTGTGGAAACATTTAACATTTACCAGTGCCTACTAGAATACTGTGCACAATGCATCACATTTTATTATTTCTTCAATATAACTGTTATAAAATTATTTCTTGGACTTGAAAATAAGTCTGTGTTGGCAGTGATTGATTGGTAGCCTATCAATTATCAGTAACTGATGCTTCTTCCATTTTGTGGCTCTGCCATTCTCATTCTTGGTTTGCTTCTCATGGTCCAATATGGCTGGTTCACCTCCTGCCATTAGCTCTGCATTCCAGAGTGTTGGAAGGGGAAAAGGGTAAAGGACATGCCATTTAAGAGTGTGACATGGATTTTGCACATGTCACTTCTAATTACATCCAATAGGCCAGAATCATGTGGTCACTAGTGGAAAGGGTGTTTGGAAATGTAGCCTTTAGCTGGGCAGCCATTCATTTTTTTCAGAATGTTTTTACTACATTGTAAGGGGAGAATAGCTACTGGGGGGCAATGAATAGCTTCTGTCAGGGATGCCATATAGATATGTTTATGTGTAGATTCCAGGAGTCTCCCTCTTGATCTGAGTCTATTTCTTGCTTTTCTCTCTCTCCATGTATATCTGGTCCCTCTTCCCCCTTTCTCTGTTTTCTTATAAATAGCTCAGATGAGAAACATAAATGGACGTATTTCTTCAGTTCTACTGGTTCTGATCCAAACACCCACTAACCTATTTTCTATAAATCCCTACACATGTAGTCATTCATCTCTCCCATACCTACACTCACATATTTTATTTTATAGCTCAGGAGACATGGGTTTAAGTCCTATTTTCTGTACCTAGGCTATCTGTGATCTTGGGTAAGTCAACTAAGCTTTGTAAGCCTCATCTTCCTCACCTAAAAGAAGGCATCATTGCATCATAGGAAGTTCCTCGCTTACTTTATGTGATAACTGAGGATGGGAAGAGTTATGAGAAAGTGGTTGGGCTTTATAAAGGGTAAAGCCACTGGCTGGGCAGTCATGTGTGAAGGGAGCCCAGGTGTACTGCACTTCCCTCAAACCCTACACATTATCCCTCTCACAGAGAGCACATGTGTCTACAGCATGACCCCACCCCAGTCACACCTGGTTGATTCAGGCATAGAATCTTGTCCCAAACAGGCTTGATTGTTTATTTTGGGAATGTGTATTTGGACTTGAGGGTCATATGATGATAACAGAATCCTATTATTGGTTGATATCAGTAGGTAGACTGGCCTTTGTTCCTATTCCTCCTCAACAGGTCCCAGCCTGGTGCTCTTCTGTTGTGTGAATCTAGCTTTGCCATTTCTCCTCTATGATCTGCTGGAGAAATGCCCAATACACAGGCCCTTCCCCAGGATCTGTGCTTGCTTCCTCCATGCAGCCTCCAGAGTTGGCCTCCCAAGGACTGTGCACATATCCCTGGCCAGCCTTCCAGGTAAATCTAAACCAGCCTTACATTTGCCTCTCTCTGGTTCTGTCAGCTTGCTAACTCAACAGTGCTCTCCCTATCTTTAACAGTTGCAGGATGATACCTCAGCTGCAGGCAGTGATTAATTGGACTTGGACTCTGGAGCATTTGTAACTCACAAGGTGCTGGAGATGGACCTTTGAACTTCCTGAGCATGGAGCATATTTGGAAAGCCCCCAAAGGTTTCCTACACAGAAACTTTCAATTCCAAAGTGAGCCATTAAAAAAATATGAAAGCAGAGAGAAACCAAGATGGCGGCATAGGTAAGCACCTAAACTGCTGCCTCGCACAACAATTTCAAAACTACAACTAAAAGACAGAACGGACACCATCCAGAACCACAGGAAAGCTGGCTGAGTGAAAATTCTACAACTAGAAGGAAAGAGAAAAGCTCACAGAGAATTGGAGGTACGGCAAAGGGTCTTTGTGCGCGCAGAGAGGAAGGGCGGCTGAGAGCCTGGCTGACTTTCTCTGGCGGAAGGGGGAAGGAAGCCCCCGACCGCACTGAACCCCAGTTCTGACTGCACTGAACCCCAGTTCCGGGCGAGCCCCTGGGGACCCACGCTCTTACGGGGGGAGTCTGGACTCTCGGGCGGAGACTTGGGAGCCGGGGAAGGCGGAGGACTGAAAGCGCGTGCATGCCAGTGCGCACAAAGGCTGCGGAGGTTGCCACAGGCTTTCCCTAGTGGAAGGGAGTCGGAGGTTCCTGACTGCACTGGGCCCCAGTTCTGACTGCACTGAACCCCGGTTCCAGGCGAGCCCCTGGGGACCCACGCTCTTACGGGGGGAATCTGGACTCTCGGGTAGAGACTTGGGAGCCGGGGAAGGCGGAGGACTGAAAGCGCGCGCGTGTGCGCAAGGGTAAGGCTGATGGGAAGCCAAGACTGAGACTCCACCCCATCCAAGCTGAGCACAGAGGCTATTGCAATTTGGCAAGTCTAATCCTATAAGGCTGTCTCCAGCACCGAACTTCTCCCAGCATAGACACAGCTGATCCTTACAGCCAACTGGCCTGGAGGTCAATTCTTCCCAGTGATACCAACAACAATCAAGACTTAATTACAACAAGGCTGTACACACAGTCCACAAAGGGGTGCACCAAGAGTGTCCACCTCAGGTTAACTGGGGAGGCAGACCTACTGGGCCATATAGGAAACCTAGCACACAAATCTACCTTACCAACTCAGGGAATCAGTGAAAATGCGGCGTCAAAGAATCAGATCACAAACAAAAGAAATGGAGGAAAACAAACGACTGGATATAGAATTTAAAACCACGGTTATAAGGCTTTTTAAGAATATCCTAGAAAAGGCCAATAAATATAACGAGACCCTCGAAGATATGAAAAAGGACCAACTAGAAATTAAGCATACACTGACTGAAATAAAGAATATTATACAGAGACCCAAAAACAGACAAGAGGAACACAAAAATCAAGTCAAAGAATTGAAATACAAAGAAGCAAAAAACACTCAACCGAAAAAGCAAAAAGCAAAAAAAAAATCCAAAAAGTTGAAGATAGTGTAAGAAGACTCTGGGACAACTTCAAGCATACCAACATCAGAATTATGGGGGTGCCAGAAGAAGAGAGAGAGCAAGATACTGAAAACCTATTTGAAGAAATAATGACCGAAAACTTCCCCCACCTGGTGAAAGAAATAGACTTACAAGTCCAGGAAGCCCACAGAACCCCAAACAAAAGGAATCCAAAGAGGACCACACCAAGACACATCATAATGAAAATGCCAAGAGCAAAAGACAAAGAGAGAATCTTAAAAACAGCAAGAGAAAAACAGTTAATTACCTACAAGGGAGCACCCATACGACTGTCAGCTGATTTCTCAACAGAAACTATGCAGGCCAGACAGGAGTGGCAAGAAATTTTCAATGTGATGAATAGCAAGAACCTACAACCAAGATTACTCTACCCAGCAAAGCTATCATTCAGAATTGAAGGTCAGATAAAGAGCTTCACAGATAAGAAAATGCTGAAGGAGTTCATCACCACCAAACCAGTATTATATGAAATGCTGAAAGGTATTCTTAAAGAAGAGGAAGAAGAAAAAAGTAAAGATAAAAATTATGAACAACAAATACATATCTATCAACAAGTGAACCTAAAAATCAAGTGAATTAAAAACCTGAGGAACAGAATAATCTGGTGAATATAATAGAATCAGGGGCTTAGAAAGGGAGTGGACTGATAATTCTCAGGGGGAAAGGGGTATGGGGGGTTCAGGAAGAGACTGGACAAAAATCATACACCTATGGATGAGGACAGTGGTGGGGAGGTAAGGGCAGAATGTGGTGTGGGAACCGGGTGGAGGGGAGCTATGGGGGGGAAAAAGGAGAAACAATTGTAATAATCTGAATAAAGGTTTATTAAAAAAAATATGAAAGCAGTACTATTATAAGGGAAGATGCAAAAAATGGGAAAAAGAAGCCTCAAATATTAGATGAGTATGGAATACCAAGGACCTAAAATACTGACTGTCTACCTTCTTGTCTCCTTGGTCTGCATGGCAGACCCTGCAAGGAACAGATTCTCAAACATGCATGGTATGGGGCTGCCAGGTTAGGGCAGGCCCAGGTAGCCTCTGCTCACCCTGTGTGGCCAGAGTACGTGCCCCCAGTGGCGCTCTGCACTGCCTGGTAAGATCTGTGCTCTGGAGGAAGCACTGGATTCCTTTGCTCATAGGCTGTTTCAGCCACAACGGATTGTAGAGATCTTTTGGGTGGATAATTTTTCATGTAGTGGATGATCCAGCTGTGGATTAGATCCCAACTCTACAAAACATGTGCTGGGACCTTTCCAGATGCATTGATAAGATAATGACAAGCAGAGATGTGTGAGGCTTCGCCTTTTGGGTTGGAGAAGGAAATTTTATAGCTGGGTACCTGTAGGGAGTGGTTATAGGGTTAAGCCTCGGACTGACATGTTGGCAAAACCACAAACAAGTCCCAGCTTAGAGGGCACAGCCCTCTTAGCATAATTAAGCTTGATCTTGTGAAGCTCCCTAGATCTTTCCTGGGTAGCTAATGGGCTGTGGGAGGTGCAGCAAGTGCTGCCAAAACAAGTGAAACCTACAAGAACATTGTAAATTACCTTGTTTACCTCTGACTATAAAATAAAGGCTCAGCTTGCAGTCTGGATCTTTTCTGTGGTCTCAACCAGGCACAGAAGATCCACCTAGACCCAGCTTATTCTCTTTGTCTGTCTTTTCTTCATCCTTCGCCAGCCCCCATCAGGCTTGCCAAACCCTTGGCTGTCCTGGTGCAGCACAGGTACCTGGAGAAGAGAGAAGAGGGACTTGTGACAGAAGCAAATACAAGCACATGACATTTGTGGGTCTATTGTGGAGCTTTCTTGGAAGACGTGACAAGCCAGACACAAACAAGGCTAGTTGAAGGCACAGATGACTGAGTATGCAACAGAATTGGGAAGGGGTTCTTCTCCATCCCACCCCACTCTATCATAGACCTCAATGCATTCTGGAACCAGTCTTAGGGTTGCAATACATCCCTCAGGGAGCAACTCTTTTGCCTTGGGAAAGCAGTCCCATCACAGAAGCCTCTGAGCCAGGTAAGCTGTGAGTTGCCTTGGTGTGAACAAACTTGTTCCTGAGGAAACAGGACTTAGAAACTCCTAAAATGAAGGGGGTGGTTGTTGGGGAGAGGTCAGGAATGGAAGCAATATCTTTTTTTTTTCTTCTTCTTCTTCTTTTTTAAATTTAAATTCTTTATTGTTTACTAGTAAAGTATTACATAAGTCTCCTTTTTTCCCTTATTGACCACTCTCCGTCAGCCTTCACCAAAGGCCCTCCCCGCCTCCCCCACCCCATCTGTGTCCATTAGTTATGCTCATTTGCATGCATACAAGTCCTTTGGTTGATCTCATACCCCTTCACCCCCCACCTTTCCTTATAGGTTGGACAGTCTATTCAATGCTTCTATGACTCTGGTTCTATTTTGTTCATCAGTTTATGCTGTTCATTATATTCCACAAATGAGTGAGATCATGTGATATTTATCTTTCTTTTTTTTTTTTTTTTTAAATAAATCTTTATTCAGATTATTACAATTATTTCTCCTTTTTCCCCCCATAGCTCCCCTCCACCCCTTTCCCACCCCACCTTCTGCCCTTACCTCCCCCCCACTGTCCTCATCCAAAGGTGTATGATTTTTGTCCATTCTCTTCATGAACCCCCCATACCCCTTTCCCCCTGAGAATTATCAGTCCATTCCCTTTCTATGCCCCTGATTCTATTATATTCACCAGATTATTCTGCTCCTCAGGTTTTTAATTCACTTGATTTTTAGGTTCGCTTGTTGATAGATATGTATTTGTTGTTCATAATTTTTCTCTTTACTTTTTTCTTCTTCCTCTTCTTTAAGAATACCTTTCAACATTTCATATAATACTGGTTTGGTGGTGATGAACTCCTTCAGCTTTTTCTTATCTGTGAAGCTCTTTATCTGCCCTTCAATTCTGAATGATAGCTTTGCTGGGTAGAGTAATCTTGGTTGTAGGTTCTTGCTATTCATCACATTGAAAATTTCTTGCCACTCCCGTCTGGCCTGCATAGTTTCTGTTGAGAAGTCAGCTGACAGTCGTATGGGTGCTCCCTTGTAGGTAATTAACTGTTTTTCTCTTGCTGCTTTTAATATTCTCTCTTTGTCTTTTGCTCTTGGCATTTTAATTATGATGTGTCTTGGTGTGGTCCTCTTTGGATTCCTTTTGTTTGGGGTTCTGTGGGCTTCCTGGACTTGTAAGTCTATTTCTTTCACCAGGTGGGGGAAGTTTTCGGTCATTATTTCTTCAAATAGGTTTTCAGTATCTTGCTCTCTCTCTTCTTCTGGCACCCCCATAATTCTGATGTTGGTACGCTTGAAGTTGTCCCAGAGTCTTCTTACATTATCTTCAACTTTTTGGATTTTTTTTTTTGCTTTTTGCTTTTTCGGTTGAGTGTTTTTTGCTTCTTTGTATTTCACTTCTTTGACTTGATTCTTGTGTTCCTCTATTCTGTTTCTGGGTCTCTGTATAATATTTTTTATTTCAGTCAGTGTATGTTTAATTTCTAGTTGGTCCTTTTTCATATCTTCGAGGGTCTCGTTATATTTATCGGCCTTTTCTAGGATATTCTTAAAAAGTCTTATAACGGTGGTTTTGAATTCTATATCCAGTCGTTTGTTTTCCTCCATTTCTTTCGTTTGTGATCTGATTCTTTGACCCCGCATTTTTACTGATTCCCTGAGTTGGTAAGGTAGATATTTGTGCTAGGTTTCCAATTTGGCCCAGTGGGTCTGCTTCCCCAGTTAACCTGAGGTGGACACTCTTGGTGCACCCCTTTGTGGACTGTGTGTACAGCCTTGTTGTAATTAAGTCTTTATTGTTGTTGGTATCACTGGGAAGAATTGACCTCCTGGTCAGTTGGCTGTAAGGATCAGCTGTGTCTATGCTGGGAGAAGCCCGGTGCTGGAGACAGCCCTATAGGATTAGACTTGCCAAACTGCAATAGCCTCTGTGCTCAGCTTGGATGGGGTGGAGCCTCAGTCTTGGCTTCCTGTCAGCCCCGCCCCTGCGCGCACGTGCGCTTTCAGTCCTCCGCCTTCCCCAGCTGGAGTCTCCGCCTGAGAGTCCAGACTCCCCCCACAAGAGCGTGGGTCCCCAGGGGCTCGCCTGGAACCGGGGTTCACTGCAGTCAGAACTGGGGCACAGTGCCGTCAGGAGCCTCTGACTCCCCTCCACTAGGGAAAGCCTGTGGCAACCCCCGCAGCCTTTGTGCGCACCAGCGCGTACGCGCGTGCGCACTTTCAGTCCTCCGCCTTCCCCGGCTCCCGAGTCTCCGCCCGAGAGTCCAGACTCCCCCCACAAGAGCGTGGGTCCCCAGGGGCTCGCCTGGAACTGGGGTTCAGTGCAGTCAGAACTGGGGTTCAGTGCGGTCGGAGGCTTCCTTCCCCCTTCCGCCAGAGAAAGTCAGCCAGGTTCTCAGCCGCCCTTCCTCTCTGCGCGCACAAAGCCCCTTTGCCGTACCTCCAATTCTCTGTGAGCTTTTCTCCTTCCTTCTAGTTGTAGAATTTTCACTCAGCCTGCTTTCCTGTGGTTCTGGATGGTGTCCGTTCTGTCTTTTAGTTGTAGTTTTGAAATTGTTGTGCTAGGCAGCAGTTTAGGTGTTTACCTATGCCGCCATCTTGGTTTCCGATATTTATCTTTCTCTGACTGGCTTATTTCTCTTAGCATAATACTCTCCAGTTCCATCCATGCTGTTGCAAATGGTAAGAATTCCTTCTTTTTTACAGCAATGTACTATTCTGTTGTGTAGATATACCACATTTTTCTAATCCACTCATCTGCTGATGGGCACTTAAGCTGTTTACAATTTTTAGCTATTGTAAATTGTGCTGCAATGAACATAGGGGTGCATATATGCTTTCTGATTGGTGTTTGTGTTTTCTTGGGATATATACCTAGAAGTGGGATTACTGGGTTAAATGGAAATTCCGTTTTTAATATTTTGAGGAAATGCCATTCGTTTTCCACAGTGGCTGCACCAGTCTGCATTCCTACTAGCAGTGCATGAGGGTTCTTTTTTCTCCACATCCTCGCCAGCACTTGTCATTTGTTGATTTGTTAATGATAGCCATTCTGACAGGTGTGAGATGGTACCTCGTTGTTGTTTTGATTTGCATCTCTCAGATGATTAGTGACTTTGAGCATGTTTTCATATGTCTCTCGGCCTTCTGTGTGGCCTTTTTAAAAAAGTGTCTATTTAGGTCCTTTGCCCTTTTTTTATTATTATTATTGGATGGTTTATCTTCCTTTTGTTAAGTTGTATGAGTTCCCTATAAATTTTGGAGATTAAACTGTTATTGGAGATAACATTGGCAAATATGTTCTCCCAAGCAGTGGGCTTTTTTATTGTTTTGTTGATGGTTTCTTTCACTGTGTAGAAACTTTTTATTTTGATGAAGTCCCATTTGTTTATTTTCTCCTTAGTTTCCATTGCCCCAGGAGCTGTATCAGTAAAGATATTGCTACAACATATGTCTGCTATTTTGTTGGCTATGGCTTCTTCTAAGATTTTTATGGTTTCTCATCTTACATTGAAGTCCTTTACCCATTTTGAGTTTATTTTTGTATATGGTGTAAGTTGGTGATCTAGTTTCATTTTTTTTCATGTATGACCAATATTCCCAGCACCATTTATTGAAGGGACTGTCTTGACTCTATTATATGCTCTTGCCTCCTTTGTCAAATATTAATTGAATATAATGGCTTGGGCCGATTTCTGGGTTCTTTGTTCTTCCATTGGTCTATATATCTGTTCTTGTGCCAGTACCAGGCAGTTTTGAGAACAGTGGCTTCGTAGTATAGCTTGATATCTGGTATTCTGATCCCTCCAACTTTGTTCTTCTTTCTCAAGATTGCTGCAGCTATTCAGGGTCTTTTTTTTTTATTCCAGATGAATTTTTGGAGAGTGTATTCTAGGTCTTTGAAGTATGCTGTTGGTATTTTAATGGGGATTACGTTGAATTTATAGATTGCTTTGGGTAGTAAGGACATTTTAATGATGTTGATTCTACTAATCCATGAACATGGGATGTTCTTCCATTTGTTTATGTCTTCCTCTATCTCTTTTTTCAGTGTCCTGTAATTTTCTGAATACAGGTCCTTTACTTCATTGGTTAAATTTATTCCTAGGTATCTTAATTTTTTTATTGCAATGGTAAATGGGATTGTTTTTTTTAAATTTCTCTTTCTTTGAGTTCATTATTGATGTAGAAAAAGCCATAGTCATTCAGCAAATATTTATCGCATGCTTAGCACATATCAGTCATTGTTCTAGGAACTGGGGATTCAGCAATAGACAAAACAGAATTGATTTAAAGTGAAAGCACTTTGAGGATCAGGCTATATTTTATTTATACTTCTTCTTATGCTCTTGTGAATGAAAAAAGGTATTCTATGGAAAGTAACCTTGCAGGGTGATCTGATCATAAATTCCTAACTGGACACATCATGGTGGATAGTCACATCCCAGGCTTATAACTTTTTTAGTGAAAAGATTTCTTTGTTTTTAATTTATCTTTATTATTGAAAGTATTACAGATGTCCTCCCTTTTCCCCCCATTGACCCCTCCACTCCGCAGTTTTAAGCAAGCCCTGTCTGTCCACTGTTCTTGTGCATCTAGGTTAACACACTTTTGGAATACCAGAAGTAATACCCCCTAAAGGGGGGTATTAACCCTCAAGAGAGCACATAATCTTGTTAACTATCCAGTAATCCAATACCTACCTTGCTTTCTCTATTCTTCCTTATGTCCCCTCCTTGACTTTAAATACTTAAAAAAAACTGAAACCCTATTATTCTCTGGATCATTTGAGATCTTGCTCCCTGGCATATGTCATCAGTTTGGCTCAAATAAAGTCTTATAAAAATTCTCTGTAGGTTTGGGCATTACTTACATTGATACCTTTAGAGTCCTAGGATGATGGGAAGACTTAGATTTATAAAATTTATATCACACTTTGTTCTAACAAATGTAAAGCACAATTCACTTAAAGATTATAAAATAGAAGTAGAAGAGATAGGTAAATAAGTTTTTAAAAATTTGGAAAGCATCGGAACCCAAAACCAAGTCAGGAATAAAGTTATTTACTAGGATACAACATGCACTTTGAAAATCCTAGACATCTCAACAAGTGAGCAATAGATGTGGCTTTAGGCTTTCAGTGACTAAAGTACAGTGGGTGACGGTACTATCCATTGAATCAAACAAAAAACAACAGATCTTTGGAAGAAGAACAACACATTCTAATACTCAGACCAGAAAAATATTTCTCTAAGAAGCCTCCAAAAATAAGACTTTGTGGATGTGCAATAGGACTACATCACAAGGCAAACAGCCCTCAGATGAGTCTGGGAGAGCTGTCACCTTGAATCCCATGGCCAAGACTTTGTGAGTTAATATTCCATCTACAGGCAGTAGGTAGGGGCAAGGATGTTCATGGTAAGTCAGTCCCTGGAGCTGAATTCAGCAAAGACATGAAACACGGTAAAGACTGATTTGTGTGTGTTTCCTGAGATAAAGAACTTAATGTGCCATTGTAATCAAAACTGCTTGATACAGGCATAAGAACAGGCATATAGATGAATGGAACAAAACAGAGTACCCAGAATCAACCCATGTTTCAATGGTCAATTAATATTTGACAAAGGAGTCAAAAATATACAATGGAGTCAAGACAGTCTCTTCAATAAATGGTGTTGGGAAAATTGGACAGGTACATGCAAAAAAAAAATGAAACTAGATCACCAACTTACAACACACACAAGAATAAACTCAAAATGGTAAAAGATTTAAATGTAAGTTGTGAAACCATAAAAATCCTAGGAGAAAACATAGGCAGTAAAATCTCAGATGTCTCTCATAGCAATTTTTTCCCCAATATATCTCCTAGTCAAGGGAAACAAAGAAAAAAAAAAAAACAAAAAACAAACAGGACTACATCAATCAAAAGATTCCTGCACAGCAAAGGAAACCATCAAGGTAAAAAGGAAACCGACTGTATAGGAGAACATACTTTCCAATTATATATCTGATAAGGGGGTAATTTCCAAAAATACAAAGAACTTATACAAATTAGCATTAGGAAGATACACAATCCAATTAGAAAATGGGAAAAGGGCCTGAATAGACACTTTCCAAAGAGGACATACAGATGAACAAGAAACATGAAAAAGTGCTCAACATCACTAACCATCAGAGAGATGCAAATTAAAACCACAATGAGGTACCATATCACACCTGTCAGAATGACTACCATCAATAAATCAACAAGTGCTGGTGAGGATGTGGAGAAAAGGGAGCACTCGTGCACTGCTGGTGGGAATGCAGATTGGTACAACCTCTGTGGAAACAGTATGGAGTTTCCTCAAAAAATTAAAAGCAGAACTGCCTTTTAACCCAGGGATCCCACTTCTAGGAATATATCCCAAGAATCCCAAAACACCAATCAGAAAGAATACATGCACACTTATGTTCACAGGAGCGTTATTTACAATAGCTAAGATCTGGAAACAGCCCAAGTGCCCATCAGTAGAGTGATAAATGAACTTTCTGTAAAGCCACTAAGTTTGTGTGGTTATTTGTTACTGCAGCTTAGCCTCTCAGATAAAAAAGCTGTGGTATATTTACACAATGAAATATTATGCCACTGTAAAAAAGAAGGATCTCTTGCCATTTGAGACAGCACAGATGGACCTGGAGAGTATTATGCTAAACAAAATTAGCCAATCAGAGAAAGACGAGTACCATATGGGATCTCACTTATATGTGAGTCTAATGAACAAAATAAACTGGTGAACAAAATAGAATCCCAAGGCCTGGATACATGAAACAGACTGACAGAGGTCAGAGGGTAGGTGGTGAGAACTGGATGAAAGAAGGTGAAAAGATTAGCCAAAAAACTTATATGCATAGCCCATGGACTCAGACAACAGTGTAGTGATAGCCAGAGGGAGGGGGGAGGGGGGAGGGGAGGTGGGTGAAGGGGGGAAATGAGAGAATCTGTAATAGTGTTAACAATAAAAAAAAAAAAGAACTTAATGTGATTCACAGGGTAGCTGGAAGCAAGGCAGGAGGGCGATAAGAAGGCTTATGTCAGTGTCTTGCATTGAAATGTGTATCTGTAAATGTGATCAGAACTCCCAAGGGTTTGGCCATAGATATGCTGTGATGTGGGTGAAGGAAGACCAGGGAAAGGAAGGAAACCTTCTGTCATTCAGAAAATTCACTCTCTGGTCTTCATTTCAGCAGGTGATGGACAATGTGGCCAGAGGGCACAGCTTCCAGGACAGCGGCACAAAGCAGCTCAGCGTTGGTGATGGGGGGTGCACCTGGCCTCAGGCTACACCTTGAGCCACCTAGAGCAGTGTCTCAGTGGCACAAAGCATAAGAGCTACCCTGGAGAAGAGGACCTATTGGCTGCTAGGCTATGAGAGGCTAAGCTGCAGTAACAAATAACCACACAAACTTAGTGGCTTTACAGACAGTTCATTTATCACTCTTGTCACACTCCAGTGCAGGTCTCAAAGCCTGCCAGTTTTGTAGCCTCACCATTTGGATCACACAACCTTCCAAGCAGCAGTACCTGGGAAGATAGAACTGAAGGGTTGAGTGGGATGTTCTTCAGGGTCAGGCTGGGAAGTGGCACAGGTCATGTGAGCCTCCAGACTTACTCAAACAGACCCACTTACAAAGGAGGCTGGGAAATGTAGTTTAGCTGTGTGCCTAAGGAGAATGTGATAGGGAACACACTCTCAGCCACAGAGAGTCAGTGGGAAAGGGTGACTGCAAAGGAGTGCGAAGGGAGTACATAATAGCAGCAAATGAAAGGGAATGAATACACCAGCTTCTCTCTGCCTGGGATGTGGGACAGACACTCTTCTTCCCTAAGTTAAGACACACTCTTAGTTATACTTAGCTAAATGGAAGGATGGAAATTTAAGTGAAAATCTGTGAGCTGTGGCTTCCTGGAATCCATACCTCCGAGTTAGATATGACACTTTTTTGCCTATGTTAAGGTCATGGCAAATAGGAAGTTGAAGAAACTGCCAGGACAGGGCGAGCTGCTTGTGTGTACCGAGATGGCATGCTTCTGGTAGGGCATGGGCTTAAATCACTTGAGGGCCTAGGCCACCCTCTCCATGTGCCCCTTACTAACCAGACTGGAGGAGAGAGGAAGGAAGGCTTTCAAAGGAGCACCTGAGTCTCTCATCTTCCTCCTGAATTAGTCATGGCCCAAAGGGACAGGGGTGGACTTTGGCCTAGTGAGGGACACAACTGCCTCTCTGCTCCTTCTGTTCATGTTGGGTGGGTCAAAATCCTTCAGACCAAGATTCTAGCAAAGAAGCAATCTTTCAGACACTTGCCTTTAATTATTGGGTGGCTTGTCTAGCACCATCCCCCATTCTCTACCTCTCTGCCCCACCCTGCCCCCAGGTCTGATACTATCTCATGCGGTCCTTTAGGCCCCCACAGGGGACATTCTATGGAGATTGGAGATTTTGGACTTAAATCATCCAGTCAGCCTTTGGATTTTCCAAATAGCCCAGTGAGCGGTGGGTTGTGACAGCCCAGGTATGTCTGCGGGTGGGGGCAGTGGGAGTCACAAAGTCTCTAAATCAAAGTACAAGTTTATCAAGTTTACATTAGCATTTTGATAAGCAAGAGGGCTTTCCCCAAGGAGGAATTTCATCCCAGAATCCAGGGCCCCAGGCCTGCCTGGCCTTCTTTCTGCCTGCTTGCTTCAAGGAGCAGGTCCCTTTTCTCTAAACCAATCAGCATGGCTCTGTCCCTTGTCTGTTGGAGGAGGGGGCTTATCTGCCCTGAGCCACTGTGAAGGTGGTTGAGAAAGGAAGACTCACGGGATCAAACCTGAGCACCCAAATAGCACAGGATCCAAATAGAATATCTAAACAGAAGTGATTAGGGCCAGCCAGGCAGCTAGAAAACCAGGGCGAGTGGCCTGAGCCTGGGCTTGAAGCAGCATTTCTATAACAACGACACTATTTTTACCTATACTGGATCTTACTGGAAGGGGAGAGGTTGAGGAAAATTGAGAGAGATGGTAAATCTCCCTGCGGTCCGCAGCCTCCTTCCCAGTCTCCCTCTTGGTTCTTGTTCGGGTTTTGATGGGTAAATGGTTGGGACCAATATCCATTCTAATCGCAAGCTAGAAGCTGGGGCACACTAATGTGGACAGTGGGAACCCCTCCTCCCTCCACCTGCTGCCCTAGGGTTGTGTAATGTGTGAGCCACCAGCAAACTCATCCACACCGAGAGTTTGTGAAGTGACTGAGAGGGGCTGCTCTGGAGGGGCATAGGGGACCACCAGAGCACAGGAGCTTCACAACCTGCAAAGCGCCCTCCTCCTCCTCCGCACTGTGGCCTGCCCTGTCCCACAGGTTAGTTCAGGAGCCCCCTCCCATTCTGGTGAATGTGTCTTGCCAAGTTCACTGCACAGTCTTCACAGGAGAGCTTCAGATGACTTTCACAGCTTCTTGCCATTCTTTCTCACCGCATAATAAGCGCTGGTATTCTCGGTGCTGAGGGTGTCTGCTGATACCTGGAACTGAGCACCCAACGATGGCCTTATGTTTGTGGCCCCAGAGCCAGCAGGGGGCCTTGAGTCCTCGTGAGAATGTGCGAATGCTGGCTGCCATATGGGTGGGAGGTCGGACAGGCCTTTGATCCCCACAGAGAGAGCCACAAAAAGACATCCTGGCCAGAGCCCTCTTCTGAGGGCTACTCTTAGAACACTAGTGACCACACATTTCATCCGAGAGAAGAGAGAGACAACTTAATAGCACTCTGAGGATCAGGTTTTATTTATTTTTGTGAGAGACACAATTTGCAGGGACCACGGCCCACCCTCTACTTCCCACTGAGGGAATAGTGTTAGTTTGCCTGGTAGGTTCTCACTGGATTTTTATCTGCTGCTCAAAGTTTTTTCTTTTTACAGAACAGAGAACAACCAGAGACTTGTTTTTTAAAGAATAAAAGCTTGGTGTTAGAAGTTTTTCAAACCTCTAAGGAGGGAAGTAGGGAGGGAGGGAGACAGAGAAAGAGAGAGAAAAAGAGATTGGTCCAATGAGAGCATGGGGAACCTGGCCTTCGGGGATCTCAGGCCACTTACCCACAGGGAGGCTGCCTCTGCACTTCCTGCCCACTCCTAGCTACAATGCCTGTGTATCTAACCAATTTGGCTAAAGACTCCCATAAGTGGGCTCTAGCTCATTACTAAACCAAATATTCCCTCTAGCACTAGACTGAGTTGTGATCTAGAAATTCTCTAGGTGAGTTTCCTGAATGGAGGAAGAGGGACTACATCTGGAAGGTGTGGTCTAATGTCAGCATGTGGCTGTAAACTACCAGCAGAGCAAGTTAGTTCTCAGGGATACAGTCATTTGTTTCTTGTAGGCTTTTCCAAAAGGGAAAAAAGCATTTTTGTAAAAAATAAGCACTTTCAAAACCCTTGAATGGGAGTTAAGTACCGAGCAGTTCTGGCGGGTGGCCTGGTGACGTGTTCTCTGTCATTCTCTGCTTCTTCCTGTGTGTGCTCTTGAGGACAGCAGGTGGAGGAGAGAGGGGTTAGCTCCAGGCTCAGCTGTGGCCTTTGGTCATCTGCAGATCAATTTCATGGGTAATTCAGTGGGGGAAGTTGACCTGGGTCATGCTTTGTGACAGCCAGACCAAAAACCACAATGACACAGTGTTGCCATCATAATCCCAGAATGTACCATAATGTCATAATTGGAAATTAGAGTTTAAGACACTGAGGTTAGAAACAACAGCCCCAATGAGTCATTTTGTATGAAGTTTACCAGGAAAATATTTTTTCATGATTCTTCAGAGGCCCTGGCAGTTGTCTCCCTTGTAAATACTGTGTGAATGTAGTGGGGTCCTAAGCATGAGAGAAATACCCTTAGCTTTGGTTTTTCTTCTTGGTTATTTTTTTAAGTTTGCAAATTTAAATCAACAGGCATGATAGTAAGACTGTACTTTAAATGAACTTTTTACAAAGCTCACTTAATGCACTATCATTGTAAGAAGTTATTCCTGCTCTGTTTTCTGGTGTCTGTGGCAACAAATGTATGGTTATGCCCGAAATAGTATGTTTCTATTAAAATAGATCCCCATGCCTTCTGATGCCCCATGATGGAGTAGGCATTTTGCACGTTGCTATGTAGGAGGTTTGTCCATTCCAGTTGACAGCCTGGTGAAGCGATTCCCCCCAAGGCAGCACACCTTCTGAAGCTTTCCTTCTGCTCCCTACTTCCGGCCTGTGCCTCTTGTGCACCGTTTGTAAACATTATCAAGGTTGGGTGGTCTGACTGAGGCATCTGGAAGGATGCACAAAATTAACCATATCCAAGCAGATGCAGCAAGTCTGCTCACTGCCTTGGAAAACCACAGAAATGTCTGCCATTCAGTACATTAGATCCACAGCTACATTCGTCGTCTCTGTGTCTTTAGATTTTGCAAAGGGGAACTGAAATCCAGCAAGTCGTATTAGGAGCCCATTCAAAAAATGAACAAAAAAGCAAATGAAAACGACCCAGAACGAGGTGGTGTATTTTTCACTTTGCGTTTTGTAGGCATAAATCCCTTCTTTATAATTTGCAATTTTTTCTGAGAGGTGGTGAATTTTCACTTCAGAGGCAAACAAAATCATGACAAGACAACCGCAGGACCCTGCAACAGAAGCAACAAACACCATGTTGGAACAAATATTTCCTGATGGAAAGGGACAGGGAAGAGGGTGGAGGTACAAACTAAAGAAAGCCTTTTACAGGTATCCTCATTTGCATTTTTCTGTAAAAAATGTATTATTTCAAATTAGTAATCATGAGCCTGATTCCCCACACAGTGGGTGCTCGTGCCTGGGTGATGGCTTTGAGTGAGAGGACCTGTGGAAGTCAGGTCAAGCTGTGTGGTGAAAAGGCTGGGTTGTTGGGCACCTTAAAAGCACAATGATGAAATCAGGCACAGAGCAGCCACTGCTATGATGTGGCTTCAAGAGAACAAAATTCTCTCAACAAATTTCTCAAAATACTTCACAGGCCATGCAGGAGAAATGCCATTCAGACAGCTCTGTGGAAAACCTGGGCTTCCTTCAGAGGGTTATGTGCCTCCTCCTCCTCCAGCTCCCACCTGACCGCAGCTGCCCAGAGGAGTCCCTGAGCAAAGGGAGCCATGGATGAGGTGTTGAGGCAGAGAGTACCTGTTCTCCTTGTTAACAACTCAGGATTTTCACCTGGGCATGTGGCTGCCTTGAATATAGACTACATTGTTTGGCTGAGAGTGGCTGAGATGTAGGGGCAGCAAAGTCTCCTTGAATTATGCATGTATTAGGGTCTTCCACTATCATTATTTTTCTCTGATTTATACTCATTGGTAGCCTAATCTAATCTTAACTGGTGCAGCTGCCATCCGGAAGAGACCTCTGCAGGACAGGGGCATCCACACTGACCGGTGCCTAAAAACTCTGACAGGACCTCCCCACTTGAAGATGGGGGACCGTCGGGTGGGTGGATAGCACAGAGGCAGAACAGGTGGCAGGAGGGCAGGGTGAGGAGCACAGTGGGTGGCTGGGACTCCCAGGGCTTCCACAGCCTGTGTTGGATTCCAGGCCACCTCAAAGGGGTGCCAGTTAATAGGAGACTTGCTGGGATGGTTTTCTGACTTAAGTCAAACCAATTTGGGTTCCTAACCTGTGAAATTAAGCAGTTTTAATCACCAAATCTCAATTTCCTTATCTATAAAATGTGGATAATAGAGATGACACATGATTAGCATTTTGCATTAGAATTGATTTGCATAAATGCTTATTAGTTGGTAGCTATTCTTATGGTTCTCATGTATTCCTTTCTCTCAAAAATTTTCACCTTAATTCTTTCCCCCACCACACATCAGGTAGGTAACCCAAAAGAATGTATTACAGTGCCTTGCTCCTCCAAATACTCTCCCGTTAGGCTTGTGACTCCTTTAGGAGGGGTGATGCTTTTGGTTCTTCCATTACAGTTCATCAAGTACTCTGGGAGCAGCAACAAGTGGCTTAAGTTCCCATCCATTAATTCACTCCTTCATTTATTCAACTAGATTTATTATATGCCACTCATGGGGATAGTGGTGGAGATTTAAACATTAAAACAAGCACATGTTTTCTGCTCTAACAGAGTGTGTAATCAGGCAGGGAACATAGATACAACAATGATTAAATCAAGCACAGTGATGTAATAGTAAGGGAGGTACAGGTGGCCATCACTGAGAGGGTGGGCAACAGCATGGAAGGTTCCTTAGAAGTAGCTATAGGAGAAGTTAGCCAACAAAGGGAAGCTGGCCTGTGTGGGGAGAGCATCCCAGATGTGGGGAGCTGCAAGGCAAGCGACGGCCCCCATTGCTTCCAGAGGCCAGGTTTGGGTTGGAGTGAAGGTACAGACTGGACCATGAGGGGTGGGGAATGGGGGGGAGCAGGAGAAGGGAAATCACATTTCTTTATTAGAATTTAGCTTAGGACTGGCCCTATCAGCTTGACAATCAATATAATACACCCCCAAATGATCAAATGATATAATTTTCTTGAAACTTCACTCCCCAGTAGCCTCAGAGCAGTAGTTGAAAACATTCCCATGTAAAATGTTGTCAGCCTCGTTTTCCCCTGGCAAAACTGTACTACTCCTTCATTGTTAGATGGTGCAGGACAAGGACAATCTATCAAAGCAGTTCTATGCTCATTGCCACCATGAGCTGGCGAACTTATTTATTTGAAAATGGTGGATAAAATGCCATTTCTTTTACAAGAGTCTTCTTTGTCTGAGAAGATGGTGAATTTCAGACAGAAGAGAAACACTGTATTACCTTAGTGCTTGAAGGGAAAATTCAAGCACGGTTTCCTTTTCAAGTTGCTAAATATTTTAAAGGTATTACTTTGTTAAGGAGACAGCATCCTAGTGAGACTGCATTTCAAATTCCTAAAGTAAAAGTTGCTTGAGGTGTCTTAAACTCACAGCTCTTCCCACCCGCCTTTATTTTACTTATTTATTTTTCATCCCCATTTATTCCCCGCCCCCATACCCTCTTCCACCTTCACCTATCCCCGCAATCACCAGACTGTTATCCGTGTGCACTAGTTCTTTCTTTTTTAAAATCTTTTTTGCTCAATCCCTCCATCCCAGCCAACACCCCCATCCCCACCAGAGCTGTCAGCCTGCTCTCTATCTATGAGTCTGTCTCTATTTTACTTGGTAGTTCAGTTTGTTCATTAAATTCCACATATGAATGAAATCATACGGTACTTGTCTTTCTCTGACTAGCTTATTTCACTTAGCATAATGCTCTCCAGGTCCATCCATGATGTCGCAAAGGGTGAAATTTTCTTCCTTTTTTATGGCTGTAAACTCAGCCTTTTGCCATAGCTAATACTTTAAGCGCACAAGCTCTCGAATCAGAACATGTGGTCCAGTAGTTGAGAGGATGGACGACCTGAGGTTCTGCTCTGGATTCTGGGCTTGGCCATGTGGTCAACTTTGCCATTTCAGAGTCAGAGCATAGAACCCAGCCCGAGCCTCAGCCAGCACTGCTAAGAGATGTGAAAGGAAACAACTCAGTGTGGATTGAGAATATTTTTGCTTTTCTCTGTCGAGGGCTCCAAACGATACATGAGAGCAAGTATAACTGTTTATGACTTATAGACCAACAGGTATATGGAACCGTTCTGTTGGTGGTCTGACTGCCAGGGACACGGAGGAGGCGTGTAAGGGATATGAATGATGGTGAGAACAGGGCTTAGCACATTTCCAGTGTGACTCTCAGGCTCCAGCAAGGGGCTCCAGCAAGGGGGTCCCACACCCAGAGGTCCTGCTCCCTCTTTCTTCTGGAGATCCCTCCTCTGTGGGGCAAGGGATCTTTGAGGTCAATGGGCCAGGCCCAGCTGGAGTCCCTGACTCACCTTCTAGATACAGTTCTGGGACCTGGGAATTCCTTCCCCAAACACCTGACACTTTCCAGGGCTATGTGGGTATCTCCCCTGGGCCATCCTCCCAAGGGCAGACTCTGTGTCTGGTACACAGCCCTGAAGCCTGAAGGTGTCCAAGGCACAGCTGCTTTGGGCATGGTCAGAGCCCCTGGAGGTCCTTTACAGTGTGGATGGAACCAGGCACAGAAGGAAAGAGGACAGACAACAGCCAGCTCTCTTCCCATCACCACATCCAAGTGTAGAATTGCCAGGGCTCAAGGATTCTAAATGTGAATCTGGCCTCCCAGGTCCTATGGAGAGATGTTTGTTCAGGCAGGAGCCGAGAACACGCCTCAGTGAATAGTTTATTAATGTTTAACTTTTAAATGTCTAGACACGGGGTATGTGAGCTGTCATTCATACTCTTGCCCAAGGGCTTACAAATGTTAGAATCAGGTCTGCTTGCTTCTCCCCTCCTTTTCCCAGTTTTCCATGTACACCAAGAGCCCAAATTCAGCAGGGCCATTTGGCCAGATTCCCCACGTCTGTCCATCTGACCAGCACTGCTCTGGCTCATAGGAAAGGTTAGAGCACACTAGACTTCAGAAACCTGCCACACCTTGCTCAAGCTAGAATTTGAAGTATAACCAGGCATAGGGCCCAGGTTCTACTGCCCAGGGTCTTACTCAAAGACCAGCCATTTTTCCTTCATGTGTTTGATTTCCCCACCATCTGGCTGATTCTGTAGTGTGTTGTTTTTTTTTTTTCCTTTAATGACTTTGATTACTGAGTTAATTTCTGACTGAATAGGATTGCTGAGTTACAAGGCTGTCACACCACGAATTATCAGTCAATTATCAAGCGATTGTAATGTCCTAGACACTGCACACTCAGGACTCTCTCTGGCAGCTGTTGAGAATTGGGCACCTCTCTCCTCTTGGACTTACAATAAAGGGGACAAAGGTCACAGCAAGGAGAAAACTGCTTCTTCATTGCTGGCTAACCCCTGAGAGAGAACATCCTGCCAGGATCTAGGTGAGTCCAGGGCAGCAGGAGTTTTGGTAGAGAAGTGTCCTCCAAGGTGAAAATCTATGAAACTTCCTCTCATTATCACTGAGATTGTATTTTGGGAAATAATAAATTAGAATTTCAGTTCCATCTAAAGTAATGGCCGAAATTTCCAGAAAGCTAACACATAATCTTTAAACCCTCTTATGGATGACAAATGTCAGAGGCACTCCATTTTCTCTACAGAATGATAAATCAATAATTTCCTTCTTTAAGGAGCCTTGAGAAATGATAAGTGGGGGTAGGAGAGCCACAACTTTGCAGGTGCAGGTGCTAATTTTCTGTGAAGTTGTGCAATCTCACTAGAAAGCAGGTATTGGAGGTGAGATCCCCAGCAGCGATTTCTTCTCCGAAGGAAGTGGTTCTGGTTTCCATGGCTTTCAGAGACCAATGGCTACCATCTAGACCAGGGGTGGGCAAACTTTTTGACTCGAGGGCCACAATGGGTTCTTAAACTGGACCGGAGGGCTGGAACAAAAGCATGGATGGAGTGTTTGTGTGAACTAATATAAATTCAAAGTAAAGGAGCGGAGGGGAGAGCAAGAGAACCGGATAGAACAGCCAAACGGGCCGGATCCAGCCCGCGGGCTGTAGTTTGCCCATGGCTGATCTAGACAATGGGCAGAGGGTCAAGTAAAGCAAACTAATATCTAAGGGTAGATTCTGAGGTCATAACGAAGAACAAGTTGGTCATGTGATTCCAAAGAGCAGCTGTGGATGAAGGATTAATGGCAGCTGGGCTCAGCACTTCCTCTTCCTCCTCTGTAACAGAGTTGAAGAGCCCACGTCTAACTGGAGCTTCACAAATGTCATGTTAGTGAGAAGGGTGATTTGTGCCAAGATAAAATGGTCTAAAAGCACAGTCTTTTTCCAATTTGAATTGATTTCCAGAAAGGGGAGAATGTCATTTTTTACCAGGAAATATGCAGGACTGCTCCTATTTTACTCAACAAGTATTTATTGGGTGCTTACACACTGTCTGGGCACCAGGGACACAGCAGCGAACAAAGCAGATAGAATTCTCTATCTTCATGCAGCTCTTGTTGGTGGAGACAGTGCAGAGAGAGGAAATAACAAGATAGATTTAGTTTATTGGAGTGTGATACACACCAAGGAGAATAAAATAAAGCAGGGAAGGGGATCCCTTGGGGAGGCCTCAGAGAGAAGATTACATTTTAGTGTCTCTTGAAGGATATCAGGGAGTGAAAAGTGAATACTTGTGGAGAAGAGTATTTCATATGCGGGGGGAAGGAGGGGAGCCAGGACGACAGCGAGTGAAAAGGAACCAGGTGGTGAGAGCTGAGAAAGGAAGGCAGGGGTGAAGGAGGTGAGCCGTGTGTGTGCCGTGTGTGTGTGTGTGTGTGTGTGTGTGTGTGTGTGTGTGTGTGTGTGTGGTGGGAGGGGGGGCGGGGGAGGACACATCAAGTGGTGCTTTGGAGGTCATAGCAAGGACCTGGGCTTTGATCCTAAGTGAAGCAGAAGGGAAGACATACATGCACATTCTGAGTAGGAAGGAGTCTCCTTGAAATTGTGATAGAACGAGATTGAACATCTCCTTGCACAGGTTATTTCTGGACCCTTTGCAGAGTGAGTTAGATCGTCCTTGTCCTGCATCCTCAACAGGAGTGACCCAGAGTGCAATCCTCTCACAACAGTTTTGCCCCTTCAGCTGCTGCCTGCATATCAAAGCAGTGCTATGCTCATTGCCACCATGAGCTGGCGAACTTATTTTTTCCTTCTGCAGCCTCCTTTCTAAAGGCTATGCTGAGAAACTGATAGAATATTTTTATTGCTGACTTTTCTACCCAGTCCTTAACCTTCCTTAGGATCCATGGCTTTGGTGCTGGGATATCCTGTTTCTCTTTCTCGGACTCTGAACAGCAGCTCCTCCATAAGGACCGAAGTGAAACGAGATGCAGATAGTTGCAGAATAATGAGTACTAGACATATTAAAGAGGCCAAGACATTATTGACACTAAAACTGATATGCAATGAAAGCATTCTTCTATTTTTGTCCTGCTTTTTATTTTCTGGTCTTCATGTTTTATATATGACTTGTGCTTATTTATGTGCCCTGTCACTGTTGTGATTATCATAATTAATTAAACCCATATTAGTAGCATCCCCCTTTTAAAGAAAGTCAGTCATTTTATTTGTTTGCCTTGCTTGGTATAACTCATTACATGATGCTCTACGTAAAAGAAGACATAATAAATGTAATTTGCAGTAAGCCCACATTTCGGAGGCTTGCTTGAGCTAATACATATCGTATTATCCTCAGAGACTGTTCCCTGAACTATTTAGGACATTCCAACGTTGATTCACAGCAAGTCTTCTACCCAGCCTGCTCTCTTTTACATGCAGTTGATTCTGCGATCAACTAGGAAACTTCTAGCATGGAACATATAAAGGCATACGCTTACATATCAATGCTCCAGTGTGAAACTGTGGGTCCATTTGCTTCTATATTCAGTTCTCTCTCTCTCTCTCTCTCTCTCTCTCTCTCTCTCTCTCTCTCTCTCCCTCTCCCTCTCCCTCTCCCTCTCCCTCTCCCTTTCTGTCTCCCTCTCCCTCTCCCTCTCCCTCTTCCCTCTCCCTCTTCCTCTCTCTAATTTAATTGGAGTCTCTGGAGGTTGAGCCTGAGTAGTGGTATTTTTTAAAGCTTTTGTAGGTAATTCTTTTGTGTGATGAGTGTTGATACAGGCACAATGATACAGGTGCACATGTTTCATTTACTCAACAAAACCTGAGTGAGGGCTCACTAGGTGCCAGCTGTTATAACGGGCACTGCGATACCACAATGAATCAGGTGCACAGTTCTGCCTTCGTGGAGCCTACAATATAGTGCAAGAGTCACACAAAAGTGGACACAAATAATTAAAGATCACAACAATTATAATTGGGGTGCTATTAGAAAATGGAGGCAGAGAGGAGATGGGGCTTCAATGTGGTAGTCAGCAAAGGCTATGCCCAATAGCTGAGTTCTAAAGATATAAAGGGGCTGATGACCCTCAGAGAACTTCTGGAGGAGAGGAGGAAGCACATGTGAGGATTCTAGGGAAAGAGGTCTCCTTGCTGAAGGAACTGAAAGTAGGCCCTTGTGGTCAGGGGGCAGGCAGGGAATGGGAAATGGAAAAGAAACTAGATTGGAGAGATCAGCTAATGCTAGTTAATGTTGGATATCCAAAGCCATGGAAAGTGTTTTGGGATTGATTCTAATTACAATAAGAAGTTTGTGAAAGACTTTAAGATATTGAATAGCTAATTTACTTTTTAAGAAATTTCTGGTGAAAGACTAGGCTGCTGCATTGGAGATGGGGAGAGATGAATGGATTCTAAAGACATTTCAAAAGTAGATCCAAAACATTTTGGAGGTAACTTAAGCAATTAGTAGACAGTGGTGGCATTAACCAAGATAAATAAAATAGGAGAGGAAAAGGCTTAGAGTTTGGGCAATAAAGAATCAGGGAGAGGATCTCAGCACTAAAAATCAGGTGTTCTACTTGTGGCATGTCAAGTTTAAGATGCTGTGAGATGTGCAAGGGGAAATAGCAAGTAGATAGTTGGATATGTGAGTCTAGAACTCAGAGAAGAGGTCTAGATGAAAAATATAAATTTAGGAGTTGTCAGGATATAGATATTATTTAAAGCAATGACAATGGCTAAGATCATCTAGGGAGAGAATGTAGTAAGACAAGAATTGTCCTGGGACCAGTCCCTGAGAATACCATCCGTTATTTTGGGTGGTGGAGGAGGAGGAACCAGCAGAGGACACTGACTAGGTGTGTTCCAAGTTGGAGGAAGGAAACCAGGAGACCTCCACATCCCAGAGACTGTAGGAGGGAAGTTTCAAGAGTACTGGTCAACACTGAGCTTTGTGAAAGAGTCAAAAGGAGAGTAAATGGGAGGGGAGGGAAAGTGGCAGGGAGAGGCAGAATGAAGGAAAAGGATGGAAAACACTTCCCTTGAGGTTTAGAATACAGTAGGGGAAAGAGAGAGATGTACACAAATTAAGGAGGTGAAGAGAGGGAGCCAGAGAAAGAGAGAGAGAGGAAGAGAGAGAGAGACCTGGGGCCCTGGTGTTAGTGTTTTTGAAAGCTCTTCCGTGATTCTAATGCACAGTCCAGGAAGAGATTCACTGCCCACAATGAACTATGGAGGACCATTAAGATATGGCTAACATCTTAACTAGGGGAATGATTTCTCAGACCTGGTTTTAATTGACAGGAGGAGAGAGAGCAAGCTGACTTGCACGGGTTTCATGGAACAATAAGAGTTCTCAGAAATGTTGCACAAAGAAGGCTGAGGAATGTGATGAGCCAAACGGGAAGCCATGAGAAGTGGAAGGAATGTCTGGTCCAGAAGGGCTATAGTGTGAGCAAGCTGTGGGGACTGAAACCAGTGGTGGCCTAATCCAAACTGCTGTTCCCTTTCTTTTCTACATCCAGGGTCAGGCCTGCACCACACTAGGAAACATACGAAGCAGCTTGTAGCACTGTTCCCTGGGCAGTGCGGAAGGCCCTGCCTAGACAGTAGGAGGACTCCCTTCCCCACCTTCTCCCGTCTTCATGCTTCAGGACCAGAAAGCTAAAGAAATAACTCTGCAATGACGTCACCACAAGGAAATCAAGAACCTGGGGGTAAGTAGGAGAAGAAGGGAAGATTGAGAAGTTTTCTCTGCTGACTGTGAGGGAGGCCACCTGGGCAGAAGGTGGAAGAGAGATGCTCCCTGGAGGGTCTCTGATGAAATGTGACTCACACTAGAACTAAAGGATCTCCCAGTTCAGGCTCTGGCCTTGGAGCGTGTAATTTATTGGCTTGCATGGGTTTCATGGAGCAATTCAGTGTTTGAGATAAGGGCTGTGAAACTCCCATCCTCCACATTCAGAGTTTATACTGGGGTATCCATGAATATTACAGCTTCAGTTAAATCTTCCCACACTCCTGGGGCCTCTGGGGACTATCTGTAGATGGATGGGGAGTCTGTGATTTACAAGTAACTCTTTTATCACCAAAGATCAGCTGGGAGTCCATCTGACCCTCACACATGTTTTTAAAACTTATTGAAAATTTTGGTATTTAAAAATAAGGATTTGGGGCTTAAAAGAACATAGATGATCTGGACACACTAAGCCTTTCTCCTCTGCAAGACACAGATCTGGAACTGGCTCCTTCTTTCCTTTCTCCCACTCTATCCCTTCCTTCACCCACAAACCTTTATTGAGCACCATGCTTTTGCCACAAGTTCAAAGCTAAGGTATAGTGTAAGCACATGGCCCGTGTGCTCCCACATATATTCTGTGCTCATGTTTTCTTTGCATTAGAATTGGACAAAGGCCACGATAAAATCTGAGACTTGGATTAAATTCTGCATTCTCTGAGTCATGTTTTTCAAATACTGTTAGTTTGGTTGCCCATTAGTACTGTCCCATAATTTGTCTTCCAAATGGGCTGTCCTGAATTTTATTCAGAAGCTATTGTGAGATGGCTATGCCAGTTAATAAACTGCTGTGTCTCGGCTTCAAACCAGCTCTTTTTTCTCTGCTTTGTGATGCTGGGTCAAGACTAGTTCTGCCTGTCAGCTGCTTCCCACATGGAGAACATGGCAGGGTGGGGAGGACAGGGAAGCAGAGGGGTCTGCTTCTTCTGCAGCTGGGGGTTCCCCAGATGGTTCCACACTCTCACAGCTGCCTCTTGGTGTCCTGTGACAGTGCATCTCTGCAAGGTTCAGTGCCTTTTTCCCAATGGTCTGAGACCAGCACCCTGGGCCTTTCCTTAAGTCCCTTGGTTCTGATAACTCCAGACTCTCCCCTTGGTTCTCAGAGCCTTAGGGGTGGTAGCTGCTTTCTGCAACTATGGTTTCAGAGTTACTTCGGGTTTCCTTTGTGTTTTTCCAGTTCTTCCAACACCTGTTTAATTATTTCCCTATTACCCTGGTTCTCAAGCTTGAGTTTGCTTCAGAATCCCCTGAAAGAAGGGCTTGTTAAAGCTCAGCATGTCGGGCTCCACCCCGAGTTTCTGATTCAGTAGGTCTGGGGTGGGGCCTAGAATCTGCTTTTCTGTCAACTTCTCAGTGATGCAGATGCTGCTGAACATTCACTCCCTCTGTTAAAATAGCATGTATTCTGTTTTCTAGCTGACCCGACTGATTCGGTGGCCTTCACTGAGACAGCACACCACCCGTTTGGTTTGGTATGCTGGGTGGGGCAAGTAGTGGTAACACCCACTTCTGATCTAGGCCTTCCCATGATATCCAATCACTATATAGGAACGTCCATCCACACTCTGTACCCGTGCTCTTGCTCCTCTGCTCTGATTGCAAATCCCTTGGCTTTCCTTTGTCATCTTCCATTCCATCTCTGCCTGGCTCATGTCCCACCTTCTCTATGGGCCTGCTCTGCTAATTCCAAACCACTTGAATTCTGATTTCTCTACTCTGTACTGCACTAAGTGACCAAGTTAACATCTTCTTTGGGGCTTGCTTTTTCAAGTCCACAATACACTGAATTGTTTACTGTGTGCAGAGCCTCACACTGGATGCTCTTGCTAGAGATAAAAGATGAGACTTAGACTCAGCCCTCACAGGGGAATCAACACTGCACAATTGAAAAATGGTATTATTTGCTTGTGAAAGATCTGGAAAAAATATCTGTAGAACCCCCACTAGAGAGAGAACTACTTTGGTAGAGTGTATCATTTGTTTATCAAGATGAGGGTGGGATAAGACCAGAAGAAGTGAACTCAAGCAATAATGGCTAGAGGCTTGAATGCCTGCTGACAAGCAGGCTTTGTTTCACAGAGAGGGAACTATGGCAAGTGTGTGGCTGGAGTGGAATTATGTGGAGGGAAGAGAGTGATATCAAGAGAAAGAAGAAGCATGGGGCCTGATGACAATCACAGGACAAATCAGAGGAGAATGAAATGGAAGAGAATGGGGATTTTCAATACACTACTTGCTGATGTGTTGTAATCTTGCACATCTCTCCATGAAATCATTAGTAAAGCTACTTGCTTACTGGGACTATGACAAAGTATTGAGTCTTTTTGCAGCTTTGGAGTGGGATGAAATCAGAGACATCCTATAGGAAAATGGCTACATAGGAGTTATATATTTTATTTTCTTGTTGTTTTTTTTCTTCCTTGTAAATATATGCTAAGCACCCTGTGGCCCTGAGTGGATTTCGTATTCTTTCCATTAGTCCTGGTTACGAGTAGCACATGTTTATTGATGAATTAATTTCCAGGTTTAGAATTTATCCTTGCCCAGACATACTTACCATTAGGTCACAGAAAGTGCCCACAGGCCTGAATACAACTCATATGTGGGTGAAACACTCGTCCTCGGCTTTTTTGATGATTTTTATTTATTTTCTGATTATATGTAAATAAATGCACATTATTGAACATTTGTAAATAATAAAAAGTGTGAGAGAAAATGAAAACCACCTATATTTCATTGTTCAAAGGTAACTACTACCAACAGAATGGTCTTTCTATATATCTTTATCTATATATGTATTTATGTAATGGAGGCTATATTTAGAGAGTATATATTTATATATTTATATATATTCTCTCTATATAAAACAAATTAGTTCCATATTTATAAAATTTTATATACTGTTTTTTAAACTTAACTTTTTGTTATAAGCATTTATCCTTTTGATTATGTCTTATTCAAAAATATAATTTAATGTCAGCATCATAATTATTCACATAGACTACCATAATATATTTATTGAAATCCCAATGTTGGATAATTATATTTTTCTCCACTTTTTGCTATCATATGTAATGCTACTGTGAACATTTATGTATATATACAGTAACACTGTATTTGAGTAGACCTATCTTTTGATATTGAAAAGCACATTTGTCTTCAGGTGTAGAATTTTGTTCTTACCTGAAATGAAGCTCAGAAGATACAAACCCAGAGGGCCATGCAGAGTTTCAAAGGGCTTGCCAAAAGCGTTGTACATGAAGAAGGCTGTCCCCACCATGGTTAAGACAATCAGGATCATGGAGAAGAGAATGACATTGACGTGGATGCTCACTGGGATTGCTTTGAGCAAATCTGGGAAAACTGAAGGTAAAACCAAGATTAGAAGGAATTTAATTAGCAGTTTTCTGCAAGTTTAATTTAAAAAATTAAATCCCTATTATTTTTAACTTCAAAAATTACTAAAATCCTTCAGATGAATACATCTCTCACTAATTTACAATGGATTTATAAAAATATTTAAACATGGGATTATTTTATAGAACTCACCAGTAAAAACTAGCAAAGGAGAGGTTTGAGGGAATTTATTTTCTGCTTTGGTCATATGTAATTACTTCAGTAAACAAGTGCTGGCTTTTTCTTTTTTAATTGATTAAGGTATTAAATATGTGTCCTCCCATTGACCCCCTCCCCGGCTCATACCCTCACCCCTCTGGTGTCTATGTCTATTGGTTATGCTTATATGCAACAAGTGCTGGCTTTATAACCAAAAACTCTACATAAGTTTGATGCACAAAGTTTCTTTAAATTGATTTTTAGAGAGAAGAAGGGAGAGAGAGAGAGAGAGAGAGAGATCAATCAGTTGCCTCCCACACATGCCCCCACTAAGGACTGAACTCACAAATTTTTAATGTACAGTATGACGCTCCAACCAATTGAGCCACATTGGCCAAGGTGATGACCAAAACTTTTAATGACATTTCTCAGTCATCATCTATATTTTTAAAATCTACCTTAATTTATAATGACATTTTCAATTTGGGAATCTCTGGGAGAGTTCAAATAGCAGGAGGTTTTTATATTTCCTTTACCAACTTTAAAGAATAGGATATTTGCAGTCAACTTTAATATTTTGATGTAGCACAAGCTGTGGGAAAATAATTTCTGGTGGTACAAGAAATATTTTCCACTTGAAAAACAGGCCAAGTCTATTTCTAGATTTTGTGTTCAGGGTAAGTTTTTCTTGTTTTCAAAAGAAATGAAATGCTTTATAAATGTACAAGAAATATTTCTCTTATCTGGTGAGACATCAGCATGCTTTAACATCAGCAAACCTGACAAAACCAATCTGGGGAAGTCTATTTCAGTCTATGTTAGTTTCCTGAACATTTATCAAGTGTTTAATTTATTTACTGAGCTACTACTATGTGCCAGGCATTCTTCTAGGTGCTGGAAATATAACCATCAAACAAGACAGACAAAGTGCCTGTTGTGGAACTTATGACCTAACTAGAGGCCCGATGCATGAAATTTGTGCAAGAGTAGGCCTTCCTTTTCCCAGCTGCTGGCACCGGCTTCCCTCTGGCACCCAGGACCCGGGCTTCCCTCACAGCCCCAGCTTCATCTGGAAGGACGTTTGGTCTAATTAGCATATTCTGCTTTTATTATTATAGATGGGAGTGGATAGACAATTAACAAGTAAACAAATAAGATACCTTATTGCCAAAGATGGCCACCATCAATTCCTTTCCTTCTTTTACACACACGTAACTTCCCCTTTAAGAGGTAGAATTTATTTCTCAATTCCCTTGAACCTAGGCAGGCTTGTGACTGAGCACCTGAATATGACAGCAGGGCACCTCTGCCAGTTGCACACCTAGCCTATGAGAGGACCAGCAGTTCCCACTGCTTTCCTTTTGGAGGCTTGTGCTACCCGCCATGCTGGAGGTCCAGGCTACTTTGCTGGAGAGAGAGGCCACTGGAGGAGCACCAGGCATAGGAGGAAAGAGTGTTGGACTTCCACCCCAGCAAAGTCTCCAGATGACGTCAACCCCAGCTGCTATTTAACTGCAACAGTAAGAGAGACTCAATCAAGAACTGTTCAACTGAACTAATAAACTTGTTTTAAGCCCCTGATCTTAAATAATAGAATGATATACATTTTTTTCCAAATGGTGCTAGGGGGTTATTTTGCAGTGATAACAATAAGACACTTTCCACTGGTGATAATGTTATGGGGAAAAATAACAGGGTAATGGAATTGGCAGTGATTGAGTGAGTGATGAGAGTGGTCAGGAAAGTAACACCTGAGCTGACATCTGAGTGTTGAAAGGAAGTGGCTATGCAGAGATCTGGGAAAGAGCATTCCAGAGAAAAGGAACACAGGGGTGACGTTATAAGAAACTGCCGCCCCGGCCGGTTAGTTTGGCTCAGTGGATAGAGTGTCAGCCTGCAGACCAAAGGGTCCCAGGTTTGATTCCTGCCAAGGGCATGTACCTAAGTTGCAGGCCTCTCCCCTGGCAACCAATCAATGCGTTTCTCTAACATAGATGTTTCTCTCTGTCTTTCCCTCTCTCTTTCACTCTCTCTAAAAATCAATGGAAAAATATCCTTGGGTGAAAATTAAAAAAAAACAAAAACACCTATCCAGTAAAGTCATCCTTTGAAAAAAAAAAAAAAAATAACTGCCTAGTGTTTTCTAAAGTGGCTGAACCACTTCACCTTCCCACCAACAATGGAAGAGTCCCCAGTTGTTCCTCACTCTTACTGGCACTTTTTCAAAAATTGTAGCCGTTTAATAGATGTGTAGTCTGTCACATTGTAGTTTATTTGCATTTGCCAAATGGCTAATGTTGTTGAGCATCTTTTTTTGTGAGTTTCTTTGCCTTCTGTATACCTTTCCTTGGTGAAGTGTCTGTTCATGTCTTTTGTGCATTTTTATTGGACTGTATTACTATTATTATTGAGTTTTGAGCATTCTTTATGCATTCTTGGCCCTTTATCAGATAAGGAACTCACAATATTTTCTCAAAGTCTTGGCTGGTCTGTTCATTCTCTTATCAGTATCTTTTGAAGAACGGTTCTTATTTTTATGAATTCCAATTTATCAATTTTTCTTTTATGTGTCATGTTTTTCATGTCAAATATCAGTAGTCTTTGCCTAATGCAAGGCCACAAATATTTTTTCCTCTGTATTTTTCTAGAAGTTTTTTAGTTTTAGGTTTACATTTAAGTCTATGATCCATTTGAGTAAGTTTTTAAAATTGTTTTAGTATTTAGCTGAATATAGACTTAAGACCCACAATGCCATTTCTAGGTATTTCCTAAAGGAATTAAGAACACATGCCTACACAAAACTCTGAATGCAGATGGTTAAAGTGGCTTTATTCATACTCACCAAAAACTGGAAACAACCTGAGCTGTGACCCATCCATATGGTAAAATACCACTCAGTAATAAAAAGAACCAGACTGTTGGTGACACAACAACATGGAGGGCTCGGAACTGCGTTTTGTGGGGTGAAAGAAACTCAAAAGGCTGCATATTGTATGATGCTATATATGTGACATTCTGGAAGAAGCAAATGGTAAGGACAGAAGGTGAGGAAAAGAAATGACCACGAGGCCAAGAGCCAAACACCCAGGGTTCTAGTCTACTGTGGGAACTTCAGCAGGTTGCCGCGTCTATTTTCCACCCTGTAAAGTGAGAGGGTCCCAGGGGACAAACTGGGAAAGTACCAAGTATTTGAAATCTGAGGAGGTTCATATTATGTTTCTCTTCTAACTCCATGAATTCCTTAAACCTTGATTTGAAACCTTATCTGAAAAAAAATACTAATTCTACCTTTCTCTCAGATTTGTGAGGATTCAGTGACATTAACGTAGAAGTTCCTAGCACATAGTAAATGCCCAACAGAGGTTCAGTATAGCCCATTCCACTACTGTTGATGATCTCACCTCCTCCAAGACACTGCTGAGGAATGCCCTCCTTCTCCTCAGCGTCGTCAGTTTTCCCCTCTCTACTGGATCCATCCCATCAGAACGTTATTTTCTCATCTTAAAAATACATCTCACTTAAGTCCTCCTTCAGCTTTTGAACCCACCACACTGATCTGACATTTCCCAGGCAATAGTGAGCTTCCAGCTGCCCAGCCCAAAGGTCTGTTCTTCATCCTCATCTTGCCTGGTCTACATTTGACACAGCAGCTCACTCCTTCCTCCTGGAAACGCTTTCTTCCCCTGGTTCCAGACACTACACTCGCCCAGTTTTGCTGCCACCTCAGCAGCTGCTGTCTCGATCTACTTGTTGGTTCATCCTCATCGGAGTCATTTAGGGGCTGACTCCGTTGTCATATGTTTTCTCTTCTGCCTCTTCACTTGCTCACTTGGTGCTTTATCCAGTATGATAGCTTTTCCTAGAAGCACTCTCAAATGGATTATTTCCAGCCCAGACTTTCCCCTGAATCCCACATCTGCATGTCGTCCAATTCCTTATGGAACATCTTGACTGGCATATTGAATAGGCATCTCAGTGTGTCCCAAATTGAACCCATATTCTTCCTTTGGCTTTCTCTACCTCAGTTGCTGACAGTTCCATTCTTCCTGGCATCATCCTTGATTCTTCTCTTACTCTCACATTTCATGTGCAACCCATCCGGGAAACCTGTTGGTGCTGCATTCAGAGTTTGGTCACTTCTCACCATCTCACTTGGGTGACTGCAAGAGGTCCTAACTGATCTCCCTAATTTTACCCCTCCTATCTACAACTTGCTGATAACCCAGCAGTGAGAGGGATTTTTAAAAAATGTATTGGTTTAGTTGTGGCCAGTGTTCTCAGTGGTTAGCGCACGCACTGAGAGGTCACAGATTTGATTCTCAGTCAAGGCCACGTACTTGTTTTGCAGGTTTGATCCCTGGCCCTGGTTGAGGCGCATGCGGGAGGCAACCAGACAATGTCTCACATTTATATTCCTCTCCCTCCTCCCTTCCATTCTCTCTAAAAAGCAATGGAGTGTTCATGCTGTTTCATCTGTGAGCACTTGTTGTGTTGCCTGGCACTCAGTAGTCAGAGTCCACGACCAACACTGTTTTCAGCTGCCCCTACCCAAATCAGAGACACTTCAGGGTCTAAAGGCCTGATATTGAACTCAGACCTTCGAGTGAGTCCCAGTGGAGGAAACGTAGAGAAAACAAGAGCAAAGCCCAGCCAGCGTAGCTCAGTGGTTGAGCATCAACCTATGAACCAGAAGGTCACGGATCGATTCCCGGTCAGGGTTGCAGCTGGAACCCCAGTAGGGGGCATGCAGGAGGCAGCCAAATCAATGATTGTCTGTCATCATTGATGTTTCTATCTCTCCCACTCCCTTCCTCTCTGAAATAAATAAAAATATTTAAAAATAATAATAAAATAAATAAAAAGCAATGGAGCCTTAGCCAGTTTGGTTCAGTCAAAGGGTCCTGGGTTTGATTCCAGGTCAAGGGTATGTACCTCATTCAGGCTCCTCTCCCGCCTGGGCCCTGGTGCAAGAGGCAACCAATCTATGTGTTTCTTTCACATCGATATTTCTCTGTGTCTTTCTCTCTCTCTCTCTTCTACTCTCCCTAAAAATCAATGGAAAAATAACCTCAGGTGAGGATTAAAAAATAATAAAAAGCAATGAAAAAAATATCCTTGGGTGAGGATTAACAACAACAAAAGACTTGGTTTATATCAATCCCCTCCAATGGACTCTAATCTCACCCAGAGGATAAGTGAAATGATTACAATGGCGGAGAAAGGATACATGATTGGAATCCTTGCAGACCCTAACTTCCTCTGCTACTTGCTTCCTTGCTCAGTGTGCTCCAACCACTGTTGTCCTGACTGTACTTAAGACATGCCAGGAATACTCCCGCCTTAGGGCCTCTGCACTTCCTGTGCCTGGATATTGCCCTAGATATCCTCCTGGCTTGCTGTCACCTCCATGTCTTTATTTAAATGTCATTTCCTCAAGGAAACCTTCTTTAACCACCTTATGTAAAGTTGTAACCCCTCTCCCCCCAAAGTCCAGTTACCTCCCCACTCCCAAACCCCTTTCCTTATTTTTATTTTTCTACACAGCAACTATTACCACTGACAAATTCTATATTTTTATTTATTTGTTTATTTTTGTTCCCCCCTGGTATGAGGCAATTGTGTTGGCTCTTTTATTCACAGCTGTATTCCTAGTACCTAGGGATGCTGGCACAGTGAGATCCGTATTTCTCAACATTGTTTTTATTGTTGCTCCCCACTCCGGGAGTCTTTTAGACACTTCTCCTAATTACTCTCCCCCATAACATTTTTAACACCACAGATATATTGTACATTAGTTTCTGTATTGTATTTATATATGTTTTAAATACATATACAATTTTTAAGAGTCAGGTGTGTTTTTTCCTACAAGAACCAATTTTCACCCCTTTAGGGGATACTTGCTGCTGTTAAGAATGCATAACAACCCTGGCTGGTGTGGCTCAGTGATTAGAGCATTGGCCAGCACACCAAAGGATCAGGGGTTCAAATCCCAATCAAGGGCACGTACCTGGGCTGCATGTTAGATCCCGGCCTGGTTGGAGTGTGTGTGGGAGGCAACTGATCTATATGTCTCTCCCACATTGATGTTTCTCTCCCTCTCTCTCCCCTCCTTCCCTCCCTTTTATTCTCTCTAAAAAATAAAATAAAATAAAAAAGTGATGAAAAAAAAATCCTTGGGTGAGGATTTTTTAAAAAAGCATGGAGTAGCTGTTGGACACTCATATGTGGGATGGGTCATTTTGCTTGGAGTTGGATGCAGGAATGGAGTCTGAGGTGGTTAGCAGGTCTCAGTTTCTTGATGGGAGCCACTGGTTCAGACTGGAGGAAGTTAGTGTCCCACTGGAGAGGAGGGAAGGAAGAAGAGGAGCCAATAGTCTAGTTAGCGAAGGGGGTCAGAGGAGAAGTAGAGGGGATTGGCAGTGTTAAGTGTGACGGGAAGTTCTGGTTAAGAAACAGAATTTGTCCACTGAGTCAGGCAGTCACTGATAGCCCTCCTGTAAGCTGTTTCTGGGGGCTGGTGGTAACAGCTGGATTGAACAACTTTTCAGAAAGAATCTGGGGCAATGGAGGTAAAATAAAGGAGTTGTCAGAGGAGGTGATAGAACCCAGAAGGGTTTTTTGTTTGTTTGTTTTCTTTTGTTTTTAGCAGTTGAAAGACAACTGGAATGGAATTTCAAATCTCTTTATTTAAATAAAAACTTTAATCCAACATACTTGGGTGATTGTCAACATGTTCTATGGAAACTGACTGCTGTTTAATAACAGGTTTAAAGTTTGGGATTTGGGAAAATAATTTATCTCAAATCTGAACATGACCAAGCTCTTTTGTCAGCAGGGCCGGAAGGGATTTGCTCCTCACCTTGTTTCCATTAGTTTGTCCAAAGCTCAAACTGTTTACAGAGAGACTTTCCTTTTTAATGCACAACAGTATAACAATGAAATGGATATTAATACAGAAATTTCACCTACAATCCTACCAACATAAAAGTAAGATTTGCCTTTATTTTTGTTCCTTTCATATCTTTGTCCATCTTAATATTTATATCCTATTTACTATAATCAAAATGCAGTTTTGGGGTCACATTCTGTTATTTTTACTAAGAATATAAGCATTTTCCACATTATAAATATTGTCTTCAAAACTATCATTAAGTAACTATATGAACCTTCCATCAAACTGGTATTAGACAAACTGTTGTCTTCTACAGTTTCAGAATTATAGCTAATGCTTCCATGACACCTTCAAGCACATACCTTTTTATTTTTTATTGTAGGGGTGGATGATGAATGGGGATAACCTTTATAGATGAATTCCCAGGAAAGGAATTACTTGGGTCAGAGTGCTTTCTAAAATTATATGTATATATTAACTTAAAGAACATTTATTATATTTTGTAACATATATATTAAGCTCCATTGTTTCAACCTTGGTTCATAGCTCAGTTTGTCCTCTGTGAAATCTGGAAAGCAAAGATTTCTGATAAGATATCTCGTCAGAAACAGAGAGCTAGAAGAAACTAATCATTAGCTTCACTCTCCTAATAGCAAGGGTGCCCAAGTCACAGGCGGGAGAGGGAAAAGGAAATTCACATTGTATAGGTCGCTCAGCATGCAGAGAAAGGCTGTCATGCTCTCATCACTCTAGTGTGCTATTATGAAACTGAACTAAGTCATAAGTTAATGACTTGGAGTGAAAACCCGGTTCCCAGGATGCTCCCTATAGTTTACCCTTCACAGTCCTTTACTGGGGGCTGTATTCTTTGAGCTGGGTCCCCTGCCTCTGCACCTCTCTTGGTCAGAGAGTGACTCCTCAAGCCTCTGACCTATGGTCCCCCAATTCTGAAAAGCCTTTTCCAGTCTTCATTTTCTGTCCCTTGTCAAATATTCCAAACTTCCCCCACTCTTAAGTACATATCCCATCCCCATCTCCATTTCCCTTAGTCTTATATGTCTGGCTTATGCAAAGCTTAAAAATCTCTAGTGAACTGAACTCTTCCATTTCACAGAACAAACACAGGCTATCAGGGGAATTGCCTCAACTTTCCAGTCCCCACTGCCATCCACTCACACCTTCTCTTTGGTCCATGTCCAACCTTTCCTCTACTCTTAGTGAATTTTTTTTCCTCCTGTCCAAGGTGTGGCCTTCTACCTGTACTCTCAGACCCACCCTTTTCCACCTTCACAGGGTGCTTTCTAGACTTATTACCTACCTCTCCTATCTATCTTCAGCCTTTTCCTCTAGCACCCTATCCCCTCAGCATAGAATCATGCTCAAGGCTCAAGTTCCCCCACTGTAAACACACACCCACACACACACACGCACACACACAGACACCAAGCCTGGCTTTAGGGTTCATCTAGCTACCACCTGACCTCTGTGGGTGATTGCAAAGTGAAGCCAGGGATGTGGACCACTGATCTAACGATTAGGTCTCATGAACCCTTTCACCATCTGGCCAGATGTAAAATGCAGGTAGTGCCATCTCAGAATGAAGACAATCTCTGATAAGGATGTCAGCAATAAAGCAGCAGCTTCTTCCTAGATTAAAGCCATAATGTAGCTTCTGCGGCCATTTTCCTTCTCAACTTGCCCTTCTTCACATAAAAGGCGTGTAAAAATGAAGTCGCATTTGGCCCCTTAGTGCTCTGCTATTCATTTTCTTGAAAGGGGATAAGAAAGAATATTTCTTTCTTCTTACAGAAATGTTCTTGATGTGACTTTCCCCTCAGTCCACCTGCAGCCAGTCATTATGAAAATCCAGTGAAAGCCATTCTTTGCCACCCGCTCAATGCATTCATCTCCTTTACTATCACCTTAATCTCACACCCAGGTACGGAGCCAGGCTTCTGATGACTGCACGGTCAGGGAGAATGAAACCCATGACCCCAGCACTTAAAAGGGGGAGACCTGGTGGCATTTAAAATACAATTTTCTGAGTACCTCCCCTGAATTCCTCTCAGCTGAAAGGCATGTACCTGACTCAAGCCTCTTTGGAGGCAGCCCCATCAGTGAGTCTTAATCACCAATGGTGGCTTAGGGATGGCAGCTGCTTTGGCACATAGGTACCTCTGATAACAGAACCCATTTAACTGCTCCTAATCCACAGGGTATGATTATGTCAGGGAAATAACTCCCAATAATGGCTTTGCCATAGTTAGAACTGCTGGGCAGGAGCAAAATCTGAATCCTGCATGAATTAGTCTGCAGACACAGTTCACTGTTAGGTCTATCACACCAGCAATAAAGGTGTGTCATACCACAACCAGTCTGGGTGTTCAGCTGCATGACTAGATGAAAGGCAAGTTTGTCATTGTTTAATGTAAATTAGTTTTGTTTTTAAATATGTTCCTTCAACTTTATAAATTCCTGATATATGTGAGAGTAATAATGAGTTTTTGGTGTGTGTTTTTTATTTTTTATTTTATTTTTATTTTTTAATTATTATTTAATTTCTTTATTAATTAAGGTGTTACATGTGTGTCCTTATTCCCCCATTGCCCCCGCTTCATCCCCCCCACTCATGCCCTCACCCCCCTGTTGTCTATGCCCATTGGTTAGGCTCATATGCATGCATACAAGTCCTTTGGTTGATCTCTCCCCCTTACCCCCACCTTCCCCTACCTTCCCCCTGAGGTTTGATGGTCTGATTGATGTTTCTCTGTCTCTGGATCTGTTTTTGTTCATCAGTTTCTGTTGTTCATTATATTCCATAAATGAGTAAGATCAAGTGATATTTATCTTTCTCTGACTGGCTTATTTCACTGAGCATAATGCTCTCCAGTTCCATCCATGCTGTTGCAAATGGTAAGAACTCCTTCTTTTTTACTGCAGCATAGTATTCCATTGTATAGATTTTTTTTTTTAATGAGATTTTAATTTATGCTCTAATTTTCCACTAGCTCTTAATGAATGTTTTTGGAAATTTTGAAAGTGAATACAATGATATGTGTCTGCCTTTCTCTTTGTTCCTGACTGTGTTTTGAAACTGCTTCTATCACCCCAGGAAAAACTATACCAGTGGTCGGCAAACTGTGACTCATGAGCCACATGCGGCTCGCAAGCCATGGTTTGCCGCTCTGTTGACTAATGAGTTTGCTGACCACTGGACTACACCATTTGGGATTGCTATGATGAAATAATTGTTGTAGTCAAAGAACTAGTTTGAAGATCATACCATGAAGATTTGGGTCGACAGTGATTCTAAGTCAGCTCACCACATAGGCAGTCAGATACCTCTGCCATCAACATTAACATTCAACAATATGCTTACAAAACCCAAAGATTAGCAATAAGTGTGTGACCTGTTCAACCTAGATTATTAAACAGGCTTGGCTTGGCTATTTTACCTCACAAAGAAAGTTCAAAGATGGAGCTTAGACATCAGGGCCACGGAAATATGAATAGAAGAGACAATGAATGAACCCGGGTCTGAAGGCCAAGGGCCATCACAAGGCTATATGAGAACTAGTGCTTGTGAAGTCGCAGCATCAGCTTTTAAATGGATGGTGAAATCGAAGACTATTCTTACATTTTCTTCATCTCTGTGTCCCTTTTGCACATTGTAAGGAGGCCAATGTGATAGAAGACTAGCACAGTCTATCCTATGCATCTGAATTTCAATCCCAGGTCTGCTCCTACTATAGCTCTGTGACTGGGAAATTTTTGTGATCTCTCTGAGTTTCCAGTGTCTGCATTTGTTTAAGAGGAGTAGTATCACAATACCTCCATGGAAGGGCTAGAGATGATATATGCAAGATGCTTGGCACCTGTGAGGTACCCAATAAATGGGCAGCTGAAATAAGGTGTTTTTTTTTTGGCGGGAGGGGGGGGTTGTCTGAAACCAAGAGGTCCCTTGTTCAATTCCTGATTAGAGCACATGCCCAGGTTGTGGGCTTGATCCCCAGTAGGGGTCATTCAGGAGGCAGCCAATCGATGTTTCTTTCTCATTGATGTTTCCATCTCTCTATCCCTCTCTTTTCCTCTCTGTCTAAAAATCAATAAAAATGACCCAAGATGGTGACCAGCAAGAAAGTAGGGAGGGAGAGTGTGTGAGAGAGTGAGGAAGCGATAGAGGAGTGTGTGGACGTGTATGGTGTGTGTGAGTGAGAGCTAGGGACAGTTAGATCCTGCAGGTCTTCCAAGGGGCTGCCAATCCAGGCAGTCTTAGACAGCGAAACCCCGCTGCCACCGCAAACACTCCAGGGAGGACACTGCCGGCACAGGGACTGCACCATCTTGAAGAACAGAACTGGTTGAGACTAGGATCCTAGCCTCGCCACTACCCAATCTGCTCTCAGTCGCAAACCGGGACCCTACAGTCACTCGGGTAATAGACCTGCAACCACAGTTGCAGACCCACGGACACCAAGACTCCAGGTACCCCGGCCACAGATTTCTGTGAGTCACAGAGCCAATCCCCCTCCCTGCCAGCCCCACAGCAGTGGCATAGGAACTGCCAGACCCTCTCCGCTCAAACAGGCCTCCTGCCCACACACAGCAGCGGCGCCTCTACCTGAATTTGAGCCTGGGTGTGCGGACATGGGAAGTTTGTTTCCTGCAGCCAGACCCCGCCCCCACGCAGGGATGCTGTGCTGAATCTGAGCCTGGGTACATGGACACAGGGAGTTTGTTTCCCACAGTGCACACCTGCAGGACCAGACCCCATGCCCACACAGGACGGCAGAGCCACCTGACCTTGATTCAGGGCAAGCACACACAGAAGAGCGTTTTCTGCAGGGCAGGAGTGGACCTCCTGCTGACACAGTGTGACTGTGCAACCCAGTCCCCCAAGCAGACTGGGGATCCTGATTCCCGGCGCGCGAGGCAGCATTGAGCACCAGTGACTTGACTCTGTTTCTCATTGCTCGTTCCTGGGATCCCTGATTCCCAGTGCATTCATACTAAGAGCCAGTGACTCCAATTCTTGGCGCATGAGCACACAGGGACCCTGATTCTCCGCACAAGGCCGCCCCAAGCAACAGAGACTCTGATACTCAATTCTCGGCATGGGCACAGGGCGAGATGAATCCTGACACGTGCTAGGGGACTCTGATTTTCAGCACACGCCAGCGGGGTCTCTGTTTCAGTGTGGCGCAGGTGGGGTCCCTGATTCTAGGTGCGCATACGAGGCCACACAAAGCACCTGTGACTCTGATCCTGGGAGAGCGTGGCTCCCACCCACCCACGGCAGCCACACGTCTTGGTGTCGGAGCGCTTCAGTGACCCTCAGGGGGTGTGAAGGTCCCACTGCACATGGCCCAGGCCCCTGCAACTCAACATTTGAACCTTCTGGTGATAATAAGAATGGGGAGGCAATGAAACAATCCCCAGAGGAAAAAAAAGAGGAATCGCCAAGAAAGGAAATAAGTGAAAAGGAAGCATGCAACATGACAGAAAAAGAATTCAGAGTAATGGTTGTACAGTTCATACACCAGATGGACAAGAAAATCAACAACCTATGCAAAAACCAGGAAGAAATCAAAAGTGATATAACTACAATCAAAAATACCATGGAAGATTTCAACAGTAGACTAGAAGAAGCAGAGGACAGAATTAGCCTAGGGGAGGCAGGTGCTTTCTGCTGTTGCTACCTCCATGTTTCCAGTTTTTTAATACCTAATAAATAAGTCCTCTTTATTGAACTAACTGATTTGCTTTCTATTTCTTAATTGAATTATATCCAATACTTTTGTCCAATAAATAAATGGCGCTACTGGAAAGAAAAAAAAATAAAAATCAATAAAAACATAGTTTTAAAAATGCATTAAAAATAGAGACTATCAAAAGTGCAAATGATATTAAGGGTGTGAAAGAAACAATGATCACAGGCAATTGAAAAATGTGTTGATTTGGAAAGATAAAAAGCAGTTAGCTGATGAGAGCATTTCAAAGGTAATGATACGTGAAAAAGCTAAGATGCTGTATACTGACCTCCTGAAAGAGACCCCTGAACTGAGTGCTGAAAATGGTTCATTTAAGGGTGGTTTGATAAATTTAAAGAAAACAAGTGTTTGTTTATAGTACTCTAGAGGCCCAGCACGCACGAAATCGTGCATGAGTAGCCTGCGGCCACGCGCCACCATGCAAGCCGTGGGCCCTTCGTTGCCACACGAGCCACAGGACCCAGAGCAGAGCCTGACCTGCTGGTGCCGCGGGACCCAGATCCCTGGCCGCCAGTGCTGCCGCGGAACCCAGAGCCCTGGCCACCAGTGCTGCCAGCGCCACCGCAGGACCCATCAATGCACCTCCTGGTGAGTCCGGTCATTGGGCGTTATGGCGTTATGGCCACAGGCCTTTTACATATATAGATTAGATACTAGTATGTACTGTATATAAGAAAGCTTAAAATGGAATCATTTGGGGGTCTGGAACAAATTAATTCAATTTACATGATTTATAATAGGAAATATGATTTAGTTTTTTAACAAATCACTTCTCAAACAGCCTTCTGGAATTAATTAAGTTCAAGAACCCAGGTTCCACTGAATTTACTAAGTACCTCTTTGTGACATGAGCTGTGCTAGGTCCTGTTTGAGGGAGCACCAGCATGAATACTGCACAGCCTCTGCCTTCTTGGGGCTCAGGATCACCGTGCAGAGAAATACACATTCTCAAATACTTATAAAACAAAGTGATTTGAAATAGTAGAGTGAACATCAAGGTCTGGAAAGGACAGAGGAGGAAAAAGTTATTTGGTTGAGAGAAATTGTAGGGTTTTCCTTTACACTAGTGCTTCTTAAACATTACTCTCTTCTATTCCACTAATCACTTTTTTTCCAATGGAAGGAAAACAAAATCTCCATTTGCTGGACTGTTTTTTTGTATGTTTTTTAAAATATATTTTTAAAAATATATTTTTCAGAGAGGAAGGGAGAGGGAAAGAGAGATAGAAACATCAATGATGAGAGAGAATCATCGATTAGCTGCCTTCTGCACACCCCACACTGGGGATTGAGCCTGCAACCTGGGCATGCACCCCCCCGATGGGGAATTGAACTGTGACCTCCTGGGTCCTAGGTAGACTCTCAACCACTGAGCCATGCCGACAGGCTTCTGGACTGTTTTGATGGGTGAGTGAGACTACATTAGTGCCTGAAGGTAAAAGTCAGGAGGGCCCATGCAGGCTAGGTGAAATGATGCAAGTCGCTTCCTTTCCCCATTCATCCCACCAGGTAGTCTTACCAGGTGAACTCCATAGGCTCCCGTTTCCACCCCCACCAGCCTGCTTCCACACAGGCCACACACTAAGGAAGGGAGGAGAGACAGGTACATCAAAGACCTTTGCAGCTCTGCGTGGTTTGGCAAGGTAATGGGGAGGGTGCAGGTTGTGAAGATGGTGACCAGGAGATCATCTGGGCCAGGCAGGTGGGTTAGCAGGAGACCATGGCGACAGAATGGCAGAGGTGACAGAGATCCAGAATCCCAACTCTTCTGCCCCAAATATGTTTGAGAAGCCACTTGCTTGCTCATAGAAGTAGTCTCAACATTCCCTCTGCAGTCTGGAACATATGCTTATTTGGTAAAGAAACTCTGCTTAAAATATGAAAATCTAAGCCTCTGTTAAGCTTTCTACAAAATTTCAGTCATTAAATTAAAATGCTTTGTATGACTTAAGTAGCAAGCTGTGATACATGATTGGTTAAATTTTATTTTTCACATTTCAAAAAAAAAAAAAAGATTCCATATGTTTTACCAGCTCATTGAACTTTCTTGGCAATGAACAGATTGGCGTATCTAGGAATGATTGATACCATGTGATTCTTGGGTATCATATTTTGATGATGCTCTGCAGTGTTTCAAACCACCAAAGCAGAAACCTACCCATACACACAGAACACAAAACTGGCAGTTTTTGTCTTGATGGCATATTTAGAGTTTAAAATCATCATTAAAAGTTTACAGGTGGCATATCAGGAAAAATTAAGCCTACCACTTGTGTTGCCTTGAAAGAAAAACAGTTCTTCATTATAATGAATGAAATTGCATGTTAGGCATGAGTGCTGGTGACCTCTAGAAAATGAACCACTGACCCTTAAATGGATGAGAACTGGCCAGAGTAAATGAGGCAGAAGTTTTTCCAGCATAGCTGTGCATGCTGGCAGGAAAGATTCTTGTTATAATTAAAAGAGATAGAGTAGTCAATAGGACCATTTAATAAGAACAAAAATGACAACATTGCCTAACTATTTTTCTGGCCTAGTCTTCATCCTCATGTTATACCATATATCTCGGTTTTAAAAGTTACACATACATTGCACATAAAAATAACACACATAACCTTGTAGAGAAACAAGCAAAAATTCATTTAGAATATGGACACTGTCAATGCCCAATTTATTGAGAGCGAATCTCCATCTAGATTTGCACTCTCCAGTGTGACAGCTATTAGTCACATTGAAATGGCTAGTGAACACTTGAACTATGGCTGGTCTGAGTTGAGATGTGTTGTAAGTACAACATGCACACCACACTTCCAAGACTTATCACCAAACAAAAGTAAAAATAGCCCACTACTTTTTTAACAGTTAAATTGACAGTATTCTGGACATTTTGGGTTACAGAAAATATGTCATTAAAATTTATTTCACTTGTTCCTTTTACTGCTTTTTCTAATATGGCTACTAGAACATTTGAAATTACATATGTGGCTTGCATTTATGGCTTGCATTACATTTCTGTTGGCCATTGCTGATCTAAATGAAAAGTTCGGTAAACAAGGTAGCATTTAGCAATCCAACAAAACTGAAATATGCGTGCATATTAACTGGTGATAACATGATCACGAAGAAACTTGGCCGTAAAGTTACTGATACTTTGATGAGTTACCTTTTCCACTCTGCCTACATTGGAAAGTTTCTGCAAATCCAGATGTTTGCTTAATAACTTTCAAAAGGGAAAAGGAGAAAGGGGAAAATTCTGGGAAATGAGGTGTACTCTAATTTTAAGTTGAACTCGAAGGAACAAAAGAATCATCCAACTCTTAACTTTTTGGGGGCCCTGGATTTTGAAGCTATTATTAAGAAGACATGGTTGGGCTCTGATTCTTTTATGTGAACAGGGCTATATTTTCCTATCAGGAAGAACATCAGAGAGCTTTCTCCCTTCAAGGGGATGTTAATGGAACACCCTAGACAGGGCACTAGCATTTTGAATGGGAAGCTGTGGACCAAGAAGCTCTGTTGCACTGAGAGTATAAACTGGGTGTGTCCTGAGGCACATTGATTAGGAAGATTTTAACACTCAAAGGGGGTGTTTATTTAAATGAGCATTATGCCTTTTAGGGAGTCTATTGGATCTATTTATTCTACAGTTTTCCCAACTTTCTCTCATGTTCCATTGAAAAGGATACTTTTCTGCTTAGACAGAAAAAGTTATACTGTAAATACACTTCCCTGGGCCTCAGAAATGAATGGAGTGTTAACGTGTCTGGGATAGTATATATGGGAAGGGTTGTCACCATAGAACAGACAAGCAAATATAAAATTTTCTTCACTAGGCTGGGGGAAAATAAGGGATTAATGCAACTCTGTGAGATAGGGGAGGGTATTGTTTAAGCCCACCAGCTCTGAGTCCTCACAGAAAGCAAAGGGAGGGATGCCTGATTGGACCAACTTCATCTGAGATAAGACCAGCATAGAACACAGCCATAACAGCCTGCCATTGAACCACAGATAAATGTGGCTGAGTGAGGGTTAAATGGGACAAAATGTGCATAGTGCTTAGTGTCTAGTAAGCATTCAGGAAACATTGTTTTTGAAACATTTCTCTGTAGAAAATGCAGACTCCAGGAACCTCACTGTATGTTCCCTGCTTTTGTCTAAAGTTGTCTGTGAGAAGCTTTACTCCTGCTTTAAGCTGCCAGCGACTCATGGTTAATCACCTCGCTCATTTTCTTTCCTTTTTTAATTTTGTAATATGTTGCAAATCATGTGGCATTCTGCTTTGTTCTCCGCCCTCCCCCCTTCCCCCATGAAAGCTAAGCAACTCTAACAGCCCCATTACCTTAATAAGCTGAAGCCATTCAGTAAAAAGAGTTGGTATCCACTTCATAAAATCTAGTGTATAATCATTTCTTGAAAAGCTGAAGACTAATCCTTGGAGAATTGCTGGCACCCTATGAAAATTCTTATCACTTATGAACTCACTATGTGAGATGAAGGTTGGTAGCCAATGACTGCTAAAAAGATATAAGCAGTGTTGCAGAAATATAAATAGACCAGCTCTGAAATTTAATTAGATACTGCATATGTTAATAATAAATTCAATTAATTTAGCCTTCTAACTATGCTGGTGAAAAAAAATACCCAGACAAAATAATAATTCACTTTCAATGCCTCATTGGCAACCTCTTTTCCTGAGGAGTGATTTATGCACTAATTTACTGGTTGTGTCTTCATAAGATTGTTCCAAACCAGTCCTTTTGAAATAATAATTTATACATGCGTGTTGTGAAAGATATATCAAATGATTTCTTATTAATTTTCATTTAATGAGTTGCCTATTCGACATGGTAACTTTTAAGAAGTTATCTTCTTAAGATAAACAGGTTATAAATATTGAGGATAACACTTCCATTTCACAAAAATCGTGACAGAAGATCTGTCTCATATTCTCTACGTGATTTGAAAGTCAATCACGTGAAAATTTTCTATACTGTACTAAACAGGCAACTATTTCTCTCCCAGTTAGCACAGCTGATTGCTTTAAATTTCTATAGCCAAGTGATTCCAAGTCGGTTTAAAAAAGTATTCATGAGCAGGAGAGGACGTTGCAAGGATAAAGGGGAGTGGACAGGAAACAAAGTCATGAGTGGGATAGAAAGCAGCGAGGCTTGGTTAAGGAGCCCACAGCACTGCCTGACACTTCTTTAAAGAACAAAATTAAAATCATTTCTAAGTCCCTCCCTTTTTAACAAGACCCCATAATTTCTTATGTAAATATTAATATTCAATAAAAAATTTCTTTTCAAAAAGTTTAACTCCATAGCCACTCATTAACTATACGTTGTCATAATAAAAATAGCAAGGATGAAATAATAAAATTAACACAAAATAAAAGCTAGGGAGAAGAGATTGCTCAGAAGAGTCTTAGGTATTTCAAGTGGGTCATACCTGTATAAAAAGTCCTGAAATAGACAGGACAAGGCTCTTAAAAATAATTTCCTGCAATCCTTGGAGGAGCGTGCCTAAGATATTAAAAAAACAAAATGCAGTTGCTACTTACATGAGAACCGAAAGGGCCGTGCTCCTAGTCCGCACTGCCTCATGCCTTCTCCATGAAAGAGCCCGTACTGCATCTCCCCCATGAACTTGTCCAGCTCCTGCCCCGAGGCGTTAACTAGCAGAGCCCCTGTTTTGCAGAGGAAGGTGGCTTTGATCCACAATGGTGTCCCCAAGGCTGTCACAACTCCAAGGGCACACACGAAGCTTAATACCCCTGCCATGCAAAAAATGACTTTCTTCTGTTGGCTTGGCATAATGAGAAGTGGCTTTTGTGAGGGTGAAGTTCAAAAATAAGACCTTTTGAGTGATGAGAAGCTACTTGACTGTCCCTTTGACTGCATTGATTATAGAAGCTGAACAGATGGAACGAAGCTGAAGAGGAGCTTTGTCGCCGGGGGCTGCGGTCAGGTGAAATGTCTGCAGAATGCCATAGAAGGCTTCTTCAGCACACGTACTTGTCTTTTCTCCCTTTTTGCTTCTACTTCTCTCTAATTTGAAATCTTTGAACTAAGAATCTGTAAAATAAAACTCTTTCAAACTGCCTTGAGTATCTCCTCCTGTGTCCCTTGGTAACAAAGGTCTAAGATAACAGATGGGAGTCCTCCGAGTAACTTGATAAATGCCTCCCTTTCTTCAGCCTTTTGTCTGATTGGGTGAGCTGAAACTTTCAGAAACAGGCTTAGTTCCTATGGTAAATTTTCAGCAACTTGAGAAGTTCGTGTATTGATGTGTTTTTATTTTTGTGAGTTTGGTTTTGTATGGGTTTTTTTTTTTTTTTTTTTTGATGGGACAGAAGAGAATTTTTGCAGAGGTGGAAAGGACATGTGTCTATTTATTGGTTGGTGTTAACTGATTTTGAAAAAAATATCATTGTCGCAGGAAAAATTATAGGCTTGAATTGGGTCCTGCATGGATTTGAAGTACCCTACACCAACCACCAGGGCTTGCCCTCCAAGCTTTTTTTTTCTCCCAGATCTAAGATTTAGAACCAATGTGTCAGTGGAGAATTTGATTCAAGTTTTTCCTGGCAAACGAAAATACGGAGATGTAGTTACAAATATCTAGGTTTCTAACTGCTTTCCTTTCAAATATTTGGCTGCTTCAGGACAATAGTAAGGGGATATTATTATGAGTCTGAGAAGTACCAGAATCTGTAAAGAAGATAAGGGTATGGTCATAAGAAGAAGACTGTGGTCAGATGGGAGGTTCTAAGAATTTGCCACAGAAAAACAAGGGTCCCAGGAGAGGTAATTGCCGTGGTCGGCAAACTGCGGCTCGCAAGCCACATGCGGCTCTTTGGCCCCTTGAATGTGGCTCTTCCACAAAATACCACGGCCTGGGCAAGTCTATTTTGAAGAAGTGGCGTTAGAAGAAGTTTAAGTTTAAAAAATTTGGCTCTCAAAAGAAATTTCAATTGTTGTACTGTTGATATTTGGCTCTGTTGACTAATGAGTTTGCCGACCACTCTGTTAGGGAGTAAAAAGACAAAGTCATAAGCGAGATTAAGTAGCAAGTGAGTTTGATTAAATTGTCAAGATCTGAAGACTAAAATTCAGAATTCAGTGATAGCTTTTAAATCCTGAATTTCCAATGAGATTCCTGTTCTTGGGCACAGATATGCGGGGTGGAGGGGGGGGCGGTGTTTACTGAATATCTGTTGTATGCCACATTATTGTGCTAGGCTCTGACCTACAAAGAATTCTTAACTTTTAGGACAAAAGTTCTTAACTTTTGGTAAAAACTTCATATGTCTGGCACCTTACTAACTATTTTACCTAAATTATCTAATTTAATTTTCATAGTTACCATATAATCGGTAATGAAGATGATGATGGTGGTGGTAGTCAAGATGATGATATCTCATTTTAAAGATAAGGAAACTGAGGGTCAGAGAGATAAAGCAACTTGCCCAAGAGAGTAGAGGAGCTAAATTCAAATTCAGGTCTAATTCTGAAGTGTATGTGCTATTCTAAGCAGCCCATGACCTTGAGGAGATGCAAGCTCTTCAGTTGGGGTTGGGTTGAACTGGGAGTTAACAAGGACAGAGTAGCCCACTGTTAGTTATACATCTTGGGTACTTGAAGAACAGAAATGTTTGCAAATAAAATTTCCCCAATTGGTCAAAAGCACATGTTTATGCTAGCTCCTGTTCTCTTGATCCATTGTGAAGCACGACAGCTTAGAAGAAGTCAATACATGAAGGTTTATTTCACACATTGGCAGCATAGATGGGTCTCTAGGTTGTGTGTGCTTGGAGGGGAACTTTAAGATATAGTCTTGGACTTTGGGGCACAGCTATCCTCTCTTGCTACAAGCTGTCTTGTTAAAGATATACAACTAAGTGTAGAACTGATTCAAGAATGCCAAGGTCCCTTCAGAGGAGGAGGGGACAACACAAACCATGGCCTCAAAAGAATGGGTCATACACAAGATTTAAAAGGGGAACTCAAAATTAGGGTTAGGATATAAGTAAGTCTTTATTGCATGTAACTTGACACAGAATAAACAACTCATCACAGGTTATTTGGCCTCCCAATTAATTATCCACTGGATTTAGACTAATTATCATCATTGTACACTGAAAACAAGGGAGCACCAGCAGTTATCTGGAGGTGTGTGTGCCACATTCAATCCAGAAATCTTAGTTTAAAATATCCAAGGAGAGTTCTAATTAAATCAACATATTCTGTAATGGGAAGAGACAACATTTCCAAGCCTGGAAGCAGAAATTACCTACAACTTAATCAATAATATTAACACCTTTACAAAAATGAGAGTGGTAAGGGAGATGTGGGGTAGTTAGCACAGGACAGTGGTTTAATGAATCAAAACCTTGCCAAATGTCTCTAGGCTGTGCAGGAAGAGAAGCCCTGCCTGTGACTGCAGAGCAATTACATCACACCCATTAAGTTTGCATCAGTTTAGAGTGAGAAAAAGAAACACAGCATAGTGAGTTAATCTTTTACCGTGAAATCGTGTCCTTCCTAATATTTTCTGTTAAGACTTTTTTCTTTCATAAAATAATGGTAATTTAATTTTTAATTAAATTACTTGCCTTGCTTGGCAAGTTAAAAAAATGGCAAACCTGTATCTGTTCCCAACTTAAAAATACAAAACAAAACCACATTGGTCTATAACATACAAAAGCATGGATCCCTGTGAGAAAAGGATGAGGCCTGAAGACCTCTCAGTTTAACCTGGCTGTTCATTGGAATCACTTGCGATTTTAAACTATTGCTGTCTGGGTCCTAGTCCCTGAGACTTAGATTTGTTTGATTTCAGAGTATGGCCTCAGGTGATTGCAGTGTGCAGCCAGGGCTGAGAACCAGAGTACTTCCCCTCCTCACAGGCTGCCTTGTGATTCTTAACTGGGCTTGGCAGCAATCTCGATGCTGGGATGCAAGGAGACATGAATGTCTAGTCACTAGAGGAGAATATTCTCATTGCTAATTAATAAATTTACACTATCCTTTGTAGCTCAAACTTTCCTGAATTTTGTTCAGCACCAAGAGCATGATTTTGTTGAAATATCCTGAGAGGGGTAGGTTCCAGCATATTCAAAATTCAAGACCAGGCCCTGGATCAGAGATTTACCCTCAGTCATCATATGAGTGTCACCGGTAGTGTCTCCTGATTGTGAGGCAGCCCCCTTGGGTCCTACGCCCACCTCATCTCCTCTCTGTGCAGCTTCTTTTCAAAATACCACACCACCCACCCACAAGCTGCAGAGTAGTGTGTGTGATCCACCCCCTGGGAGTGATATAATAGAGCCTGGCAGTCATTGTGCCTGACAGCCTTCCCGTGAAACTTCATCTTAAATGTATTGAATGACAGTGATGACACCATTTTCCTTGCAGTTGCTCTGAGAATTTGAGTCATTAATGTCAGCAAGTTTTCACCAAGCATGCTACAGAAATCTTCTCACAATCTTAATAGCAATACATTTGGTGACATAAGAAAATGGAACTAGGCCTTTCCATCCTCCCCCATGACCCTTTCAGGTTCTGGATGATGACATATTCCTTTAGTGTGCCTAGGAAGAACACAGGAAAAGAATATAATTGAGGACTGTGTCTTTATACCTCTTCTCACACTAAGATGGCTTCATTGGATACCTTCCCAAAAAAGGCTCAACTACAAAGGCATGGAAATTCTCACCTGAGTTGCTCTCTCTGTGTAAGAGACAGCATGGTGTGGTGTGGAGAGAGCACTGGGAGAAAGATGTGATCCAGGGTCTGGGTCCAAGACCATCACTAAATTAAGAATTCCTTCATTTTGGGGGGCATTTATTTTTCTCATTTAAGAAAAGAATGGTTCTGGCTGCATAGGTGATTTTTCAAATTATTTTTAACCAGAGAAACCATTTTCTCCATTGAACTCTTGGGTGGATTAAGAGATAAAAATTGAGCTTCTATGCTGGAAGAAATGGGATCACGGAGCTCTGCCACCCTCACTTCCAACCCTAAAGTCAGCTCTGAGAAGCGCTGTGATGAGCATAGGCCAGATGATCCTTTAGTTCTCCTGTAACTAAAAATTTCTTTGCAAGTTATAAAATTAAAATTTGTCCTTTTGCTGGATTATTTCTCTTCCTTTCTTCTTTGCTATACTAACTTGTTAGCTATTATAGGATACTAGAGGCCCAGCATGTAAAATCGCATGGCCCCGCCCCCCCGCATGTGTCTGCCCACCCACCCACCACCCTGCTGAGCTCTTGCTCTTCCCACCCGCCGGCACTCGCAGCCCCACCCACCTGCGCGTGCCTCGTCATGCTCTCCTTGCTGCACCTGCCTCACTGCACCTGCCTGCTGGCCACCAGCCTTGCTGCAATAGGAGCCTGTGGGCCACAGGGAAGGGACCGAGAGATGCTCCATGCACCTTCTGGTGACCTGTCGTTTGGTCGTTCTGGCGTTACAGCGTTACAGCCACTGGCCTTTTATAATATAGACTAGTGGCCCAGGGCACGAAATTTGTGCATGGAGAGGGGGTTCCCTCAGCCAAGCCTGCACCCTCTCCAATAGGGGACCCCTTGGGGGACATCCCTCTCACAATCTGGGACTGCTGGCTCCTAACCGCTCACCTGCCTGCCTGCCTGATTGCCCCTAACTGCCTCTGCCTGCCTGCCTGATTGCCCCTAACTGCCTCTGCCTGCCTGCCTGATTGCCCCAACCCCTCTGCCTGCCTGCCTGATCGCCCCTAACTGCCCTCCCCTGCTGGCCTGATCTCGTCCCTAACTGCCCTCCCTTTGCCGGCCTGGTTGTCCCCAACTGCCATCCCCTGCCAGCCAATTTGGTTCTGATTGGTCGGTTTCTATGCCAGTCAACGTCAAAAGCTCTGCCTCCTAGGCAGCCATTGGCTCCTCACAGTTGACCCAGATTTGGTTCTTTGTTTTTTGGGGGGGGGAGGGTGGGCTGTTTATTAAGTGGTTATTACAGGGGTCAGACCACATAAGTGGTGTCAGACCCGGGAATGTGACCTGTCAATGTTGATCACAAAGCCCCCAAGGCTGGTCCTAGTGAGCCCCAAGGTCAGAAATGAAACTGAAAGGCCTCGGTCACATGCTGCTTCCAGGCATCCAGGCTGGGCAGCAGGGAGGAGATGCCCATGACATGCCAGGTCTCCCCATTGGATACCACCGAGGTCTGGTAGGACAGAAACTGCACGCCTGCCTCTGCCAGGAGCCCAATCATGGTAGGCAGCATGGCAGGGTTGGAGGGCTGAGCTCAGAACAGGAGCAGGGGCACTTCTGGTCTGAAGACAGCTTTGTTGAGTGCCTGCAGCACAGGTGTGGTGCCCTGGACAAAGCCCACAGCCTGGTAGTGGGCACCTGCCAGGGCCACACTCAGGAGGCCTTCCCGGCATCCTTGCTCTCCTGGCACAGTGGGGTTATGGGAGGTGGTTACATTGAGGCAGGCCTCCTTCACCAGTAGCTTGGCGTTCACCAAGTTTACATCAGCATGATTAGACTTTGAGGAGGCCAACAATGACTTTGGGGCTCAGGCAGTTCCCAGCATTCTTCAGGGATAAGCCCTGCATTACCACTTGGATGGTCCCTTTGAGGGACCCTGTCCAGGCTCACATCAGAGTCCCCAGAGCTTCTGCCAGACCCATCCAAGGTTTGGTGTGCGGAGAGAAGGCGCTTGTAAGGGCCTGGGCATTCACGACCCCTGTGAGGACTTTCCCCTTCACCATGTCCATGAACTGGACAGCGATCTGCTCCTCGCAGCGGCTCTGGGCCTCCTTGGTGCTGGCACTCAGATGGGGGCAGCTGATGACGTTCTCATGGTCCACCAAGGCACAGTCCCGAGGCGGCTCCTCCATGAACACGTCCAGTGCTGCACCTGCGCACTGCCCCGACTGCAGGGCCCAGAGCAGGGCGCCCTCATCCACGATCCCTCCGCGAGTGCAGTTCACCATGTGCACGCCCTTCCTGCACAGGGCGAAGGTGCTGTAGTCCAGCAGGCCTGTTGTGGAGGGCAGGAGAGGTATGCACAGTGATGAAGTCACAGAGGGGACAGATCTCCTCCAGGGGCAGCTGATGAATGCTGAAAGAGGCCGAGACCTCTGGTGAGATGATGGGGTCGTACCCTACAGTCTTCATCCTCAAGGACTGCATCCAGATGGCCACCTCTCTCCTGATCCTCTCCAGGCCAAGAATTCCCAGGGTCTTTCCATTCAACTCGGTTCCCATGAACTTTTTTTTTTTTTTTTCAAATTTGCAACTCAGTTTTAATAACCTTTTAAAAACCTGTGACCTTAATATTGATATTCTAACTTTCCCTTTGATCTTGAGCTTCTGTTCTACCTTATTTTTGTTGATTCGGATTTTTTTAAAATAAATCTTTATTGTTCAGATTATTACAGGTGTAATCTTTTTTTTCCCCCATAGCTCCCCTCCACCTGATTCCCCACCCCACTCCATGCCCTTACCCCCACCACTGTCTTCATCCATAGGTGTAAGATTTTTGTCCAATCTCTTCCCGCATCCCTCACATCCCCTTCCCCCTGAGAATTGTCAGTCCACACCCTTTCTATGTCCCTGATTCTATTATATTCACCAGTTCATTCTGTTCTTCAGATTTTTTATTCACTTGATTTTTAGATTCACTTGTTGGTAGGTATGTATTTCATGTCATTTTGTTGTTCATAATTTTTTTTCATGATTCTATACTATTTTAATATATTATTTTTATTGATATTTTACAGAGAGGAAGAGAGAGGGATAGAGAGCTAGAAACATCGATGAGAGAGAAACATCGATCAGCTGCCTCCTGCACACCTCCCACTGGGGATGTGCCCGCAACCAAGGTACATGCCCTTGACTGGAATCGAACCCGGGACCCTTCAGTCCATAGGCCGATGCTCTATCCACTGAGCCAAACCGGTTTCGGCTGTTGTTCATAATTTTTATCTTTACTTTTTCCTTCTTCTTTCTCTTCTTAAAGAATACTCTTTAGCATTTCATATAATCCTGGTTTGGTGGTGATGAACTCCTTTAGCTTTTTCTTGTCTGTGAAGCTCTTTATCTGACCTTCAATTCTGAATGATAGCTTTGCTGGGTAGAGTAATCTTGGTTGTAGGTTCTTTCTGTTCATCACTTTGAATATTTCTTGCCACTCCCTTCTGGCCTGCATAGTTTCTGTTGAGAAATCAGCTGACAGTCGTATGGGTTCTCCCTTGTAGGTAACTAACTGTTTTTCTCTTGCTGCTTTCAAGATTCTCTCTTTGTCTTTTGCCCTTGGCATTTTAATTATGATGTGTCTTGGTGTGGTCCTCTTTGGATTCCTCTTGTTTGGGGTTCTGTGTGCTTCCTGAACTTGTAAGTCTATTTCTTTCACCAGGTAGGGAAAGTTTTCTGTCATTATTTCTTCTAATAGGTTTTAAATATTTTGCTCTCTCTCTTCTTCTGGCACCCCAATAATTCGGATGTTGGTACGCTTAAAGTTGTCCCAGAGGCCCCTTACACTATCTTCATATTTTTGGATTCTTTTTTCACTTTTGTTTTTCTGGTTGGGTGTTTTTTGTTTCCTCATATTTCAGATCTTTGGTTTGATTCATGGGGTCCTTTGATCTACAGTTGAATTTCTGTATATTCTTTATTTCAGACAGTGTATGATTAATTTCTGACTGGTCCTTTTCCTTTTTTTTTTTTCTTTTTTTTTTTTTTGGCATTCTCATTAAGGTCCTTAAAGGTCTCACTAAGCTCTTTGGAGGTCTCATCAAGTTTCTCAGCGGTTATTAGAAGATTCTTGAGTAACCTTATAAAAGTGGTTTTGAACTCTATGTCCAGTAGTTTGCTTTCCTCCATTTCTTTCATTCGTGACATGTTTCTTTGTCTCTGCATTTTGCTGCTTCCCTGTGTTGATGGAGTGGTTTTCTGTGGTAGGTGACCAGTGGTTCAGCCTATTATCTGAGGTGGACACTCTTGGTGCACCCCTTTGTGGGCTGAGTGCAAAGTCTTGGTGTAATTGAGCCTTGATTGCTGTTGGTACACTGGGAGGAATTGACCTCCAGGCCAATTGGCTGTGAGGACCCGCTGTGTCTATAATGGAAGAACTGCTGTGCTGGAGACACACTTATGGGACAGGACTTGTTTCAGTGGGGCTTTGGTGCTCACTGAGTCTGCCTCTTGAATGTGTCACTTATGGATGTGAGGAGTTGAAATCTGGTGGCATCTCACACTGACCTCTAGATACACTAGCTTCTGGATCTCCAATGGGGTGCAGGTCAGCTACTGTCTGAGGCCACCCAGCAGGAGCTACAGCGAGAACAATAGTTTTCTCCTCTTTGCTTGGGGTTTGGAGATTTTGGAGCTGTCTGACTGGAGCTGCAGTTTGTTAGGTTAAGCTGCAATAGGGCAGACCATTTATATGCAAAAGCCGCTGAGTGGAGCTTGGGTGGGTTTGTAGATTGTGCAGGGCGGGGTCTCAGGGAGTCACTAGGCTAGGGCATGGCAAACAGTGATGGCTGCCAGTCGTCTCTGCGTCTCTGCATTTCCAAGTCCCCACATCCTGCGCCCCAGCATAGTAAACAATGATTGCTGCGCGTACCTCTGCAAGAAAGCCACCCTCACTTTCCAACCCGATGGCAGCTTCTCCCCATAGGAGTTTGGGTCCCCAGCATCTCCCCAGAAACTGGAGTTCAATCGAGAGCTTGTCTTCCTTCTGGTTGAAAAAAGCAGCGCACCCAGTCGCCCGCTGCCAGCCCGATTCGTGCTCCTCAGTACCTCAGCTTTTCAGCGCTTGTGCACGTCTCAATGCTCTTTTCTCTTTCTTTCTAGTTGTAGAACTTCCACTCAGCCAGCTTTCCTGTGGCTCTGGGTGATAGACATTTTGTCTTTTAATTGTAGTTTTGAAATTGTTGTGCGAGGCAGCAGTTTAGGTGTTTACCTACGCCACCATCTTGGTTCGGATCTCCCCCATGAACTTCTTTCGGTCCCATTTGCCATCCTTCATCGAAGCCGTTGCCTGGGGAATCTGCCTGGCCAGACACATGATCATCCCACAGGTGAGCTTCACAGCACTAAAGAATGTTCCCACTGGAAGTGTTCATGACCAGGATGCCCTTCCTCGTGGTGGCCTCCAGATCCACGTTGTCCATGCTGGTGCCAGCCCTGCCCACCACCTGGAGCTTCTCTGCTGCGTTGATGACATCCGCAGTCACCTTGGTGGCCGAGCAGAGGATAAGGCCTTTGCAGTCCTGCAGCTCGGCTATTAGCTCCTCTTTGCTCAGGTTCTGCTTCTCCACCACCTGCAGCCCTCCATCTTGCAGGATCTTCCAGCAGCAAGGGTCCAGGCTGTCACTGATGAACACTTTCTGTAGATTTGTGAAGGCCATTGCTGGAGCTGGCCTTGGGATCGACTGCTCTCCCTGGACAGAAATACCTCTAAGCCCCCAGATTTGGTTCTGATTGGTCAGTTTCTATGCTAGTCAGCGTCTCTGGGCCTATCAACAGGGCCTGATCAAAAAGGCGGGGCTAATCAGCAGCCCCAGTGGAGTCCTGGAGAGAAATGGAGGAGTAACTGCTGGCCAGACTGGGAGAGAAAGAGAGAAGCAAGTGCTGGTCAAAAGCTGCCACAGAGGCAATGGATCGCTCCCTGCTTCTCTCTTCAGGCCTCTCTCTGGCCCTGATTTGCAGCCCCCTCAGCAGTCAGTGCTGGGGCACCGCACCTGCAGCGGAAGCAGTCAGCACTGACTTCTGATCTGGTCGAGTTTCAGCGGTAAGGGTGTTACACCCTGGCTCTTTATTATAGAGATAATATAGATTACATTACCTAGAGATACTAGGTGCTTGATTATTCCAATTATTAATTTTTTTAACTTTTTAAGAAATATATTTTTGTTGATTTCAGAGAGGAAGGAAGAGTGAGAGAGAGATAGAAACACCAATGATGCTCCCTACTAAGGAGCCCACAACCCAGGTATGTGCCCTGACTGGGAATGAAACTGTGACCTCCTCGTTCATAGGTCAGTGCTCAACCACTGAACAACACTGGTTGGGCACAATTATTAATTTTAGATTACTTAATGAGAGTTTCTGGGTTTTGTCTGATTTGTTATTGGTAATACTGACTTTGATTTTCTTCCAAATGTATCATTATACTCTAAGGCCTCTCTAAGAGAGATTCAACAAGGGTTTATCAAACTTCCTATTCTAAGACAAGAAGCTTTTGTGAATATAACCCACTTTTCTTATCTTTAAAGCAAAATCTGGTAAATTTGATTGACATTTCTTAACTAATTCAAGTTGCTGGTGATACTCAAGTAGCATTGTAATTCTCTAATGACTCTAATGGGAAAAAACACACTCAGAAGAAAGAATTGATTGATTTATTAGGGGGAAATTATCACGTGTGCTAGACCTTGATTGCAGCTATTATTTGTAGAGCTAATTGCTTAAACTAGAGGATTAAAAGGGTTGAGGGAAGGGGGGAAAAGAAAACAAAGTTCTCTTTGAATACAGATGAGCCCACAGCAGATTTGGACTGGGAAGAGAATTCAGGGCCGGGGTTTTCAGGGAAGATGACAGTAGTGTGATATTTAGAGTGAATTCAGGAGCTGGACTTCTTTGATAGAGCAACTATAGAGTGAGAGCCAGAACCGGAGAAAAATGGCTGCTAGTGGAATCCATCAAATAAGAAGTGTGGCACCCTCTGATTTCTCTGGTTTTCTTGTTGGTATCTTATACCGAGGCTATGCTGGTAGTTAAATCTCAAAACATCAGAATGTCTGAGCTATTACAGGAAGGTGGAAAAAGTTCCTTAACCTACAGGAGTGAAGAGGGAAGGCACAGTTTGAGACAACTACATCAACAATAACAGATGGACTAGAGTCTTATCCTAGTGCAAGGAAATAGATACTGATTTTCCTCATTGCTATCACCTGTGATAGATGTGTTGAGACAGCAAACTTTGAAGTAGTTTGATTCTGTCATTACCTGTTATTGTTGTGTATATGTTTTCCTTTGTGTGGGTGTGTGACACTTAAAATACTGGTAATTTCCTTGATGACTTACATCAAAATAATAGTAGCAGTAATTAACAAAAATGTAACACATACGGGGACTCAGCTCTATTCTAAACACTTTCTGTGTATCACTTTATTTCTTTTCACACACACTGGGCAATTATTAGATTTCCTACTGAGGAAGGTTAATAAGAAGCTAGGAAAAGTCCTTGTGGTGGGATGGGGAAACTGAGACAAATAACTAAACAAACTGGCTGAGCAATTTACAGCCAGATACAGAAGGTCACCAGGGTGGAAAGCCCCAGCTGCCTAGCAATGGGCAAAACTGGTGCTGGACCTCACCCCAGGGTAGCCTTTCCTCCCTAGAGATAATGTCTAGGCCTCAGCTGTATTTCAGCTGCAGGTCAAAAAAAAGCAGCAAAACCAAGTGGGTGGAGTCAGGACTAGCTTCGATGACTAATAATTCCCTGCCCTGGCACTGATCAATCAGTGGAGACCACAGCCCTTAAAGGACACACCTGGAAAAATTGATGAATAAGTCTGTTGAGATCCTTCCCTAAGATCTCGCTAAACGCCCAGCCTTTAAAACCTTCAAGATAAAGGACCTAGTGTGCGCTCTCCTTCCCAGGAGCATGCTTACACCTTTCCATTTCCCCTTTTCTTCCCCCACAGGCATGCATCTCCTAAACTCTAAGAGACCCCATGAGACTTGCAACAAGAGGAGCAATGGGAAGTGGCAGCTGGTCCCTGGCAAATCCCCTCAACCTGTTAACAAGGCCCCCTTTTCTCTGACCTCTCAGTGAATTCACACAGCCCAGTGTGGTTCTATTCCTTTCCTATAACATTTCTAGAAAGCCTAGAGCCAAGGCAGCCCCGCCTAGGCTCTCTCCTATTGCTTCTTCTGTCCTGAGCCCTTTAATAAACCTACTTTGAATCACCTGGATGCATGTTGTGAAATCTTTCCTGCATGAAGTCAGGAACTCACTTACTACCAGCTGATCCAAGGCAGGCTCACTGTGGGCCCTGGCCCCTTCCTGGAGACACTACCACTCCTCTGTTAAGATGTGCCAGGTTGTAGGATAACTTAGTTTTCAGTCAGACAAATCTCAAAGCCTCCTAAAATAATTTTATGGCCAAGAACAGGATAGTAGTCCAAGTAGGTGGATTTATAGCTTGTCAAATCTCCAGAAACAAGGAGTGTTGACTTATGGAACAATGCAAGCTAGAGAGATCTTTAGACTAATTCCCCATACATTTTTATCAGTTATTTGCTTAGAAACATAGACTATATATCATCCAAAATTTTAGCTTCATATCAAACCTTTATTTGAGGACTATGAACAGAGACAGCTAAAAATAATAGAAGACCAAATGAAGAATCAAGGCCAGGGGTCCTCAAACTTTTTAAACAGGGGGCCAGTTCACTGTCCCTCAGACCGTTGGAGGGCTGCACTATAGTTAAAAAAAAAACAAAAAACTATGAACAAATTCCTATGCGCACTGCGGGCCCAGGACGAGTCGGCTGCTAAGCAGGACAGGCAGCGGCACCTGGTGGGCCGGATAAATGTCCTCGGTGGGCCACATGTGGCCCGTGGGCCATAGTTTGAGGACGCCTGATCAAGGCTATTTTAACCTTAAATAACAAAAGCCTAATATGCTAAGTGTCCATTTGTCTGTTTGTCAGTTCAACCAATCAAAGTGTAATATCCTAATGATATGGTAAGGCTGCTCAACCACTCGCTATGATGTGCACTGACTACCAGGGGGCAGACGGTTGACTGGTTGACCAGTTGCTATGATATGCACTGACCACCAGGGGGCCAACGCTCCGACAAGTAGGTTAGCTTGCGGCTGGGGTCTGGCCGATCGGGACTGAGCAAGACAGGCTGGACACACCCTGGAGCCCTCCTGCGGTCCCTCCCTGGCTGGCCAACCTCCGTGTCCTTCCCCAGCCCCGATTGTGCACCAGTGGAGTCCCTCGGCCTGGCTTGCACCCTCTCACAACCTGGGACCCCTTGGGGGATGTTGGAGAGCCAGTTTCAGCCCAATCCCGCAGGCCAGGCCAAGGGACCCCACTAGTGCATGAATTCATGCACCGGGCCTCTAGTAGTTTATAAGAATGGGACCAAAGCAACAAGATGTCTTTAGGTTTAAAATGTAATTGCTTGGCAATCTGGGTTGGTGGGTGTCCTGTGAAAAGATAAATAGTCAGACAATGGGCTTACGCAGCCAACACTGTGACAGGACCATTGTAAGTGCTGTAACAGTGTTGTTACAGAAAACCAGAGAAGAACCAAGCAACACTTAGAGAGATGGAGTTACATTTATTATTATTATTATTCTGCATGGGCCCAGAGAAAAACATCTCTCAAATTCTGGGCCAAGTCACACAGGAAGTTTCCTGTATTTATACCTTCATACCCTCTTTGTCTCCCAAATATGGGGTTTTCCGGTCCCCTTTGCAAGTTCTTAAAGAGCCCCTATGTGCTGGGGCTTTGAGACCTCAACCAAAGGCATGGCCTGGTGCCAGCACTGATAACTTCATCTGGGGAAGGTTTAATGGCCTCTCTGAAATGGGAGTAGTCTTATTTTCCTTATTATTTAAGCAAGCAAGCATTTACAGAAGCCAAAATAGCAGGGTTAAAATTTCAAACAGCAGTTTTTATATAAGATGGATGCTTCCGTATAACTACACATTTGAGGTGTCTGCCCAGCCTTTGATCCTTTCTTTGAGAAATTCCTTCAATACCCACATTTTTACTATGCAACTCATTCTTTCTAGCCTTCTTTCATTAAGAATAGACATATGGATCAATCGGATTCTGTCTCCTGAAAATATAGGGTTCTGTCTCCTGAAAAAAAATGTATACACACACTTTAAATAATTAGAAAGTCAGTGTTTATTAAAATACATTTCATTTTCAAAATTGAGCTATCAGCTGTTAAAGTGTGTTTGCTTTTTGGGGGACACCCTGTGGTGTTGAGATGTGAGTCCTCAGAAAGAGAGGACGAAGCAGAGTCTTTTCCATACAGAAGGCCTTGAACTGTCCTCTACTGTGGAAGCTGATGGCTCCCTTTTCCCACCAGTAGTCACTCTTCTTCCTGGAAGTCAAATCTAGGTCTATGTGTCCAAAGTTGTCTTAGTCTTTTACTATTTTTTTGTTTCTAAAGAAAGTCCCTGGAAGCACAGATTTCAGCTCTTCCCATGCATGTATGGTTCTTGGCATGGTGCCCAGGTGAGGCTGAGTGATGGTCGCCTCAGTGAAGACTATGTGGTGGCCACCTTAGGCTCCATGTGTGGTCATGAGCAGGTGTGTTAGTGCCAGCCTTCCCCAATTGTATGGTGTATGTCTAATGTGGCCTACCTCAGGAGCTCTTGATCAGGCTGGTCTCACCTGGCCCCTCCTTGATCAGAGATGAACCCTTTTTTTTACATGCTGTCATGTCCCCCTTAGGTGTCCAGGGCCCCACCTTCCAATCCTAAAGGAATCACAGGGTCGTGGGCTGCTGAATCTCCTGGGATTGACTTCATAGAAAGGAACAGAAGGGCGTGAAGAGGGCTGAAATGAGTCTGGGAGTACAGACAGGCAACTCTGCTGTGGATCTACTATTGGCAATGTGCTGGCTGCTGTCCAGTAGTGGGCCTCACAGCTAACCATGAAGACTGGGTAACAGTTCAGTTAGGTACAATGATCAGGGACTTGACTTCCACGCTGGGCTCTAGTTCCAGCTCAGTCCCCATATACCCTTCCCTGAATACTGGGTCCCTTCCTCCTCTTCACTTTCTCAGACTGCAATGTCCTTTAGCAAATCTGCAGGTAGCAATGCAGGCCCTACTCAGATCTGATCTTTTTTGTCCATCCTTAGGGTAGATCACACATAAATTAATCTTACTTCCCTTTTTCCTCTCTCCCTCCCTCAGTTTGATTAGCAAAAAGAAATAGTTTGTCCATCCATGAGAAGATCCTGAATGAAATGCCTTTTTATGCACCTTTGAAAAACAATACCTTGGATGGTGAAACACACTAGAGCATTAGAGCAGTGCTGTGTTAAAGCCAAACATTTAAGCACTTGTAAACCAAGGTAAATTTTCTAGGTTGAGTCCTTTGTCGGAAAATTTAAATTGAAATGAATATAAGATCTTCATTAATTTTCTGACTTCTCTGTGCATAGTACTTAGTTGAAAAATAATTAAGGTAAACTGTAGACCAAGCAACCTAGAGGCTATGAATGCTTTACGGTTAAAGTCTCTCTCCAGGATGAGCAGCCGCAAATGGGTAAGTGCTGGGAAACCCAAGCTGGACTGGGAACAGCCTATGGAGTTACTATACTTGGAAGACAAAATTCTTTGACTTGTCATGTGTTGAAAATCACCAGCAAGCCAGATGAGACATTACACTGTGTTTTTAAATGCTGTAAAATGCTTGGGCTCTAAGCCATGGGCACTACTAAGAAGAGATATAACTTCAATGAACCTGGATCCTTATGCTGCACATAACTCCGCCTTTTTCTAATACTCTCTATTGAACTTATATCAAGCTTTACTTCATGCTTTCACTTCTCTTGGAATGAAAGGTAGACTAGCCCATAACTTTTCATATCAGTGACACATAAATGTTTTGCTATTATGAAAAAGATTATTTTGACAAAGTTATTTAAAAATTAAAAACGTACCTGATTTAAAAATTAATTAGAAGTGTATTATAGATCTAAATGTCAAACTTCTAGGATAAAATCTTTGTGACCTTGGCTTAGGTAAAGATTTCTTAGAGAAAAAGAGTATAAACTATCAAGTTAAAAACAAAGTGATAAATTAAAAAATTTCTACTCTTCTAAAGGAAATGTAAGAAAATTAAGAGGCAAGCCACAGACTGGGAGAAAAATCTATGAATTACATAGATTTAATATAGGACTTGTATGCAGAACATATAAGTCAACAATAAGAAAACAAATGCTGCAAGAAAAAGGGGTGGGCAAAATACTTTAACAGACACTTCATTAAAGAAGAGATATGGGTGGCAAATAAGCCTGTGAAAGATGCTCAATATCATTAGTCAAAATAAAGTTACAATGGGATACCACAAGCCACTATTTACATAACTAAAATTGTTAGAAAACTGATAATACTAAGTCCTGATGAGGAGGCAGAGCAACTGGAACCCTCATATATCTTGATGGGGATGGGAAATGACACAGAACTTTGGAAAACAAGACCAGCAGTTCCTTTAAAAGTTAAATATACTTTCGGTATGACCCGCTCTGGATATTTACCAAAGAGAAAGGAAAGAATGTGGCCAAATAAAAACCTATAGACAAATGTTTATAGTGGTTTTATTCATAATTGCCCCCAAATGTCCACCAACTGTGAGTGGCTAAGCCACCTGTGGTACATCCACACTTGAGATACTTCTCAGGAGCAGGAAGGAACAGACTACCAACATGTACACCAAAACAGATGAATCACAAATGTTTTTGTCAGGTGAAAAAAGTCGGACTCTATTGAATGATTTTATTTACATGATATCTAGCAAAGGCAAACTGTTAAGACAAAAATTATATCAAAGATTGATAGGGGCTAAAGGTGGGAGAAGTATTGACTACTAAGCACAGGAGGGAAGTTTGTGGGTGATGATCATGTGAGGTTACATGCCTAAAAACATTTGTCAACAATTTTATAACTGTATACCTAAAAAGGGAGAATTGTACTATATGTCAATTATACATAAAAGAAAGAAAAAGAATTAAAATATATTGAAATGCCACCACTCAGCATATAGCTCTCCAGATGTCATCTCATGCAAAAAGTTCAATATAAATTAACCTCTTTCTTAGAATAGAAAAACAAAATATTCTAATCAATTCAATATTTTGTTAAACAGAATTATATGGGGGGGGGGGGGGGCGTGTCCCTTAGCCCAGCCTGAACCCTCTCCAATCTGGGGCCCCTCGGGCATCTTCTCACAATCCAGGACTGCTGGCTCCTAACCACTTGCCTGCCTGCCAGTTTGATCACCCCCTAACCGCTCCCCTGCCGGCCTGATTGACACCTAACTGCTCCCCTGCTGGCCTGATCGCCCCAACTGCCCTCCCCTGCAGGCCTGGTTGCCCCTAACTGCCCTCCCTGCAGGCCTGGTCGCCCCCAACTACCCTCTCCTGCCTGCCATCTTGTGACAATGTGGGGGGTGGCCATCTTGTGGCAACATGGGGGTGGCCATTTTGTAACACGAGGGCATGAGAGTCAATTTGCTTATCACCTCTTCATTATATAGGATTACATACAGAGATCACTGCTTCCAAAAGCGTTCTAATTAAATACCTCGTCTAAAATTTCTTCTACTATAAACATTCAGTATGTTTTGGACGAAGTGGCATAGCTGGGAGACCTGGGCTCCACTCTAGGTCTCAAGACTAACTCACCTATGACCATGAGCAAGTGAATTTCCTCTTTATCTCTTATTTTTTCCTGTTTTACACTGGTCGATTTGACATGACTCATGGTCCTCAACCGTCTCTGCCTATGCAGGTACAGATAAGGGATACTGTCATTGGCAAGAGCTTTCATCACAGACAGTGATATTCAATGGGTTGGGGGAAGCAGCCAAAGAAGAAAATAACCCCAAATCTTTGGGGGTGGTGAGGCATTTTAAAAGTTCACACACCTCTGAAATCCTTTGTTTTAAAAATTATTGGATTAAATACTCTCTATGAAGCATTTTAGTTCATTCTAGTATTCTGCTGAGGGCATAAAATGTGTAAGGCAGTGTGTACCTAACACTAACCGTATGCTGCACATAAGTTTGTCTTTCTCTAATATTCTATACTAGAGGCCCGGTGCACAAAATTCGTGCACGGGTGGGGGGGGGGGTGTCCCTCAGCCCAGCCTGCACCCTCTCCAATCTGGGACCCCTCGAGGGATGTCCAACTGCCCGTTTAGGCCCGATCCCACCGGGCAGTCGGACATCCTTCTCACAATCCAGGACTGCTGGCTCCCAACTGCTCGCCTGCCTGCCTTCCTGATTGTCCCTAACTGCTTCTGCCTTCCAGCCTGATCACCCCCTAACCACTCCCCTGCCAACCTGATTACCCCTAACTGCCCTCCCCTGCAGGTCTGGTCCCCCCAACTGCCCTCCCCTGCAGGCCTGGTCCCCCCAACTGCTCTCCCCTGCAGGTCTGGTTCCCCCAACTGCTCTCCCCTGCTGGCCTGATCGCCCCCAACTGCCCTCCCTTGCAGTCCTGGTCCCTCCCAACTGCCCTCCCTTGCTGGCCATCTTGTGTCCACATGGGGGCAGGATCTTTGACCACATGGGGGCAGCTATCTTGTGTGTTGGAGGGATGGTCAATCTGCATATTACTCTTTTATTAGATAGGATAGAGGCCTGGTGCACAGTTGCGGGCCAGCTGGTTTGCCCTGAAGGGTGTCCTGGATCAGGGTGGGGGTTCCCTTAGGGTGTGGGGTGGCCTGGGCGAGGGGCCTGTGGTGGTTTGCAGGCCAACCACGCCCCCTGGCAACCCAAGCGGAGGCCCTAGGAGCTGGGGTTTATTTATCTTCTACAATTGAAACTTTGTAGCCTGGAACAGAGCCAAGCCTTCTGCTCACTCCCTGGTGGCAGCCATTTTTTTTTGGATTTATGTATCTTCTATAATTGAAACTTTGTAGCCTGGAGTGGAGCCAAGCCTTCTGCTTGCTCTGTGGCAGCAGCCATTTCTATTGGGATTTATGTACCTTCTATAATTGAAACTTTGTAGCCTTAAGCGAGGCCTGGGCCGGCTAGGGCTGCAGAAGCTTGGCTTCCTCCATCGCCGCAGGCAACCCTAGCCTCCTGCTCTTTCCAGCTCCATGGCTGCCGCCATTTCTGTTTGGGTTTATGTATCTTCTATCATTGAAACTTTGTAGCCTTGAGTGGAGGCCTAGGCCGGCAAGGGCAGGCGGAAAGCTTGGCTTCCTCCATTGCTGGGGAAACCCAAGCCTCCTCCTGGTCTCTGTGGCCATAGCAATCTTGGTTGGGTTTATTTGCATATTCGCTCTGATTGGTTGGTGGGCGTGGCTTGTGGGCATGGCTTGTGGGTGTAGTGGAGTGATGGTTAATTTGCAAATTACTCTTTTATTAGATAGGATTGACCTTATAAAATGCTGGAAGTTCTTTTAAATAAATCCAGTTTGGTTTATTTGTCGTGTGTGTGTGTGTGTGTGTGTGTGTGTGTGTGTGTGTGTGTGTGTTTTCTTCACAAAAATAGAAGGACAAAAAAAATTCAATTCTTTGAGTTTTCTGGTTCTTTGTATTATGGTGCAGAGGGTGGGAGAGTTCCAAAAATAAGACTGTGAGCCACCTCTTCCCCAAAACTATAAGAGATGAGCCATAAAATTACAGTGATTGGATAAATCATTTAACAAGAACAAAACAAATCTTATTCCCCATCCCCAATCTGAATCTTTCCCATCTCATTAATGGCACCCCAATCCCACCTCAGCTCAGGCCAAAACCCAGAGTTGTTCTTGATCTTTGCCACATCCCCTATTCTGCTGCAATCTTTCCACACATTTTTCCAGCTCCACCTCCAAAATATATCCTGATTCTGACCAGGTATTAGTATCTTCCCTGCTGTCACCCTAGTCCTAGTCATGTTGTCTCTGGCCGGAGCTTTTGCATTTTCCTTTTAACTTCTCTCTCTCATGCAATTCATTCTCAGTTCAGCAGACAAAGATCCTTTACTAGTATAATTGTAAGTGCAAGTCAGGTCTCACCACTTTCTGATGGATGCATTCTGGTGACTTCCCATTGCAGTTATAATATAATCATGGACTCTACTGTGGCCTGTGGTCCAGCCCATATATCCCATGACATATTTTCTTATCTCTCTCTGCCTGGGGTCAGCACAAAAGCCTGCTTTCTATTCCTAGAAAGATTCAGTCAACCTCAGGGACTTCATCCTTGCCCATTCCCATGCTGGCAATTATTATCCCTTGGACCTTCTGATAGCTTGTCTTTTCTGTTCATGCAGATTTCAACTCAAGTATTACCTTCTCTGAGGCTCCTTCCTAGAACATTCCACCTGAACAGCACACCTTGAACAGCCACACTCTCTCCCATTGCTCTGTTTTATTTTCTTCATATCAACACCTAAAATCGTGTTATTTTTTTTTGTCAACTTTATTAAATACTTTGACCTTACTCTCTTCCTTTTCTTTTCTCTGATCTGCTGCTGGTGCTTCCATTGGCCAAACCCAACTGGATATCAGTGACAGCCTTTCAAGGCATAGGGCAGAGTGGAGAACACTGGAACATGGATATCAAAATCCTGCTGACTATCAAACTCTATCTATCTATCTATCTATCTATCTATCTATCTATCTATCTATCATCTATCTATCTTTCTATCATCTATCTATCTATCATCTATCTGCAGTAGTAATGCATATTCATTGTTCACAAAATTTAAAGATGATAAGAGGGTAAACAGTAAAAACTAATTCTTCTATCCCTGAAAGGCTCTCCCCTCCCCAAGGTAATTCCTTGTGAAGCTTCCTGTTATCTTCTAATCATCTTAGCATAGATTTAAATAAATCCTCCCTCCACCATCTTCTTTCTAAACAAATTATAGTATACCACGCAAACTCTTCTACATCTGTGTTTTGTTTTTTTTTTCATTTAATAAAATGCTTTTGTGACCATTCTAATTTGAACATATATATGACTAGTGGCCCAGTGCATGGATTCATGCACATTGAAAGGAAATTAATTAGAAGAAATATTTTAATATCGCTATTTACCCTTTCTCTATAATAAAAGTGTCAACCAAATTCATGATCTACAATGACAGATTGAAATACATGCGTGCGATTGGCACCAGCAAGAGCTTTATATGTATCACACATGCACAAGTCAATGTTTATTTTTAAATTGCCAGTGCATGCCATATGTACCGGCAGGTTGGTCGGATGGTCAGACGGATGGTTGGTCACTTAGCCTTTTATATATATATAGATTATTTTGGTTGTTTGGTCTGTTTGACAGCAACAAATTCTACTTTTAAAAACTCTGTTTGGAGTAGGACCTCCCTGATGATGTATGTGCCTTTGTCCACGCACATATCCACAGCCACCCACTGCTACTTTCCAAGATATACACAACCTCTCCTTAATTCAAGATCTGGAAGTAGTTCACTGCATCCACATTGCACACCTTATCCTGGCAACCACTAGTCCGAGATGCAAAAGGGTAAGTTCCACCTCAGTGTGCCAGAGGTGGAACCTGGAGCTTAACTTCCACTTTATACTGTAATCAACCCAGGCAAGTTACTCTCAGCCATATCTGATTTGGACAGGGCTTCTTTGCACAAATGTTTTTTTAATGCATTTTTATTGTTGATAGTATTACAGATATCTCCTGCCCTTCCCCCTTACCCTCTCCTTCCAGCCCCTACTCACCCCCCAGGTCTTCACTACCCTATTGCCCATGTTATGGGCTATGTATATAAGTATATATGTTCTTTGGTTTATCTCTTTTTGTCCCCCCAACCCCACATTGAGGTGTTTGTCTGTTCCATAATTCCCTGCTTCAGGTCTTATTTTGTTGGTCAGTTCATTTTGTTCATTAGATTCCACAAATAAGTGAGATCATGTGATATTTTTCTTTCTCAGTTTGACTTGTTTCACTTAGCATAATATTTTCCAAGTCCATCCATGCTGTCCCAAAGGGTAAGAGATCCCTCTTTTTTATAGCTGCATAGTATTTCATAGTGTAAATGTCCCACAGTTTTTTTTATCCATTCATCTACTGATGGGCACTTGGGCTGTTTCCAAATCTTAGCTATTGTAAATAATGCTGCTATGAACATAGGTGTGCATATATTCTTTCCAATTGGTGTTTTGGGGTTTTTAGGTTATATTCCCAGGAGTAGGATCACTGGTTAAAACAGAAGTTTCATTTTTAATTTTTGGGGGAAACTCCATACTGTTTTCCATAGTGGCTGCACCAATCTGCTTTCCTACCGCAGTGAACTAGTGTTCCTTTTTCTCCACATCCTCACCAGCACTTGTTGTTTGTTGAATTTTTGATGATAAGCCATTCTGACAGGTGTGAGGTGATATCTCATTGTGGTTTTCATTTGCATTTCTCTGATGATTAGTGACTTTGAGCATTTTTTCCATGTTTCTCTTGGCCATTTGTATTTTCTCTTTGAAGAAATGTCTATTTAGATCTTCAGTCCATTTTTTAATTGGATTCTTTGTCTTTATTTTGTGGAGTTGTATGAGTACTTTATATATTTTGGATATTAACCGCTTATCAGATGTATTACTAGCAAATGCGTTCTTCCATTCAGTGGGTTCCCTTTTCAATTTGATGGTGGTTTCCTTTGCTGTGCAGAAGCTTTTTATTACGATATAGTCCATTTGTTTACTTTTCTCCTTAGATTCCTTGGCCCTATGAGATGTATCTGTAAACATATTGCTGTGTAAGATGTCTGGGATTTAACTACCTATGTTTACATCTAAGATTTTTATGGTTTCATGCCTTACATTTAAGTCTTTTATCCACCTTTTATTCACAGTTTATTCTTGTGTATGGTGTAAGTTGGTGGTCTAGTTTCACCTTTTTGCATGTCTCTGTCCAGTTTTCCCAACACCATTTGTTGAAGAGACTATCTTTACTCCATTGTATGTTCTTGCCTCATTTGTCAAATTGAACGTAATGCTATGGGTCAGATTTTGGGGTCTCTGTTCTGATCCTTTGGTCTATATGCCTGTTCTTGTGCCAGTAGCAGGATGTTTTGGTTATAATGGCTTTGTAGTATAGTTTGACATCCAGTATTGTGATCCCTCCTACTTCGTCCTTCTTTCTCAAGATTGCTGCAGCTATTCAGGGTTTTTTATGGTTCCATATAAATTTTTGGAGTATTTTTTCTAACTCTGTGAAGTATGCCATTGGTATTTTAATAGAGATTGCATTGAATTTGTAGATTGCTTTGAGTAGTATAGACATTTTAATGGTGTTAATTCTTTCAATCCATGAACATGGTATATGCTTCCATTTCTTTGTATCTTCCTCTAGTTCTTTTTTCAATGTCGTAAAATTTTCCAAGTAAAGGTCTTTCACCTCCTTGGTTACGTTCATACCTGGTATCTTATTTTTGTTGTTGCAGTGGTAAATGGGATTGCTTTTTTAGTTTCTCTTTCTGAGAACTCATGGTATAAAAATGCCATTGATTTGTGGATGTTGGTTTTGTATCCTGCTACCTTGCCAAATTCATTTATTAAGTCAAGTAGTTTCCTGGTGGAGTCTTTAGGGTTTTCTATGTACGATATCATGTCATCTGTGAATAATGAGAGTTTTACTGCCTCCTTTCCAATTTGGATGCGTTTTATCTCTTTTTTCTGTCTGATCTTTATGGCTAGCACTTCTAGTACTCTGTTGAATAGGAGTGGTGAAAGCGGATATTGTTGTCTCTTTCCTGTTCTTAAGGGAAACATTTTAGTTTTTGCCCATTGAGTGTTATGTTGGCTGTAGGTTTGTTGTATATGGCCTTTATTATGTTGAGATATGATCCCTCTATTCCCACTTTACTGAGAGATTTATCAAAAAAAGGGGGTTGTGCTGAAACCGGTTTGGCTCAGTGGATAGAGCATCGGCCTGCGGATTGAAGGGTCCCGGGTTCGATTCCGGTCAAAGGCATGTACCCGGTAGGGGGTGTGCAGGAGACAGCTGATTGATGTTTCTCTCTCATCGATGTTTCTAACTCTCTATTTCTCTCCCTTCCTCTCTGTAAAAAATCAATAAAATATATTTTAAAAAAAGGGGGGGTTGTATTTTGTTCAATGCTTTTTCTGCATCTACTGATATGATCATGTGGTTTTTATCTTTCAATTTGTTTATGTGATGTATCACATTAATTGATTTGTGAATATTGTATCTACCTTGCGTCACTGGGATAAATCTCATTTGATCTTTTTAATATATTGCTGGATCCGATTTGCTAATATTTTGTTGAGGATTTTAGCATCTGTATTTATCAGGGATATTGGACTGTAATTCTCTTTGTAGTGTCTTCATCTGGTTTTGGAATTAGGATAATGCTGGCTTCGTAAAAAGAGCTTGGAAGTGTTCCTTTCTCTTGAATTTTTTTGGAATAGTTTGCAGAGTATAGGTGTTAGGATATCTTTGAATGTTTGGTAAAATTCACCTGTAAATCCATCTGGTCTGGGATTTTTGTTTGCTGGAAGTTTTTTTTATTATTAATATATTTTTATTGATTTCAGAGAGGAAGGAAGAGGGAGAGAGAGGGAGAGAAACATCCATGATGAGAGAGAATCATGGATCGGCTGCCTCCTGCAAGATCCCGACTGGGGATTGAGCCCACAACCTGGGCATGTGCCCTTGACTGGAATCGAACCTGGGACTTTTCAGTTCGCAGGCTGATGCTCTATCCACTGAGCCAAATTGGCTAGGGCTTTTGTTGTTGTGGGTTTTTTGTGTGTTTTTCTTGTATGTGTTTTCTTTTGCTGGAAATTTTTAGTTACTGCTTCAATTTCATGAGTTATTGGCTTCTTCCGATTGAGTTTTGGAAGATTGTATGTTTTTAGAAATTTGTCCATTTCACCCAGCTTGTCCAGTTTGTTGGCATATAGTTATTCATAGTATTTGCTTACAATCTTTGTATTTCTGTGGTACCCATTGTTATATCCCCTCTTCATCTCTGATTTTATTTATTTGGGTCCTCTCTCTTTGTTTTTTGATGAGTCTGGCAAGGGGCTCATGAATATTGTTTATCTTTTCAAAGAAACTGCTCATGGATTTATTGATCTTTTGTACTGTTTCTTTAGTCTCTATTTTATTTATTTCCATCTGATCATTAGTATTTCCTTCCTTCTACTTCCTCTGTGCTTTTCTTGCTGTTCTCTTTCTAATTCATTTGGTTTTAGGGTTGGATAGATTATTAGTCCTTTTTCTTGTTTCTTGAGGTAGGCCTGTAGTGCTGTGAACTTTCCTCTTAGGGCTGCGTTCACTGTGTCCCATAGGTTTTGGGTGATTGTGTATTCATTTTCATTTGTTTCCAGGAAGTTTTTAATTTCTTGCTTGATCTCCTTGGTAACCCATTTATTTTTTACTGCCATGATATTTAGCCTCTATGTATTTGAGTTTTTTTGTTGTAGTTGATTTCTAACTTCATAGCATTGTGATCTGAGAAGATGCTTGGTATTATATCAATCTTCTTAAATTTGTATAGAATTGTTTTATGCCCTAACATGTGGTCTATCTTTGAGAATGTTCCATGTGCACTTGAGAAGAATATATAATCTGTTGCTTTGGAGTGAAATCTTCTGTAAATATTGGTTAGATCCATCTGATCTAGTGTGTCATTAAAGGTCTCTGTTTCCTTGTTAATTTTTTTTGTCTGGAAGATCTATCCAGTGATGTCAGTGGGGTGGTTAAAGTCCTCCCCCACATGACTGTATTGTTGTCAATCTCTCCCTTAAAGTCCATCAAGAGATTTTTAATGTACTTGGGTGCTCCTCTATTGGGTGCATATATGTTTACAAAGGTTATATTTTCTTGTTGAATCACTCCCTTTAGTATTATAAAGTGGCCTTTTTTGTCTCTTGTTATGGCCTTTGTTTTGAAGACTGTTTTGTCTGATATGAGTATTGTTACTCTAGCTTTTTTTTTCCTTTCATTTGCATGGAATATATTTTTCCATCTCTTCACTCTCAGTCTTTGTGTATCTTTTGTTCTGAGGTGGGTCTCTTGTAGACAGCATATATATGGGTCTTGTTTTCTTATCCATGCAGTCACCCTATATTTTTTGACTGGAGCACTTATTCCATTTAAATTTATGGTTATTGTTGATAGGTATTTACTTATTTCCATTTTTATGTTCTTTATGACCATTATCCTCTCTCTCTCCTTTTCTTTTTCTTAAAGCATTCCCTTTAACATTTCTTGCATTGCTTGTTTGATGGTAATGTGCTCCTTTAAGCTCTTTTTGTCTGGAACGCTTTTTATTTTACTGTCAGTTTTAAATGATGGCCTCACTGAATACAGTAGTCTTGGATTTAGACCCTTGCTTTTCATTACTTCAAGTACTTCATGCCACTCCCTTCTGACATCAAGTGCTTCTCTTGAGAAGTCAGTTGACATTCTAATGGGAACTCCTTTTTAGGTAATTTTCTCTCTTGCTGCCTTTAAGATTCTTTCTTTGTCTTTAACATTTGACATTTTAATTATGATGTGTCTAGGTGTGGATCTCTTTGAGTTCATCTTAATTAGGACTCTCTGTGCCTCCTGAACTTGTGTGGTGTTTTCCTTCACCGGGTTGGGAAAGTTTTCTGTCATTATTTCTTTAAACAGGTTCTCTGTTCCTTGCTCTTCCCCTTACCCTTCTGGTATTCCTGTAATGTGGTTGTTGTTACATTTCATGTTGTCCCTATCTTAAGGGAAGATATCTCCCTTAAGCTTTCTTCCTGCTTTTTAATTCTTTTTTTCTATTTCCTGCTCTAATGGGGTATTTATTTCTATCTTGTCTTCCAAATTGCTGATTCAGTCCTCTGCTTCATCCAATCTACTTTTAATTGCTTTCAGTGTGTTCTACATGTCAGATATATCATTCTTAATTTCTGTTTTGCTCTTGTTTATGGCTTCTATTTCCCTTCTCATGCTGTTGTAATTTGCACTAAGTTCCTTAAGTACCTTTATAACCATTGCTTTGTACTCTATTTCTGATAGGTTCCTTGCCTCCATCTCATTTAGTTCTTTTTCTGGAGATTCCTTCATTTCTCTTGTTTGGGGGTTGCTTCTTTGTCTCTCCATTTTAGCTGTCTCTTTGTATTTGCTTTTATGATTCAGGTAGAACCTCTATGAATCCCAGTCTTTATGGGATGGCCTTATGTAGAAGATGTCTTGAGTGGTCCAGTAGTGTAGTCTTTTTGTTCTCCTGAGCTGGATGCTCTAAGAGTGATCCTTATGTGCATTGTTTGGATTCTCCTATTGTAATTGGGACTTGATTACTGATGTCCCATTTGTGGAAGGGATCTCCCCTCTGACTTGCTGCCAGTGAGGTTCAACCCCAATGTCATTGTGGCAGCTGCCTAGTCCCTGGGGACTCCTTAGCCCAGAGGCTGGGTCTGCCTTGAGTCTTACACCTTGTTTGACCCTGTTCTGGGCTGTACTTTCTTCCTCTATGGATCTCTTCTGTGTCAGCTGCAGGTGCTTGTGGTTCTGCTGGCTTTTGTCTCACTGAGCAGTCTGGGATGGATGATGTCTATGGCAGGGACCCAAACTGCTGTTTCTGACTAATTATGTCAGGCAAAGACTCAAAGCCTCCAGATAACCACCTGCAGACTGATTGGATTTAGTCTGGAGTGTTCTCAAGCAATCATTCACAGGTGGGGTGAGAGGTCTTACAATGAGTGGGCACAATTGGTTCTGCCTGGAGGCTAATTGTTATTCTCAGTCTCTTAATGGGCCACAGAAACTCCACAGGGTGGGGCAGAAATTTTTCCAATAGGTTGGGTCAACTGTTTTCCCCCCAGGCAAAAGCATCAGGATAACACAGGTTTGCCAGAGAAAGATGACCTCCTCAGCTTGAGGGAATGACTCAGCAGAGGAAACTGGGGTGTTTGCCTTCTGAGCTCTATCCCCAGATCCCCCAACCCTGGATTATGTTTATACAGCTCCAGTCCACTCTTCCATCCCTCTGCCAGAACACAAAGTGAGTGGCTGCACACGGAATTTTGTGCATTGATCCTTTAGAAGAGTGCCTGCATTTCCATCCATCTCTCCATGGCAGACAGCAATCCTCCTGCTTTTCACAGCCAGATATTATGTGGGCACCATTCTAAGTTCTGGTGCTTTCTGCTGGGGAGCCCAGGTTAGGGATTAGACCCCAGAGTTGTCAGTGGCAACTCCCCACAACAGAGCTCTCTGGTACTTCAGCCACTGTCTATGGGAGCTCGGCCAGCCCTTTTACACCTCTGCCCTTCCTACTAGTCTCTATGTGGTCTCTGCTGTCTGTCCTTGGTTATCAGGGTTTTCTCCAGCTAGTCCTCAGTTGATTTTTCAGGGTGGTTCTTCTGTATTTTAGGTGTAATTAGTTTGGTCCTGAGAGTATGTGTGTGAGCTTCCACTTTCTCCACTGCCAGTTTTAATCCCTTCTACACAAATGTTTTTGAAACCATTAAATGTTTGGTCACCCCAAAGTACCCTGTTTAAGCAACATTTGAGTGTATAATACCCAATATTAGAAGTCAGGAATCTTCATATGTTTAAAATGGGGGATAATAATGAATTTCAAGGATGAAATAGAATAACAATGCCTGGCACATAATAAATGCTCAATAAATATTAGGTATTCTTTATTGTAATAATTACTATTCATATTATAATTACTTACTGAATTAGGGAAATGACTCACTGGAAATACTTAATACATTAAGTATATTTTAAGAAATCAGTGAATTAAGAATTAAGCCCTGCTACATATTAGTTTCTATTTTCATATTAAATTAAAAATATTAAACATAAGTCTTAATTTTTGACAAATTTAAACAATTCTTTTCTTGTCTAATGTTCTAGTACATGTAATTACCATTCTAATATATCTTTTGACACGGGTTCTCTCTGAAACATAACTTTAGAGATATTTAGAGTTCTTAACTAGGGCTATTTTATTCCATTTTAGCTTTTTAAATTTTTTTTTATTATTTAAAGTATTGCATATTTACCCCTTATCCCCCAATGACTTCTCCCACCCTGCCCCCACCCACTACCTGGGGCCTTCACCATCCTATTGTCTGTGTCTATGGGTTATGCATATACTATGATTTCATTGGTTGATCTCTTCCCCCACACCACCTTCTCATCTTTGATAGCAGTCTCAACCAGTGAATTTCCTATAGAAATATGCACAAGTTAGTGTGTTCAATGTGATTTATTTTAGCTCTGTAAAAGTAAACTTTGTTTTTCCTCTGAAAATTCAAATGACTTACATGTATTGTATGTGTGAAAGTGACCCCATTCAACAGTAGTTTCATATGCCATGAGTTATCTCTTCATATCCTTATGACATTTGCCTTATTTTTAATTTGTAGAGCTAATATTATTCAGATCATAGGAGGAAGAAAAATTGCCATAGCCAATTCTCCAATTGAAAGTCAGTGTGCATACAAATAATCCTGTTGGCATTTCCAGGGTACTGAAATGCCAACAGGATTATTTCATACTGTGGAAGACAGTATGGAGTTTCCTCAAAAAGTTAAAAATGGAACTCCCATTTGACCCAGTAATCCCACTTCTAGGATTATATCTCAAGAAACCAGAAACACCAGTCAGAAAGGATATATGCACCCCTATGTTCATAGCAGCACAATTTATAATAGCTAAGATTTGGAAACAGCCTAAGTGCCCATCAGCAGATGAGTAGATTAGAAAATTGTGGACACATCTACACAATCGAATGCTATGCCACTATAAAAAAGGAGGAACTTTTAACATTTGCAGCAGCATGTATGGAACTGAAGAGCATTATGCTAAGTGAAATAAGCCAGTCGGAGAAAGATAAATATCACATGATCTCACTCATATGTGGGATATAATGATCAACATAATTTGATGAACAAGAATAGATCCAGAGACAAATGGCAGGGGAGGGGGATTAGAGAGCAACCAAAGGATTTGTATGCATGCATATTAGCATAACCAATGGACACAGACACTGGGGTAGTGGGGGCTTGCCCGGGGTGGGAATGGCTGGGAGGTCAAGCGGGGAAAAAGGAGACATATGTAAAACTTTAGACAATAAATAAAAAATAAATTAAAATAATTAATTAAAAAGAAAACATAGGGGAAAACCTTAATACAGTAAATTTGGCAATGGTTTCTTGGTTGTGACATCAAAAGCACAGACAACAAAAGCAAAAATAGACAAATGGGAATAATTCAAACTTAAAACTCTGTGTGTCAAAGGGCACAATCATCAGAATGAAAAAGCAATCTATGGGATGGGAGAGAATATTTGCAAATTCATATATCTGATTAATATCCAGAATATACAAAGAAATCCTACAAACCAACAACAAAAAATAAAATAACCTGATTTAAAAATGGCTAAAGGACTTAAATAAATATTTCTCTAAAGATGATATATAAAAGACCAACAGACACATGAAAGGGTGTTCAATATCACTAGTCAAAGAGAAATTCAAATCAAAATCACAATGAGATATCACCTTCATTTCTTGCACCCATTAGAATGGTTATTATAAAACAAACCAGGAACTAGCAAATGTTGGCTTGCTCTCTTGGAGAATTTAAAACCCTTGGACATTGTTGATGAGAATGTAAAATGGTACAGCTGCTATGGAAAACAAACAGTATGGAGGTTCCTTAAGATATTAAAAATGGAACCATTTCAGTCAGGGCACAAGCCCGGGGTTCAGGCTCGATACCCAGTGTGGGGCATGCAAGAGGCAGCTGATCAATGATATTCTTTCATCATTGATGTTTCTATCTCTCTCTCCCGCTCCCTTCTTCTCTGAAATACAAAAAATATATTTTTAATTGAATTATCATATGGTCCAGCAATCCCACTTCTTGGTATACATCCAAAACAATCTAAAGCAGGGTTTGAAGATGTATTTGCACACCCATGTTCATAGCAGCATTATTCACAATAGCCAAGAAGTCCATCATAAGATGAATGGATAAACACAATATGATATGTACATACAATGAAATATTACTTAGCCTTAAAATAATATTGCCTAATGCTAAAACTTGGCTGAATCTAGAGGACTTTATGCTGAGTAAAATAGACCAGTCACAAAAAGACAAAGAAATATCTAAAGTAGTCATATTCATAGAGACAGAATGGTTACCAGGGCCTGGGAGTGGGGTGAGGGGTTGTTGTTTAATGAGTATATAGTTCAGACTGGCAAGATAAAAAGCATTGGAGATCTGTTTCCCAACACTACTGAACTTGTATACTTAAAAATGGTTATGATGGAAATTTTGTGTATTTTCTACCACAATTAAAAAAAAACAACACCCATCTGTCATCCCATATCAGATCAATTACATTAGATGGAGTGGTGCTAGGACTTCAATATTATTTGAAAGCTCCATGGATTTTATGGTACAATCAGACTTACAAGTAACTGCTCTAATCTCTAATCCTGAATCTAATCTGTCTACCCATTGTTCCTCCTTAGTGGGTTACTGCAAGAGGTAGGCCCTTACCATTTCACATAGAGCAGTATGGGGTCAGAAGTTTATTGAACCAAAACTGGTTTGGCTCAGTGGATAGAGCGTCGGCCTGCGGACTGAAAGGTCCCGGGTTCGATTCCGGTCAAGGGCATGTACCTTGGTTGCGGGCACATCCCCAGTGGGAGGTGTGCAGGAGGCAGCTGATCGATGTTTCTCTCTCATCGATGTTTCTGGCTCTCTATCCCTCTCCCTTGCTCTCTATAAAATATCAATAAAATATATTTAAAAAAAAAAAAAGTTTATTGAGCCCTTCACTCAGAGCTGGGCTGGGATGCAAACACTATATGGGCCACCAAACCAGATAACTCAGGTTTCCATATACAACCCTTTGTGTAATTTATAGGCAGGCAAAAATAGGAGATGCCTGGGTAGCTCAGGGTGAGGACCCAGACAGAGGCACACCTTTTTTTTTTTAATTTAATAAATCTTTATTGTTCAGATTATTACAATCATTTCTCCTTTTTCCCCCCATAGCTTCCCTCCACCCGGTTCCCACCCCACCCTCTGCCCTTACCTCTCCCCCACTGTCCTCATCCATAGGTGTACGAATTTTGTCCAGTCTCTTCCCGTACCCCCTGCACCCCTTTCCCCCTGAGAATTATCAATCCAATCCCATTCTATGCCCCTGATTCTATTATATTCACCAGTTTATTCTGTTCCTCAGGTTTTTAATTCACTTGATTTTTAGGTTCACTTGTTGATAGATATGTATTTGTTGTTCATAATTTTTATCTTTACTTTTTTCTTCTTCCTCTTCTTAAAGAATACCTTTCAGCATTTCATATAATACTGTTTGGCGGTGATGAACTCCTTTAGCTTTTTCTTATCTGTGAAGCTCTTTATCTGACCTTCCATTCTGAATGATAACTTTGCTGGGTAGAGTAATCTTGGTTGTAGGTTCTTGCTATTCATCACTTTGAATATTTCTGGCCACTCCCGTCTGGCCTACATAGTTTCTGTTGATAAATCAGCTGACAATCATATGGGTGCTCATAGGTAATTAACTGTTTTTCTCTTGCTGCTTTTAAGATTATCTCTTTGTCTTTTGCTCTTGGCATTTTAATTATGATGTGTCTTGGTGTGGTCCTCTTTGGATTCCTTTTGTTTGGGGTTCTGTGCGCTTCCTGGACTTGTAAGTCTATTTCTTTCATCAGGTGGGGGAAGTTTTCAGTCATTATTTCTTCAAATAGGTTTTCAGTATCTTGCTCTCTCTCTTCTTCTGGCACCCCCATGATTCTGATGTTGGTATGCTTGAAGTTGTCCCAGAGGCTTCTTACACTATCTTCAACTTTTTGGATTATTTTTTCTTTTTGCTTTTCCGGTTGAGTGTTTTTTTGCTTCTTTGTATTTCAAATCTTTGACTTGATTCTTGCGTTCCTCTAGTCTGCTGTTGGGTCTCTGTATAATATTTTTTATTTCAGTCAGTGTATGTTTAATTTCTAGTTGGTCCTTTTTCATATCTTCGAGGGTCTTGCTAAATTTATTGGCCTTTTCTAGGATATTCTTGAAAAGCTTTATAACTGTGGTTTTGAATTCTATATCCAGTCATTTGTTTTTTTCCATTTCTTTTGTTTGTGATCTGTTTCTTTGTCTTCGCATTTTCGTTGATTCCCTGAGTTGGTAGGGTAGCTTTGTGTGCTAGGTTTCCTATATGGCCCAGTGGGTTGGCCTCCCCAGTTAACCTGAGGTGGACACTCTTGGTGCACCCCTTTGTGGACTGTGTGTACAGCCTTGTTGTATTTAAGTCTTGATTGTTGCTGGTATCACTGGGAGGAATTGACCTCCAGGCCAGTTGGCTGTGAGGATCAGCTGTGTCTACGCTGGGAGAAGTTCAGTGCTGGAGACAGCCTTATAGGATTAAACTTGCAAAATTGCAAAAGCCTCTGTGCTCAGCTTGGATGGGGTTGAGTCTCAGGGCGGAGCAGACAGTCTTGGCTTCCCGTCAGCCTTGCCCTTGTGCGTGCTCTCCTCCAGACCTCTGCTTTCCGCAGCTCCCCTGAGTTTCCACCTGATGGTCCAGATTCCCCCTGTAAGAGCGTGGGTCCCCAGGGGCTCGCCCAGAACTGGGGTTCAGTGCAGTAAGGAGCTTCTGACTCCCTTCCGCTAGGGAATGCCTGCGGCAACCTCCGCATTCAGTCTTTTCAGTGAGCACTCGCGTGCGCGCCTCCAGACCCCTGCCCACTGCGGCTCCCCCGGGTCTCCGAGTCTCTGTGTGCCTTTCTCTCTACCTGACAGTCCAGGGTCCATGGGGTTTCGCCCAGAACTGGGGTTCAGTTCAGTCGGAACTGGGGTTCAGTGCAGTCAGGCACTTCCTTCCCCTTCCTGCCTGAGAAAGTCAGCCAGGCACTCAGCCACCCTTCCTTTCTGCACGCATCTCTGTACCTCAGCCCTTTGCCACTCCTCTGATTCTCCATGAGCTTTTCTCTTTCCTTCTAGTTGTAGAATTTTCACTCAGCCAGCCTTCCTGTGGTTCTGGATGATGTCCATTCTGTCTTTTAGTTGTAGTTTTGAAATTGTTGTGCGAGGCAGCAATTTAGGTGCTTACCTATGCTGCCATCTTCCAGAGGCACACCTTTCTTTAGGGTTAGTTAACAGAAGATAGAAGACAAGGCAGAGAGGAAAGAGACACTAATAGCCCAGCATGCTGCCTAAGGAATGGAAAATCACAGTGCACAGCAGGAGGAAAGTGATCACTTTGGATGGATGGTTGGGGGAAAGACAGAGAGAAAGTCCCAGAAACAGAGAATTGAGAGAAGGGGAAGGGGAGCAATATAATTTTTTTGTCTAGATCTAGACTTATTTAATTTGTCTTAAAATAAAATATGAACTGCCAGTAGGGGGTAGGGGGAATACATCATCATTTATTAGGAAGAGAGTGGGGAGCAGGTAGTACTCCCAACAGTGTTTATACAGGGGACAGTAATCAGTATTTGAAATCTTACTTCTTAATACATGAATGGTTGAAATCAGGCTTTAGCATCATTTACTTAAATGGACTATTGTTTTTCTTTCTCGCTGGTTTTAGGGAGAACATTGTGAGTATGAGGTGAGCAAGATTAGGTTCTAACTGAAGCAGATTTACCTGCCACAGAGCCAAGTAGGCCTGTGCAGACTGTGATGGCTTTCATGTCAATTCATATTCAGAGGGCTGTGGCCGATGGATACCCCTAATCTTCTTGGTTTCCAGGTTTAGAAAGCAGGGGGGAGGGGGAATGTTGGGTGAGTTCTAAATTTTTTAACACTACTGTTAGCTAGATGATGTTGGAACTCTGTAATTTGTGCTTCTGCAACACTTTTCACTGGAAAATGTGTTTAGATTTTATTTTCATTTAAAAATGGAACCAATATTTAAGTGCCTGCTATATAATAGCAACTGAAGAGTTTTAAATGTACTGCCTAAAGAAATTCCCTCAATGACACCCATTTTACAGTTGAAGAAACTGAGGCTTGGAGAGATTTTAATAAAATTTTCAAGGTCACTTAGCTAATAAATAGCAGAACTGGGATTTGAAGCCAGTTAATTTTGGTTCTAAAACCAATGTTCTTTTTGTTAGTTAACCCAGATTTTGAAGGAAGTGAAGCTAAGGTCTATAGTTCCTTTGATTTTATTTTCACAGAGATAAACTTAGAAAGATGATATAAATACAGGGTGGGGCAAAAGTAGGTTTACAGTTACTCAAATGGAAAATACCATTAATTAATACAAGAATAAATTCTGTGTATTACATACTTACAAACGTAAATTTACTGTTGCCCACCCTGTATTAGTCCTCAAGTGCAGAGGTCCAAAAATTTATTTCTTTAATTTGTATAAATCAACATAATCATAATTTAGAGCCTCTACCCTGCTATATATTCTCCTAATTTCTGTTGAAGTGTTTGCTCACTGTCCCAGCCCACATGCTTCCTTCAGGTCCGCATGCAGCTCTTTCCACACTGTGCTTTGGCCTCGCTGATCTTAGCACATCGTGGCTGCTGTCTGGGACCCAGTCACTGAGGGCTGCTCCAGCCCTTGGAGCTTTTCAGAACGAAAGTCAGAATGAGCCCTAACCAGTTTGGCTCAGTGCCCTAACCAGTTTGGCTCAGTGGATAGAGCGTCGGCCTGCGGACTCAAGGGTCCCAGGTTCGATTCTGGTTAAGGGCATGTACCTTGGTTGCGGGTACATCCCCAGTGGGGGGTGTGCAGGAGGCAGCTGATCCATGTTTCTCTCTCATAGATGTTTCTGACTCTCTCTCCCTCTCCCTTCCTCTCTGTAAAAAATCAATAAAATATTAAAAAAAAAAAAAAAAAAAAAAAGAAAGTCAGAATGAAAGTCCTTTTTTGGTCATGCTTCTCAGAAAAATACTCCTCTCTCAGCTCAAATTTTGGTCTCAAAAATGGGTTTAGACCAGGGGTGGGCAAACTTTTTGACTTGAGGGCCACAATGGGTTCTTAAACTGGACCGGAGGGCCGGAACAAAAGCATGGATGGAGTGTTTGTGTGAACTAATATAAATTCAAAGTAAAGGAGCGGAGGGGAGAGCAAGAGAACCGGATAGAACAGCCGGATCCGGCCCGCAGGCCGTAGTTTGCCCAAGGCTGGTTTAGACTTTAAAAAATAAAAGCCAGGAAGAGAATAACAATAATACCTACCTCAAAAGGTTGTTGTAAAGATTAAATAAATTATCTATAAAGTACTTAGCATAGTGCCAAACACATAAGACAGGCTCTGTACATGTCTATTATTGCATTATTTTAGAATAATGTACATTTTTCTTGTTTTACTTGTGTAACTTACAACACACATAATAAGAATGGAATTTGTAATAACTTGCATATAAGCTGGGCTGATATTAGGTTATGCCCAACTTTCACAGGAATACTACTATTTTATTTCACATAATTCTCATTTTAAAAAAAGTGGGGAGGGCATAGTATAATGCTGTTACAACTGTATGTTCTGAATTATACAGTATATTCTTGCTAAGGGAGAACTTCGGTTTTCTCTAAGCATCAGTGAGAATTCAATCCTCCTCTTACAATTTTACACATCTGCTAACTTGAAAAATTTTTCAGAGATTGGCTTCTGACTCTGTTTTTTCAGGTCTTGTTTCTCATCCACAGCCACATACCCAGTCCAATGAGCTGTAGGTCCCTTTCATCTGACGTGGTCGCTGGCTCTGGAGTGTTGTTTCACGATCAATCGGCAGAGTGGGCAGAGAAGCATTCTTGGAAGCCATCCCTACACTGGATGGTTGTAAAATACCTAAAACTATCCTGGAGAACCAAACTATGTGTAATCCCAACACAACTTATCATTAGCCAGATCTCCAAAATTCCCACAGATATTGGATGGCACCTGACAAAAGGGAAACATGACAGTAGAGAAACCTGAATGGAAAGAGACAGCATCTTAATCAGTAAACATATCTTACATTTAACATTTCTTCAAAAATGTAACTGTGTGAAGTCATTTTTGGGTCCCTCTAAGGACCTTGAAAGATGTTACACAAGTAGATAGCCCTGAAGCTTCAACTTGGTTAGTTTTGTGGTAAATCACTTCACAAGTATGAAGTGGGATTGTTCATGTAAAGGACCTAGAACTGTGTCTAGCTCTGTCTTACGTAGCTCTCAGGAAATTTGCTACACTCATCGAAAGCTGAATTGTCCCATCATATTGCATAAGAGGAAAACCTGACCCCATTCAGCTGCCAGTGCAATAGCTGGAGAAGACATTAAGTGTGAACTGATTCTCTGTCCTGAGATCCCTTCCCCTCCGTGAGTCCTTTAGTGTTTCTCCAAGCTGCACAGATGGTTGTTTTTCAAAAGGAATATACTGTCAGCCGTTGTTGCAGTGAGGGTACCACGTGTGCTAACTTTTGTCCACATGCTCTGTCCAGCTCACCCATCCCTCCTCTGGCTTGCTCTGTGCCGCAGGAAGCCTACCTTTATGTTCTGTCTTATATACACTTCCCTGCCCCTGGCTTCCTGTTGCCTTTGGACCATGGGAGGTACCAGCAGGAGACTGGAAAGTAGGATGAAAGAGAGGGTGAGATACTTATCTCCCCACAGTTTGCTGATGGTTCTGACCCAGACTGCAAGCAGCTCCAGCTCCTGGTGGGTGGCTCCTCTTCCAGGACTACTGAGCTTGCTGTTCTAACAGCACCACTTCTACCCTTTGTTCTCATTAGGTCTTAAGTAGTACAAGCCTCCTGCTGTCTTTAGTCCCTGGGTGCCCACTATCTCTTGTTAGTTCCATTAACCTGTCCACGCCTCTGTAACTAGTCTCTTCAATAAAGCCTTTAAGTCAGTCCTTTTATGGGCTATTTCCTGCTGGATCCACAACTGATTCATTGTTCTGACCCCAAATACTCTGCCCTGTCATTTATGTTTGTATACCTTTTCTTTCTTCTGGTATGCTGAGATAAAAGGTGTTGCTTATTTTCTTCTTCACAGAGTGAGTCATGGAAAATGTGTAGCTAATTTCTTCCTCCCATAGGGCAGCCATAAAACCGTGCGTGAGGTTCTTGTGGAACTTGGAGGACAGGTCTGCTTGTTGACCCAGCTAATTTTCCCCAGGCATGACATGTCCCTCAGAGTATTTAGCCTCTCTTTGAAGTCTCCAAGTCTCCATATGTGTTTATGTACTTACCGGTAGCTCTCTCCTATGTAGCTCTAGGGAAATTTGCTACACTCATCACAAGCTGAATTGTCCCATCATATTGCATAAGAGGAAAACCTGACCTCATTCAGCTGCCAGTGCAATAGCTGGAGAAGACATTAAGTGCAAACTGATTCTCAGTCCCAAGATCCCTCCCCTCCATGAGTCCTTTAGGGTTTCTCAAAAGGAATATTGTTTTCTTCTGCACTTAGAAAATTCTTAATCTGGACATTAGAAATGCTTCTGAGAGTAAGGAGGAACACAGTAAGAACTCACCAACACCATGTTTATCTTGTTTTACTTGTGTAAGAGAAGGGGAAACGAACAAGCAGATACGGAGCATCGTATGTTTTCTTCTTCAGACAGCAGATGAGGGTTCCAGAGACTCTGACTTAGACTCTTAGACCAACCCAGAATCTCTGTGACAACACTGCCTTTGAAAAGTGCTCCTCAGGCTCCTGTCCCATTTGATAGTCACGACCACCATGAAGGTTGTATTTCTTAAATGTCCAAGGAAGCTCATACCTGACTCTGTCCTAGGCTGCACTGCTGAACTCTTTCCTTCCTTCAGCCAGTATTCATTGAGAGCCTATGATGAGGGAGGCCCTGTTTAAGGTGCTGAAGATACTGCAGTGAATGTGACAAAGTCCTTACCCTCAGGAGCTTACATTCTAGGAGGAGAGGCAGAAAATAAGCAAGTAGGTAACTAAATATATTCAGACATCTATAATATACACTGAGTGGCCAGATTATTATGATCTCTGAATGCATAATAGTCTGGCCACTCAGTATGTGTGTGTGTGTGTGTGTATCCTATCTAATAAAAGAGTAATATGCAAATTGACCATCACTCCCACACACAAGATGGCTGCCCCCATGTGGTCAAAGATGGCTGCCCCCATGTGGACACAAGATGGCCACCACAAGATGGTCTGCAGGGAGGGGCAGTTGTGACCAATTAGGGGTGACCAGGCCAGCAGAGGAGAGCAGTTGGGGGTGACAAGGCCAGCAGAGGAGGGCAGTTGAGGGTTACCAGGCTGGCAGAAGAGGAAAATTGGGGAGGAACCAGGCCTGCAGTGGAAGACAGTTGGGGGGGGACCCAGGCCTGCAGGGGAGGGCAGTTGTGGGCGATCAGGCAAGCAGGGGAGGGCTGTTGGGTGGGGACCAGGCCTTCAGGGAAGGACAGTTTGGGGGGACCAGGCCTGCAGGGGAGGGCAGTTGGGGGGGACCAGGCCAGCAGGGGAGGGCAGTTTGGGGAGACCAGGCCTGCAGGGGAGGGCAGTTGTAGGTGATCAGGCCAGCAGGGAGGGCAGTTAGGAGTGACTGGGCCAGCAGGGGAGGGCATTTGGGGGGGAGGACCAGGCCTGCAGGGGAGGACAGTTGGAGGATGGGACCCAGGCCTGCAGAGGAGGGCAGTTGGGGGTGACCAGGCCTGCAGGGGAGGACAGTTAGGGGCAACCAGACTGGCAGGGCAGGGCAGTTGTGTGTGATCAGGCCTGCAGGGGAAGGCAGTTAGGGGCAATTGAGCTGGCCAGGGAGCAGTTAGGCATCGATCAGGCTGGCAGGGGAGTGGTTAGGGGGTGATCAGGCAGGCAGGCAGAAGTGGTTAGGGGCAATAAGGCATGCAGCCAGGCGAGCAGTTGGGAGCCAGAAGTCCTGGATTGTGAGAGGGATGTCCAACTGCCCGTTTAGGCCCGATCCTAGTAGGATCGGGCCTAAACGGGCAGTTGGACATCTCTCAAGGGGTCCCAGATTGAAGAGGGTGCAGGCTGGTCTGAAGGACACACCCCCCGTGCACGAATTTCATGCACCGGGCCTCTAATATATATATATATATATATATATATATATATATATATAGGGAGAGAGAGAGAGAGAGAGAGAGAGAGAGAGAGGCCCGGTGTGTCCTTCAGCCCAGCCTGCACCCTCTCCAATCTGGGACACCTTGAATATATATATATATATATATATATATATATATATATATATATATATATTATATATATATTATATTATATATATATATATATATATATATATATATATATATATATATATATACTAGAGGCCTGGTGCATGAATTTGTGCATGGGTGGGGTCCGGCCAGCCTGGCCAGGGGGAGGGGACATGGGTGGTTGGCTGGCCTGCCTGCTGGTCGAACTCCTGGTCGAGGGGACAATTTGCATATTAGCCTTTTATTATACAGGATATACACTGAGTGGCCAGATTATTATGCTTTCAGAGATCATAATAATCTGGCCACTCAGTGTATAATAATATTAGTGTTAAGTGCTCCATGGCACTATTACAAAGTCAATCTATATATATAAAAGGCTAATGTGCTAAGTGTCCCGACCATCCAACCGGTCACTATAATGCACACTGACCACCAGGGGCAGATGCTCAACGCAGGAGCTGCTGTGACATGTACTGGCCATTTACAGACAAACAGCACTGTGGACCTGGAGCCAACAAAGCAATACTTGGCTTCCTCCAAGTGGGACACATGCCCCGCCACCACCCCAGAGTGACAGCCCACCAAATCGCAGCCAACACTGCCGAGACCCCATGGCGCAAAATGTGGCCCACAGCCCAGCCCAGCCCAGCCCAGCCCAGCCTGGAAACAGTGGCTGTGGCACCAGGTAATGACATCACATAGCAATGCCTGGCTTCCTCTCCCTAGCAACTAACCTCCTTGGAGTTTCTTTTGCCCAGGAACACCACTTGCTTTACAGCCAGGTGCAAACATGCTACACTTTAACCAAATGTCTGTGAAGCATTTTCCCATCTCATTTGATCCTCACAGAAGTCCTGGAGTAGGTAGATAGGAGACTTAGTGGAATCCTATTTCCTCTTCATTAGCCAGAAAACAGAGATTTAGAAAACTTAGAAACTTGACCTGACTGAAAAGAAGTAAGAAAGGTGGACCTTGAAAATGACTTCAGGTTTTCTCACTGCTTAGAATATAGTCAAACACTGCTGCAGTTAAATATTTTACACTCTGTTCTCCCTGCATGATTTACAATAATAATCTGCTTCGTGTTGATATTTACTGCTGTGTTGCTGACAATTACCTGAAAGAGAAGTTGGGGTGCTTCACTGGGCTGGAAAAAGTTTAGCTAAATCAGAAAGCAGGTCTAATTAAGCAAGTTTATTTATATATATATAAGGCTAAGTTGACTTGCACATGCGCGATACATATAAAGCTCTCACTGGCGCCAATTGCATGCATGTGTTTCAATCTGTCATTGTCGATCGTGAATTTGGTTGACACTTCTATTACAGATAAAAGGGCAAATAGTGATATTAAAATATTTCTTTTAATTTATTTCCTTTCAATATGCACGAATCTGTGCACCAGGCCACTAGTTTATTATAACTAATAAATATCTTAAATGATGTTGGTATGCAGAAAATAATTAACATAGCAGGCTTGAGGCTGCTGTGCTTAGAAAGGTTGCTTGCAAGGCTAGCCCTTGGCTGGCATCTGGGAACTTGAGTGGTAAACAGTTCTCTATACTGACAGAGAAGGAAGTGATAAGAGTGGCTCACTGTGCCCAAGCTGTCTGAACACCTGCTTTCCCTTTGGGAGTCTGGAATTTTGTTATGTGTTAGGCAGAGAGGGGCTATGTGACCAGCCCCCAATGAAAACCCTGGGCACCAAGTCTCTAATGAGCTTCCCTGGTAGACAAGCTTTCACACATGATGTCACAGTTCATTAAGGAAAGAGTTAATATGACTCCATTGGGAGAGGACTCTTAGAAGCCTGTGTCTGGCTTTCTCCAGACATCACCCATGTGCCTTTTTCCTTTGCTGAATTTGCTTTGCATCCTTCCATGGTAATCAATCCTGGCCATGAGTCTGATTATTTGCTAAGTCCCCAAAAGTGAGGGTAGCCTTGTGACACACTTGGGAACTCTAGAATTTCTAGAAACACAATGATTGAGGAGGCAATCCAATTGAAAGATGCTGGTGGGATAGCTTAGAGTGTCACATAAAAAACTGGGATGGATCTCAAATTATTTAAAACAAATATAGAATAACAACAAAAAACTTAGTAACACCTAAAGGATATTTAAGGGAAGCCAACAGCTTCTCAGCTGAGAGACACCCTGGCATTGGCATAACCTAAAACATTGTGGCCACACTATATTCTCCCTCTGTGAATCAGCAAGCTCCTTGAGGAAAGGGTGTTGCAAGATCTTCGTATGTTCCTACTCAGAGAAGGTCATTTAATAAAATGATGAGATGAATAAAATCTTATTTTCAAAAGTTTTAAAATTTACAGGAGCTCAGAAAACTTAAGCAGAGGACCCATGATCACATAACCAGCCAATGGTTGAAGGATGTTTTTAAACATCTCAATTTGTTTTAAGTTTTGTTCTGTCAGCAAAGTAGACCTGGTTTTGAGGCTTCGTGATGCCCTTTTATGTTTACATGAAGGTTCAACAATAAAAAAGCATGAACTTCTGCATTATATTCTTTTAGTTTCTCTTGGAAACCACTGTCCATTTAATTGACATAGACCTTTTAACACATAAATGTCCGGATTTCAGCAGCAGGATGGAGGATGTGGGTGGAAATGGATGTGTGTGTCCCACCCCCAGTGTTTGTGGCACCAACACAAAGAGGTTTACAGGTGGGTCCCAGGCCCAGCTCCCAGGCAGATGCAGTAGAGGGTCTGACTCAAAGGCAGGCCTCTGGGCAGCAGAGTTGGGATTACCCTTCCCATCTTGCTGTGCTCCTCACTTTTCTTCCTTTAATGCTTCTCTTTCTGTCTCAGTACTTTCAAACTTCTCGTTCCTCTCTTCTCTCTCTTTTCTTAATTCCCTTCCTTTTGTCCCTTAATTCTTGCCTCCTTCTCTCTGGCTCTATCTTGATAGCATCTTCTCCATTCATGCCCTCCCCTTGGCTAGGCTCTGGACTCTTCCTCTGTCCTGTGCTATGAGCTTCCCTGACCAGACCAGAATGAGCACTTTTAGCCAGCTGAAAACTGAAAAGACCAACTATGGTAAGAGCCTTCCTGAACTAAGTATTACCTTCCTCCCGATGCTAAAACTTGGGTGTCTAAAGATGATACTAAAAGTTCCCTTAAGGTCTCTAGAACATTAATGCCTTAAAGATGACAGTGACACACACTTTTTCACAGGGTCTGTATTTTTAGCCACAGTATTTGCCACCCCTAAAGATAGTATTGCCATGTGTTGTAGTAAATACACTGCATACCAAAGGCTAGAAAAAGTCATTCAAACATGCAGACTTGTGTCACTGAGAATTCCCAACCTCCAGCCTTAGCTGGGCCCTTGAGATTATTCAATAACCCTAGGGGTGGTCCTCAAAGAGACTCTGCTCTCCTTCTTACCCAGGAACTCTGACAAACCTTCACCCAAATTCACAGTTCTCACATTTAACAGATGATCCTCTCTCTATTATGAAAGTGATTAGAGCCCGGCCAGTGTGGCTCAGCGAATGGTGACCCAAGAACCAAGTGTTCATCGGTTTGATTCTCAGTCAAGACATACGCCCAGGTTTTGGGTTCTATCCCTAGGAGGCAGCTGATTGATGATATTTCTCTTTCGTCAATGTTTCTATCTCTCTATCCTTCTCCCTCTCCCTCTAAAAATCAATAAAAACATATTTTTTTTAAAAAGGAAAGTGATAAGACATAAGGATTTGATTTACAAACTTACCTTTTTCCATAATTTTCTACTCTCTGTCATTCATGGGAATAAAGAGTTCCTTAGCCAGACCCTTCCCACACACTCTTGATCACATTCCCTCCCATCTCTGGCACCTTCTTCTATGTATTATCATCTCTTTTATCCATCACCAATTTCTCTCCTTTCTACTGGCTCTTTACATACAATCCATAACTACACTCCAAGACTTCCTTTTGTAAAGAACAAGGCCATTTTTACCTCCTCATGCCTCTAGGTACTGCTCAGATTTTAGCTGCTTTTTTCAGCCAAGTATGTGGAAAGAGGAAAATTAACTTGCTACTCCATTTGCTCACCTTCCACTCACTCCTTTCACCCCTGAGATCTCACTTTCATTATTCATCCCTTTGTTGAAAATGATTCTGGCAAAGATCTCACTAATGTTCTTCATGTTGATAAACCCAATAGGCACTTTCCAATCCTTATCTTATTATACCTCTCTATAGTACTTAACACTGTTGAACTTCTCATTACTGAAATTTTTTGGCAACTAGGAAATTTCTCTTCTGGTTTCTTTCCATTTTTCTCACTGTGCTTCTTGATCTTTCTATGGGATCCTCTTACTTTATTTACCTTTTAAACTGAGAATTAAACACTCATGTATCTACCAGGGCCAGGCAAGTAATACAAGCAAATGAAGCAAGTACATGAAATAGCAGCACCATAGTAATGATTAATGGAGTTGACATTACTTTAGTGTTAGAAAGTGGGGAGTAGTGGAGGCTGTGAAGAATTGGAGGACATATATCCCATTTAAAAGGGGAAGCTGTGGGAGATTAAAACTAGTGGTAGAGTAAGTGAATGCTACACAGATACAATCCCATAATCAAAATTGAATTACAACTAAAATACAGAAGAACCACCCTAAATAAGCAACAGAAAACTAGTTGGAGAGAATCCTGAAAACCAAGGATGGAAAGTAGACACCACATAGAGATTGGTAGGAAGAGTGGAGGCACAAAAGGACTGGCTGGGCCCCCACAGGCAGCAGCTGAAGTTCCAGAGAGATTTCTCACCTGTGGGAGGTTGCCACTGAGAACTCTGTGGTCTAAACCCCAAGATGGGCCCACTAGAAGAGAGCATCAGAACTGAGAATGGTCGACAACTCCTCATGGCGGCGGCTGCTGTTGGGGTGCAGTGGGGCGGTGACTGAGCTGGTGCCTGGCGGGCGTGCACCGAGCCCGGGCCTGGCCTCCGCGTGCCCCCCGGGCTCTGCACCCCTGATGCTGCTCGGGTGCTGACCCCGCCCGGCCGGGACAATGGTGAAGTATTTCCTGGGCCACAGCGTGCTCCAGAGTTCCTGGGACCAAGTGTTCGCTGCCTTCTGGCAGCAGTACCCGAATCCCTATAGCAAACATGTCTTGACGGAAGACATAGTGCACCGGGAGGTGACCCCTGACCAGAAGCTCCTGTCCCGGAGACTCTTGACCAAGACCAACAGGATGCCCCGCTGGGCCGAGCGACTATTTCCTGCCAATGTTGCTCACTCAGTGTACATCCTGGAGGATTCTATTGTGGACCCACAGAACCAGACCATGACCACCTTCACTTGGAACATCAACCATGCCCAGCTGATGGTGGTGGAGGAACGATGTGTTTACTGTGTGAACTCTGATAATAGCGGCTGGACCGAAATCCACCGGGAAGCTTGGGTCTCCTCTAGCTTATTTGGCATCTCCAGAGCTGTCCAGGAATTTGGTCTCGCCCAGTTCAAAAGCAATGTGACCAAGTCAATGAAGAGTTTTGAATACATCTTGGCCAAGCTGCAAGGTGAGGCCCCTTCCAAAACCCTTGTTGAGACAGCCAAGGAAGCCAAGGAGAAGGCAAAGGAGACAGCACTGGCAGCTACAGAAAAGGCCAAGGACCTTGCCAGCAAGGCAGCCACCAAGAAGCAGCAGCAGCAACAGTTTGTGTAGCCAGCGCAGACCCTGGTGCGGCAGCACACCACACCACCTGCTGCAACTCCCTCTGCCCTCCCCCCTGTATTTTATTATTAAAAGTCAACTTCCAGCCTGAAAAAAAAAAAAAAAGAGCTGAGAATGGTGCCCCCATGACATCTGGTTGTGAAAAGCAGGAGGGTTGCTGTCTGTCAGCAAGAGACAGCTGGAAATGCAGGCACTCTTTTAAAGGGCTAACACACAAAATTTTTGTGTGCAGCCACTTACCTTGACCTCTGGCAGAGGTAGGGCAGAATGGACTGGAGCAGTGTAAGCAGAAGCCATGGTTCGGGGCTCTGGAGTTAGAGCTCAGAGAGCAGATACCCAGGTTCCCTGTGCTGAGCCATTCCCTCACATTGTGGAGGACATCTTTCTCAGGCAGACTTTTGATACCCTGGCAGTTGTTGCCTGGGATGAAAACAATTATCCCACTCTATCATAAAACTCCCCAGCCCCACCCTGTGAACTTTCTGAGGCCCATTAAGAGACTGAGAATAACAATTAGCCTCCAGGTAAAAGCAACTGTTAAAAACCACTAGCCACACCTGTGGACAATTGCCTTAGGCTGCTCAAGACTGAATCCAATCTGCAGGCAAAGGTGAGTCTCTGTAGGTTTCAGTCTGTGCCTGATCCAATTAGTTAGAAACAGTGTTTGACACTGTTCTTCACTAGAGACTGAGAAGCATAGCAGATTTGCCTATTATATAGTCACAAACACAAACAGGCAGCCAAAATAAGGAGACAAAAAACCAACAACCAAATGAAAGAACAAGAGAATTATGCAGAAGAAGAGCCAAATAAAATGGAGATAAGAAATTTATCAGACATGGAGTTCAGAACGATAACAAAGATGCTTAACAGCATGAGAAAAGATATAGTAGCTATGAAGAATAACATAGCACTAATAAAGAACACAGTGAAAGGAACACACAGCACATTAGGGGAATCCAAGGATTGCATCAGTGAATTAGAAGACAGGGTAGAAAAAAAAATCATGCAATCAGAGAGCCAAAAAGAAAAAAAACAAAATCAGGAGGGAAGCTTAAGGAAACTGTGGGACAACATGAAATGTAACAATATCCACATAATAGGTGTGCCAGAAGGAGAAGAAAGTGAGCAGGGGATAGAGAAAATGTTTGAAGAAATAATGGCAGGAAATGTCCATAACCTGGTGAAGAAAAAAGTCACACAAATTCAGGAGGCACAGAGAGTCCAAGCAAGAAGAACCCAAACAGGCCCACACCCAGACACATCATAATTAAAATGCCAAAAATTAAAAACAAAGAGAGAACCTTAAAGGCAGCAAGAGAAAAGCAATTTGTTACCTATAGAGGAGCTCCCATAAGGCTGTCAGCTGATTTCTCATCAGAAACTCTACAGGCCAGAAGGGAATGGCATGAAAAACTCAAAGTAATGGAAAGCAAGGTTCTGAAATCAATCCTATGTAATAAAAGCCTAGGTGGAGTTGTGCGACATCATCACAAGATGGCCACCATGATGTCGTCACAATATGGCCACCACAAGATGGCCATCACAAGATGGCTGCCACAAGATGGTCACCACAAGATGGCTGGCAGGGGAGGGCAGTTGGGGGTGACCAGGCCTGCAGGGGAGGGCAGTTGGGAGCAACCAGGCTGGCAGAGGAGGGCAGTTGGGGGTGACCAGACCTGCAGGGCAGGGCAGTTGAGGGAGATCATGACAGCAGAGGAGGGCAGTTGGGGTGATTGTTCCGGCAGGGGCAGGCAGTTGGGGTGAGATCAGGCCAGCAGGGGAGGGCAATTGGGGGAGACCAGGATGGCAGAGAAGGGCAGTTGGGTGTGACTGGGCCTGTAGGGGAGGGCAGTTGGGTACAACCAGGCCTGTAGGGGACGGCATTTGGGGGCTTTTGGGCTGGCAGGGGAGCAGTTAGGCATCAATAAGGCCAGCAGGGGAGTGGTTAGGGGGCAATCAGGCTGGCAGGCAGAAGCGGTTAGGGGCAATTAGGTAGGCAGGCAGGTAGTTGGGGGTGATCAGGCCTTCTGTGTGACACTAAACCTGCAGTTGGACATCCCCCAAGGGGTCCCAGATTGGAGAGGATGCAGGTCAGGCTAAGGGACACCCCCCTGTGCACTAATTTCATGCACTGGGCCTCTAGCATTACTATATCCAACAAGGCTATCATTGAAAATAGATGGTGAAGTAAAGAGCTTTCCAGGCACACACACACAAAAAAAGACTAAAGGAGTTGATCACCACCAAACCAGCACTACAAGAAATCTAAAGGGACTGCTGTAATGAGGAGAAATATATGTAGAGAAAAACATAGGCATACAGAATTAAAATGGCAATAAATAAGAATATATATATATATATATATATATATATATATATATATATATAGGCTTAAGAAATGGGCCTACCAGCCGAATGGACAGTAGCTATGACCACTAGGGCAAAGATGCTCAACTCAGGAATGGAAACTACAGGCATGGAAACATGGAACAGACTGATGAATCTCAGAGGGAAGGGGGAAGGGGAAAGGGTAGGGAGAGATTAACCAAAAATCTTATATGCAAAGTAGAGGCCCAGTGCATGGATTTGTGCACTGGTGGGGTCCCTCAGCCTGTCCTTCAGGGATCAGGCCGAAACCAGCTCTCCAACATCCCCCAAGGGATCCTAGATTGCGAGAGGCCGCAGGCCAGGCTGAGGGACTTCACTGGTGCATAAATTCGTGCTCTGGGCCTCTAGTCTATCAATAATAACTTTAAATGTAAATGGATTAAATGCCCCAATCAAAAGACATATGGTAGCTGAATTGGTACAAAAACATGACCCAATTATATGCTGTCTACAAGAGACCCACCTCAGAACAAAAGACTCACACAGGATGAGAGTGAAAGGATGGAAAACAATTTTCCATGCAAATGGAAAATTTTTAAAAAGCTGGGACAGCATACCCATATCTGACAAAATAGACTTCAAAAATGAAGGCCATTACTCTGGCCCGTTTGGCTCAGTGGATAGAGTGTCGGCCTGCAGACTCAAGGGTACCGGGTTCGATTCCGGTCAAGGGCATGTACCTTGGTTGCGGGCACATACCCAGTAGGGAGTGTGCAGGAGGCAGCTTATCAATGTTTCTCTCTCATCTATGTTTCTAAGTCTCTATCCCTCTCCCTTCCTCTCTGTAAAAAATCAGTAAAATATATATATATATATTTTAAAATGAAGGCCATCACAAGAGACAATAAAGGTCACTACATAATACTAAAAGGATCTATCCAACAAGAGGATATAACCCTGGTAAACATATATGCAGTCAACATAGGAACACCTAAATATATTTTTTAAAAAGTTCTAGGGGACTTTAAGGAAGAGGTTGACAACAATACAGTCACAGTAGGGAACTTTAACACCCCGTTGACTTCACTGAATGTATCTTCCAGACAAAATATTAACAAGGAAACAGTGACACTAAAGGACACACTGGAGGAGATAGAAGATGGCTGCTGATGGGAAGGCAGACTGCAAGTTGTGTGTGAGTGAGAGAATGAAAGGAGAGTGTGTGGACGTAAGGGGAGTGTATATCTGTGGGTGGGGGACAGCTATACTCCAAGGGACTGTTGGGGGCTGCCGGACCGGGCTTCCCTGACCGGGCAGCCTCCACTGCTGCTGAAATCTCTCCCGGAGTGACCAGCTCTGCCGCAGAGACCATGCCATCTTGAAGGGGAGAGTGGCTGTTATTGGAAGCCTATACATCCTGGGACTCTACAACCAGAACACCCAGAGACCAGCTCTGAACTCAGGAACACCGGAGCTCAAGCAGCATGAATACACAGACTCGGATGAGCTCTGCACCTTCTCACAGAAAGGTCGGATTTTGCCTAGGGCAGTGGTCAGCAAACTCATTAGTCAACAGAGCCAAATATCAACAGTACAACGATTGAAAATTCTTTTGAGAGCCAAATTTTTTTAACTTAAACTTCTTCTAACACCACTTCTTCAAAATAGACTCGCCCAGGCCATGGTATTTTGTGGAAGAGCCACACTCAAGGAGCCAAAGAGCCGCATGTGGCTCGCAAGCTGCAGTTTGCCGACCACTGGCCTAGGGAAAGGTGGGATCTGCAATCCATGCAGGAGAGAGAAATGCACACAATGGGAGCTAGAGGTTCTGGGGAAGTCAGCACCCCACAAAATCGGTGGCCGTTGGGGCTAGCATGATCCGTGAATGTGAAAGGAATCCACAGGGCTGCTGGCAGAAGGGAACTCTAAAAATCAACCCATAGCTGAACCAGGCACAAAAAGGCACCCTGAAATTTTACCAGTTTGCCAGGTGCTTAGTGCCAGGGGGAAAAAAGACTGCACAGAGATGTTCACAGAGTTGCGCAGTGCCAGAGGGTAAAAGCCATGAGTTCGCACACTTACTCTGGCTCTTTTTTTTTCTCTTTAAACCCTTGCTTTTGATTACTAAGTCCAGTACATAGGATCACCCAATTGAGTACACACTAAGAGACTGCAGGGGAAAGTTGTTTCTGTGGAACCTGGGGATCAGAGCTGGGAGTAATGATCAGAGAACCAGCTCTGGGGCAGTCCATTCTCCCAAACCAGTATTAAGTGTGACAGGGAAAACAAAACCTAAATACTGGCTAGAGAGGACTTATAGCCCCAGAGGTCAACCCAGAAACACTGCCACCCAGGGGTTGAATCAATAATTGACTCTTATGTAAACACAAATAAAGGAGTCTAAGAAACAAAGAAATACTGCCTGCTTGAAAATCAGGACTGTGGCCTACAACACAGAGGAGCAGTGGAACACAGGGAACTTCGATACTGTCCTGACTACCTACAAGAAACAGGTGTGCCAAACAGAACAGTAGAGGAAGTGAATGACCTTCACTACTGCACATTTTTATTTTTTCATCTTTTGCTTAAGAAATTAATTTTTTTTCTTTTTTCCTCACTTGACTTTACCTTTTTCATTATTAAATTTTTATTTTTAATCAGTATTATTACTACTACTACTAGTTTACCTTTTTTTTTAAAAAAAAGTCATTTTATTTTCTCTTTATTTTATTTTGGGATTAGTGTTCTACATTCTATTTTCATTTTTCCTTTAGCATCATTTTACTCTATCTCAACTTTACCTTTATGCCAACACTCTCTTCCTCACTTTTCCCACTTTGTTGTCCTGTTTCTCTTACCTTTTCCTGCTTTAGATTTTCCCTATTCCTTCTTTTTACCCCGTTAAAAATTCATCCTACTTATACATCTAATTTCCGATACCCTGCTCTAAGTCCATACCTCTCTCTTCTCTTTCTTCACTATACAAATTTTTTTCACGCTTCCCTTTTTTTTGTTTGTTTTGTTGTTGTTGTTGTTTTCTTGTGTTTTTTTGTTCTCAGTGTTATTTTGTTTTGTTTTGCTTTGCTTTCTCTCTGTCCTATTGTTGTTGTTTGCTTGATTGTTGATTAGATCGGTATTTTGTGCTTCTTTGTGAGATTGTTTCTCTTTTTTGTCTGTGTTTTTTTTGCTTTTGTTTTTGTTTGCTTGTTGCTTCTGTTTTTTCTCTCCTCACTTGTTACTAGTTGTTGTTTGTAGTTTGCATTCATCTCTGGGTGTTTGTTGTTTGCATTTTTTGGGATTAGTGGTTATTCTATTGGAGTTTTCTCCCTATATAAACAGTTTTCCCCCTTCGTTTTTACTCTCTTTCTTTTCCCTCTTACTTTTTTTCCTTTTCTCAATATCATTTTGCACTCCTTTTTTACTTCTTTATTTTTTTATCCCCTAATTCTCTTTTCTCTTGTAGTCACCTTTATTTGGGGTTATTAGTATCATGAATGCATTCATGTTCAGTGCCTTGTGCATTGTGCCTTGTTGTGTTGTATTTTGTCCCTTTAAATCAACACAGGAGAGAGAGAGCTACATAACCAGACACACGGAGAAGAGAGATCATGGGGAGACAAAGAAACAGCCCGCATATGAAAGAAAAGGAGGCATCACCAAAAAAGGAAGAAAAAGAAATGGAGGCAAGCAATATGTCTGAGAAAGAATTCAGAGAAATGGTCATAACGTCGCTGAAAAGAATGGAAGACAAATTCAATATGTATAAAAACAAGAAGAAATGAAAAATGACATTGCTGCTATAAAGAACTCAAAAGAAAGCATCAACAGTAGACTAGAAGAAGCAGAGGACCTCATCAGTGAACTAGAAGACAAGGTAGGAAAAAATACCGAAGCAGAGCAGCATCTAGAAAAAAACAACAACTAAAAAACAGGAGGAGAGCCTAAGAAAACTATGGGACAACATGAAATGAAACAACATCTGCATAATAGGGGTTCCAGAAGGAGAGAAAACTGAGAAAGGAATAGAAAACCTGTTTGAAGAAATAATGACAGAAAACTTCCCTGATATAGGGAAGAAAAAACTCACACAAATTCAAGAAGCTCACAGAGTCCCAAACAAAAAGAACCTCAAAAGACCAATGCCAAGGCACATTATAATTAAACTGGCAAACACCAATGACAAGGTAGGAATCTTAAAAGCGTCCAGAGAGAGACAGACAGTTACCTACAAAGGATCCGCCATCAGACTAGCAACTGATTTCTCAACAGAAACACATCAGGCCAGAAGGGAATAGAATGAAATATACAAAGTCATGCAAAGGAAGGGTCTGAATCCAAGAATACTGTACCCAGCAAGGCTATCAATCAAAATTGAGGGTGAAATAAGGAGCTTCACAGACAAAAAAGGACTAAGGGAGTTTATTACCACCAAACCAACAATGCAAGAAATGCTAAAGGGTCTGCTGTAAAAAGAAGAAATAGGAAGCGAAGAAAGAACACAGGCATAAAGAATAAAAATGGTGACAAACAAGTACCTATCAATAATAACTTTAAATGTAAATGGATTAAATGCCCCAATCAAAAGACATAGGGTAACTGATTGGATAACAAAACGTGACCCATATATCTGCTGTCTACAGGAAACACACCTCAGAAAAAAGGACTCACACAGACTGATGGTGAAGGGATGGAAAAGGTTTTACAGGTGAATGGAAATGAAAGAAAAGCTGGGGTAGCAATACTTATATCTGACAAATTAGATCTCAAAGTGAAGGACATAACAAGAGATAAGGAAGGCCACTTCATAATACTAAAGGGAGCAATCCAACAAGAAGAAATAACTCTGGTAAACATATACGCACCCAATGCAGGAGCACCCAAATACATAAAAAAAACTTCTGGAGGATATCAAGGGAGAGATTTACAACAATACAGTCACAGTAGGGGACTTTAATACCCCAGCATCACCAATGGATAAATCCTCTAAACAAAATATCAGCAAAGAAACATCAATCCTAAATGACTCACTAGATCAGATGGAATTAATTGACATCTTCAGAACATTTCACCCCAAAGCCACAGAATATACATTCTTCTCAAGTGCACATGGGTCATTTTCAAAGATAGACCATCTATTGGATCACAGGCAAAGTCTCTTCAAATTCAAGAAGATAGAAATCATATCAAGAATCTTCTCAGATCACAATGGCATAAAACTGGAAATCAACTACAATAAAAACAATTTAAAAAATCAAACACCTGGAGGCTAAATAGCATGCTATTAAACAATGACTGGGTTACCAGAGAGATCAAAGAAGAAATAAAAAGCATCATGGCAACAAACAACAATGAAAACACAACAATCCAAAATCTATGGGACACAGTGAAAACAGTCTTGAGAGGGAAGTTCATAGCTCTAAAAGCCTACTGCAAAACAAAAACAAAAAAAACAAGAAACAATGGTAATAAATTACCTAACCCTACAACTCAAAGAGTTAGAAAGAGAGCAACAAGAAAAGCCCAGAGTAAGCAGAAGGAAAGAAATAATAAAGATCAGAGCAGAGATAAATGACATAGAGACCAAAAAAAAAAGAAGAAGAAGAAGAAGAAGAAGAATACAAAAGATCAACAAAACCAAGAGCTGGTTCTTTGAAAGGATAAACAAGATTGCTGGACCTCTAGCCAGGCTCACCAAGAAGCAAAGAGAGAGGACCCAAATAAACAAAATCAGAAATGAAAGAGGTGAAATAACAACCAATCCCACAGAAATACAAATGATTATGAAAAAAATACTATGAATATTATGAAAAAAATTCTATTCCAACAGAAAGGACAATCTACACAAAATGGACATATTCTTAGAAAAATACAAGTTCCCAAACTCAACCAAGAAGAATGAAAAAACCTGAATATGCCAATAACTACCAAAGAAATTGAAACAGTGATCAAAAATATTCCAGCAAATGAAAGCCCTGGTCCAGATGGCTTTACAGGGGAGTTCTACCAAGCATTCAAAGAACTAAAAGCTATCCTCCTCAGACTATTCCAAAAAATTCAAGAGGAAGCCACACTTCCAAGCTCTTTCTATGAAGCCAGCATTACCCTAATCCCAAAACCAAATAAAGACACCACAAAAAAAGAGAGAGAGAGAGAGAACTACAGGCCAATATCCTTGATGAACATAGATGCTAAAATCCTCAACAAAATTCTCTCAAATCGGATTCAGCAATACATTAGAAAGATCATATACCATGATCAAGTGGGATTTATTCCAGGGATGCTAGGATGGTACAATATCCACAAATCAATAAATGTGATACATCACATAAACAAACTGAGAGACAAAAATCACATTGTCATATCAATTGATACAGAAAAAGCATTTGACAAAATCCAACATCCTTTCTTGATAAAAACGCTCAGCAAAGTGGGAATAGAGGGATCATACCTCAACATAATAAAAGCCCTACATGACAAACCTACAGCCAACATCATACTCAATGAGCAAAATCTAAACCCATTTCCCCTAAGAACAGGAACAAGAATGGAATACCTAGCCAGAGCAATCAGAAAAGAAGAAATAAAAGCCATCCAAATTGGAAAGGAAGAAGTAAAGTTCTCATTATTCCCTGATGACATGATATTTATTGTACATAGGTAACAAAAAACTCCACCAAAAAACTACTAGATTTAATAAGCAATGTAGCAGGATACAAAATCAACACAACCAAATCAGTGGTTTTTTAAACATCAATAATGAATTCTAAGAATGAGAAACTAAAATAATCCCATTTACCATTGCAACAACAACAAAAAAAGATAACTTAGGAATAAACTGAATCAACAAGGTAATGATTTGTACTCAGAAAACTACAGAACTTTGAAAAAAAGTGATAGAGGAAGATATAAGCAAGTGGAAGAATATACCATGTTTGTGGATTGGTAGAATTAACATTATTAAAATGTCCATACTACTCAAGGCAATCTATCGATTCAATACAATCCCTATCAAAATACCAACAGCATATTTCACAGATCTAGAACAAATACTCCAAAAATTTATATGGAACCAAAAGAGACCCTGAATAGCCATAGCAATCTTGAGAAAGAAGAACAAAGTTGGAAAAATCACTAGATATCAAGTTATACTACAAAGCTATCATAATCAAAACAGCCTGGAACTGGCACAAGAACAGGCACATAGATCAATGGAACAGATCAGAGACCCCAGAAATTAACACAAGCTATTATGCTCAATTAATATTTGACAAAGGAGGCAAGAACATACAATGAAGTCAAGACAGTCTCTTCAATAAATGGTGCTGGCAAAATTGGATAGGCACATGCAAAAAGATGAAACTAGAACACCAACTTACACCATGTATAAGAATAAACTCAAAATTGATAAAAGGCTTAAATGTATGTTGTGAAATCATAAAAATCCTAGAAGAAACTATAGTCAACAAAATCTTAGACATCTCTCATAGCAATACTACAGGCCCAGTGCACAAAATTTGTGCACAAGTAGGGTCCTTAGGCCTAGCTGGCGATCAGGGCCTTCCTTCCTCAGGCTGCTGGCTGCCGGCTGCCCTCTGGGGCCTTCCTTAATTCTGTGCCACCCCCTGGTGGTAAATGCACATCATAGCGAGCAATTGAACTCCCAGTCGGTTGAACTCCTGAGGGGACAATTTGCATATTAGCCTTTTATCATATAAAATGTTACAGATATATCTCCTAGGGCAAAGAAAACTAAGGAGAACATAAACAAATGGGACTACATCAAAATAAAAAGCTTCTGCACAGCAAAAGAAACCATCAACAAAATGAAAAGGGAGCCCATTGTATGGGAGACCATATTTGACAATTATACATCTGATAAAGGGTTAATATCCAAAACATATAAGAAATACATACAACAGAAGGAAGACAAACAATCCAATTGAAAAATGGGCAAAGGACCTATGCCCTAGTCAGTTTGGCTCAGTGGATAGAGAGTTAGCCTGCAGACTGAAGAGTACTGGGTTCGATTCCAGTCAAGGGCACATGTCCGTGTTGCGGGCTCAAACCCCAGTAGGGGGCATGCAGGAGGCAGCCGATCAATGATTCTCTCTCATCATTGATGTTTCTATCTCTCCCTCTCTCTTCCTCTCTGAAATCAATAAACATATATGTTTTTTTTTTTAAATGGGCAAAGGACCTAAATAGACACTTCTCCAAAGGGGACATACAGATGGCCAAGAGACATATGAAAAAATGCTCCAAGTCATTGGTTATCAGAGAGATCCACATTAAAACGGCAAAGAGGTATCACCTCACATCTTTCAGACTGGCTACCATCAACAAATCAACAATGACAAGTGGTGGTGAGGATGTGGAGAAAAAGGAAGCCCCGTACACTGCTGGTGGGAATGCAGACTGGTGCAGCCACTGTGGAAAACAGTATGGAGTTTCCTCAAAAAATTAAATATGGAGCTGCCATTTGACCCAGTGATCCCACTTCTAGGAATATATCCTAAAGAAACCTGAAATACCAATCATAAAGAATGTATGCACCCTATGTTCATAGCAGCACAATCTACAATAGCTGTGATCTGGAAACAGTCCATAGGTGCCCATCAGTAGATGAGTGGATAAAAAAGAAGTGATACATTTATACCATGGAATACTATAAGCAGTAAATAAGAAGAATATCTTACCCCTTGAGACAGCATGGAGAAACCAGAAGAGTATTATGCTAAGTGAAATAAGCCAGTCAGTGAAAGACAAGTATCACATGATCTCATTCATATGTGGAATCTAATAAACAAAATAAACTGATGAACAAAATGGATCCAGAGACACAGAAACATGGAACAGGTTTTGGAATCTCAGAGGGAAGGCTAGGGATGGTGGGTGAGTGAGAAGTGATCAAGGAACTTTTATGCATACATGCATAACCTATGGACACAGATAATGGGGTGGTAAAGACCTGGCGTGGAAGGTGGGGCCGGTCTAGAGGGGGTTAATGAGAGGAAATGGGGGACATATGTAATAATTTCAACAATAAAAAAAATTTTAAGTTAAAAATAAACAATAGAAGCAGAAGCTTATACTCAGTTTTGGCAGAATGTTGCTATGTGCAAATGCAAGCCCAGTGGATCCAGATCTCCTGATTTTAAGGTAATCTAGAAATTTTTATTTTCAGGTGAAATATACTGATTTTTACATGTTGGCAAAGATTTCACATTTGGCTATGTCAATCAAAGCAAACATGCTAAACTTGTTTGTAAAATTTGCCTTAAATATTGGTACACTTCTTAGTTGTATCCTGATCCTTTGCTGTTTCTTTACATACTCTTCTTGTACTAGCTCATCTCTTCTCATGATTTTAACTCCCACTGAGGAACTAAGACCTCATCTCCCAGTCTGGTCTCTCCTGTAACACTGAGATGCATAAACCCAATTATTTGTTGAGCATTATAATTGCATGTTTAATAAGCAATTCAATTTCCACATGTTCAAACTTGAACTCATGGTTCCCCATACATCTCCTCTACCCTCTCAGCTAGCTATAGCACCATCCTCCTCACCATTCACTCCAAGTTTCTGGGAATTAATCTGGATTTTTTGTTATTGTTCTCTGTCACTCATGGCTCTCCACAATCAAGGCCTGCCAATTACACCCATTACAATGCTTGATCTGTCCCATCCTTTTACACCCTCAACATCTCTTGCTTGACTGAACATGTTAAATTCCAGTCATCTGTTTGCCTCCAGATTAGGCATCTGAAAAATCCATTCTTCCTACGGGGCCAGAGTGATAAAGGCAAATCTGATTACTTTCCCATCTTCTTGAAACATGTCAGGGCTCCCCATTGCCTACCGTGTCAAGCCCAAGGTGGAGAGTGAGGTTTTCAGTGACCTTAACCCCCTTGTCTAGTACTGCCCAATAACTTGTAGCACCCCATACACCACCAGGCTTTCTGTGTCCTTGACTCTGCTCTTTCTGTCCTGTCTTCCCACATTCTTCCTAGTGCCCTCTAATTCTTACATTCAAATTGCATCTCTCTCTGGGAACCCTTTCCTGAATTTCCAGTTTGGGCCAAGAGGCCAAGAAGCCTTCACCTGGGCACCCATAACCAATGTGTTTGTATGTTACAGTTCTTCCTATATCACATTGTAATGGTGTACATAGGTGGGTGTTTTCTCTCTTCAGCCAGCAAGCTGCCCTGGGATAGAAATCATACCCTGATTCATTTGTGTCCTCTGCTTCCACCTTAGCATCTAATACAATTATTGGCACATGGCAATGACTCAATAAATATCACTATACAAAACTGAACTAATACCTCAGTTGAGGAAATGGGAGCACTAGTCATGGCACTTGGCAATAATAAGGGGTCAGAAAGAAGTATGAGATTCTGCACCAGACTTCAGAGGAGTTTTATGTATATGTATAGTTGTAAAACCATAAGAAGAAAACAGCTAAGTGGTAGTACACTGAAATCCCAGAAGATAGGGTTATAGCCTCAGCAGAGATGAATGCAATCTTGGGCTGTAGTAGTTGTATCCTGGTGTCTAGTTTAGAGGAGAAAATCATCCTACCATTCTCTATCCTGGTCACCTACATCCTAAATGCCGTGTCCAGGTCTGGGTGCCTCATGCTTGCATGGCCACCTGAGCCATGAAGACCAGCATCGTGAGAGCCCAAAACCATGTCACGGAAGGGGATGTTAGAGAAGTGGGGCTGTTTGGTCTCAAACCAGAAAGTACTGTATTTGTGGACACCTTAGAGAAATATTGAAACATTGGAAGGACCCTCATTTGAAAGAAAAGTATCTACCTCATGAGGCACCAGAGAATAAAACTGGGACAAATAAATAAAAAGCAACATGGAAGCAAATGACAATCTCATGTCAGAGACAGTTGTCTAGGTATCAGGTCTGTCCAGAGAGAAATAAACTGCTTCACAGAGTAATAAACTCCATCCCTGTGACTATGTGGGGAGCACCCAAGCATTTAGCTGCCCAGGCAGTTTCAGAATTGCCTGGACTGGATGCCAGTAGATGACCTTCCGGTACTAAAATTCTGTAGGACTAGCGAAACCATCTTTCTTTCCTAAGGGGACACTTAAAGTTCTTTTCTCAAGTGAAGATGTGGAGAGATAAGAGCTGTCATTTGATTCCAGCAATTCAGAGACCTTCATGTCACTGCTCCTTCCTCTTGAAAGACTTCATAGTCAGCACTCTTGGTGTTCCCCAGACACATCCTCCTACTTTCCTTAGACTTGGATCTCTATCCACAATACATCCTTCAATCATTCACAGTGTGCTGGTCCCCCACTTCCTATGGGCTGTAGTAGGAGTTTGAGGAACTTCCTAGGAACCAGGGGTGACTCTGTAAGGCCACAGAAGTGTAAATGACTATCCTATGACAAAAGGTTGGATTATTCTGCATCAGTGCCTCTGCTGCTTGGAACAGGTGGAAGGGGATTTCTTAACAGAGATATCAGCATGTTCTTCTAAGTTAAAACCCTCCCATAAGACAGAGGAAGTTTGGATTGCCCCACTCTTAAAAATACAAGAATAAGAGACAAGGTATAAAAATAAAAGAGAATATGTCAGTACAGCAGGACTTGGAGTTGACCCCTCAGAAGTAATCCAGATCTGTAGATAAAGTTCTGTTACACAAGAATTTTACTGGAACCTGGAGCCGGGCAATTTCTTCCTGGTTGTGCTTCCCATTGTCCTGTCTATTTTCTCTTGGGAAAACTCACCATCCCCTGGAATCCTGCAGTTGGTCCTGAAGGGAGAGAACAACCCCAAGGAATAGTGGGCCCAGGAACAGAAGGAACCTGGCCCCTGGGGCTTAATCATAGAGGGTGGATTCCCCAAATGCTCCTCCTGCCTAGCCTGGATTCTAGTCTGCTCCTTCTACCTGGTCATCATGGACACTCCTGACTCCTTTGTTCCATGGCCATCACCAACCCTGTGTCATCCATGTTCTCTAGCCCTGTTTTCACTACGAGACCCTGAACTGCTGCTGTGAAAATTTTGGGAATCCGCAGACCAGCTGAGCCAGCTTTCTACAGCCCTCATGTTTTTGCACTAGTTGTTTCCATCTAATCACTCAGCATAGCCCTAATCCCCCTCCTAGAGGACCTCACCTCCCACTTTAATAATATATCAACTTTTCCATTTGCAGTCACCTGCCCTTCAGACTATCCCCTGTTTACAGAGCGAGTATTTCTCTCAGATGTAGGAAGAAACTGTTCCCAAGCTCTCGATTTAGATTCCTCCTTTCTGCTTGCCCCTTCAATCCTCCTCCTCCTCAATTCTGACTTCTGTCTTCAAACCCAGTTCTGTATCCCTAAGTGCCTACAGGACCCATGTGCTGAGTGTCATCACATCACCAAGTCCCCTGACCCTATGTGCACCAAACAGAACTTTTCATTCATCAGAACCATCATCCAACATCACCATCACCAACCCATGTGCTCACATTCTCCCTTCGCTCAGAGCCATCTGGTCACCATGAAGTGATGAGTGTGAGAGAAATGCCAGGAGCACAGCAGAGCTGTGGCTCCTCATGGTTCAGGCCCAGAACCACAGGCAGCAGCTGCTTCCTTCCAGACTTCTGGTAATTGACAAAAATTAAAAGGCTAATTTGAGTCAGTATGCAGGGTGAGGCAAAAGTAGGTTTATAGTTGTGAGTACCCAAAACACTCTTGTTTTATTAATTATTGTATTATTTTCCATGCAAATAATTATAAACCTATTCTTGCCCCACCCTGTAATTTTGGTATTCTTTTACGAACAAAATGCATTCTAAACTTGTATACCAGTTCAACCCAGCTTTAGAGCCAGTGTTCTTTCTGAAATAGCTTTCTGAGACTTCCCACCAGAATTTAAAACAGATCTTGGGACATAACCTGCACTCAAATATTTGTGAAATGAACAAATGAATGAATGACTAAATTTGACATCAAAAGTTTTTAAAACAAACAGGTTCAAAGTTTAATTTTATGAGGAGATTTCCAGTCTGTGAAATTTAAATATAAATAATCTTATGGGAAATATTTCTTTATGAGCAGAGGCAATGAATAAATTTTGATTAGACTTAAACTTTTTTTTACAACTACAATAGTTTAGGAATTTTCTGGTCTGTCACAGGGATTGTTAGGATTGGGTCTAACCCATTTGGTAAACTCAGGGATTACTAATCAGCACGTTTTTATTTAGCCCTTGTTAACTGCTCATTTGGCAAAATGCCAACATTGCTAATCACATCCTGGATTCCTAAATCTCTGTTTTTAACAAGAGCCTTCATTTCTTGGGCTAAGTTGTTCCAAAGTATTTAATAACTGAGGCATAAAGAATAAGTTTTCAGAGGGACAATTTCCTGACCAGGTGACTGGAAGAGTGTAGCTGTCAGTAGTAGTGTTTTATGTGGTCTAGCAGCCAGATTCTGATGACAAAAAGGAGGCATTGCCTGAAGTTGTAGTTTGGAAAAAACTGAAGCTCCATGTTTTCTCAGTCACTTGTATCAGTGGTTGTCAAACTCTGTTCATTTTGCAGTTGCTGATGCCAATGTGGGCCAGTGAAACTGGTTTCAAACTGTCTTAATAAAAAAATAATAAAAACATCTCATTATTTTTCTCCTCACTTAACCTAATAATAAGTCCATGTTGTAAATTTTCATTTTAAAATATCTACTAATAAATACCGCTTTATTAGTTTCATATGTTAGGATTCCTGTGAGGTTTCACTTTTAAAAAGCCTCTTCCATTAAAAAGGTTGAAAACTGCTGAAAGGTCAACACAATGGAGGTCGTTTGCTTAGGGAAAAGCAAGATTCCCTGCCTTGGAGAGAAATTTTAAGGGTTAATAGAAATTTGGGAAAGCATTTAGCACAGTGCTTGGTACAAAGGTTAATAAAGTTTATATGAAGAAAGGGAAAGAAGGAAGGAAGGAAGAAAGGAAGGAAGGAAGGGAGGAAGGAAGGAAGGAAGGGAGGGAGGGAGGGAGGGAGGGAGGGAGGGAGGAAGGAAGGAAGGAAGGAAGGAAGGAAGGAAGGAAGGAAGGAAGGAAGGGACTTAAAAGCAGGTGTCAGATATCTTTGGTTTGCCTCTCTAGCTTCTCCACCCTACTGTCAGTCTGGAGGCTTACCTACAGGGGCACATCAACAAAACTCCCCTCTTGCCTTCAGTTCATTTTGGCCAATAGGAAGCCCTAGTGGGAGTCTGGAAGGTGGAAAAAAGGGGAGGTCAGGGTATTTACTTCCCTGACCCTCCCTTAGGCTGGTTGTGTTTCTGCACCAAGCTCACTGAGCAGCCTCCTCTACACACACTGTCTTCTGGGTTCTGATATCAACATTCTCCCATGGTCTCTTTGGGACTAGGTGGTGTGTGATATTGTGATTTATAATAAATATATATTTGGTCTTCCTCTGTTCCTGACACAGAACTCCTAAAACCCTTGGAATCCCTTAATTATTGAGAAAAATAAAGGTATCTTTGGTTATGTTAATGAATTTACTTTTGGAAAACCCATATGTAGTCTAAGAATGGGGGCTGGTTGGCAGGGAAACCAACCAAGTGATGGGAGGCTTGACCTCCTGGGAGGGGAGAGGGGCTGTAAATTTAGTTCAATCTCTAATGACCAATGATTTCATCAAGCATACCTATGTAATGAAGCCTCCACAAAAACCCAAGGGATGGGGTAAGAGAGCTTCTAGCCAGAGAACCAGAGTGCTTCAACCTGCCATGGTGCCAGGCCCCAAACTCCACAGGGACAGAAGCTCCTTTGTTTAGAACCTCATCCTATGTATTTCTCATCTTACTGTTGATTTGCATCCTTTAATAACCTTATTATCAACCTGTAATTAATTAATAAACTGATTTCCTGAATCCTGTGAGCCATTCCAGCAAATTAATCAAACCAAGGAATGGGTCTTGAGAACCTCTGATTTATAACCAGTCAGTAAAAACACAGGTAAGAACCTGGACTTGGGATTGGCATCTGAAGGAAGGATATTGTTGGGGACTGAGCACCAATGGATTTGATGCTATATCTGGGCAGATAGTGTCAGAATTGAGTTAAATTGTAGGACACCCAGCTATATCTGAGGATTGCTTAGTGGTGTGTGTGGGGGGGGAAGCCCCACACATTGGAAATGGTATCAGATCCTAAGTAACAGCTCCACTGCTATTAACTCCATGTCATTGCACTATCCCTTGCAGCTCCCCTGTGTCCTGCCCTCACTTTTGTAAATAGATACCTTGTAAATGAATTCTTGATGAATGATTCTAACTAGGGATTACCATTTGTTCCTGTTGAACCTCAATGATATAGTGAGTGGATGCATATCCCCAAAATAATTGTTACCTACACACACACACACACACACACACACACACACACACACACACACACACTTTATATCTTCAGAGGAAGCTCTCTGGAGACCTCCAGCTGGGTTTGGCCATTGGGAGTCACCATCAAGAGATCTAATGGGTTATTTATTCCTTTCCAGACTTTGCTTTGGCAATTGTATTACTCTAACCACAGCTCCATACTAGGATCCCAGCCTCACCACCACCCACACTGGCCTCAGACACCACCCTGAACACTACAGCCACACTGGCAAAAGACCTTCTACTTCATCTGCAGATCCACAGACACTGTGACTCCAACCTCCTCATATGTAGGCTCCTGTGGGTCCTGGAGTGCTCCCCTCTCCAACCAGCCCACAGCGTTGGTCCCAGGCACCATGCGCCCTGCCAGTGAGTCCCCACCCACCAAGCCCACTGCATTGGCCCCAGTCCTGTGCATCCTGCAGGCAAGCCTCTGACTGTGCTCCCCTACTGCCAAGACCACAGTATGAGCCCAGGGCCACATACATTCCACCTACGAGCCTGGGACAACACCCCCCCACCTGCCGAGCCCAAGGCATCAGCTTCAGCCATAGTGTGTCTCAGCGTCTGGACACTTCTGTGAGAGCAAAAATGGGGAGACAGCATAACAACCAAGAAAGGGAAAGAAAAGGAGGAGTAGCCATAAAAGGAACTAAATGAAACAGAGGCATGCTATATGTCACAAAAAGAATCCAGAATAAGGGTCATACAGTTCCTAAACTGTCTGGATGAGAAAATAAAAAACTTATGTAAGAAGACACTGGGGAGTGAGGGCATGTATGGGAGTGGGGTGGGGAGGGACAATGGGAAGATATATACACATGTAATACCTTAATCAATAAAAAATAAAAAAATGGAAAAAAAGCATCAAGTGAAAATAAAAAGTGATATAGCTACAATAAAAAAGACTATGGACGGTTTCAATAGTAGACTATAAGAAGCAGAGGACCAAATTAGAAAATTAGAAGACAGGGCAGAGAAACACACCCACTCTGAACAGCAATTGGAGAAGAAAATTAGAAAGCAGGAGGAGAGCCTAAGGGAGCTTTGGGACAACATGAAATGAAGTAACATATATATAACTAGAGGCCTGATGCACAAAATTTGTGCAAGAGTAGGCCTTCCTTCCCCTGGCCTCCAGCACCAGCTTCCCTCTGGAACCTGGGACCTGGGCTTGCTTCCCTCTGGCCACCCACAGGCACCTGGGACCTGGGCTGGCTTCCCTTCAGCTGCCCACAGGCACCTGGGACCTGGGCTTCCCTGGCAGCCACGGCTTTGTCCAGAAAGGTATCCAGAAGGATGTCTGGTCTAATTAGCATATTACCCTTTTATTATTATAGATAGGGGTGCCAGCATGACAAGAAGAGGAGCAAGAATTAGAAAACCTATTTGAAGAAATAATGACATAAAACTTCCCTGATATAGAAAAGAAAGAAGTCACACAAGCACAGAGAGTCCCAAACAAGAAGAACCCCAAGAAGCAACCAAGATGGCAACATAGGTAAACACTTGAACTTGCTGCCTCACACAACGACTTAAAAACTACAACTAGAAGACAAAACAGATATCATCCAGAACCACGGGAAGGCTTGCTGAGTGGAATTTATACAACTAGAAGAAAAGAGAAAAGCACACTGAGACAGGGAGGAGGTGCGGAGGTGTGGAAGTGAGGTGCAGAGGTATGGAGGCATGCACAGAAGAGGGCTGGCAACTGAGTATGCTGTTGTTTTTTTCAATAGGGAGGGAGATACAAGCTCCCGACTACTCTGAACTCCAGTTCTGGGCGAGACTCTGGGGACCCAGACTCATACGGGGAGAAACTGGACTGTCTGGCATTGGGCTGGAACACGGAGGGGCTTTCTCTCAGAGGTGCTTGCAGCAATCATTGTTCCTGCATGGTGCCGTGAGACACAGAGACCCGGGGGCCTCTTCGGAGCAGAGCTGACGGTCAGCCATTGCTGTTTGCTCTGCCCTGGTGATTCCCTGAGACCCCGTCCCACCCAGTTTACAACCCCACCCAAGCTGTGCACAGAGGCTTTTGCATATGAATGGCCTGACCTTTTGCAATCTAAAACCTAACATACTGCATCTGGGTCAGAGAGCCCCAGAGCCTCCAAAAGAAGGCCCAAAGCTGGACAGCAGCTTGCATTACTTCACAGCTGGGCCTCAGCTGGGCACATCCAAACCCCAAACAAAGAGGAGGAATCTGAAGCTCTCTCTGTAGCTCCTGCTGGGTGGCCTCAGGCAGTGGCTGACTTTGCACCTCCTTGGAGATCCAAGAGTCAGAGTACCCAATGGTCAGAGTGAGACTATCCAGATTACAACTCTTCACATCATATAAGAGACACACTCAGGGGCAGACTCAGTGAGCGCCAAAGCCCCACTGAAGCAAGTCTTGCCCCATAAGGGTGTCTCCAGCACATGATTTCTCCCACCATACACACAACAGATCCTCACAGCCAATTGTCCTGGAGGTCAATTCCTCCCAGTGATACCAACAGCAATCAAGGCTTAACTACAACAAGACTGTGCACACAGCCCACAAAGGCATGCACCAAGAGTGTCCACCTCAAGTAATTAGGGAGACTGAGACACTGGGCCCTATAGGACACCTAGCACACAAAGCCACTCTATTAACATAGGGAAGCAGCCAAAATGCAGAGACAAAAAAACAAACAAACAGGTCACAAATGAAAGAAATGGAGGAAAGCAAACTACTGGATATAGAGTTCAAAATCACGGTTATAAGGTTACTCAAGAATCTTCTAGAAACCTCTGATAAATTTAGTGAGACCCTTAAGGATATGAAAAAGGACCAACTAGAAATTAAGCATACACTGACTGAAATAAAGAATAATATACAGAGATCCAACAGCAGACTAGAGGATACCAAGAATCAAATCAAAGATTTGAAATATGAAGAAGCCAAAAAACAACCAACCAGAAAAGCAAAAAGAAAAAAGAATCCAAAAATATGAAGATAGTGTAAGGAGCCTCTGGGACAACTTTAAGAGTACCAACATCCAAATTATGGGGGTGCCAGAAGAAGAGAGAGAGAAAGATACTGAAAACCTATTTGAAAAATAATGACAGAAAACTTCCCCTGCCTGATTAAAGAAATAGACTTACAAGTCCAGGAAGCACAGAGAACCCCAAACAAAAGGAATCCAAAGAGGACCACACCAAGACACATCATAATGAAAATGACAAGAGCAAAAGACAAAGAGAGAATATTAAAAGCAGCAAGAGAAAAACAGTTAGTTACCTACAAGGGAGTACCCATATGATTGTCAGCTGATTTCTCAACAGAAACTATGCAGGCCAGAAGAGAGTGGCAAGAAATATTCGAAGTGATGAATAGCAAGAACCTACAACCAAGATTACTCTACCCAGCAAAGCTATCATTTAGAATTGAAGGTCAGATAAAGAGCTTCACAGATAAGAAAAAGCTAAAGGAGTTCATCACCGCCAAACCAGTATTATATGAAATGCTGAAAGGTATTCTTTAAGAAGAGGAAGAAGAAGAAAAAGGTAAAGATAAAAATTATGAACAACAAAGTGACAACAAATACATACCTATCAACAAGTGAATCTAAAAATCAAGTGAATAAAAAGTCTGATGAACAGAATAAACTGGTGAATATAATAGGAAGGGAGTGGACTGACAATTCTTGGGAGGCAGAGGGTGTGGGGGGGTGCGGAAAGAGACTGGACAAAAATCGTACACCTATGGATGAGGACAGTGTGGGTGGGGGGGTGGGGGTAAGGACAGAGGATGGGGTGGGAACCAGGTGGAGGGGAGCTATGGGGGAAAAAAGATGAACAACTGTAATAATCTGAACAATAAAGATTTATTAAAAATAAAATAATTTAAATGACTGAAAGGAAATACAAAAATAAAAAAGGATGAACCCCAAAAGACCCACACTAAGACACGTCATAAATAGCAAACATTAATGACAAAGAAAGAATTTTAAGAGCTGCAAGAAAGAGACAGAAAGTTACCTACAAGGGAACTACCATTAGACTATCAAATGATTTCTCAACAGAAATGCATGAGGCCAGAATGAAATGGAATGAAGTATACAAAGTGATGCAAAACAAGGGGCTGAATCCAAGAATACTCTATCCAGCAAGGCTATCATTCAAAACAGGAGTTTCACAGACAAAAAAAAAAAAAAAAAAAACTAAGGGAGTTTATTACTATCAAGCCAGCAATGCAAGAAATGTTAAAGGGACTGTTGTAAAAAGAATAAATAGAAAGGGAAGAGAGAAACCAAGATGGCGGCATAGGTAAGCACCTAAACTGCTGCCTCGCACAACAATTTCAAAACTACAACTAAAAGACAGAACGGACACCATCCAGAACCACAGGAAAGCTGGCTGAGTGAAAATTCTACAACTAGAAGGAAAGAGAAAAGCTCACAGAGAATTGGAGGTACGGCAAAGGGTCTTTGTGCGCGCAGAGAGGAAGGGCGGCTGAGAGCCTGGCTGACTTTCTCTGGCGGAAGGGGGAAGGAAGCCCCCGACCGCACTGAACCCCAGTTCTGACTGCACTGAACCCCAGTCCCAGGTGAAACCCCGTGGACCCAGGCTCATACAGGGGGAGTCTGGACTGTCAGGTAGAGAGAAAGGCACCCGGAGACTCAGAGACCCGGGGGAGACCCGGGGGAGACCCGGGGGAGCCCCAGCAGGCAGGGGTCTGGAGGAGCGCACGCCAGTGTGCACAAAGGCTGCGGAGGGTGCCACAGGCTTTTTCTAGTGGAAGGGAGTCAGAAGCTCCTGACTGCACTGAGCCCCAGTTCTGACTGCACTGAACCCCAGTTCCAGGTGAGCCCCTGGGAATCCACGCTCTTGTGGGGGGAATCTGGACTCTTGGGTGGAGACTCAGGAGCCGGGGAAGGCAGAGGTCTGCAGGCGTGCACATGCCCAAGGGCAAGGCTGACTGGAAGCCAAGACTGTCTGCTCCGCCCTGAGAGTCCACCCCATCCAAGCTGAGCACAGAGGCTATTGCAATTTTGCAAGTCTAATCCTATAAGGCTGTCTCCAGCACCAAACTTCTCCCAGCATAGACACAGCTGATCCTTACAGCCAACTGGCCTGGAAGTCAATTCCTCCCAGTGATACCAACAACAATCAAGACTTAACTACAACAAGGCTGTACACACAGTCCACAAAGGGGTGCACCAAGAGTGTCCACCTCAGGTTAACTGGGGAGGCCGACCCACTGGGCCATATAGGAAACCTAGCACACAAATCTACCCTACCAACTCAGGGAAGCAGTGAAAATGCGGCGTCAAAGGAACAGATCACAAACGAAAGAAATGGAAAAAAACAAATGACTGGATATAGAATTCAAAACCACGGTTATAAGGCTTTTCAAGAATATCCTAGAAAAGGCCGATAAATATAACGAGACCCTCGAAGATATGAAAAAGGACCAACTAGAAATTAAACATACACTGACTGAAATAAAAAATATTATACAGAGACCCAACAACAGACTAGAGGAACACAAGAATCAAGTCAAAGAATTGATATACAAAGAAGCAAAACACTCAACCGAAAAAGCAAAAAGAAAAAAAAATCCAAAAAGTTGAAGATAGTGTAAGAAGACTCTGGGACAACTTCAAGCGTACCAACATCAGAATTATGGGGGTGCCAGAAGAAGAGAGAGAGCAAGATACTGAAAACCTATTTGAAGAAATAATGACCAAAAACTTCCCCCACCTGGTGAAAGAAATAGACTTACAAGTCCAGGAAGCGCACAGAACCCCAAACAAAAGGAATCCAAAGAGGACCACACCAAGACACATCATAATTAAAATGCCAAGAGCAAAAGACAAAGAGATAATCTTAAAAGCAGCAAGAGAAAAACAGTTAATTACCTACAAGGGAGCACCCATATGACTGTCAGCTGATTTCTCAACAGAAACTATGCAGGCCAAACGGGAGTGGCAAGAAATATTCAAAGTGATGAATAGCAAGAACCTACAACCAAGATTACTCTACCCAGCAAAGCTATCATTCAGAATTGAAGGGCAGATAAAGAGCTTCACAGATAAGAAAAAGCTAAAGGAGTTCATCACCACCAAACCAGTATTATATGAAATGCTGAAAGGTATTCTTAAAGAAGAGGAAGAAGAAAAAAGTAAAGATAAAAATTATGAACAACAAATACATATCTATCAACAAGTGAACCTAAAAATCAAGTGAATTAAAAACCTGAGGAACAGAATAATCTGGTGAATATAATAGAATCAGGGGCATAGAAAGGGAGTGGACTGATAATTCTCAGGGGGAAAGGGGTAGTGGGGGGTTCAGGAAGAGACTGGACAAAAATCATACACCCATGGATGAGGACAGTGGGGGAGAGGTAAGGGCAGAAGGTGGGGTGGGAACTGGGTGGAGGGGAGCTATGGGGGAAAAAAGGAGAAACAATTGTAATAATCTGAATAAAGATTTATTTTTTAAAAAATAGAAAGGGAAGAAGGAACACAGGCACAAAAAATAAAAATGGCTACAAACAAGTACCTATCAATTATAACTTTAAATGTAAACAGACTAAATGCTCCAATCAAAAGACAGAGTGGCTGAATGGATAAAAAAACATGACCCATATATATGCTGTCTACAAGAGACCCACCTCAGAACAAGGGACTCAGACAGAATGAAAATGAAGGGATGGAAAAATATCTTTCAGGCAAATGGAAATGAAAAAAAAAGCTGGGGTATCAATACTTATATCTGACAAAATAGACCTCAAAGTGAAGGTTATAACAACAGATAAGGAGGGCCACTTTGTAATAATAAATGGATCAATACAACAAGAGGATATAACTCTGGTAAACATATATGCTCCCAATGCAGGAACACCCAAATACATTTAAAAAAAACTTCCAGAAGATCCCAAAGGAGAGATTGACTATAATAGTACAATCATAGTACGGGACTTTAATACCCCATTGACATCACTGGATAAATCCTCTAGACAAAAAATTAGCAAATAAATAGCAATCCTCAATGACTCACTAGATCAGATGGACTTAATTGACATCTTCAGAACATTTCACCCCAAAGCCACAGAATATACCTTCTTCTCAAGTGCACATGGGACATTTTCAAAGATAGACCACATATTGGGACACAGGCAAAGTCTCTCCAAATTCAAGAAGATTGAAGTCATATCAGGCTTCTTCTCAAATCACAATGGCATAAAATTAGAAATCAACTACAATAAAAACAATTAAAAAACCTCAAACACTTGAAGGCTAAATAGCATGCTATTGAACAATGACTGGGTTACCAAAGAGTTCAAAGAAGAATTTAAAAATATCTTGGAAACAAATGACAATGAAAACACAACAATCCAAAACCTATGGGACACAGTGAAAGCAGTCCTGAGAGGGAAGTTCATAGCACTACAGGCCCACCGCAAAAAAATAAAAAAATAATAATAAATAAATAAAAGAAAGAAAGAAAAGAGAAAAGAAAAACTGGTAACAAGTTATCTAACCCAACAATTTAAAGAACTAAAAAGAGTATGACAAAAAAGCCTAGAGTCAGTAGAGGGAAGGAAATAATAAATATCAGAGCAGAAATAAATGACATAGAGACCAAAATACAATGTAAAGATCAATAGAACCAAGAGCTGATTGTTTGAAAGGACAGAGAGGATTGATGAACCTCTAGCTAGGCTCACCAAGAATCAAAGAGAGAGGACTCAAATAAACAAAATCAGAAATGAAAGGGCGAAGTAACAAGAGACCTAACAGAAATACAAAGGATTGTAAAAAAAAAAATACATGAACAACTCTATTCCAACATACTAGAAGAAATAGACATATTCCTAGAAAAATACCATCTTCCAAAATTCAATCAGGAAGAATTAAAAAATCTGCATAGGCTGATAACCATGCAGGAAATTGAAGCAGTAATCAAAAAACTTCCAGCAAACAAAAGCCCAGGGCTTCACAGGGGCATTTTACTAAACATTCAAAAGAAGAACTAAAACCTATCCTCCTCAGACTATTCCAAAAAAATTCAAGAGGAAGGAATACTTCCAAGCTCTTTTTATGTAGCCAGCATTACCCTAATCCCCAAACCAGATAAAGACACTACAAAAAAAGAGAATTACAGGCCAATACCTCTGATGAATATAGATGATAAAATCCTCAACAAAATTCTAGCAAATTGGATCGGGCATTACATTAAAAACATCATACACCATGACCAAGTGGGATTTATTCCCAAGATGCAAGGATGGTACAATATCCGCAAATCAATAAGTGTGATAAATCACATAAACAAACTGAGAGATAGAAATCACATAGTCATATCAATTGATGAGGAAAAAGCATTTGACAAAAATCCAACATCCATTCTTGATAAAAACCCTCAGCAAAGTGGGAATAGAGAGATCATACCTCAACATAATAAAAGCCTTATATGACAAATCTACAGCCAACATCATACTCAATGGGCAAAAACTAAAACCATTTTTCCTAAGAACAGGAACAAGACAGGGATGGCCACTTTCACCACTCCTGTTTGACATAGTACTGGAAGTGCTAGCCATTGCAATCAGATAAGAAGAAGAAATAAAAGGCATCCTTTTTTTTTTGGAAAAAAGAAGTAAAACTGTAATTATTCACAGATGACATGATATTGTATATAGAAAACCCTAAAGACACCATCAAAAAACTACTAGATTTAATACATGAATTTGGCAATGTAGCAGGATACAAAATTAACACCCAGAAATCCATGGCTTTTTTATATACCAACTAGGGGCTCAGCACATGAATTTGTGCACCTTGAAAGGAACTGTGGACTGCGAGGCTGCAGTAGCCACAGAGGCAGGTCTCAGCCCATCCTTCACACCCCTGTCTGGCCCCTTCCCCTACGGACCCTGGTCCCCTCTCTGCCAGCAGACCTACTCCCCCACGGCTGCTACCATGCACTGATAGCACTGGCCCTGCTCACACCCACTGACAGTGGGGAGCAGTTAGGGCCAGTGCCAGCAGTGGGTGTGAGTGGGGCCAGCACTGTCAATGGGTGTGAGTGGTGGCTCCAGCACCAGCCATGGGTGCGAGCTGGGCCAGCGCCAGCAGCAGGTGTGAGCGCCGGGCGGGACTGCAGCACACAGGAGCAAAGAATTTTCAGTAACCACCAGAGACTCACCCAGATGACAGTGACTGGTGCCCTGCCTTCGTCTGGCACCCCCCACTCACTTGCTTCACCCTTCCTCTGCGGCCGATGCCCACCATGTTCCACACTCTGCTGCCTGCTCCCAACACTTGCCATGTTCTGCTCACGCGCCCCCTGGTGGTCAGTGCACATCATAGCGACCAGTTGTTCAGTTGTTCCACCGTACAGTCTATTTGCATATTAGGGTTTTATATATATAGATAATGAACTATAGAGAATCTTTTAAAAAATCCCATTTACCACTGCAACAAAAAAAATAAGATACCTAGGAATAAATTTAACCAAAGGACCTGTACTCAGAAAATTACAGAATACTGAAAAAACGAAAACATAAACAAATGGGAGAATATACTGTGGTCATGGATTGGTAGAATCAACATCATTAAAATGTCCATACTGCCGAAACCGGTTTGGCTCAGTGGATAGAGCGTCGGCCTGTGGACTGAAAGGTCCCGGGTTCGATTCCGGTCAAGGGCATGTACCTTGGTTGCGGGCACATCCCCAGTGGGAGGTGTGCAGGAGGCAGCTGATCGATGTTTCTCTCTCATCGATGTTTCTAGCTCTCTATCTCTCTCCCTTCCTCTCTGTGAAATATCAATAAAATATATAAAATGTCCATACTACCCAAAGCAATCTACATTAAAATGTATAGATTCAATGCAATCCCCATTAAAATACCAATGGCATACTTCAAAGACCTAAAACAAACTCTCCAAAAATTCATCTAGAATAAAAAAAGACCCTGAATAGCTGCAGCAATCTTGAGAAAGAAGAACAAAGTTGGAGGGATCACAATACTAGATATCAAACTATACTATAAAGCCACTGTTCTCAAAACTGCCTGGTACTGGCACAAGGACAGACATATAGACAATGGAACTGAACAGAGAACCCAAAGATCAACCCAAGCCACTATGCTCAATTAATATTTGACAAAGGAGGCAAGAGCATACAATGGAGTCAAGACAGTCTCTTCAATAAATGGTGTTGGGAAAATTGGACAGATACATGCAAAAAAATGAAATTAGACCACCGACTTACACCATACATAAAAATAAACTCAAAATGGATCAAGGACTTAAACATAAGACAGGAAACAATAAAAAGCTTAGAAGAAGCCATAGGCAGTAAAATAGAAGACATATGTCATAGCAATATTTTTATTGATACTGCTCCTAGGGCAATGGAAACTAAGGAGAAAATAAACAAATGGGACTACATCAAAATAAAAAGCTTCTGCACAGCAAAAGAAACCATCAACAAAACAACAAGAAAGCCCACTGCATGGGAGAACATATTTGCCAATGTTATCTCCAATAAGGGTTTAATCTCCAAAATTTACAGGGAACTCATACACCTTAACAAAAGGAAGATAAACAATCCAATCAAAAAATGGGTGAAGGACATAAATAGACACTTTTTGAAAGAGGACATACTGAAGGCCAAGAGTCATATGGAAACATGCTCAAAGTCACTAATCATCTGAGAGATGCAATCCAAACGACAATGTGGTATCATCTCACACCTGTCAGAATGGCTATCATCAACACATTAACAAATGACAAGTGCTGGCGAGGATGTAGAGAAAAAGGAATCTTGTGCACTGCTGGTGAGAATGCAGACTGGTGCAGCCACTGTAGAAAACAATATGGCGTTTCCTCAAAATATTAAAAATGGAACTTCCATTTGACCCAATGATCTCATTTCTAGGAATATATACCAAGAAATAGAAATACCAATCAGAAAGGATATATGCACCCCTATGTTCATAGCAGCACAATTTACCATAGCTAAGATTTGGAAACAGCCTAAGTGCCCCTCAGCAGATGAGTGGATTAGAAAACTGTGGTACATTACACAATGGAATACTATGCTGCTGTAAAAAAGAAGTAAGTCTTACCATTTGCAACAGCATGGATGGAACTGGAGAGCGTTATGCTAAGCAAAATAAGCCAGTCAGAGAAAGATAAATATCACATGACCTCACTCATTTGTGGAATATAATGAACAACGTAAACTGATGAACAAAAATAGAGCCAGAGTCATAGAAGCATCAAATAGACTGTCCAACCTATGATGGAAGGCGGGGGCGAGGAGGTAAGAGATCAACCAAAGGACTTGTATGCATGCCTATGAGCATAACCCATTGATACAGACAGTAGCGGGGTGAGGGCTTGTGCTTGGGGGTGGGGGTGGCAGGGGAGAGGTCAATGGGGGAAAAAGGAGATCATGTAATACTTTAAACAATAAAGAATTTTTTTAAAAAGACGTCTTAGTAAAGCTATGATATTGTTTAAATTCCGATAAGCAGCAAAGACAAATATTTGCTTTTATCCACTCTTCCTCTCTCAAGATAGTAAAGTTCACAGAGCAGAAAAAAACAACAAAAAAAAAACAATGCATTCATTCATTCTTTGTTCACTACACGGGGTGTTCAGTCAGAGAGGGAGCAAGATGACTGCAGAAAAGTTAAAAACTTGCATCCAGAGTCAGGAACTGCATAATGAATTCCTAACATGTAGCAAACAACAATGTACATCTTCAACTATAGACTGTGTTTACTAGTATATGAAAGGACATCTCATAGATTTAAGCTCCAAAAGGACCATAACCAATAACATTTCAGTCTTGAAAATTCATTGTCAACGACCTCCATGGAAGGTAGTAGGAGCTTCTCAGTTTGGAATTTGGGGGATAGGGAACTGAGAAATAAAAAGGAGCAACCGAAGCATACATTATGGCCCTATGGTCCATGGCTCCTAAGTCATTGTTAGTGAGAAAAACTGTTCTGTACTTAACAAATTTCAGAGAACACAGGCCTGTCTCTCCTGATTGCCACCACTTTACAAGTCAATGCAATGCGACATTTATTGAAAGCCCATTCTGTATGAGGCACTGCATGATGGATGAAAATATAAATGAGCATGGCAGATGAATACACAGATGAATCTGAATCAAAGCAGACTATGATAGTCACACAAGTAAACCTCTCATGTAGTGTAATAAACAGGAGTGACTTGGGAGCGTGGCGATGGTCCTATTGCATCCTTTTACCTAATGTTAACTCCTCATGCTGCAGTTTAAATCCAGTTCCATTTCATTTCTGAGAAGAGATAGATAGCAGTTATTCATATCATTTGTGTAATTGCATCTCAACGTTTAATTTAATGATGACTTCACCTCTCTGCTCTAAATCCTCCCTGCCAATCCACCTTCATTATCCCAATTCCAGGTCATCCATTCTACAAGCATATTTCTTTGGGACATCCAGAGAGGCATTCAAAGCTTTGATTTGGAGGTGCCCATGTTTCTGGGTGATAGAGGGATAATGACCAGAGCTCATTACAGCTCCTCATTGCAGGAGCACTTCCTAATCTATCACCCATCGACACAGAGAAAACAGTAGTACTTTTAGGCTCCCACTGGGCTAAAAGCAAGTGCTTATTTGTGGCTGAAGACAAAGAGCCCAAGACTATGATTGTTCCAGATGCTGCGTAGTTATCCCCAGGTCTAAGAGGATCTGTGTAGCCCATTCACTGCACAGAGACTAGGAATTTCTGGCTTATGGAATAAAGTCCAAACAACTTAAGCTGGAACTGTTACTGGAGAAAAGCGTGCCTTGTCTCCCCCAGTTGTTGCTGGGAATGGAGTCCTTGTGATATCCTGAAGAAACACCATGCATGCTTAGGTAATATAAGATCATGATGATAGTTTTTTGATAAAAGACATGTGGTTTCCTCTGCATAGAGCACTCTTCCCCATACCTACCCCAAACCAGTCAGCTACAATTATCTGAACTTTTTCAGTCATTGCACTGCATAATAATGGTCTTCATATTGAAATGACTTCTCCCACTAAATTATAAATCCATGAAGAGAGAGTATATGTCAGTTATATTCATCACGGTATCCTCAGTCTTTCAGGATGCCTCCTGTGCAAACCATGCCAAATATTTTTTGAATGGATGAATGAATGAATGAATGAATGAATGAAGTGAGCTACCATTGTTGGCTCAGCCAGGTATCTTTAAGAAAAGGGTAACTAAAGATTACCCAATGGAGTTTCAAGAGTGTAGATTCTGCTCCTTTGAGAGTTAGCAGAGTGATGCAGGTGAACAAGATAAATTTGAAAATGCTTTAGAACCTTATAAGAGAGAAGACATTAGTCAGTGTAAATTATTGTAAAAACCCTGAAAAAAAATTCTTGCTGGCTTTTACATACTTAAATGAGCACTATTCTTGCAGCAATTTTAATGAATCATTTGTGTTGCATCACATAACTTAGCAGGCAGGAATTTTTTTACTGCTTTACTCTCCAGGATATTTCCTCAGAGAAGCTTTTGAGAGTATCAGGATAGCTTAGATGAGCAATACTCAGTCCTCAGTGAGTACACAGCTCCACATCAATATTGCTGGAAGGGGAAAGTTTTTCTATCACTACATCACACAGAAGATGGTTTGCCTTTCATTTGGCAACAATCATTTCAGACTGGTAGGTTATGAACAGGTAATCAGAGAAATAATACAAATGGCAGATGCATATCAGAAAAATGTGCTCCCTCCATTTTTTGCAAAAAAATAAGGCAAAAATTAAAAATATTCATGATAAATCCTATATAATAAAGAGGTAATATGCAAATTGACCATCACTCCAACACACAAGATGGCCACCCCCATGTGGACACAAGATGGCTGCCACAAGATGGCCTGCAGGGGAGGGCAGTTGGTGGGGTGGGACCCAGGCCTGCAGGGGAGGGCAGTTGAGGGGACCAGGCCTGCAGGGGAGGGCAGTTGGGGGCAACCAGGCCAGCAGGGGAGGGCAGTTAGGGGTGACCAGGCTGGCAGGGGAGGCAGTTAGGGGCAATCGGGCTGGCAGGGGAGTAGTTAGGAGGTGATCAGGCTGGCAGGCAGAAGTGGTTAAGGGCAATCAGGCAGGCAGGCAGGCAAGCGGTTGGGAGCTAGCAGTCCCAGATTGGAGAGGGTGCAGGTTGGGCTGAGGGACACCCCCTCCCTTGCACATGAATTTCATGCACCGGGCCTCTAGTGGTATTATAAATATTTATAATATTGCAGCAAGATATGGGGAAATGGACTTTCTCATACCCTATGTGGAGAGACCATAAATTGGTACAAGCCTTTATGGAGACCACATTTGAAAATATAAAGATTCAATCAAACTTTCATGTGCATATTTTTCACCCAGTAAGAATCTATCCTGATATACCCACATAGGATGATCAAGGAGACTGTGCCACTGGGTCTCACAGGACACCTACATAAGACTACACTACAAAGACTGGGAGACATAGCAGATTTACCTAATTGATAGAAACAAGCACAAAGAGGCAGCCAAAATGGGGAGACAAAGAAACATGAAAGAACAAGAGAAATCTCCAGAAAATAGCTAAATGAAATAAAGACAAGCAATTTACCAGGTATAGAGTTCAAAAAATGGGTATAAGGATGCTCAAGGAACTTAGTGAGAACTTCAACAGAGTTAACAAGCATATAAAAAGACAGAAACCATAAAAATAACCAGTCAGAAATGAAGGCTACAATATCCGAAATGAAGAATACACTGGAAAGAATAAACAGTAGATTAGATGAAGCAGAGGATTGAATCAATGATTTGGAAGACAAGGAGGCAGTAAACAACCAATCAGAGCAGCAAAAAGAAAAAAGAATTTTAAACAATGAGGATAAGTTAAGCAGGTCTCATGGAGTTATCAGGTTAAGGACAGCAGAGTTTATCAGGCCCCAACAAACCAAGATTTGGCCATGTGTAGAGAGGCCTCTGCACTGATCAGGCATGCGAGGGAAAAAAGGGACCCATCCTAGAGCCACATAATTCAGTCTGTCTCAGATTCTGCTGGAACCTCCTGGAAGCCTGAGCTCAGCAGGGTGGGACCACCAGGAACCTAGAGGATGGGGCTTATGGGAAGGTGGAGGATGTCCCCTGCCCCAGAGTCACACAACTCAGTCACTGACACCCCCTGAGTCTGTCTGGCCCAGGCAGGTGACTCCTCCTCAGAGCATGAGCTCCACAAGATGGGATGACAGGGAGTCCAGAGGGTGGGGCTATTGCATTCCCCCAGGCTGATGCCATAAAGAGGAGAGTGCTCTACCCAAGAAAGACGGCATCTGTGGTGTCAGAGAGTGGCCTAGCCCAAGGATTCCAGTAGTTGTATTTTTAGCTCTCTCCCCAGAGCCACAAACCTCTTTCACCAAACCCAGAGAATTAGCTGCAAGTGATAATTTGTGCATTGGCCCTTTAAGTGGGTGCCTGTGTCTCTAGCAGATTTCTGTCTCTCCCTGGTGGACAAAATCCCCACTGATTTTCACAGCCAGATGTTATGTGGGTGCCTCTTCCTGGCTTTAGCACTCTGGGCTGGGGAGCCCAACTTGGGGTGAGACCCCTTGCTCCTCAGAAGGAACCTTAGCAGCTGAGATATTCCTCCAGAATCTCAGCTGCCACCCCTAGGAGCAGGGCCAGCCATTTTTGTGTCTCCACCCTTCCTACCAGTCTAGATATGGCTTCTTCTGTAAACCCTCAGTTATAAGACTTCTCTTCAGCTAGTCTTCAGTTGGTTTCCAGTTAATTGTTCTATATTTTAGTTGTAATTCCTGTTTGGTCCTGAGAGGAGGTGAGTGTAATTTCTACTCACTTCATGGTCATCTTAGATCTCCAAAAATTCTTATAAGTTTAGAAGGTTACCTGAATAAAATGAATTAATGTGTAACTTTTGAGAAGACCTAAGGCATCAGGAAGAAAATTGGGCATTACAGAAATCCATTTATATTTCCTGTCAAATATATAACCAATTTGCTTCAGATTTCCTATAAAGAGCAGATATAAACACATCCCATACTGCTCCTGTGATTGCGTGGGGGCAGTTTGACTTTATTAACATAGAGATCCCTAGAATTTTTCATTTTAAAACACCTAAAAAATGTTTTGTTGAAAGTTAACTTGTTAAAACAAAAGCAAACAATAAAACCTTTAAAAAATAGTCCTTAAAACTATATTAGATAAAAAACATCAGTTCTATTGCAGTGGCCTATGGCATCCTAGTGTGTGCCGCAGTGTCTAGATGGGGTGCACAGGGTGCAGAGATTCTCATGGGACTTCTGTGAAACCACCACAGACTTGTCACTTCCTGTGTCAATCCCCATGACCTGCTCCTTTTGCTTTTATCAGGCAAATAGTCTGCTCTCATTCCACTCCATAAGGCCTGTCCTGTCACTTTCTCATTTCCCACCAGTCCTTCTCATGCTGCTGTTCAGTTGCAGAGTGATCTTGCTTATGATTTGCCTCACAGCTTCTTTCCTTTATTTTGGCATGCCCTCAGTTTCTACCTCCTTCATGGAACGTAAGCAGATTAAATAGAATTAGAAAATATATTCTCAGCAAGAATCTCTCATATTTTTCCTTTATTTAAATTGTAAAAAAAGTAGTACAGGATGAAAACAGTATATCCTACCTTCAGTGGAAACTGGTTCTCTTTTCTTATCAGAATTTAATTAGGTGTAATCATGTGCATAATGGAAAATAAATGGACTTTGTCATCAGTAGAACTGGATTTGAATCTGGACCCAATCATTGACTAATTGTGGGATCTTGTACAAATTATGTACCTCTCTGAAGTTAATTTTTCTTATCCATAGAGTTGGAATAATAGTGTTCTATTTCACAGCATGGCTATAAAGTTGATTATTTAAATCGTATGATAAGAGCTAGTTCTTTCCTTCTTCTCCTTCCTAAGAAGTTCTGCATTGGAGAAAATTTCTCACAAATTACCCAATCTTTGACACTACTCTTCAACTTAGTATTTCTTTCTAGTCTGTTAACAGGAGTTACAGAAAGATAAAAGATAAAAGTCTGTTTTATGAGTGATGAAACTGTGACCCTCAGCAGTACAGTGACTTGGCCAGGTCAAGCCATAAGAGACTAGGATCTAATTCCAGAAGTCTTTGAAATCATTCGTGGAACATTTATTGAAAATTTATCATGTGTCACATTCCATGTTATGCACCAAGAATATAAATCTAGAGTTCAAAATCTTCGAAGAGAGATAAACACATTCAACAAACCATAATATGATGTTATGTGTGCTAATATTCCTCCTGTTAAAGAAATTTAGGGTGAGGGCATGTGCTGGGGGGTGGGAGTGTCCAGGGAGAGTTCAATGGGAAAAAAGGGAGACACATGTAATGCTTTAATCAATAAAGAATTAAAATAATAATAATATTGCAATGTACGGGCCAAGGGGGTACTTGAAATATCAGGGGGACCACTCTGTAAAGTATGTTATTGTCTAACCACTATGTTGTACACCTGAAACTAATACAGAATAATATTGAATGTAGACTACAATTGAAAAAAAATGAAAATTTTATGTTATATGTTTTCATCACAATAAAAAATAAAATAATTTTTAAAAGAAAGAAATTTAAGAGCCCAGGGCTGCATTTGTTCCAGAATGTGAATGTGAAAATCAATAGATTTTTATTAAAGAGGCTGCAGAATGCTTCAGGTTGAATCATAAGGGAAGGGAAGTGACCTATTATAGAATTTCCCCTCACCCGAAAGCTCCACCAGTCTTTCATTTACTTTTTAATCCAACAGATATTTGTGGAGACATTTATGGATACACATTTATGTGTATCATGCATGGAACCAGGTTTACAAAGATGAACACAGTAAGACTGCTGTCTCAAAACTCAAGAATTGAAGAAATGTAAGTTGACAGCTTTCTGGGCCTTTAATATGTACACATTTTAAAGAAATATTAGGAGTAATCTAAGCTTAAGTGTGATGTCTTAATGCAGGTACTTAATGCAGGTACTTAAAGAAAGTACTACAATTAGAACCTTATTACTTCAAAGGTAAGTTCCTATGTCATCTCCTCAACATTAAAATGAAACAATATTAAACAAAATGACATTATACGAGGACTTGCTATATATACATATCTTCGATATAGGGAAAACTTCTCCTTTGAAATTCAGGGGTGATTCTTATGCTAGTAACTTGGTCAAGATTCATATTTTCTCTTTGGCTATCATGAATAAGCAGTCTAAATTGCCATGGTCAAGAATTGATTTCTAATGTATGTCAACATCATTGCAGTTGACTTTCAAATCTCAAATCTTTTCTCTGACCATGAAATAGAAATTATAAACTTGACATGCATATGTATATTATATATATTACATATATATATTACATATATATATATAATTTTTCACCAAGTCATACTAACTCAACTAGTTCACCACTGTTAAAATACAGTTGTGAAGTTATCAAATTAATGTTACAACAAAATCAATATCTATTAATGGGTTTTGCTTTTGTTTTTCCCTGCATCTTCTAAACCATTTTCTCTTAAAATAAGCCAACCTCCCAAATGTTAGGGTGTTAGTGTCAGCACATAACAGAACTAATGGACTAATCAATTTTTTGCTTTTTAACATTATCTGCAGGGCCTAGATAAGCATTATTTGTTCATTTTTATTTGGAATTAGCTTCATGGAACTTTATTGAGGGGATGTGAGAACTATTTTATTTCTATAAATACCTTCTGTTACTGAGTATAGCATACAGGAGAGAAGTGTTGCTTTCAAAGATTTATAATTACCTCAATCACAATACTTTGAAAAGGAAGTGGAAAGAATAATAAATATTCTGTTGATGCCTTTCCTTCAAGCTTTATTAAGATTGCACTCCCCCTAAATGTTTATAGTGTTGAGTAGAAAAAAGAAGGGTTTTATTTTCAGTTTCTTTTTCCAATATCAAGAGGTCTGCCATGGATGGTAAACCTGTCAAAACAATTTGTGGTAAAGAAAAACTCAATTTTTAGAGCATAATATCTCCATACAGTGTTTCTGCAGCCTGATCCAAAATTATCCATTTAAGTCATGATGCCTCTCTACCATTAGAGACTAGTACAGTGCACTCTAAGCAAGGATTTTAGACCTTAGAGTTTTGATAAAGGACCTGGTGTTTGTTAGAAATAATGACTTTTCTAGGGAAGCTTAATCACAGGACAATCTTTCTTAAGTAAATGCTCCAGGGAAGGGCAAAAATCGATTGCCTTGTAGAAAGGTCTTTCCCTAAAGGTCAAAGCCACTTTCACTATAAAGTACAGAGAGTTATTTATATAGAGTAGTTCAGAAGTACAGAAGTAGTGAGGCATGCTACAGCTCCTTTTTTTTTTTTCTTTGCTTTAATATGGAAAGGCAAAGTCACATTTAAAATCCACACTCTTCTTGAGGTGTGTATGTAAAGGCCAAATAAAATCTGCTTTCAGATTAAACTCTTTCAGTGGTACTAGCATTACCAAAAAGGAAGCATGGGTTACTGGTATCTCTTAACAAGCTGTTCATCTCAAGGTACTGTAATAGCATAGTACTGCCTATTGTTAAAAAAGGAAATGAGGTGATATTATTCATATTGTCTCTTCTCTTCTTGCATCTCTAACTCTCTTCCCTCTACCTCCCTGGTATTGCAATGTCTGACTCACATGCATTCTACTCATTATCTGGAGGTAGATCAGAAAATATCTCTGTGAATATAGGACAGGAAATACTCCATTGGTATGTTAATGTATTCCACTAATCATAACTGTTAGTGTAATTCTTTCATTCATATTAGGGTAACAGAATAAGTAAAAGTAGAATAAAGTTGGCATCCTTCTGTGCCAGATAACAGCATTTGGAAAGATTCATGCCTTACCCAACAAGGCCTCCTACTCTGATTACTTAAAAACCTGCCTTTGAACAGAAACTGCTACCACAGTTCATATGGTCTTTATAACTTTGATTTTTTGGCTCCAAAACCAACAAGATGTCTTTTCTTAAACTGAAATACCTCATTACCCATTATAGCAAGCCAGTGTGATATGCTTACTGTTATGCTTTCAAGATGTGAACATGAAGTTTCCATGTTTGAATTGTATTCTCAGAGCCCTCCCATCTCTGAAACAATTAACAGAGAGCAATTACTTGGTACTTTTATATTCCTCAAAGGATCAGATGTGCTATTGAAATCCAAGTCAACTGACCTACCTGTTTTGTGCCAGGTATGCACCTGAGGCCTTCTGAGTGGAGTGTGAGAACTTTCCTATTCCTCTCCCCCTCAAAAAGCCCCATTCTTATTCCCTCAGTCTTGAGCCCTGACTGAACCTCTCTTCTGTTTCTTCACACTCAGAGCCACATCTCTGCTGACTCCTTCCAGAGAACTAGCATCTTCTCATCTACCAGAGATTTGAATTCTGTGGGAAAAGTAAGCATCACAGCTTGTAACCACTGGGAATGGCAGGCATCAATTCTTTTTGCAACTTTGGGGCAGCTAAATTCCTCTTTCCACATACCCCTACAATCCCTGCCCACCACTCAGGTGTAATTTCTTCTGGTTGTCTCTCTTCTGTTTATTCTGCTCTGGACTTTTCCCTCAAACTTCTGCCTGCCTCCCTCTTCAACCCTGTCCCACAGTTAGCACAATCCCACATATCCTCAGCTGCTTCCCTAAAGACTTTGTTCCTTGTCCTTGAGACCAGGCTCATTCTAAAGGATGCTACTTGCCCTCCAGGCTGCAGGCTTCCAAACCATTCTTCTCCACCCTCAGGGAAAATGGGCCCAACCTATGCCTTTGAGCCTCTTGCTGTTCACCCTCTGGCCCTACTTTACCATTTTCACCAGCCACTTTATCATTATTCCTCTCACTGAAGAGTTTTTCACCCAGACAGGGTTTTAGATTTACCCCTCACCCTCTACTCAGCCTGGGTCATTTTACATCCAAATGGATGACCGTGGAACACTCTGCTCTCTGTCACGAAGTCTTCTGGTTGATCACCAACCCTACTCCCTCTTCTTCTTGGGCACTCATTTCCCAGCCTCCTTGGCACATGAGTCATGTGACTGAGTTCTAACCAAAATAATATGGTCACAAGCAATACAGTAGTTCTCCCTTATCCATGGGGAGATCAAAGACTCCCAGTGGATACCTAAAACCATGGCTAGTGCTGAATCCTATATATATACTATGTTTTTCCCTATACATACATACCTATGATAAAGTTTAATTCATAAAATAGTGACAGGAAGAGATTAACAACAATAACTAATAATTAAAGAGAACAATTATAATAATACTAGAGGCCTGGTGCATAAATTCGTACACGGGTGGTGTTGGGCTGGCCCACCCTGATTGGAGCCAATCAGCTGGGCGGACTGGGGGGAGAGGCCATGGGTGATTGGCGGGCCAGCCCCACCCCTAATTGGGATGGGGGGTGATGATTGGGGGCAGGGCCAGCCAGGGGGAGGGGCCAAGGGTGGTTAGCTGGCCTGCCCACACCCTGGTCGAACTCCTGATTGAACTCCTGGTCAAACTCCTGGTCAAGGGAACAATTTGCACATTAGCCGTTTATTATATAAGATACTTTGATAAAAGTTATGTGAAGGTCATTTCTCTTTCTCTGGTATCTAATCTGATAACCTAGATGGCTTCTAAGTGACTAACAGGTGGGTCAAGAGATGATTCACATCCCAGCTGGAATGGTGTGAGATTTCATCATGCTATTCAGAGTGGTGCACAATCAAAACTTACGAATTGTTTATTTCTGGAGTTTTCCATGTAATATTCTTCAACCATGGTTGACTGTTAGCAATTAAAACCATAGAAAGCAAAACCTCAGGTAAGAGGAGACTATTGTATATGCCACTTTCTGGCTTGAGCCATACAAGCTTTTCACAAATGATACCCATGCCTTTCCCTGCCTTTTGCTAACTGAGTTGAGAATCTCAGGGTGGCCTTGGGACCAACTTATAGAATATGCAGCGGCACAAGTGAAAGCAGCGTGGGTGCTTGGAGAAAAGCTGCCCAGCGAAGAACACCCATATCAGCCTATTATGTGAGTTGGGGGGAAACAACTTCTACTGTGCTAAGCCACTCAGATTTTGGAGTTTATTTGTCCCAGCAGCTGGCCATTGCCTCAACTAATATCCATTGCTCAAATAAACTTCCTGACTTCACTTTAGCTATATACCCCCAAGGTCACAAATCATAAATTTCCCTCTTCACCTCAACCACTCTCTGGCCAATATTTTCAACTCCTTTTATATTTTTCGTCCCCTAAATGCATCTGGAAAATCCTCTACCCTGTTTGAATCCAGTTATTCACATTTTCTGCCTTTCTCACCAGAGCACTGGTGCTGCTGAAGAAAATCCCAACCACACCACACCAACTGTGTCATGGGCAGCCACCAGAGTCCTGCTACACTTGGTTAGTCATCTCTCCCTGGCTCTGCTCTCTTCAAACCTCTGACTCTGTGCCCAACCCCACCCCAGCAGTGTGCCACCACGCTCACACAGCTCCCTCCCCCCATCTTTCCTCCCTCTAACCACCACCTGCATCTAAAGCCAATCCCTTCAGCCTTTCAGATGCCTTATCTTCCGTAGGGTCCTTCTTCTGTAGCTACAAATGTTCCTTCTTTGTGTGATCTCCCTATGAGCATTGAACACGCTCTTCCATCCTCATTCTCACCTTCCATCCCACTCTTTATCTCTTCTTCTCATCACAGATAAACTTCCTGAAAGAGTTCCCTCTTCTCCTCTGCCGCTGGTATCTATCTGCCCTCCTTATATCAGAGAAACTGTTCTCATTTGGAGATCACCAAGGATGTACTTGTTAAATCCAGTGCACACTTTCAATTCTTATCTTATTTGACCCCTCAGCAGCTTTCAGCAGGTTTCCTGACTTCTTACTCATCTGGTTTTTCTTCTACCCCTCTGGATGTCCCTTTTCCATTTTGTCTCTATTTAGCATCCTCTTTCTTTAAATGTTCCTCAGAGTTCTTTTTGCCTTAGGCATTCTCATATCTCTATGTACGTCTTTCCCTGGCCAATCTTATCCACTGTCATATAATCAAGGATTTTTTTATCTGATGGTTCCCAAGTGGAAATATCCATCCTAAAGTCTTCTCTTGGGCTAGGGAGTTGTCTTAGTCCATTTGGGCTGCTGTAACAAAAATGCCACAGAGTGGGTTCCTTATAGGCAACAAACATTTACTCCTCGCCATTCTGGAGGCTGCAGCAGAGTGATGAGAACCCTCTTCCTGGTTCATAGACAGCCATCTCCTTACTGTAACCTCACATGGCAGAAGGGGAGAGGGAGCTCTCTTGGGCCTCTTTTATAAACACACTAATCCTAATCATGAGGGCTTTGCTCTCATGACCTAATCACCCCCAAAAGCCCCACCTCTTAATAACATCACATTGGGGATTAGATTTCAACATATGAATTCAGGGGAATTCAAACATTAAGTCTTTAGAAGGGAATATATATTGAGCATCTGTGTCCATTTAGATGTACCTGTGGCACTTTAACCTTAAAGTTTCTAAAGCTAAACTCATGATCTATCCTGTCTATGCCCCAAAACCTTTCTTCTGCTGTTGTTTCTATCACAGCAAAAGGCCCCTCCATCTACTCCAGAGCCTGAGCCTAGAAATTCAGGAGTCAACCTTGGCTCTTCTCTTTCAATGGCCACATCAATCCATTCATAGGTCCTGTAGATTCTCTTCAATGCCTCTTGAGTCTGTTCACCTATTTCAACTCCCACTGCCACCAGTCTATACTGAGTCACCATATAAACTGTCCTGAGTAGTACAGCTGCTTCCTTACTATCCTTAGGGCTCTAATGTTCTCCCTTACTAATCCACTATCCAAGTGGGTAGAGTGATCCCTGTCTCAAAGTGAACATGATTGTCCATCCCCACTTAAATTCTTCTCCTAGGATCACAGTCAGTGTCTAGACTCCACCCCAAACTTATAGAAACAGAATATACCAGAAAAGTTTATAAAAGTCTCATGATAACATTCACCAGGAGTCTTGCTAAATTTACAGCTTCTTGGATCTTTTGCCTGGAGAGTCTAGTCCACTGAGCTTGAGACGAGACCTGGAAATGTGTGTTTTAATCAGTCCCCATGCACATGTACCCTCAGGAGCATTTGGAAAACATCAGTCAGGCCCTAAGCTCCATGGAGGTAGGGATTATTTCTGTCCCTTTCATATCTGTATCCATTACACTTACACCCTTATGTGCCAACAGAAAGTTGAAAGGAAGAAAGGCAACAAGAGTGCACTGACTTTCCCCAGGGGATCTGCTGCTAGAGGGAGACCGGCACAGTCTCCTGATGGTTTTAGTCCTCAGTCAAATTAACAAATTGGCAGTCTGGCTGTGTGGTGTGAGTCCCTTGAGAACTTAGACACTGTGAGTCTAACCCCAAAGGTTTCACCACCTCTGTATGGAGATAACAATACTACCTGCTGTTGACGGAATGAAACAAGATAATGTTTGCAAGGTGTCCATTATGCCTAAAGTAATCTCTGTGGGTGGGATCTGGAGCAATCAGTTACCCACCCTATGCTAACATGTCCTTTGGAAGAGAGATGGAGTGGGGGGAACAGAACTGAATTTATCCCCAAGTGTTACATAAATTTTAAGTAATCTCTAATGCAATTTTAAAGCCTTGGTTTTTTTTTTCAAGTACACAAGGTGTGGTTGTATTGTTCTGTTTTGTTTCTCGGAGCAGGGTATAAGGAGCAGAGAAGCACTTCAGCAGCCCTTGAGTCCTGACATGAAGCTACAGTGGCTGCTGCCTCTGCCTTCTTTCCACTGGTCCTGGGAGTGCTCTTTAATGATGCCAATAATCCCCCAAAGGGTCAGAACACACTTAAGAATCCTGGCCAAATATACTCTTGAGTCATAGTGTTTATATGGCTCCTGACAATAGGAAACATCAACCTCACAGCAACAGTGATGTCATTTTTCTGCCATCCATTTGCTGGAATTCTTAGGGAGTGCATGCAAAGATGAAGAATGAAGAAATGCCCCAAACCAATAAACCAAGACCTCTTTGTGTGGTTAATAACCATATTTATTCCTGAGCATTCTGGTCCTGTAATATTTAAGCACCCTAAAGTATTTAACTCTCTCTGGGTCACAGGAATGTTACTGTTTCAAACTGTTGCCAAAATAATTTCTAAGACACTTTCCCAGATTTTAAGGAGCACTTCTAAATGCATGCTGGGCCCATCTTTCACTGCATTTTTTGCGTAGAAGCACAAGTCTGCTTAAAACATCTCACACACTGTGGCCAAGTGATTTTGAGTCCTTATCATTATTTTTTACAAGAGGACTAGCTTCATTCTGCTAGGAGAGCACTGGAACCCACTCTTGGTGGTTCTCACTCTACAACTCTATGCAAAGTGTGTGCAAGATAAATTATCAATTCATTTTTATTTTTATTATTTGACTGGAAGTCCATGCTCTGAAAAAAAATGAGCTGAAGGCAAATAACAGAAGTGTGTGCGCACCCGTGTACACACACACACACACACACACACACACACACACACACACACACACAAAGCATGCACACAAGGCAAAGTAATCCCACTTCTCTTGGGCTCACTGTGGTTAAATCCCCCAAACTGTTGCATCATATCTAAGTGCCACACGATATGATGCACTTGTTTAGATGAGAACTGCTGAGAGATATGGCTATCATTTACTCCGGATGCATAGCCACAGACAACATCATCCCATAGGCAATGAACCTGAGCACATTTAGTTCCCTATATAGGAAGTTGAATGGTGATAACAAAAGGTCAAGAGGACTTTGAGAGTTCACCGACATTGTTGGTTCTGTAAGTTCATTATCTCTGAGACATGAAGCCAGTATTGGATCACTCCCATAAGACCCACATTTCTTTTGTGATCTCACTGACTCAGAGAATCAACATGTAATCATAGGAAACACCTAAGTGGTCAAATAATTAAGATACACCTTACTATGCAAGAGAGGTGAGTGCAAGGTGCTCTGGGAGGAGAGTGGACAGAGCAGTGAGTGGTGTGAGTAGAGAGGCAGGAGGTGGAACAAGATGCCCACTTGATTGACATTTGTTTCATGAAATGTATGTTGCATGGGTTAACATCCTAGCTGGCCTTTCAGGATGAATAGCAGTGGCTGAGCAGAGAAGAGGAGAAACAGCACTCAGAGGGGAAGATGTGGTTTGAGAAAAGGCCACCTCTGCATGATTTTACCTAATTCTGAGGAATCTTGGAGATAAAATATCAGAATCATAGAGGTGGAAGGAGTTTAGATATTACCTAACCCACTCTGATTTTATTTAAGGACCTGAGAGGATGAAAAGATTGCTAAACTTTTGAGGATCTGAGATTTCAAATCTCACGCTGAAAAGAGGTAAATAAAAGGAAAGAGTCAAGCATTTATTCTGCTTTTATTATGTAAGTCATACCTCAGGCATATTTATCAATGAATTGCAATAGATCTTTGTTAGAGACAGATTTGAAAAAAGTATAAGGAAAAAATTAAGGGAAATTTGACTCTGACTTTAATATTTGATGATATTTTAGTATGTATGTTAAAGACACAAGATGAAAAGATATATCTGGTATTTGCTTTGAATAGTCTAGCGTGGGACAAGGAGGGAAATTTAGGTGAAATAAGTTTCACCATGACCTGGTAAATGCTGAAGCTGAGTACACAGGCATTTATCCAACAATTTTCTCTACTTTTGTATATGTTTAAAATTTTCCATTATGAAAAGTTAAACAAAAGCCTGCCTAACCAGTCAGTTTGTCTCATTTTATTCCTAGGGATTTTCCCTCTAGAACTTACTTCCACCCAGATTTATATTTATAACTGGAGTAGTTGGAGTTTAAGCATTTTTATCTGTTGTCTAAAGAATAATGATGAACTACTAGCCAACACCAAGAGTGTTGATGGACTTCAGCATGATCTGGGTGCTCTGCCTGTATCTCATTTAATCCTCACAACAACCCTTTGAGGTAATTCATTATTATAATGATACCCATTTCACAGGTGAGAAAATGAGGTACAGGTTAGTAATTCACCCAAGGCCTCAATGTGGAAAATGGCTAGTAACTGTCTGGTCTGGCATCTATGCACATAACGGGGAGGCAGAGTGCTTCTCAGGGGTGTGCACATGTGGCTTCAGTTACAGGCATATCTCTCATCTATTGCTATGTAACACACCACCCCCAAACCTAGTGGCTGTTACATCTCACAATTCTTTGGGTCAGCTGGGCTTTTCTGTCTTTCGCCTGGGCGTGGCATTCAGCTGGAGGGTCAGCTAGTTCACTTCTCTATGACAGAAGCTGAAAATCCCAGGGAGTTAGGAGGTCAAGGAGAGAAGAGATCCTGTGGGCTGGATTTTGTGCTTTCTAAAATATCAATTTTAAGTTTATCAATGTTTATATGCAAGTAGATAAAAAGATAATTATTTCTTAAAAGTTTATAATAAACCTGTAGCCCCTCAGGCCTTTCTTTCCTCTCAGCCATCCAGGTCCCTGGAGGCAACTACTTTTAACTCTTTTCACCATGTCTTGTGGTCCCCCAGTTTTTAACATGTTCACTTCCACCTTCTCTTACCTGCCTTCCACTCTGTAATATAATTGTGTTTCTATATTTTAATTAAAGCCCATGCAATGTTTTTATTTGTATCATTAGCTCTTGACTCAAGAATTGTACTGAGATTGCACTTACTTTCTTTACTTTTCCCCCCGAGAAATTTACAATTATCTCATTTTTAAATTACTTGAGTTCTTTTTTAAATAGTTGATGTCTTCCTACATACTGTAACCATTTTACCAAAGGCACTTTAGTAACTGTTTCTAAACAGTCAAATCTCTCAGAAAATTTATCACCTCTCCTCCTCATTTTGCTTTGTTTTGATTTTGTTTTCACTCTGATACTCACCATACTGTTGTCTTTGTATATGAGGGTTTTTTTCCCCTAAGCCCCTTCACCTTTCACCCAACCCCTTCACTCTCCTCTCCTCTGACAGCTGTCAGTCTGTTCTCTGTACTTATGAGTTTGTTTCTATGTTGTTTATATGTTTCTTTCACCACATATAGGGTGTCCCCCAAAATGTATGCACCCTTTAATAGCTGATAGCTCAATTTTGAAAATAAAATGTATTTTAATAAGCACTGCCTTTATAATTATTCAAAGTGTGTGTATACATTTTTTGGGATATCCTATATAAGTAAAATCATATAGCATTTGTCTTCCTCTGACTGGCTTATTTCACTTAACATAATACTCTCCAGGTCCATTCATGCTGATACAAAATGTTGAGTAGTATTCCATTGTGTAAATGTACCACAACTTTTTTTATCCACTCAATTACTAATGGGCAGTTGGGCTGCTTCAAAATCTTAGTTATTGTAAATAATGCTGCAATGAACACAGGAGTGTATATATTCTTTTGAATTAGTGTTTCATGTTTCTTCAGGTATAGTCCCAGAAGTGGGATTGTTAGATCATAAGATAGTTACATTTTTAATTTGTTGGGGAAATTCCATGCTGTTTTCCATAGTGGCTGCACCAGTCTGCATTCCCACCAACAGTGCACAAGGGTTCCCTTTCTCCACATCCTTGCCAACAATTGTCTGTTGACTTATTGCTGATAGCCATTCTGACAGGTGAGAGGTGATATCTCATTGTGCTTACAATTTGCATTTCTCTGATAATTGGTGATGCTGAGCAATTTTTCATATGTCTATTGACCATTTATATGTCCTCTTTGGAGAAGTATTTATTCAGGTTCTTTGCCCATTTTTAATGGATTGTTTGTGGTGTTTTTTGGTATTAACTTTTATAAGTTCTTTATAAATTTTTGGTTTTAACCCCTTATCAGATGTATCATTAGTGACTATGTTCTCCCATTCAGCAGATTGTCTTTTCACCAATTTTCCCAATACCACTTATTGAATAGACTGTCATTACCCCATTGTATGTTTTTGCCTCCTTTGTCAAATATTAATTGGCCATAAGAACATGGGTTTATTTTTCAACTCTCTATTCTGTACCATTGACCTACATGGCAGTTCTTATGCCAGTACCATGTTGTTTTGATTACTATGGCCTTGTAGTACAGTTTGATATTAGGTAGTGTGGTCAGCATTTAGTTATTTTATTTTTTTTATTCAATTGTAAATGAGATTGTGTTCTTTTACTTTTTGCCTGTTGAGTATGATGTTGGCTGTGGGTTTTCATATATGGTCATTATTATGAGGTACTAGAGGCCTGGTGCACAAAATTCGTGCATGGGGGGGGGGGTGTCCCTCAGCCCAGCCTGCACTCTCTCCAATCTGGGACCCCTCTCACAATCCTGGATTGCTGGCTCCCAACCACTTGCCGGCCTGTCTGCCTGATTGCCCCTAACCACTTCTGCCTGCCAGCCTGATCACCCCCTAACCACTCCCCTGCCAGCCTGATCGATGCCTAACGGCTCACCTGCTGGCATAGTCACCCCCAACTGCCCTCCCCTGCAGGCCTGGTCGCCCCCAACTACCCTCCCCTGCTGGCCATCTTGTAGCAGCCATCTTGTGTCCACATGGAGGTGGTCATCTTGTATGTTGGAGTGAAGGTCAATTTGCATATTACCTCTTTATTATATAGGATGTTTCCTCTGTGCCCACTTTGCTGAGATATTTTTTCATAAACTAGAGGCCTGGTGCACAAAATTCATTCACTGGAGGGTGTCCCTCAGCCCAGCCTGCACCCTCTCCAATCTGGGAGCCCTTGGGGGATGTCCAACTGCCAATTTAGGCCTGATCTGGCAGTCAGACATCCCTCTCACAATCCAGGATTGCTGGCTCCTAACCACTCACCTGCCTGGCTGCCTGATTGTCCCTAACCACTCTGCCTACCAGCCTGATAGCCCCCTAACCACTCCCCTGCCGGCCTGATTAACACCTAACCGCTCCCCTGCCAGCCCAATCACCCCCAACTGCCCTCCCTTGCAGGCCATCTTGTGACAATGTGGGGGTGGCCATCTTGTGGTGGCCATCTTATGATGACGTGAGGGTGGCCATCTTGTAATGACGTGGGGGCAGCCATCTTGTGATGATGTGGAGCGGCCATTTTGTGACAATGTGGGGGTAGCCATCTTGTGGCGACGTGGGGGCGGCCATCTTGTGACACCATGGGGGTGCCCATCTTGTGATGATGTGGGGGCGGCCATCTTGTGATGACATGGGGATGGCCATCTTGTGACAACGTGGGGGTGGCCATCTTGTGATGAGAGGGTGTGAGGGTCAATTTGCATGATACCTCTTTATTATATAGGATGGGAGACATATTTTACCAAATGCTTTTTCTGCATCTATTGACATGATCATATGATTTTTATTCTTCATTTTATTTATGTGATGTATCATGTTTATTGATTTGTGAACACAGTACCAACCTTGCATCTCAGGAATAAATCCCACTTGATCATACTCAACAGCAAAAAGTAGAAGTGTTTCTCTTAAGATCAGAAACAAGACAGGGATGTCCACTTTCATTACTCTTATTCAACACAGTAATGGAAGACCTAGCAATAGCAATCAGACAAGAAGAAGAAATAAAAGGCATCTAAATTGGAAAGGAACAACTAAAACTGTCATTATTTGCAGATGATAGGATACTGTATATAGAGTAAGATTCCACCAAAAAACTGCTAGAACTAAAAATGAATTCAGTAAAGTAGCAGGATACAAAATAAATATCAGTTGCATTTTTAAAAACCAATACTGAACTATCAGAAAGGGAAACTAAGAACACAATCCCATTTACAATTGAATAAAAAAATAAAACAACTAGATAAATTTAACCAAGGATGTAAAAGACCTGTACTCAGAAAATTGTAAGACACTGAAGAAATAAATAGAAGAAGATACAAATAAATGGGAGCATATACCATGTTCATGAATAGGAAGAATTAACACCATTAAAACACCCACCTGCTGAGAGATAACTAGTAGCAAACTTGACAAAAACAGACTTGATAAGCAAGTGCACTGGGGTTTGTCTTTGGACACCTGCAGTTGGGTGAAGGAAGGAGATGTCTTAGGGGCTTTGGCCTTATTATAAACTCTTTAGAAATAATTGTCATTTTAGTCTACTTGCATGTAAATAAACATTGATAAATTTGAAAATTAATATTCAAAAAAACACAAAATTCAGTGCACAAGGCCTCTCCTCTCATCAGTTTCCCAACTCTGAAATTTTCAACTCTTCACCTTATTTTCATTATCATCATAAGACACAGACTCTTCTTTAAGAGCCACCAACAAGATTGAGAAGGAAGTTGGAGGAATTATCACACACATATTAATTTCTCTTCTTTTATCCTATATCATAAGTAAAGTAATCATTCTTTCTGTGATTGAGCGGGTGGTGGTGGCTCACTTCTCCATGTCTAATTTCATAAATATGTGCTTCAATTAGCTTTTGTGAATGAAATAACTAAGTCCTCCTTCAATTTTATATTTTAGAAGAACCATTAATCTGGAAGACAAATAAAAATAAATTAATTTTTAATGGCTAATGTATCTATATAACTAAAAGCCTAAGTGACCATTGCAACTGAATGGACGACCGAACAGGCTGCATGGGTTGACTAGGCCAGCAAGGGGGTTAGTGAGGGGCGACCAAATGACTGAGCATCAGGGTGCATGGGGCAACCAGGCCAGCAGGGGGGCGTCAGTGAGGGGCAACCAAACAATCGAATAGCAGGCTGCGTGGGGTGACCAGGCCAGCAGGGGGGGGGGGCAGTAAGGGGCGACCAGGCTGGCAGGGGGGCAGTTGGGTGTGACCAGGCCAGCAGGGGAGGGGGCAGTTAGGGGCAATCAGGCAGGCAGGCAGGTGAGCAGTTAGGAGCAAGTGGTCCTGGATTGTGAGAGGGATGTCAGACATTCCTGAGGGGTCTCAGATTGGAGAGGGTGCAGGCTGAGCTGAGGGGACTCCTCCCTGTGCATGAATTTTGTGCACCAGGCCTCTAGTCCTATCTAATAAAAGAGTAATATGCAAATTGACCATCACTCCAACACACAAGATGATCGCCCCATGTGGTCAAAGATGGCTGCCCCATGTGGACACAAGATGGCCACCACAAGATGGCCAGCAGGAGAGGGCAGTTGGGAGGGACCAGGCCAGCAGGGGAGGGCAGTTGGGGGGGACCAGGCCAGTGGGGGGGGCAGTTGAGGGGGACCAGGCCTGCAGGGGAGGGCAGTTGGGGGAACCAGGCCTGCAGGGGAGGGCAGTTGGGGGCAACCAGGCCTGTAGGGGAGAGCATTTAGGGGCGACTAGGCCTGCAGGGGAGAGCAGTTAGGGGTGACCGGGCTGGCAGGGGAGGGCAGTTAGGGGTAATTGGGCTGGCAGGGGAGCAGTTAGGCATCTATCAGGCTGACAGGGGAGTGGTTAGGGGGTGATCAGGCTGGCAGGCAGAAGCAGTTAGGGGCAATCAGGCAGGCAGGCAAGCTATTTGGAGCAAGCAGTCCTGGATTGTGAGAGGGATGTTCCAGATTGGAGAGAGTGCAGGCTGGGCTGAGGGACACACCTTTCTCCCCTGCCCCCCGTGCATGAATTTCGTGCACCGGGCCTCTAGTATTTTCATAAAGAAGAACTGATTTCAATGAAAGTAATTTCAATAAAATAAAAGTGGGAGTATAAAATAAATAGAAATAGTTTCACTATAATGCATAGAAAATTGATCAAGGATTTAAATTATCATAAAGGCATTTGCCTTGGAAAATATGTATCGGCTCTTTTAAGATGAAATTAATTAAGATGAATGTCATTCTGATGACAATATCTTATTCACATACTGAGACAAAACATTCTCAATGTCAAATAATGAAACCCAGTCATCCTACATGAAAAACACCTTGCCAAAGATATGACTGAGCTTTTTGGTGTCTACCCAGAATCCATTCCCTCTTTTCTGTTCAGCTACCCACTGTCAATACCCTATGTTATACATCATTTTTAATCATTTTAGTTCTTTTAAACATTCTGTAGAATTTACTTTGAACCTCAAACTTAACTTGCATTCAGTCTTAGAAGCACTAAATAAACATTTATTGATCATCTACTATCTGCTTCTGCTTTGTTAGCAGCTGTGGGCATTGATCCAAAAAGACCCCATCTTTTATTTTAAGCAACACAAAGTAAAATTGTAGAATAGAGACTCATGATGGCACAATTGAAAATATGTACAAGAGAATATATAATAGGTAATAAATGAACAGCAATTCAGAGTTGTGAAAACACCCCTTCTAACAGCTGCTCAACACTAAGCCTGGAGCCGAGCATTCAGTAAGCACATGATAGTGTCTGTTGAAGAGGTCAATGTTTGGAATTTTTTGGTTTTGAAAGTTGAATAGGATTTATATAATAGAAATGGAGGAAGACATTGAGGATAAGGAGAAAAAGGTCCAAATTAAATGCTTCTTTCTTTGTGCTCTCCCAGCACTTTGTCTTTTTTAGTAGTTTCCCCTCTGCATTGTAAATATTTTCACAGATAGATGTCTCTTCTACTAGACCCACTTTGAGGGTAGGCACTGTGTCTTAAATTTTAGAACCCCAGCATTTATCCCAATACCAATTTTATAATGGGTACTCAATAAATATTTGATAAATTAATAAAAGATTGAATGCATAAATAAACAAATAGGAAAGGTCAAAGGATACTCAGGGGTTAGTGAGTTAACTAGTTTGGGGTGGAAGCTGAACTAATCAGGAGGTTGTTGCCTGTCAGTCTACACTGGACTTTTTTCACAGATGGAAGATCATGGTAGATTTTCAGCATGGTATTGAAATGAGTCTGCTCACAGTAATCTAAGTGATTTGTGTATTAACTTGTTTAACCCTCATCATTCTAAGGATTTGATCAAATTAACTCCATTTGTGTTAACTGAATCTCTAAGAGGCTAAAGAAATTACTTAGAATCACACAGTTACCAAATGTCCTGCCCAAGACTTGAACCCTAGTGTTTTCTGTCTCAGTTCCCATGCCACCCACTTTGGCACAGTGCCTCCTTCGACCACTCACTATTGGTGACAGGAAGCACAGACTGGTCAACAATTGGACTATTTGCAGATCTTACACTTGGGTCTCTGAAACATGAAAATGCAGATTTATCATTGTGTGACTCAAGCAGAGATTCAGTGATGAAAAGAGATACACTTCTCATTGTGTGCTTTAAACAGTGCCTCTTCCTCACCTGGAACCTCTCTTGGGTGAATTGCTAGGAATACAGGGACAGAAAGAAAGTCTGTTACTGTAAGATCAAGTCTGACTTCATCTTTGTCTTCAGTTAATTATTCTCAATCAGGTAACTCAAAGAGGTGTCAGGTTTTGCTTGAACTCAAAAGGAAAATTTTTGTTTCTTACCCTCTTCCAACCTTATCTAATTATCTGAATATTTGCATTTAGTATTTGACAGATGCTAATGTCTACTGTTGGTGTTCACAATAGTAAAGACATAAATTCTTTCCATCTTTAGAAAAATGGTTCACTGTAAATTAATTTTGATTCATTTCAGTAGCAGCAATAATACAACATTCATTTGCTATTCCAGGAGCTATTACTTGCATCTTGACATAAATTGCCTTATACTGCAGTCTTTATTTTTCTGGTCACCTGAAAGAATATCCTCAGCAAGTAAGACCTGTTGTAAAAAAATTGCTCCCAAATATTCTGTGTTCTAATGCCACCTTATTTCCTTCAGAGCAGAAGTTTAGTGGATTCATGGAACATTTGAAATCCAATGCCTGTCTCCTGCTGAAGTACCAAGAGCAATTAGTGACCTTGTTTTCTTGGTGAGTGATTAAATAACAAAGTACAGCTGTGGTATCTCATAATCACCAGGCTCAAGTCATGTGATTGAATGAATTCCCCGACTATGGGAGAAATCTTTCTAATACACAGGAGGAAAGGAGGTGAAAGAAACCAGTCTTTCAAATTCACAGAAGGACCCGTGTCTGTTATCTTCCTGGGCAATCATTGACATCCCATCAAAGTTGAATTACTGGCTTAGCAGAAAGGGCCTGGATGATGAATCTAAAATCAGATGCTGGTTGTCCCCCACTGGGGATGAGCCTACAGCACAGGCATGTGCCCTGACCAGGAATTTAACTGTGACCTCTTGGCTCCTGGGTCGATGCTCAACCACTGAGCCTCAGTGGACAAGCATTGGGACAATTTTTAATGTAGGGGTGGTTTAAATTAAATTAAATTTTAATTTAGGCTAAAGGAAAGAGGCAATATCCTCTAGCCTCAGATTTGTTTTCCCCCTTTGCTCAAATTCAAAAGCTATAGAATCTTCTGGAAAAAGCAAACTGTATACAGAGACACCACTTTTAATTTTGACATTCCATGGCTCTTACAAACCTCCCATTATTGTATAATCAAAGATTTATTTCCCTGCTCTACACTAGTTTTCAAAACCAAAGTTATCTGAAAGGTATACAGAGAGTATTAATTTGATACCTTACCTTAAAGACAAACTTCCCCAATCCCACAAAAGGTACAATACAAGAGTGAACCCTACTGTAAACTCTGGGTGACTATATGTCAATGTAGGTTCATCAATTGCAACTCATGTACCACTTGGATGGGGGATGTTGGCAGTAGGGAAGGCTGTGCATGTGTGGGGCAGGGGGCATATGAGAAATCTCTTGAAATTCTTGAAATTTTGCTGTGAACTTAAAACTGCTCTAAAAAATAAAGCCTATGAAAAATAAAAATAAAATGTTGGTTGAAGAGCCCAATCTATGAAAATAAGGCAGTGGATGCAACAATCATATTAGGGCATATAAGTTTGGTTTATTTGAAATTGTGATTGAATCTTTTTGTCACTCAGTGATCAATACATATTCTAGGAAAAACAATCTGTTTCAGGTTCCTTCCAGCCTGAGGACCCAATAGAACTCATTCCTCCTCACCTAATTTCACCTTCACCTTCCATCTGTTTCTAATGGAAGACTAATTATCTGCAATGTTTGAGGCTTGTCATTCTATCAATCTCTAATATTCTGAGAAAATGGCTTTTCATTTAAAAATTAAATAATAAAGTTATGTATAGTTCTCATTGAATGTTCATCTTTGTGGCTTTTCAGTTGTAAGCCACAAGGCCTTCACTATGGACTGGTCATATTTGAAGTTGTTGAGTTTGAAAATATTTGAATCTGGTTGCAGGCTCTGTTCTCTAAGACCTTGCTCTTTTGAGAGTCCCTGGATGAGCAGCAGCAGCCTCCCAGGGAGGCTTGTTAGAAATGCAGACATTCCAACTGACTGAATCAGAATCTGTGTTTTAACAGGAGTCCCAGGTAAGTCATATGCACATTAGACTTTGAGAAGTGCTGCCTGAGAGAGGAATGGAGGGAATGTTTCAGAATGTTTGAGGGAACCGATTGGTAGGACTATTTTTTGGAGGAAGGAAAGGGTGGAATACTAGAATGGAAACTGGGGGAAAAGTTTCTCAAGAGTTAAGAAGGGACATTCAATAAGGAAACGCTTAGGCCCTAATGTCAAATATTGTAGAAAGCTTGGGAAGGGTATGTCTACAGAATCCCATTGGACTTGCATGATAGAGGTTCTCAGAGCAGAGGAGGAAGCCAGATTGTGAAAAAGTATAGTAGGGAGATAGTGGCTGAAAAGTTGGATGAGCTTGAGACGTTCAATAGCTTTGGTGATGAAAAGAGTTTGGAGAAATGGCCTTGGGGTTAGGAGCAGCTGGTGAAGGCAAAGGGAAGGCAGTGACAGGGAATGACCAGAGGTGCCCACTGAAGAACCTTCTGAGTGCTTACAGCACAGATAGAGAAGAGCCTTTACCTGCAGGAGGATAATCCTCCTGGTACAAAGGGAGGGATTGTGGATGAGAAGATGGATGAGGAATCCTATGTCATGTGAGAACAAGTCTTGTCAGTTTAGCAGGAGAGGAAGCCTGCTGAGAACTGATAGGTGAGCTTAGAGAAGGCTGAACGATAATGAATGTTTTTGTTTTTTTAAAAAACACAAAAATATCTTATAGTGATTAAATGAACCTTTACATTCCTCTTCTTGAGGTTACTAAATATCTGTAATAAATAATATAATTGGTTAGTTGATTAGATTTTTGGGTTTGGGATTTAACAGGTTGGGAGTTTTTGCATTACGGTGAGCATATGCCTTGTGTATGAGCCAGCCTCTAGTGCTCCAAAGCAGTCCAATTTGTTCTACGTGTCACATATTCCTTTCTCACATCCCAACAATCTCATTTCTGGCCCCAAAGTCTTTTGAACTATGACCATTTTCCAATTATCTCCTCCCTGCCTTTCTGAAACATATGAAAATATTGACACTTCCCCTTTCAATAAAACTGCCTAATATTTTTAAATCAGTAATACTGATGTATAATTTATCTATACTAATAAAAGGGTATTATGCAAATTGGTCAGGATGCCCTCACAGTAACGACCGAAGAGCAGGCTGCATGGGGTGACCAGGCCAACGGGGGGGGTGGTGGGGAGAGAGTGAGGGGTAACCAAAAGATCAAACAGCAGGCTGAAGCAGGCCTCTAGTATTTAATAAAATTCACCATTTTAAAGAATGTAGTTTCTTGAGTCTTGGAAAATGTCTATACTCATATAACCATCAAAAAATTAAGGCCGGCAGGGGGGCAGTTGGCAGCAACCAGACTGGCATGGGGGGCCATGAGGGGTGACCAGGCCAGCAGGTGGGGCAGTTGGGGGCAGCTAGGTCAGCAGAGGGGGGCAGTGAGGGGTGACCAGGCCAGTGGGGGGATAGTTGGGGGTGACCAGGATGGCAGGGGGGGCAGTTAGGGGCGACCAGGTCAGCAAGAGAACATTTGGGGACAACCAGGCTGGCAGGGGGGGCAGTTAGGAGTTACTAGGACAGCAGGGGGGGCAGTTGGGGGTGACCAGGCCAGCAAGCGGGGGCAGTTGGGGGAGACCAGGCTGGCAGGGGAGGGCAGTTGGGGGTGACCAGGTTGGCAGGGGGGGAAAGTTAGGGGTGACCAGGACAGCAGAAGGGGACAGTTGGGGGCAACCAGGCCAGAAGGGGGGGCAGTAAGGGGCGACCAGGCCAGCAGGGGGGGGGGCAGTTGGGGGCAACCAGGCCAGAAGGGGGGGGCAATAAGGGGCAATCAGGCCAGCAGGCAGAGGCAGTTAGGGGTGATCAGGCTGGCAGGAAGGTGAGCAGTTAGGAGCCAGCAGTCCTGGATTGTGAGAGGGATGTCCCAGATTGGAGAGGGTGCAGGCTGGGCTGAAGCGACCCCCCCATGCACAAATTTTGTGCACCGGGTCTCTAGTATTTAATAAAATTCACCATTTTAAAGAATGTAGTTTCTTGAGTCTTGAAAAATGTCTATACTCATATAACCATCAAAAAATTAAGAGTTAGAATATTTCCATAATTCCAAAACATCCCAAGGCAACCACAGAACTTTCCTATAAATATAATGACACAGTAGGCATTCTTTTGTGTTCACACAATGTTCTTGGAGATTCATCCATGTTACTGTCTATCTCAAGTGTTATTACTGAGTAGTATTCCACAGAACTGATGAGCTGCAATTTCTTTATCCATCCACCTGCCGACAGGCATTTGGGTTGCTTTCAGCTTTTAGCTATCCTATCTAATAAAAGAGTAATATGCAAATTGACCATCACTCCAACACACAAGATGGCCATCCCCATGTGGTCAAAGATGGCTGCCCCCATGTGGACACAAGATGGCTGCCAGAAGATGGCCAGCAGGGGAGGGCAGTAGTGGGTGATCAGGCCAGCAGGGGAGGGCAGTAGTGGGTGATCAGGCTTACAGGGGAGGGCAGTTGGGGGGAGCAGGCCTGCAGGGGAGGGCAGTTAGGGGCAATTGGGCTGGCAGGGGAGCAGTTAGGCATCGATCAGGCTGGCAGGGGAGTGGTTGGGGGTGATCAGGCTGGCAGGCAGAAGTGGTTAGGGGCAATCAGACAGGCAGGGAGGCAAGCAGTTGGGATCCAGCAGTCCTGGATTGTGAGAGGAGTGTCCGACTGCCCGTTTAGATAGTCGGACATCCCTTGAGAGGTCCCAGATTGGAGAGGGTGCAGGCTGGGCTGAGGGACAACCCCCACCCCCCGTGCATGAATTTTGTGTACCAGGCCTCTAGTTATGAATAAAGCTGCTATGAACATTGATGTATAAATATTTGTATAAACATATATCATTTTGGGGGGAATAAATATTTAGGAGTGGCAGTGGTGCATTGTATGGTAAATGACGGCTTACAGAACTGCCAAACTCTTTTCCAAATTTGTTGCATTCTCATTAGCATTGAATGAGAGTCCCAGTCACTCTGCATTGTCAGTCTTTAATTTCAGCCATTCTAGTTACTGTGTAGCCTAAAATCTCCTTTTGATTTTAATTTGCAGTTCCCTAATGATTAATCATATTGAAAATCTTTTACGTGCTTATTTTCCATTGCTACATCTTTTATTTATTTTGTTTGTTTCTTAAATGATTTATTTTTAAAAATTTCTATTGAACTTAATTGCTTAATAAAATGATATAGGTTTCAACTGTACAATTTAATAATGCATCCTCTGTATATTGTATTGTGTATTCAACACCCAATGTTATTTATCACCCTTTTACCCTCTTCTACCTTTCCCCCACCCCTGTTGCCTGTGTCTATGAGGTGTTTTTTGCTAAACCCCATCACCTTTTTACCCAGCCCTCCAACTCCCATTTCCTCTAGCAGCTGATATTCCCTTCTCTGTATCTATGAGTCTGTTTCTATTTTCTTTGTTTATTTTGTTCATTAGATTCAACATATACGTGAGATTATATGGTATTTGCTTTCTCTTACTAGCTTATTTCACTTAGCATAATATTCTCCGGGTCTACCCATGCTGTCACAAAGGTTAAGATTACCTTCTTTTTTATGACTGGGTAGAATTGTATTGTGTACAGTAAATGTACCACAGCTTTTTTATCCACTCATCTACTGATGGGCACTTTGGCTTCTTCCAGATCTTGGGTATTGTAAATATGCTGCAATGAACATAGGGGTACATATTCTTTTGAATTAATGTTTGGGGTTTCTTCTCAGAAGTGGAATTGCTAGGTCATATAACAGTTCAATTTTTAATTTTTTAAATTTTTTTCTTTATTGATTAAGGTATTACATATGTGTCCTTATCCCCCCATATTTCCTCACCCCCATACTCATGCCCTGGTGTCTATGTCCATTGGTTAGGCTTATATACATGCATACCAGTCCTTTGGTTGATCTCTTTCCCTAACACCCACCCTCCCCTACCTTCCCTCTGAGGTTTGACTGTCTGATCGATGCTTCTGTCTCTAGATCTGTTTTTGTTCATCAGTTTATGTTGTTCATTATATTCCATAAATGAGTGAGATCATGTGATATTTATCTTTCTCTGACTGGCTTAATTCACTTAGCATAATGCTTTCCAGTTCCATCCATGCTGTTGCAAATGGTAAGAAGTCCTTCTTTTTTACCGCTGTGTAGTATTCCATTGTGAAAATGTACCACAGTTTTTTAATCCACTCATCTGCTGATGGGCACTTAGGCTGTTTCCAAATCTTAGCTATGGTAAATTGTGCTGCTATGAACATAGGGGAGCATGTATCCTTTCTGATTAGTGTTTCTAGTTCCTTGGAATATATTCCTAGAAGTGGGATCACCAGGTCAAATGGGAGTTCCATTTTTAGTTTTTTGAGGAAACTCCATACTGTTCTCCACAGTGGCTGCACCAGTTTGCATTCCGACCAGCAATAAGACGGGAAACCATAAAATATTAGAGGAATCCACAGGCAGCAAAATCTCAGACATATGCCAAAGCAATATCTTTCACAATACAACTCCTAGGGCAATGGAAACTAAAGAGAAAATAAACAAATGGGACTACATCAAAATAAAAATCTTCTGTACAGCAAAAGAAACCATCAAAAAACAACAAGAAAGCCCACTGCACGGGAGAACATATTTGCCAATGTTATCTCCGATAAGGGTTTAATCTCCAACGTTTACAGGGAACTCATACAACTTAACAAAAGAAAGATAAACAATCCAATCAAAAAATGGGCAATGGACCTAAATAGATACTTTTCAAAAGAGGACATAAGGAAGGCCAAGAGATATGTGAAAACTTGCTCAAAGTCACTAATCATCTGAGACATGCAAATCAAAATGACAATGCTGTACCATCTTTTTTTTGAGGAACCTCTATACTGCTTTCCACAATGACTGCGACCAATCTGCATTCCCACCAACAGTGCACAAGATTCCCTTTTTTCCACATCCTTGCCAACACTTGCTGTTTTTGATTTATTAAGGAAAGCCATTCTGACAGATGTGAGGTAATAGCTCCTTGTGGTTTTAATTTTCTTTTTTTCTGGTGATTAGTGACATGGAGCATCTTTTTATATATCTATTGGCAACCTGTATGTCCTCTTTGGAGAAGTGTCTATTCAGGTCCTTTGCCCATTTTTTAATTGGATTGTTTTTTTATGATATAAGGTCTTTATAAATTTTGGATATTAACCCCTTTTCCGAAGTATCATTGGTGAATATGTTCTCCCACTTGGTGGGTTGTCTTTTCATTTAGTTGATGGTTTCCTTTGCTGTGCAAAAACTTTTTAGTTTGATGTACTCCCACTTGTTTATTTTTTCATTTGTTTTTGTTTTGCCAGATAAGATATGTTAAAAAATAGTATTACTGAGAGAAATGTCCAAGATTTTACTGCCTGTGCTTTCTTTTAGGATTTTTATGGTTTCAAGTCTAATATTTAAGTCTTTAACCCATTTTGAGTTTATTCTTGTGTAAGGTGTTGTGAAGTGGTCTAGTTTCATTTTGATTTTTTGCACAAATCTGTCCAATTTACCCAACACCATTTATTGAATAGACTATCTTTACCCCATTGTATGTTCTTGCCTCATTTGTCAAATATTAATTGACCATATAGGTGTGGGTTTATTTCTAGCTCTCTATTATGTTCCATTGATGTATATGACTGTTTTTATTCTAGTACCATGTTGTTTTGATTACTATTGCGGAAACCAATCATTCTACCACTAATAGAAAGATGTGGCCAGGAAACTGGGAAGGCTGGTCAACAACCTTAATTGTTTTGATCACTCACTGTTTGGTTGAAACATTGTTAGCTGAAGCAGCCTCCAACTCTGTTTCTCTTATGTAAATTTCTGTTATTGGAATTTCCTGCCTAAAGGTTATGGGCGTATCCCATAGTCTCAATAAAAGGGATAGCAAGGCCAGAACAAGGGGTAGTCCTTCCAATAGAGTTGGGCTCCCGCCTGGCCCCCAATATTTCCAAATTAATACTTTTCCAAGTCTCTTTTCATTTGTGTGCGGCCTTCTCCAGAACCCGAACCCTGAACCGGAACCCAGTACCACGCGGGATGTGAAAGGGGTTCCCACAACTATGGCCTTGTAATATATTTTGATATCAGGTAGCATGATTCCTCCAACTTCATTTTTCTTTCTCATGATTGCTATGGCAATATGGGATCTTTTGTGGTTCAATATACATTTTTTGAATATTTGTTCTAGTTCTTTGAGATATGCCATTGATATTTTAATAGGAATTGTGTTGAATCTATAGGTTGTTTTGCATAGTATGGACATTTTAGTAATGCGGATTTTTCCTATGCATGAACATGATATATGCTTCAACTTATTTGTATCTTCTGCAATTTCTTCCTTCAGTGTCTTATAATTTTCTGAGTACAGGTCTCTTACATCTTTGATCAAATTTATTCCTAGGTATTTATCTATATTTTTGATGCAATTCTATATAAGATTGTTTTCTTAGTTTCCCTTTTTGATAGTTTATAGTTGATGTATAAAACTGCAACTGATTTCTGGGTATTTATTTTCTTTCCTACTACTTTACTGAATACATTTATCAGTTCTTTTAATTTTTTGGTGGAATCTTTAGGGTTTTCTACCGTGTTTCCCCAAAAATAAGACAGTGTCTTATATTAATTTTTGCCCCCAAAGACACGCTAGGTCTTATTTTCAGGGGATGTCTTATTTTTCCATGAAGAAGAATACGGTACACATTTATTGTTAAATGAAAATAAAGGAAATTTATTACCTGTATACGGTACGGTAGTACGGTAGTTGTCAACACAAACCAGACAAACTGTGAATCCTACAGTATCAAGAATTTACTCATTTATTCAATGACAATCATGTCATCATCTTCTGGAACATCATCATAACAATCCAATTCCTGAATTTCCTGGTGAATTTCTTGTGACTCCATTTCTTTCAGAATCAGTGGACCAAATCTCTCATGTTTAGCAATAGCACTGTCTTTAAATGAGTACTTCTTGTCAAGGTAGCCTGCTCGCAGTGCATTTGCAATGCAACTGTCAGTGATTTTCTCCCATGAATTCTTCACCCAAGTCACAACTTCTTGCAGTTTAGGTTTCACAAAGTTTCCACGCTGATTTCTCTCCATTCTATTTTCAATGTAGTCATTAATTTCCATGCACAGATTGTCTTTGAATGGCTTGTTTATTGCAATATCAAGAGTCTGGAGATAGGCCGTCATTCCTGCGGGAATCATTATCTGATCTATTTTTCTTTCGTGAAGAAATGTCTTCATGTCTTTAGCATGGTGAGTGCTGGCTGCATCCCAGACTAGCAGACCTCTTTGGCTCCCTCGCATAACAAGCGGCAGCATTAAATGGACCCACTTCCTTATAACTGCTTGTGTGGCCCAGGCTTTTTCAGTTTCAAGAATAAAAACGCCCAAAACATGTTCAATCTTTTCCTTTTTGCCCTTAGAAATGATTAAAGGTGGGATTTTAGTGCCATCCAGACGAATTGCCAAAATACAGGAAACACGTGCACTTTCGTAAGCAGTGGAGGGAATGTACGCTAAGGAGGCACCCCGCTGTTCAATTGTTGTTTGAGATGATTGGCCCATAAACACTGCAGTTTCATCCATAGCAATCATGTTGGAAAGATTGTATTTAGAGAAGTCAGCATCATCAATAAAGGACTTGAATGCAAGTGCTTGCTTAATAACTTGAGTATCTTCCAACCTAAACAATGTTGTAGATCTTCTTAAAGACAGTTCACTTCGCTGAAGGAAATTATCCAGCCAGTGTTGTGATGCTTTGAAGTCTTCGGGGGCTATGTCAAACTGTGGTGCCATTGCAAGGGCAAATTCTTGAATCTGAGCCCTATTCACAACCAAAGCCTTTGCTCTCCTGTCAACAGCCCATTCACAGATCAGGTCTTCCAGCTCGGAAAATAATGGTTGCCGACCTGATCCACACTTGCGCTTTTTAGCATTTCCCTTGTCCACTTGTTCAATGAGGTTACCATACTCTGCTCGCCATTCTCGGACCAATCGGATACTCAACATCTTCTCTTTGCAGAAAGCAGTAAGATTTTGGCCCCAAGAGTCTTCCACGATTCCTTTCTTGTACTCCACGGAGTAGCTTTTTCTTTTTGCGCTCATTTCTAGGGGTAAAAAAAAGGAATTGGGGTATCAAGGTGGGGGGAGGGGGATCACTCAAAATGACACAGGGGGGATCAGAGGGGGCAATCAAAATGTCACAGGAGAATCAGAGGGTGGATTACCATTTTAGTAACCCCTTTTGATCCTCCTGTGTCATTTTGATTGTCCCCTCTGATCCTCCTGTGTCATTTTGATTGCCCCCTCTGATCCTCCTGTGTCATTTTGATTGCCCCCTCTGATCCTCCTGTGTCATTTTAAGTGATCCCCCTCCCCCCACCCCTGTGCCACTGAACACCTTCACCAGACATCCCCCCTACCCCTTTATCAGACATTTACCCCCTGGGGCCTACCTGGGGACTGTCACTGGGCTTGCTGGGGCCTGGATCTGGGCTGGAGCAGGGTCTGCCACTGACTGAGAACCTTCAGTCATCATGAAGGCGGCCGCGAGCATCAGGTAGTGTCACCAGAGACAGACCAGCACTCACCACCTTCTCCGCGTCCCATCTGCTCTAATCCTCCTGTTCTTCTACACGCATCTGCGAAAGTCTCCTCCTCTCTCCCGCCCCGCGCTCACCGCTCACTCCAACCTCCGCTCCGCCTCCACACAGCAGTGACGTCAGGACTCCGCATAACGTCACTGGTTGCTAGACGCCAGTCGGGGCGGCCCTAGCGACCAGTTTATGGTAAATTAATTTTCATTCCGAGACAGAGCCTGGGGGCCTTATTTTCGGGGGGGTGCCTTATATTTCACTCAGAAGGAAACCTGTAAGTAGGTCTTATTTTCGGAGGATGCTTTATTTTCGGGGAGACACGGTAGAAGTGAAATCAATGGGTCAAATGACAGTTCATATTTAATTTTTTGAGAAATCTCCATACTGTTTTCCATAATGGCTGCACCAGTCTGCATTCCTACCAGCAGTGTACCAGGGTTTCTCTATCTCCACACCCTCACCAGCATTGTCATTTGTCGATGGTAGCCATTCTGACAGGTGTGAGGTGATACCTCATTGTCATTTTAATTTGCATCTATCGAGGAAACAAAGATGGTGGCATAGGTGAACACATAAACTGCTGCCTCGCACAACAATTTCAAAACTACAGCTAAAAGACAGAACGGACCAGAGGAAAGCTAGAACCATAGGAAAGCTAGCTGAGTGGAAATTCTACAACTAGAAGGAAAGAGAGGGGTACACGGAGACTCAGAGGAGCTGCAAAAGACTGAGGTACGGAGACATGCGCGCCAAGAGGACGGGCGGCTGAGTGCCTGGCTAGCTTTCTCTAGTGGGAGGAAGGTGGAAGCTCCCGACTGCACTGAACTCCAGTTCCGACTGCACTGAACCCCAGTTTCGGGCGAGACCCTGGGGACCCAGACTCATACAGGGGGAGTCTGGACTGTTGGGAAAAGAGAGGAGCGCATGGAAATTCAGGGGAGCTGCAAAAGGCAGAGGTCTGGAGGCATGCACACAAGTGCGCACAGAGAGGACTGACTGCTGAGTGTGCCGCTGGCTTTCTCTAGCGGGAGGAAGACAGAAGCTCCCGACTTTGCTGAACTCCAGTTCCAGGTGAGAATCTGGGAATCCAGATTCATTGGGGGAGAAACTGGACTGTCGGGCAGTGGGTGAAACTTGAGGGCGGCTTTCTCTCAGAGGTGCTTGCAGCGATTACCGAGATACACTGAGACCCAGGGGCCTCATAGGGCAGGGCTGATGGGAAGCCAAGGCTGTCTATTCAGCCCTGAAACTCTGCCCCATCCAAGCTGAGCACAGAGGCTATTGCAATTTGGCAAGTCTAATCCTACAAGGCTGTCTCCAGCACCGAACTTCTCCCAGCGTAGACACAGCTGATCCTCACAGCCAACTGGCCTGGAGGTCAATTCCTCCCAGTGATACCAACAACAAGCAAGACTTAACTACAACAAGGCTGTACACACAGTCCACAAAGGGGTGCACCAAGAGTGTCCACCTCAGGTAACTAGGGAGGCTGAGTCACTGGGCCATATAGGACACCTAGCACACAAAGCTACTCTACAAACTCAGGGAAGCAGCGAAAATGCAGAGACAAATAAACAGATCACAAACGAAAGAAATGGAGGAAAACAAACGACTGGATATAGAGTTCAAAACCACAGTTATAAGGTTTTTCAAGAATTTTCTAGAAAAGGCCAATAAATTTAGTGAGACCCTAGAGGATATGAAAAAGGACCAACTAGAAATTAAACATACACTGACTGAAATAAAAAATATTATACAGAGACCTAACAGCAGACTAGAGGAACACAAGAATCAAGTCAAAGGTTTGAAATACAAAGAAGCAAAAAACACTCAACTGGAAAAGCAAAAAGAAAAAAGAATCCAAAAATTTGAAGGTAGTGTAAGGAGCCTCTGGGACAACTTCAAGCGTACCAACATCAGAATTATGGGGGTGCCAGGAGAAGAAGAGAGAGCAAGATACTGAAAACCTATTTGAAGAAATAATGACCGAAAACTTCCCCCACCTGGCAAAAGAAATAGACTTACAAGTCCAGGAAGCACACAGAACCCCAAACAAAAGGAATCCAAAGAGGGCCACACCAAGACACATCATAATTAAAACGCCAAGAGCAAAAGACAAAGAGAGAATATTAAAAGCAGCAAGAGAGTGCCGAAACCGGTTTGGCTCAGTGGATAGAGCGTCAGCCTGCGGACTGAAGGGTCCCAGGTTCGATTCCGGTCAAGGGCATGTACCTGGGTTGCGGGCACGTCCCCAGTGGGGGGTGTGCAGGAGGCAGCTGATCGATGTTTCTCTCTCATCGATGTTTCTAACTCTCTATCCCTCTCCCTTCCTCTCTGTAAAAAATCAATAAAATATATTTAAAAAAATAAAATAAAATAAAAAAATAAAAAATAAAAGCAGCAAGAGAAAAACAGTTAGTTACCTACAAGGGAGTACCCATATGATTGTCAGCTGATTTCTCAACAGAAACTATGCAGGCCAGAAGGGAGTGGCAAGAAATATTCAAAGTGATGAACAGCAAGAACCTACAACCAAGATTACTCTACCCAGCAAAGCTATCATTCAGAATTGAAGGGCAGAAAAAGAGCTTCACAGATAAGAAAAAGCTAAAGGAGTTCATCAACACCAAACCAGTATTACATGAAATGCTGAAGGGTATTCTTTAAGAAGAGGAAGAAGAAGAAAAAGGTAAAGATAAAAATTATGAACAACAAATACATAACTATCAACAAGTGAATCTAAAAATCAAGTGAATAAAAAATATGATGAACAGAATAAACTGGTGAATATAACAGAATCAGGGGCATAGAAAGGGAGTGGACTGACAATTCTCAGGGGGAAAGTGGTGTGGGGGGTGCAGGAAGAGACTGGACAAAGGTTTTACACCTATGGATGAGGGCAGTGGTGGGGAGGTAAGGGCAGAGGGTGGGGTGGGAAACGGGTGGAGGGGAGCTATGGGGGGAAAAAGAGTAACAATTGTAATAATCTGAACAATAAAGATTTATTAAATTAAAAAAAATTGCATCTATCTGATGATCAGTGACTTTGAGCATTTTTTTCATATGTCTCTTGGCCATCTGTAAGCCACTTTTGGAGAAGTGTCTATTTAGGTCCTTTGCCCATTTTTAAATTGGATTGTTTGTCTTCTTTTTGTTAAGTTGTATGAGTTCCTTATATATTTTGGATATTAACCCTTTATCAGATGTATCATTGCCAAATATGTTCTCCCATACAGTGGGCTCCCTTTTCATTTTGTTGATGGTTTCTTTTGCTGTGCAGAACTTTTTCTTTTGATGTAGCTCAATTTGTTTATTTTTTCCTTAGTTTTCTTTGCCCTAGCAGATGTATCTATAAACATACTGCTACAGCAGATGTCTGAGATTTTGCTGTCTATGGTTTCTTCTAGGATTTTTATGGTTTCACTTAAGCCTTTTATCCATTTTGAGTCTATTCTTGTGTATGGTATAAGTTGGTGGTCTAGTTTCATTTTTTTGCATCTATTTATCTGACCTTAATTGTTTAAAAGTAGAAATCAATCACAAGGAAAAAACCCCTGAAAAACACACAAAGACATGGAGGCTAAATAACATGTTATTAAACAATGAATGGGTTTACAATGAGATCAAGGAACAAATCAAAAGTTATCCTGAGACAAGTGAAGATGAGAACATAACAATCCAAAATTTATAGGACACAGTAAAAGCAGGCCCTAGAGGAAAATTGATAGCAATACAGGCCTACCTCAAGAAACAAGAAAAATCTCAAAAACAATGTAACTATTCACTTAAAAACATCAGTAAAAAAACAACAGACAAAGCCTAAAGTGAGTATAAGAAAGCAAATAAAGATCACAGGAGAAATAAACAAAATAGTGTCTAAAAATCAATTATAGAGATCAATGAAACCAAGAGCTATTTCTTTGAAAAGCTAAATAAGATTGAAAAGCTTTTAACCAGACTCACCAAGGAAAAAAGAAAGAGGAATCAAATAAATAAAACCAGATGAAAGAGAAGAAGTAACAACTGACACCATAGAAATACAAAGTATTATAAGAAAATATTACAAATACTTCTATGCCTATAAATTGGACAATCTGGATGAGATGGGAAAATTTCTAGAAACACAATCTTCCAAAACTGAATTAAGAAGAAACAGAAAATAGGAACAGACTGATTATAACTAATAAAATTAAAACACTAATAAAAAAAAACTACCAACAGCCGAAACCAGTTTGGCTCAGTGGCTAGAGCGTCAGCCTGCGGACTGAAAGGTCCCAGGTTCGATTCCGGTCAAGGGCATGTACCTTGGTTGCGGGCACGTCCCCAGTGGGGGGTGTGCAGGAGGCAGCTGATAGATGTTTCTCTCTCATCGATGTTTCTAACTCTCTATCCCTCTCCCTTCCTCTCTGTAAAAAATCAATAAAATATATTAAAAAAAAAAAAAAAAAACTACCAACAAACGAAAGGCCTGGAGCAGATGGCTTCACAAGTGATTGTTACCAAACATTCAAAGAAAAACTAACACTTATACTTCTCAATAGATTTCAAAATAGTCAAGGGGAGGAAAGACTCTGAAATTCATAATTTCAAAACCAGATAGAAAGAAAATTATAGGCCAATAACCCCGATAAACAGAGATACTAAAATTCTCAACAAAATATTAGCAAACTGGATCCAGCAATACATTAAAATGATCATAGATCCTACTCAGGTAGCTCAGTTGGTTAGAGCATTGTCCCGATAAGTTAAGGTTATAGGTTCGATCCCTGATCAGAGCACATACAAGAAGCAACCAATGGATGCAAAACAAGTGGGATAACAAATTGATCTCTCTCTCTCAATCAATTTCAATTTTTAATTAAAAAATAAAAATAAATGAAAAGATCAGACACAACGATCAAGTGGGATTTATTCTGAAGGTGCAAGGTTGGTACAATATTCATAAATCAGTAAACATAATACAGCACATAAACAAAGTGAAAGATAAAAATCACATACTCACATGAATAGATGCAAAAAAAGCATTTGATAAAATCCACCTCCCATTTATAATAAAAACTCTCAGCAAAGTGGAAATAGAGGAAATTCACCTCAACATAATAAAGGCCATAAGTGACAAACCCACATCCAACATCATACTCAATGGGCAAAAAGTAAAAGTGTTTCTCTTAAGATCAGAAACAAGACAGGGATGTCCACTTTCACCACTCTTATTCAACACAGTAATGGAAGACCTAGCAATAGCAATCAGACAAAAGAAGAAATAAAAGGCATCCAAATTGGAAAAGAACAACTAAAACTGATATTATTTGCAGATGATAGACTATTGTATATACCGTGTTTCCCTGAAAATAAGACATCCTCCGAAAATAAGACCTACTTACATGTTTCCTTCTGAGCGAAATATAAGGTATCCCCCCGAAAATAAGGCCCCCAGGCTCTGTCTCAGAATGAAAATTAATTTACCGTAAACTGGTCGCTAGGGCCACCCCAACTGGCGTCTAGCAACCAGTGACGTTACGCAGAGTCCTGACGTCACTGCTGTGTGGAGGCGGACGGAGGTCAGAGTGAGCGGTGAGCGTGGGGCGGGAGAGAGGAGGAGACTTTCGCAGATGCGTGTAAAAGAACAGGAGGATTAGAGCGGACGGGACGCGGCGAAGGTGGTGAGTGCTGGTCTGTCTCTGGTGACACTACCTGATGCTCGCGGCCGCCTTCATGATGACTGAAGGTTCTCAGTCAGTGGCAGACCCTGCTCCAGCCCAGATCCAGGCCCCAGCAAGCCCAGTGACAGTCCCCAGGCAGGCCCCAGGGGGTAAATGTCTGATAAAGGGGTAGGGGGGATGTCTGGTGAAGGTGTTCAGTGGCACAGGGGTGGGGGGAGGGGGATCACTTAAAATGACACAGGAGGATCAGAGGGGGCAATCAAAATGACACAGGAGGATCAGAGGGGACAATCAAAATGACACAGGAGGATCAAAAGGGGTTACTAAAATGGTAATCCCCCCTCTGATTCTCCTGTGCCATTTTGATTGCCCCCTCTGATCCCCCCTGTGTCATTTTGAGTGATCCCCCTCCCCCCACCTTGATACCCCAATTCCTTTTTTTTACCCCTAGAAATGAGCACAAAAAGAAAAAGCTACTCCGTGGAGTACAAGAAAGGAATCGTGGAAGACTCTTGGGGCCAAAATCTTACTGCTTTCTGCAAAGAGAAGATGTTGAGTATCCGATTGGTCCGAGAATGGCGAGCAGAGTATGGTAACCTCATTGAACAAGTGGACAAGGGAAATGCTAAAAAGCGCAAGTGTGGATCAGGTCGGCAACCATTATTTTCCGAGCTGGAAGACCTGATCTGTGAATGGGTTGTTGACAGGAGAGGAAAGGCTTTGGTTGTGAATAGGGCTCAGATTCAAGAATTTGCCCTTGCAATGGCACCACAGTTTGACATAGCCCCCGAAGACTTCAAAGCATCACAACACTGGCTGGATAATTTCCTTCAGCGAAGTGAACTGTCTTTAAGAAGATCTACAACATTGTTTAGGTTGGAAGATACTCAAGTTATTAAGCAAGCACTTGCATTCAAGTCCTTTATTGATGATGCTGACTTCTCTAAATACAATCTTTCCAACATGATTGCTATGGATGAAACTGCAGTGTTTATGGGCCAATCATCTCAAACAACAATTGAACAGCGGGGTGCCTCCTTAGCGTACATTCCCTCCACTGCTTACGAAAGTGCACGTGTTTCCTGTATTTTGGCAATTCGTCTGGATGGCACTAAAATCCCACCTTTAATCATTTCTAAGGGCAAAAAGGAAAAGATTGAACATGTTTTGGGCGTTTTTATTCTTGAAACTGAAAAAGCCTGGGCCACACAAGCAGTTATAAGGAAGTGGGTCCATTTAATGCTGCCGCTTGTTATGCGAGGGAGCCAAAGAGGTCTGCTAGTCTGGGATGCAGCCAGCACTCACCACGCTAAAGACATGAAGACATTTCTTCACGAAAGAAAAATAGATCAGATAATGATTCCCGCAGGAATGACGGCCTATCTCCAGACTCTTGATATTGCAATAAACAAGCCATTCAAAGACAATCTGTGCATGGAAATTAATGTCTACATTGAAAATAGAATGGAGAGAAATCAGCGTGGAAACTTTGTGAAACCTAAACTGCAAGAAGTTGTGACTTGGGTGAAGAATTCATGGGAGAAAATCACTGACAGTTGCATTGCAAATGCACTGCGAGCAGGCTACCTTGACAAGAAGTACTCATTTAAAGGCAGTGCTATTGCTAAACATGAGAGATTTGGTCCACTGATTCTGAAAGAAATGGAGTCACAAGAAATTCACCAGGAAATTCAGGAATTGGATTGTTATGATGATGTTCCAGAAGATGATGACATGATTGTCATTGAATAAATGAGTAAATTCTTGATACTGTAGGATTCACAGTTTGTCTGGTTTGTGTTGACAACTACCGTACTACCGTACCGTATACAGGTAATAAATTTCCTTTATTTTCATTTAACAATAAATGTGTACCGTATTCTTCTTCATGGAAAAATAAGACATCCCCTGAAAATAAGACCTAGCGTGTCTTTGGGAGCAAAAATTAATATAAGGCACTGTCTTATTTTTGGGGAAACACGGTAGGAATGTATTCTAAGAAACCCGAAATACCAATCAGAAAGAAGTATGCACCCTTATATTCATAGCATCACAATTTACAATAGCTAAGATCTGGAAACAGCCCAAGTGCCCATCAGTAGATGCTTGGTTAAAAAAGCTGTGGTACATTTATACCATAGAATACTATGCAGCAGTAAAAAAGAAGGATCTCTTACCCTTTCAGACAGCATGGAGGGACCTAAAGAGTATCATGCTAAGTGAAATTAGTCAGTCAGAGAAACACAAGTATCACATGGTCTCACTCATATGTAGAATCTAAGTAAAAGAATAAACTAATGAACAGAGTGGATCCCGAGACATGGAAGCATGGAACAGAGTGCAGAATCTTGGAGGGAAGGCAGAGGAGGGTGGCTAGGTGAAAGGTAAGCAAGCAAGGACCTTATATGCATATGTATGTGTGTATGTGTCATGGCCCATGGACACAGACAATGGGGCAAGTGAGAGCCTGGGGCAGGGTGCAGAGGTGGGCTGGAGGAGGCCAAGGAGAGGGGAGAAAAGGAGACATATGTAATACTTTCAACAATAAAGAATTATTAAAAATAAAATAAAATGTGACTAGATAAAAAAACACACGAACAATTAAGGTCAGAGAAAGTTCTTGCTATGATTTTAATCTTCTTAAATTTACAGGGGCTTGTTTTGTGTCCTAACATGTGATCTATTCTAGAAAATATTCCATGTGCACATGAAAAAAAATTTATGCTCTACCTCTTTGGTGTGAAATGCTCTGAAGATATCAATTAAATCCATCTGATCAAATCTGTCATTTAAGGTTTCTGTTTCCTTGCTGATTTTTCTTTCTGGAAGATCAATCTATTGATGGCAATGGGGTGTTAGAATCTCCTGCTATTACAGTATTACTATTGATCTCTCCCTTTATGTCCATCAAGATTTGCTTGGTATGTTTAGGTGCTCCTATACTGGATTCGTACATGTTTACAAGGGTTATATCTTCTTTTTTGACTGATCCCTTTGTCATTATGTAGTGATTTTCTCTGTCTTTTATTGTAGCCTTTGTTTTAAAGCAGCCGTGGGCAAACTACGGCCCACGGGCCGGATCCGGCCCGTTCGGCTGTTCTATCCGGCCCGCGGAGCCGAAAGAGCAGAGGGTTCTCTTGCTCTCCCCTCCGCTCCTTTACTTTGAATTTATATTAGTTCACACAAACACTCTATCCATGCTTTTGTTCCGGCCCTCCGGTCCAGTTTAAGAACCCATTGTGGCCCTTGAGTCAAAAAGTTTGCCCACCCCTGTTTTAAAGTCTATTTTGTGTGATATATGTATTGTGACCCCAGCTGTTTTAAAATTTCCATTTTCAAGAAATATCTTTCATCATCCCTTTACTTTTAGCCTGTGTATGTCTTTCATTCTGAGATGGGTCTCTTTTAGACAGCATCTACAAAGGTCTTTTTTTCTTATTCATTCAGTACCCTTTCTTTTGATTGGAGCATTTAAGCCACTTACATTTAAAGTGATTATTAAAGGTATGTATTTATTGCCACTTTATTCTTTTTCTCCTTTTTTAAACCCTCACTCAAGGATATGTTTTTTCATTGGTTCTAGAGAGAAATGGAGAAGGAGAGAGTTAGAGAAACATCGATGTGAGAGAGAAACATTGATCGTGTGCCTTCCATATGCACCCTGACCGGAGACTGAATTCATAACCTGGGTATGTGCCTGGCCAGGAATCAAACTTACCCCCTTTGGTACTCAGGACGATGCTCACTGGCCAGGATGACATTTTATTCTTTATCACTATGTTCCTCTGTGTGTGTGTTTTTTTTTTCTCCTTCTTCTTTTTAAAGAAAATCAGTAACACTTCTTGTAATACTGGTTAAGTGTTAATGAACTCTTTTAAGTTTTTCTTATCTGAAATATTCTTTGTTTCTCTTTTATTTTTAAATGATAGCCTTCCTGAGTAAAGTAGTCTTGATTGTAGGTCCCTGCTTTTCATTAATTTAAATATTTCATGCCAATCCTTTCTGGCTTTAAATGTTTCTGTTGAGTTAATGGGAGCTCCCTTTTAGGCAACTGTTTTTCTTTAACTGCTTTTAAGATTCTCTCTTTGTCTTTAGCATTTGCCATTTTAATTATGACGTGTCTCGATGTGGGCCTCTTAGGGTTAATCTTGTTTAGGACTCTGTGCTTCCTGGATTTGTGTGTCTTTTTTCCTTACCAGGTTAGGGAAATTTTCAGCCATTACTTCTTCAAATAGATTCTCAATTTCTTGCTCTTCCTTTTCTCCTTCTGGTAACCCTATGATGTGGTAGTTTTTATGCTCCAGGTTGTTCCAAAGGTCCCTTAAGCTATCCTCATTTTTTAATTGTTTAAAGTATTGTGTATGTCTCTTTTTTCCCTGATTGACTCCCCCACCCCAGCACTCCCACCCACGAGGGCAGGCCTCCACCTCCCCAGTGTCTGTGTCCATTGGTTATGCTAATATGCATGCATACAAGTCCTTTGGTTGATCTCTAACCTCCCCTCCTGCCCCTTGTCTCTGGTTCTATTTATGTTCATCAGTTCATGTTGATCATTATATCCCACATATGAGTGTGATATTTATATCTTTCTCTGACTGGCTTATTTCACTTAGCATAATGCTCTCCAGTTCAATCCATGCTGTTGCAAATAGTAAAAGTTCCTTCATTTTTTATAGCAGTGTAGTATTCTATTGTGTAGATGTGTGCTGGAAGCCAATTCCAGCATGTCATAATTGCAAGAGTTTCATCAAAAGGTTGATGGAACTTGGGGACTCAACAAGGGCTGAGTCACATATGTTATCGCCTGTTGGAATGGCTAAAAGCTGCCAGAGACAGCTCAGGGCATCTTAATCTACATGTGATTGCCTCCTACTGGCCAAAAACCTGGACAGCTGTAGGCTATTCCCCATTCTGACAATGCTTCTGTACAAACCCTACCCTTTGAAGTGTATATCTCCACCTTGCCTTAGGACAATTGGTGTTAATAAAAAGCAAGGGGTCCTGAGACAAGGAGAACTTAGCTCCTTTAGCTAAAGCTCCTCTGACCCCCAATGCCTTTCAAAATTATCTTTCATCTCTGGACTCTTACTTAATATACGCACAGCCTTCTCCAGATTCCTGAAACCTTCTAGATGCCAGATCAAGACCCACCAGCGTTAAATGTTACCCAACATCCGGCAGATGTGCCACAGTTTTTTAATCCACTCATCTGTTGAGGGGCACTTAGGCTGTTTCCAAATCATAGCTATTGTAAATTGTGCTGCTATGAACATAGGGGTGCATATATCCTTTCTGATAGGTGTTTCTGGTTTCTTGGGATATAGTCCTAGAAGTGGGATTACTGGGTCAAATGGGAGCTCCATTTTTAACTTTTTGAGGAAACTCCATACTGTCTTCCACAGTGGCTGCACCAGTCTGCATTCCCACCAGCAGAGAAGGAGGGTTCCTTTCTCTCCACATCCTCTCCAGCACTTGGCGTTTGTTGATTTGTTGATGATAGCCATTCTGACAGGTGTGAGATGCTACCTAATTGTTGTTTTGATTTGCATCTCTCAGATGATTAGTGACTTGAGGCATGTTTTCATGTGTCTCTCAGCCTTCTATATGTCCTCTTTCAAAAAGTGTCTATTTAGGTCCTTTGCCCATTTTTTAAATTGGGTTGTTTATCTTCATTTTGTTAAATTGTATGAGTTCTCTGTAAATTTTGGAGATTAAACCCTTATCTGATAGCATTGGCAAATATGTACTCCCATGCAGAGGGCTTTCTTATTGTTTTTTATGGTTTCTTTTGCTGTGCAGAAGCTTTTTATTTTGATGTAGTCCTATTTGTTTATTTTCTCCTTAGTTTCCATTGCTCTAGCAGCTGTATCAATAAAGAAATTGCTACAACATATGTCTGATATTTTGCTGCCTATCGATTCTTCTAAGATTTTCATGATTTCCAGTCTTATATTTAAGTCCTTTAACCATTTTGAGTTTGGTTTTATGTATGGTGTAAGTTGGTGATCTAGTTTCATTTTTTTACATGTATTTGACCAAATTTCCCAGTACCATTTATTAAAGAGTCTGTCTTAACTGTATTGTATGCTCTTGCCTTCTTTGTCAAATATTAATTAAGCATAATGGCTTGTGTCTATTTCTGGGTTCTCTGTTCTGTTCCATTGGTCTATATGTCTGTTCTTATGCCAGTACCTGGCAGTTTTGAGAATAGTGGCTTTGTAATATAGCTTGATATCTAGTATTGTGATCCCTCCAACTTTGTTCTTCTTTCTCAGGATTACGGTGGCTATTCAAGGTTTTATTATTATTATTATTATTATTATTATTACAGATGAATTTTTGGAGAATTCGTTCTAGGTCTGTAAAATATTCCATTGGTATTTTAATGGGAATTGCATTGAATCTATAAATTGCTTTGAGTAGTATGGACATTTTAATGATGTTGATTCTACTAATCCATGAACATGGTATGTTCTTCCATTTATTTATGTCTTCCTCTATCTCTTTTTTCAATGTCCGGTAGTTTTCCATATCCTCATTTTTTAAAGTTGTTGTTTTTTTGTTTGTTTGTTTTTTTCTGCTCTGTTTGGGTATTTTCTGCTACCTTGTTTTTCAAATTGCTGGTTCAGTGTTCTGCTTTATCTAATTTACTATTTATTTCTTCTAGTATATTCTTCATTTCAGATATTGTATTCTTCATTTCTGACTGGTTCTTTTTTACATTTTCTATGTCCTTCTTCATGTTGTTGAAGTTCTCACTAACTTCCTTGAGCATCCTTATAACCATTTTTTTTTTCTTGAATTCTATATCTGGTAAATTGTTTGCCTTTATTTCATTTATCTCTTTTTCTGGAGATTTCTCCTATTCTTTCTTTTTGGGCATGTTTCTTTATCTCCCTATTTTGGCTGCCTCTTCATGTTTGTTTCTATCTGTTAGGTAGATCTACTATGTCTCACAGTGTTGGTATGCTGGCTTGACGTAGTAAGTGTCCTGTGTGTCCTTGTAGTGCACTCCCCTTGATCACCTGAGCCCAGTGCTCCAGGAATGTTCCTTGTGTGGATAATGTGAGCCCTCCTTTTATAATTGAGCCTTGATTGCTTTTGGCTCATTTGTGCCTGGGGTCAACCCTCAGGCTAGCTGACTGTGAATATTGACCCCAACCACTGTGTATGAACTGCAGTGCAGGTGCTGGACACAAATGGAATTTGCCTCAGGAGTGTCTTATACCTGCTGAGATCTTCTTTTGGATATGCCCCTTATGAAGCTAATTGGACCCTGATCTGATGTTGTTTAAACCTGGCAACTGGGTATGTTGGTCCTGGGGCCTCTTGGGAGGGACTCTGATTCAGGTCAATATCAGCTGCTGCCTGTGTCTGGCCATGGGCACCTGTTAGAAGCTACAAATTGGTACACAGTTTGTGGCTGCTTTTGCTGGGTCTGGGTGTGTACAGGAAGGCCCAAGCTGCACACCAACGTTGACTTTTACCAGCACTGAGATCTGGGCAAGTCAACAAAAGACCCAAGGCACTTTGAAATCTGCCTCTGTCTACCTCCTCCTGACAACTGCCTGTTAAAGTCGGCCACTGAGAGAGCCTCTAGAGGTGTTCAAGTTGCATAAGATAAGTTCTCAATGAGTCCAGGTAGGTGCGAGTAGTGGTCACCAGACTGATACATGTTCAAACTTGGTGACAGTTCTGGGTTTGAGGCCACTCAACAACAGTTCCAGCATATACCAAATCTAGCTGCCACTCACTTTATGGTGGGAGAGGGTTTCAAGGCGTTATCAGGGTGAGGCCAGCAGAATTTATCAGGCACAAACAGTCCAAGATTTGGCTGTGTGAAGGAAGGGCTCTGCACTGGTTGAGCATTCAAAGGAAAAATGACCCCAGTCCTAGAGCCACACAACTCAGTTAGTCCCAGATTCTGCCAGTAGCCAGATCTCAGTAGGATAGGGCTAGTGGATCTCCCATGAAGGCTTGGGGGAAGGAGAGGGGAGTGGCCCCCTCTCTGGAGCTACACAACTCAGTCTGTCCCAGATTCTGCTCAGACCATGGCAGGGTGGATCCAGGAGGAGTCCAGCAGGTGAGGTCAACAGGGAGTCCAGAAGGTGTGGTTATTGCATTCCCCCAGGCTGATGCCATAAGAAGGAGCATGCCACACCCAAGAAAAATGTCATGTGCAGTGTGAGTGATTTAGCACAGGAATCTTAGTTGCTATTTCTTCAGCTTTCATCGCAGAGCCACAAACCTCAGCCTCTCCTCGTGCGAATCTAGTCCACCCTGCTCTTTTTTCAGCTGGAGCCCAGGGTGAGTGGTTCCAAATGAGATTTTGTGCATTGGTCCTTTAAGATTGCATCTGTGTCTCTAGCAGACTCTTTTTTCTCCCTGGATGACAGACTCCCTGCTGATTTTCACAGTCAGGTATTATATGGGTGCCTCTTCCTGTCTCTGGTGCTGTGGGCTGGAAAGCCTAGCTTGGGATTGAGATCTCACGCTTCACAGAGGAAACTCTGCAGCTGAGTTATCCCTCTGGAATCTCAGGCACAGCCTGTGAGAACAGGGCCAGACATTTTGACATATCTGCCCTTCCTGCCAGTCTCAATGTGACTTCTGTAAATCCTTGGTTATAAGACTCCTGATCAGCTGGTCTTCAGTTGGTTATCCAGGTTTATTCCTCTATATTTAGTTGTAATTTCAGTTGATCCTGGGAGGAAGTGAGTGTAACATTCACCTAGTCTGTCATTTGGGATCCCTACATGTTCTTTTGTGAAGTATTTATTCAAATATTTTATCCATTTTTAATATTTTATTCTTCTTTTTTTTTAAATATCTTTTTTATTGACTTTTTACAGAGAGGAAGGAAGAGGGAGAGAGAGTCAGAAACATAGATGAGAGAGAAACATCGATCAGCTGCCTCCTGCACACCCCCTATTGGGGATGTGCCCGCAACCAAGGTACATGCCCTTGACCGGAATCAAACCCGGGACCCTTGAGTCCGCAGGCAGACGCTCTATCCACTGAGCCAAACTGGCCAGGGCTAATATTTTCTTATTATTTTGTGGGAATTCTTTATGTATACTTGATTTCATGACTCTGTCAGATATTAATATTATAAATATTTTTGTCCAATGTGTGAGTTGCCTTTACAATTATTTAATGTCTTAAGAGAGCAAAATTTTTAATGTTGATGAGGCCAGATTTACGTTTTATAATTTGTATTGTGTGTGTGCTATCTAATAAATCTTTGCCTGCTCCAAGATTGATGATTTTGTCTTGTAAAACTACCTTATACTTAACTTTACTGCTCCTTCACTTTTTTATATTTTACCACCTTAAGTTCCTTGTAGTCAATTAATTTCCCTTCTGACTCTTCTTCCTCTCTCTTAACAATGGACATTTCCAAGATCTTTCTCCCTTTGACTATCAAATAATCCGTGTTCCTCAAAGATTTAGAAAACAAAAGAAGTGCAGTAATTATAATAAAAACTAAAGGCCCAGTGCATGGGGGTGGGGGGGTGTCCCTCAGCCCAGCCTGCACCCTCTCCAATCTGGGACCCCTTGGGGGATGTCCAACTGCTGGTTTAGGCCCAATCTGGCAGTCGGACATCCCTCTCACAATCCAGGACTGCTGGCTCCTAACCGCTTGCCTGCCTGCCTGCCTGATCGCCCCCCTAACTGCTCCGCTGCTGGCCTGATTGATGCCTAACTGCTTCCCTGCCAGCCTGATCGCCCCCCACTGCCCTCCCCTGCCAGCCTGATTGCCCCCAACTCTCCTCCCCTGCAGTCCTGGTCACCCCCAACTGCCCTCCCCTGCCGGCCTGATCTCACCCCCAACTGCCCTCCCCTGCTGGCCCATTCACCCCCAACTGCTCTCCCCTTCTAGCCATCTTGTGGTGGCCATCTTGTGGCAGCCATCTTGTGATGATGTGGGGGTGGCCATCTTGTGATGACGTGGGGGTGGTCATCTTGTGATGATGTGAGGGCGTCACGTGAGGGTGTGAGGGCCACCTAGGTTTTTATTAGTATAGATAGCACCAGTTTTGAGTGCAGTACTTACCATATGCTAACTATTTAGTGGTGGAACGTGATGGTTAGGAGATCAAGTCTAAAATTGAGGCTGCCTGGGCTAAAATTCTGTTTCTATAACTTCCTAGTTGCATGGTCTTGGTTAGTGTTTTACTCAGTGAAAACTTACAAGATACAATAGAAATTTGCAATAGAGTTTTTAGTAGCAAAGGATACAGAACAAAAGCATCAGAAAAAAAGATGTACATCTTCAAAGTCCAGAGTTCAAGCATAAGCTTCCAGAGTTCTTCCTCATCTGAGGCCACACAGGATGTCCTTTTTCTCTGGCAGAGAAGCACTGGGATATGTATGGAATGTCTCTGCCCAGGGAAGACTCTTTGATTCCTAAGGCCCAAGGCCTTTTTTGTGGGGGCTAGTAGCATAGGCACATCCTCCTACAAAATCTGCCATGACAACCAAAACTCTGGACCTAACGCTAAAACCAAGTGCACATCAGTAGTCTTAATATTAGTTCAAAATAACCTGACAAGCCAGCAGGACACGGCCCATTGCTCCAGGTGTATATAACAAAATCATTAATTACTAACACAAAATACTCTCCAAGGGCCACATTCCCCAGGGTGGCCAAAGGTCAATCATGGTTCCCTTGGAGATAGCAAGGAGTTAGCCACCACACCTGCTGTGTTCATTCTTTTCTCATAAGTAGCCTCTCTAAAGCCTCACTTTGTTCATCTGTAAAATGAGAAAACAGATGTGCTTCCTTTATAGGGTTGTTGTGAAAATTAAATGAGATTATATATGTAAAGCTTTCAGCATTATTTTGGTACATAGTTATTGCTCAATGACTATTAGATATTATTAATATTAAGCATTTCCTTCTCTGTCATATAAGAATGACAATATTTGTTTCATTGCCTATGGCAAGAATAAAATGCAGCCCTAGCTGGTTTAGCCCAGTGGATAGAGCGCTGTCCTGCAGACTGAAAGCTCCTGGGTTTGATTCCAGTCAAGAGCACATGCTTGGGTTGTGGGCTCAGTCCCCAGTAGCAGGTGTGCAGGAGGTAGTCCATCAATAGTTCTCTCTCATCATTGATGTTTCTATCCCTCTCTCTGTCTCCCTTCCTCTCTGAAATCAATAAAAAAAATTTTAGAAAAAGAACAAAATGCAGGCCTAGTAGATAGAGTTTAGCATAGGGCTTGGCCTTAGATCCCCATTAATCTTGGTGTCTCCTATAACCCCATTATCCAGAAGAAATCATATTTTGTCATAAAAGACTTTCACTTAATCTATTATCAATTAACTTACACTGCTTTTTTGGTAAAAAATTAATACATTTTTCAAAGTAGACAGACAGAACTATCTTCTAAATGGATGATGACAGCAGGATCTGTGATAACTATAATGCCTGAAGTGCCTGGAAGGCCACAGCTAATGCTAAAAGGTATACAGTTCTTGTGGCTGCATGGACCAGGGCCATCACTGGGGCCTCCTCCCTGGGGCCAGGCAAGGCTGTGTGCTTCTAAGATTAGGCTCTATGAACATGGACCCCTTAACTTTGATTCTTCATCAAATAAATAGTTCTTCCCTTTTGTGTAGCAAACACGATTCTAGGTACTGTGGAACAATACCTCGGAGTCCCTGCACTGTGGAACCTGCTTTTCCCTTATTTCATGTGAGAACACTCCTTTTAAATTAAGTGCCTTTTCATAACCAATAATGTTTTAGGGATTTACCCCATTGAAAATGAATCAATGATTCTGATCTTTTTCTTCAAGGTTTTCTCTTTCATAGATGACGTCATACTGTATTCACCATTTTATAATTTTTCCCCACCACGCTTAGTCCCAATCTTGATAATATTTTATAGGTAGTATTCCATGTCATTAAAATTTTCTACAAATATTTAGGTGATTTTGCTGCAGCAGAGCAGGTATTCTTCAGATTTATGTAGTGATCTCTTGGTCAGTGGCTTTCCAGCATTTTAAAACCGCAATCCACAAGGAAAAATGTATTATACATTGTGACCCTTTACTAACACACATGCTCCCTTGAAACAGAAGTTTCAAGAAACAATACTCACCCTTACTACATGCTATGCACTCTGATATATTTTTATTCTATTTAATGTGTTATTGTTTTTTCAAAAATGTTTGTCAAATATACTAGGGGAAAATGGATTAATACTCAATGTTCTTGGGTTCCTAAAGTTGGATAAATGAGAATTGGCCCCTCTCTTTCTCTTCTTTCCTCCCACACTCCATCTGTCTTGGTTGGTTTGCCCTAGAAGTAGAGCCGACGATACAGAAGATTTATTTGGGAAGTGATATAAAGAAACAGAGGACAGAAGTGAGAAGTAAAAGCTAAAACAAGGTGTTATTGAGCCAGTTGCTGCTGTGGGTGACTGGGGCTCAATCCTACTGGGAGCTTCTAAAAATCTGGGTAGAATTCCCTCAGAATGGTTTCTCCAAAGGATGGGAGTCTGGGACATTTATCCACAGATTTCTCTCCTCCTTAGTTGAGTGTGTCTAATTCACTTCCCCACCTGGCTGCAGAAAAAATGGAGAGGTGAAAAGTGGGTACCTGGCATGGGGCTGTCATCATGCATAGAAGCCTCCACACAGCCTCCACTGAAATATCAGTGAGCCAAGAGCATATGGGCAGAGCACAAAAAGCAGTTGCTGCTTCCTCTAAGCAGGAAGGGGTAAACATAGGCATCTCTGTCCAGTACATAGTGCCTTCCCTTAGGCAGCCAATCTCAGGGTCTTGCTGCCATTCAGACAGGCATAACCTGAAGAACTTGCTTCTCCAGGCTTGGCTCTCAACACATAAATATAGTTTAGAAAAATCTTCTGCCTTTCTGAACAAAGCTATTTTTCTGCTGTAGACTCAGATAAAAATCGAATTTCAGTTGTAGTTAGAAATGCCTTCTAGATCAAAAGGTAACTCCCCATTCCATTGATGCCCATCATTGCTTCAGTGGGTGGGGAGGAAGGGATTGAGGGGAAAAAGAAAAGGCTCTAAAATGAGTTCCAGAATATTCTTTCTCTTACTTTAATCACACTTCCTAAATATTGATAATATCTGATGGGTATATCCTAATTTATTTATTTATAAAATTTCCTAAAATTGGATAGTGTTTTCATTTTCTCAGTATCAAAAATAATATTGTAGCCCAAACTGGTTTGGCTCAGTAGATAGAGCATCAGCCTGTAGACTGAAAGGTCCCAGGTTCGATTCCGGTCAAGGGCATGTACCTTGGTTGCGGTCACATCCCCAGTAGGGGGTGTGCAGGAGGCAGCTGATCGATGTTTCTCTCTCATCGATGTTTCTAAGTCTCTATCCCTCTCCCTTCCTCTCTGTAAAAAATCAATAAAATATATTAAAAAATAATAATAATATTGTAGAAAACATCTGTATATATAAAGAGGTAATATGCAAATTAGGCCAGGACTCCATAACGGGTCATGACCAGACAGGAGGAGGTTGTGTGTGCAGGTGAGGCCGAGAGCAGAGACAGAGACAGAGGCAGGTGGGCCTGCCCGAGCTGGCGTGGTGGCTCAGGCAGCCCCAGAACAAACACAGGCAGGGCGGCCAGGGGACGCTGCAAGTCAGGCGCAGGTCCCGCCTTCCCCACCGCCCCCTTCCCCGGTGCTGGTCTGGCCTCCCGCGGCACTGGTCTGGCCTCACTCCCACGGCGACCGGTGCTGCACGAGTCAGGCGTGGGTCCTGGCCCCTGTGGGGTGCCTCCTCACATGGCAGGAGGCCAGACGCCTCCTCGCATGATTTCAATCACGCGCTGGGCCTCTAGTCTATATATATATATATATATAAAAGCCTAAGCGACCGTTACAACCAGCCAGTAGCTATGATGTGCACTGACCACCAAGGGACAGACGCTCAATGCAGGAGCTGCCCCCTAGTGGTCAGTGCGCTCCGACAGCCAACCTCCTGCAGTCCCTCCCCTCCAGCTAAACTCCCGCAGTGCCTCCCCCTGCTGGCTGGCCCAGATCAGCCATAATTACCCACCAGGCCGAGGGACCCCACCTGTGCATGAATTCGTGCACCTGGCCTCTAGTCATTGTACATAATTCTTTATATGAGTTTCATATCATTTTACCAAGAGAGATAGGTCACAGTGGAAATAGAGAGTTAAAGAGTATGGATGCTGTAAAAGCTTTTGATCCATATCCACCCGTTGCTTTCCAAAAAGTGTAGATTTAACCAATTTATACTCTCACCAGTCATGTGTGTGCATAGGAAAATTTAAAAACATTTTTTAAAATCTCAATGTTGAAAATTTAGAAAGTATAGAAAAGTGTAAATCGTCATAGTAATAAATAAACCACAACCTTGAGATAGCCACTACTAACATTTTAATATATTTCAGTATTTTTAATTCTTATATAATGTATATGTATAATTTAAGAACAAAAGAGAACATACCACATATAGAGTTTTATAAACTGGCTTTCTCATCTAATATTACATTCCATTTCCCAAAAAGATAATGTTAAATGGTTGCACAATGTTTCATCTGTGTCCGTTAGGAATCATGTTTGGCTCCTGTGAACAGAGTTTGACTAGTATAAACATAATGGTTTATTTTTTCTCATGTAATGAGACATCTGGAAGGTGACAGTTGATGGCTTTGTTACAGTGGTTCCAGGATTTCAGAATTGCAGTCACTATGATTCTCCTGGCTTTTCTCTCATTGTCTCCAAATGGCTGTTAGAACTCAAGCCATCATTCCAGTTATCAAGACAGTTGGGGCCAGGCAGCAATCTAGGCAGCTGGAAGTCCCACCCATGGACTTCTGCTTATATCTTATTGGCCACCCTAATCTTCAAGGAAGGCTGTGAAATGTAGTATTTTTAGCTAAGCACATTGCTGGCCACAATAATATAGGATCTTGTTAATGACAAATAAGAGGAGAATGGGTATTGGGCAGCCAGCAATCTCTACCACCGCCTTAAATGAATGTAATATTTTATTTAACCAATCTCCTATGGAGTAGTATTATTTTTTTCCTAATTTTCACCATTATACCAATTGCCACAGTAAGCATCCTTACACAAGCATCTCTTAATTTTTTCTTATGATAAATTTCCAGGTGGAATTAATAAATTAAATCATGGAATGCAAAATTGCTTTCCAGAAAGGTTCTACTCTCTGCAGCAGCATATAAAACCACTGGACAGTTATTCTGAGAATCATTGATTGAATACGTGCTTTCCATCCAACTCTAGATGGTCCCTTGTGATTCTTTCTTGAATATTAATATCCTTCACAAATGTTAGAAAATTTATTCCATTCTTAAATAGGATGTGTCAAAGTGGCAAATGCTGAGCAGTATGTCTTTAATTAATTAAATATATACCAGAAGAAAATGTCCTTGCAGAATGAACCTGCAAGATGACACACATTTTAGACTCGTAAGTTCTTATATTTTTATTTTTTAAGAAGTCCCTGAAGTAGTTTTGATGCCAATAATGACATGGGGCCACAGGAGAAAGGATGACAAGGAAAAGACCCATCTGAGAATCATCAAGAAACCTCAATCAATTTAGGATCTTTAAAGTTTAATATTAGAAGCTATTATGGAAGATATGAATCTTAATACAACTATTGCTATTCTGCAAACCAATGCAATTTTAGCCAAGTTTTGAAGTCCCATCTATTGACTTGCATTCTAGTGGAACTAAAGTTAGCAGAAACAGGATAGCTAAGTCATTGAGCTAGATTCCTCCACAGACACAAGCAAGAGCCAAAATTTGAAATACTTACTGGTGTATACAGTTAACATGTTCTCAAAAATTCATACTTCAAATGAATTTTTGGTAAATTAAATTGAAATGTTTAAGGCACTGTGGAACTACATGAAAAAAAAAAAACTCAGAGTAGCTCACATTCAATTAATGTAGTAAAATTAAAAAGTGATTGCAGCAAATGCTTTAGTAAAGTAGATCACTTTTTAAATAAGAATAATCACCCAGTTGTTCATTTTTTGAGAGTTTGGTTTGTACTTCCAGGTTTCTTTAAGGCAAGGCAGAGCTTTAAATGCTGTCAAAATTTCCATGGTCTTTAGCTTGTCTTGCTCAACAAAGATGAAAGCCATTGAAAAAAGTTACATTTGCACTGTGTTCTTAGAATTTAGTCTTGTGTTTTAAATGGTGCTGTGCATGGTCACCTACGTCCCTGGAATGTCACACATGTGGCTATCTCATGTATAACAGCTCAACACACAACACCCGAAGGCAGATTTTATAGCCCATGTCTCACACCCAGGGTGCGGGGGCTATCACTGGCTCAGGAGGGAGGTGACTAAGTTCACCTCCCTGAGGCACAAGCAGTCCAGTCCCAGTGCTTCAAACGACTGTAGACCTGGCACATAGTAGGAGGCCGATAAATATTTATTGAATTTTTTATATGGTACAAACCAAATTTATGTCTAAGTAGTAGGATTATATGTGAATTACTTCTTTTTGCTTTTTTATATTTTATGAATTTCCTGCAAGGCATAGCTGGGACATTTGTCATCAGGTAGCTGTGTGCATAGCTGCGTGTTTGGGGCATTCCAGATCATAGTTCCTGGAACATTTCTGCTAACTTTTTTGAACTAGATGAAATGGGTTTTGTTGTATCATACTGAATTGAGTACCTTTACTAAATATACTTAAGCATTTAATTTTTATATTTAAATTAGACATGAGCTTTGAATTCAACTTTTATTTTGCAGTACAAATTAGGTAATGAACAAAGACTGAAAGAAAATTAGTAAATATATCAATCAATTGAACTCGAGTTTTTTACTTAAATTAAGTCTTTAAAACCAACAATGGAACACAATAATATATGAATACTACAGTCTTACATTTCATGCTAATAATTTATTTATATAATTAAAAATTCAGACTGGCCAGTGTGGCTCGGCAGTCAAGCGTCAACCCAGGAACCAAGAGGTCACTGGTTTGATTCCTGGTCAGGGCACATACTTGGGTTGTGGGCTCGATCCCTAAAGTGTAGGAGGCAGCCGATTGATGATGTTCCTCTCTCATTGATGTTTCTCTCTCTATCACTCTGCCTTCCTCTCTCTCTAAAAAGAAAAAAAAATCAATAAAGACATATTTTTTAAAAAAGAGAGATACTTCTTTAAAAATTCAGATTAGGTGATTTGTTCTATTTGTGATTTTCCTATTTACTTAAGCCTTTACTTTTATTTCATCAATATTAAGAAAATTATATAAAAATTTTAATAGATTTTTTTATTAAACCAAATGTACTGCTTATGGTTTAAATATTTTTAATGACTTAGTACAGTGGTCGGCAAAGTCATTAGTCAACAGAGCCAAATATCAACAGTACAATGATTGAAATTTCTTTTGAGAGCCAAATTTTTTAAACTTAAACTTCTTCTAACACCACTTCTTCAAAATAGACTCGCCCAGGCCATGGTATTTTGTGGAAGAGCTACACTCAAAGGGCCAAAGAGCCGCATGTGGCTCGCAAGCCGCAGTTTGCCGACCACGGACTTAGTATAATATACTTTTATTTTTATTTCTTCAGATAAGATTTTTTCAAATTAATTTTAAGTTTTTTTCAATTATACATTCAATAGTATTTTGTATTAGTTTCAGGTATACAGCATAGTGGTTAAACAATCATTTATTCCTCGCTGATATTTCCAGTACAAAACTGGCCCCATTCAACATTACATTATTGACTATATTTCTTATGCTGTACTTTACATCTTCATGACTATCTTGTAACTAACAATTTGTACTTCTCAATCCCTTCACCTTTTTCACCCACACCCCAAACCCCCTCCCCTCTGGTAAACATCAATCTGTTCTCTGTATCTATGAGTCTTTTTCTGTTTTGTTTGCTCATATATAGTGTTCTTCAGATTCCACATGTAAGTGAAACCATATGGTGTTTGTACTTCTCTGTCTGACTTATTTCACTTAACATAATGCCCTCTAGCTCCATCCAGGCTGTTGCAAATGATAAGATTTCATTCTTTTTATGGCCAAGTAATAGTTCCATTGCATATATGTACCTTTTTTTTTTGTCCACTTATCTATTGAAGGTTACTTGGGTTGCTTCCATAACATGGCTATCCTATCTAATAAAAGAGTAATATGCAAATTAACCATCACTCCGCTACACCCACAAGCCATGCCCACAAGCCACGCCCACCAGCCAATCATGAGCGAATATGCAAATAAACCCAACCAAGATGGCTATGGCCACAGAGACCAGGAGGGAGGCTTGGGTTTCCCCAGCAATGGAGGAAGCCAAGCTTTCCGCCTGCCCTTGCTGGCCTAGGCCTCCACTCAAGGCTACAAAGTTTCAATGATAGAAGATACATAAACCCAAACAGAAATGGCGGCAGCCATGGAGCTGGAAAGAACAGGAGGCTAGGGTTGCCTCCGGTGATGGAGGAAGCCACACTTTCTGCACACCCTGGCTGGGCCAGGCCTCCGCTTAAGGCTACAAAGTTTCAATTATAGAAGATACATAAATCCCAACAGAAATGGCTGCCACCACGGAGTAAGCAGAAGGCTTGGCTCCGCTCCAGGCTACAAAGTTTCAATTGTAGAAGATAAATAAACCCCAGATACCAGGGCCTCCACTTGGGTTGCCAGGGGGCGTGGCCGGCCTGCAAACCACCACAGGCCCCTCGCCCAGGCCGCCCCACACCCCAAGGGAACCCCCACCCTGATCCAGGACACCCTTCAGGGCAAACCAGCTGGCACCACCCATGCACCAGGCCTCTATCCTATCTAATAAAAGAGTAATATGCAGATCGACCATCACTCCAACACACAAGATGGCTGCCCCCACGTGGTCAAAGATCCTGCCCCCATGTGGACACAAGATGGCCACCACAAGATGGCCAGCAGGGGAGGGCAGTAGGGAGGGACCAGGCCTGCAAGGGAGGGCAGTTGTGGGCAATCAGGCCAGCAGGGGAGGGCAGTTGGGAAGGACCAGGCCTGCAAGGGAGGGCAGTTAGGGGGCGATCAAGCCTGCAGGGGAGAGCAGTTAGGGGTGGCCAAGCCAGCAGAGGAGGGAAGTTGGGGGCGACCAGGCCTGCAGGGAAAGGCAGTTGGGGGGGACCAGGCCTGCAGGGGAGGGCAGTTAGGGGTGACCAGGCCTGCAGGGGAGGGCAGTTGGGGGGGACCCAGACCTGCAGGGGAGGGCAGTTAGGGGCAAACAGGCTGGCAGGGGAGCAGTTAGGCATCAATCAGAGTGGCAGGGGAGTGGTTAGGGGGTGATCAGGCTGGCAGGCAGAAGCAGTTAGGGGCAATCAGGAAGGCAGGCAGGTGAGCAGTTGGGAGCCAGCAGTCCTGGATTGTGAGAGGGATGTCCCAGATTGGAGAGGGTGCAGGCTGGGCTGAGGAACACCCCCCTCCCCCGTGCACGAATTTCATGCACCAGGCCTCTAGTTGTAAATAATGCTGCGATGAACATAAGGGTGCATATATTCTTTTGAATTAGTGTTTTGTGTTTCTTCAGATATAAACCCAGAAGTGCAATCACTGAATCATAAGGCAGTTATATTTTTTAATTTTTTGAGGAACCTCCATACTGTTTTCCACAGTGGCTGCACCAGTCTGCATTCCCACCAACAGTGCACAAAGTTCCCTTTCCTTCACATCCTGGCCAACATTTGTTTGTTGATTTATTGATGGCTAGAGGCCTGAGGCATGAAATTTGTGCAAGAGTAGGTCTTCGTTCCCCTGGCTGCCGGCACTGGCTTCCCTCTGGCACCCAGGACCCAGGCTTCCCTCTGGCACCTGGGATCTGGGCTTCCCTCGCAGCAAAGGCTTTGTCTGGAAGGTAGTCAGGTCTAATTAGCATATTACGCTTTTATTATAATAGATTAGAGGCCTGGTGCATGAAATTCGTGCATGGGGGGGATTGTCCCTCAGCCCAGCCTGCAACCTCTCCAATCTGAGATCCCCACTGGGATTGGGCCTAAATGGGCAGTCGGACATGCCTTTCACAATCCAGGACTGCTTGCTCCCAACCGCTCGCCTGCCTGCCTGCCTGCCTGATTGCCCCTAACCACTCTGCTGCCAGCCTGATTGACGCCTAACTGCTCCCCTGCCAGCCTGATTGCTCCTAACTGCCCTCTCCTGCAGGCCTGGTCACCCCCAACTGCCCTCCCTTGCCAGCCTGGTCACTTTACTGCCCTCCCCTGCCAGCCTGGTCACCCCTCACTGTCATGCCCTGCAGGCCTGGTTGTCCCCAGCTGCCCTCCCCTGCTGGCCCAGTCACCCCTAACTGCCCTCCCCTACTGGCCTGGCCACCCCCAACTGCCCTCTCCTGCTGGCCTGGTCTCTCCCAACTGCCCTCCCCTGCAAGACTGGTCCCCCCCAACTGCCCTCCCCTGCAGGCCTGGTTTCCCCCAACTGCCCTCCCCTGCAGGCCTCGTCGCCCCCAACTGCCCTCCTCTGCTGGTCTGGTCACCCCTAACTGCCCTCCCCTGCTGGCCATCTTGTGGCGGCCATCTTGTGTCCACATGGGAGCGGCCATCTTGTGTGTTGGAGTGATGGTCAATTTGCATATTACCTCTTTATTAGATAGGATAGCCATTCTGACAGGTGTAAGGTGATACCTCATTGTGGTTTTAATTTGCATTTCTCTGATGATTAGTGACATTGAGCATTTTTTCATATGTCTATTAGCCATCTATATGTCCTAGAGAAGTTTCTATTCAGATCCCTAGCGCATATATATATGTAATTGATTTCAGAAAGGAAGGGAGAAGGAGATAGAGATAGAAACATCAATGATGAGAGAGAATCATTGACCGGCTGCCTCCTGCACAGCCCGCAGCCCAAGCATGTGCCCTTGACTGGAATTGAACCCGGGACTCTCCAGTCTGCAGGCCAACGCTCTATCCACTGAGCCAAACCAGCTAGGGCAGTGGTCGGCAAACTCATTAGTCAACAGAGCCAAATATCAACAGTACAACGATTGAAATTTCTATTGAGAGCTAAATTTTTTAAACTTAAACTTCTTCTAATGCCACTTCTTCAAAATAGATTTGCCCAGGCCATGGTATTTTGTGGAAGAGCCACACTCAAGGGGCCAAAGAGCCACATGTGGCTCGCGAGCCGCAGTTTGCTGACCATGGAGCTAGGGCCCTAGTCTATTTTTTTATTGGATTGTTTATTTTCTTAAGGTTGAGTCTTACAAGTTTTTTATACATTTTGGATGTTAATTCTTATTAGATGTACCTTTGGAGACTATGTTCTTCCATTCAGTGGGTTGTCTTTCCATTTTGTCAAAGGTTTTCTTTGCTGTGCAAAAATATTTTACTTCGATGTAGTCCCATTTGTTTATTTTTTCTTCTGTTTACCTTGCCTGAAGAGATATGTCAGAAAATGTATTGCTAAGAGAAATGTCCAAGATTTTACTGCCTCTATTTTCTTTTAGGATTTTTATGGTTTCAAGTCTTACATTTAAACCTTTAACCCATTTTGAGTTTATTCTTGTGTATGGTGTAAGAAGGTGGTCTAGTTTTACTTTTTTTGCACAAATCTGTCCTATATACCCAACACCATTTATTGAATAGACTATCTTTACACCATTATATTTTCTTGCCTCCTTTATCAAATATCAATTACTGTTTTTATGCCAGTACCATGCTGTTCTGATTACTATGGCCTTGTAGAATAGTTCGATATCTGGTAGCATGATCTCTCCAACTTTGTTCTTTCTCAAGATTGTTGTGGCTATTCAGGGTCTTTTGTGGTTCCCTATATATATTTGAAATATATGTTCTAGTTCTGTGAAATATGCCATTGGTATCTAGCTAGAAATTTCATTGAATCTATAGATTGCTTTAGGTAATATGGACATTTTAATGATGTTAATTCTTTCTATCCATGAACACCATATATGATTCTTTGTATCTTCTTCATTTTCTTTCTTCAGGGTCTTATAATTTTCTGAGTACAGGTCTTTTACATTCTTGGTTAAACTTATTCCTAGTCATTTTATTTTTTGTATTCAATTGCAAATGGGATTGTGTTCTTAGTTTCCCTTTCTGATAGTTCACTATTGGTTTTTTAAAATGCAACTGATTTCCTTATAGTTATTTTGTATCCTGCTACTTTACTGAATTCATTTATCAGTTCTAATAGTTTTTTGGTGGCATCTTTAGGGTTCTTTATATATAGTATGTCATCTGCAAATAATGACAGTTTTACTTGTTCCTTTCCAATTTGGATGCCTTTTATTTCTTCTTTTTGCCTGATTGCTGTGCCTAGGACTATGTTGAATGAGTGGTGAAATTCCTGTCTTATTCCAATTTTTTTGTTTTGTTAATTCTCACCCAAGGATATTTTTTCCATTGATTTTTAGAGAGGGTTGAAGGGAGGGAGAGAGGGGGAGACAGATAAAGAAACATCAATGTGAAAGAGACATATCCCACATGTGGCCTGACAGGGGATGGGGATCAAACCTGCAACCCAGGTACACACCCTTGCTCTGGTATCAAACCTACAACCCTTCAGTTCTTGGGCAGGTGCTCTAACCACTAATCATACCAGCCAGGGCTTATCCCTATTCTTAAGGGAAATGCCTTTAGTTTTTTCCCATTGAGCATCATGTCAGTTGTGGGTTTATCACATATTGTATTCTTCATTTCTGACTGGTATATTTTTATGGTTTTTATGTCTTTTTTTATACTTGCTAGCTCTTTGTTGAAGTTCTCTCACATTTTATTGGGCATCCTTATTACTATTTCTTTTAACTCTATATCTAGTAAATCACTTGCCTCTAATTCATTTAGCTCCTTTTTCTGGAGATTTCTCCTGTTCTTTCATTTGAGGCACATTTCTTTGTATCCTCACTTTGGCTGCCTCTTTGTGTTTGTTTCTAAGTATTAGGTAGATGTGCTATGTCTCCCTGTCTGGGTAAGGTGGCTTTATGTAGAAGGTGTCCTTTGGGACCCAGTGGCACATTCTCCTTGATCATCTGAGCTGGGTGCTCCAGGGATGTCCTTTGTGTGAATTATATGAGCCCTCCTCTTGTCATTGTGTCTTTTTTTTTTTTTAATATGTTTTTAATTGATTTCAGAGAGAGGGAGAGAAAGGAAGAAAGAGGTAGAAACATCAGTGATAAGAAAGAATCACTGATCAGCTGTTTCCTGCACAACCCCACTGGGGTTCGAGCTCAAAACCCGGGCATGTGCCCTGACCAAGAATCGAACTGTGACCTCCTGATTCATAGGTCAATGCTGAATCACTGAGCCTCGCTGGCCAGGCTTGTAATTATTTCTTGATTGCTATTGGCCTGTTCATGCATGAGGTTGACCTTCAGGCTGTCTGATTGTAAGATTCAACCCCAACCACAGTGTATGAGGTGCTGTGCAGGTGCTGAACACACAAAGCCTAATTCACCTTAGCAGGATCTGGAGCCTGCCGAGATATCCCTTTGGACATGCCACTTGCGAAGCTAATTACATCCTGCTCTGCTGTTGTCTAAAGCTCAGCCACTGGGTGTGTTGTTCTGGGGCCTCTTGGGAGGGACTCTGCTGCAGGTCAATGTCAGATGCTGTCTGTGACTAGCCCTGGGCAACCCGTTAGGAGCTACACAGTGATATACAGTTTGTGGTTGCCTCTGCTGGGCCTGTGTATTTGTGGCGAGTACCAAGCTGTCCACCAGCACCGAACCTAGAGTCAGGTCAGCAAAAGGTCCAAGGAAACCTGAGATCTGCCTGCCAGCTGCCTGTTAGGCTCAGTCACTGACAGAGCCTCTGGTGGTACTTGAGTTGTATGAGGTAGGTTCTCAGTGCATCACCAGATAGGGGCAAGCGGCATTCACCAGATTGGTACAGGTTCAAACTTGGTGCTAGTGCTGGGTCTGAGGGCTTTCAGCAAAAGTTCCAAGATATGTCAGGTCTAGCTGCCATCCATTTGGTGCCCACAGACCTTTGTGATTGGGTGGAGTCTCAGAGAATTGTCAGTGTGAGGCCAGCCAAGTTTATCAGTCCCAAACAGAACAGGATTTGGCCGTGTGAAGGGTGGGCTCTACACTGGTAAGGCTTGTGAGGTAAAAATGGCCTAGAGCCACACAACTCAGTCTGTCCTGTATTCTGCCCAGACATTCTGGAGAGCTCCAGTTTGGCATGGTGGGGCCGCCAGGAATCCAGAGGTTGGGGTTAGTGGATCTCCCATGAGAGGGAGATGCTGGTTAGGCTCACAGGAAGGTGGGAGTAATGGACCTCACTACACAGCCACAAAACTCAGCCCTTGAGTCTGCCCAGAACTCTACACTCTGGGCCCCAGGCAGCTGACTTTTCCACAAGTTGTGAACTTCCCAGGGTGGGGCAACAAGAAGTCTGAAGGGTGGAGTTATTGCATTCCTCTAGGCTGATGCAATAAGGAAGGTGTTCCATCCAGAAAGATGGCCTCTGCAGCATAACAGAGACTCAGCATGGGGACCCTGGTAGCTGTGCCTTTAGCTCTTTCCTAGGAGCCACAAACGCCATTTGCTACTCACACAACTCTAGCCTTCTCTGTTCCTCTGCTGGAGTCCATGGTGAGTGGCTGCAAACAAGATTTTGTGCGCTGGACTTTTAAGAGGGTGCCTGTGTCTCTAGCAGACTTTCATCTCTCCCTGGTGGGCAGAATCCCTGATGCTTTTTCACAGCCACATGTTATGTGGGCACCTTTTCCTGACTCTGGGGCTCTGGTTTGGGGGGACTAGTATGGGGTTTGAGACCCTTTGCTTCTCAGAGGGAACCTTTGTTGCTGAGATATCCCTTTGGGATCTCAGCTGCCACCTGTGGGAGCAGGGCCAGCCCATTCGCAACTCTGCCCTTCCTACCAGTCTCAATGTGGCTTCTTCTGTAAATCTTTAACTATAAGACTTCTGTTCAGCTAATCTTTGATTGATTATTCAGGTTGGTTTTTCTATATTTTAGTTGTAATTCCAGTTTGGTCCTGGGAGGAGGTGAGTGGTAACTTCCACCTAATCCGCCACCATCTTAGATCTAGTTCATCATACACTTTAAAATTCAACTACAATTTAATGAGCTTATATAAGTTATCATTGCAATGTAAATTCCTCTATCACTTTTGTCACTACTAGTATAATCGTTTTTATTTATTATTACTAGTAAGTAGTTAGAATGTGATTATGTACCAGGAAGTGTATTGTTTTCATATAATAACTCATATAGTTATTATAAAAACTCTATGAGATGCATATTATTATTTTCATCTTAAGAAATTGAGGCATAAAAATAGAAGTGACCCACCAAATATTACACAGCTAATTGTTGAAATTCTAACCCATATTTTAATTGCTATGTTCTACTGTCTCCCAATTTCACACATCTATTTTGCCATCAAGATGTAAGATCCTTAAGAGCAAGGACCATGTCTTACTCTACCTCTGGTGTCCAGACCCACACAGAGAATTTAGTGAACATTGAGACAAACTGAATTTATGTTTAAACTTTGGTCTGTAATTTGAGGGAAAACAACAACAAAAAACTTCACAAAACTGTTTCTTCACAGGTAAGTTCAGTTGTAGCTGATCTTTTTCCTGCTCTAAGCTATTTAAGAGCTTGTTTTGTTGTCCTATAAAAATTGACAATTTACAACAACAACAAAAAAGATAAGAATAACTCTCAGCCTATGAAAAGATAGTCAGATGTACTAATAGTAAAAGAAATGTAATTTAAAACTACAATGAGATAAGATTTTATAATTATACTGGAAAAAAAAAGTATGGCAACACTTTATTGATGAGGTGTTACAGTGATGGTACTCTCATATATTGTTGGTGGAAATGCAGAATGATAAACTCCTATGGGAATACATTTTTCATAAACTAGAAAATTATTTATTTACCCTTTGACTCATAAATCCAGTTTTTAAGAATTTACTGTAGGAGCCTCTCAACTTCAGTTTTATCCTTTAATACCTGCACTGTGGTAACAGACTGGACTCAAAGCATTTCTCCATACCGAGAGCACAATGTTTAGCTTTGTCAGTAGAGGGCGCAGGAGGAACATTGCAGAAGGAAGGGGGCTATTGTGGTTCTGAGGTGCTGGGGTTTGCTTTTACTTGCTCCTTGTAGTAGCAATGAGGATAATGTGGGTGGGAGTGAAGGTAATGAGGAAACCGAGTGGTGTCGGAGTGCCTGGTCCCTTAGTGAGTTCCAGCCCCAGCCCAAGCCTCATGACCCGCTTGCTGTGGACCTCCTGGTGGGGATACCAAGTGTTCAAGGTGGGGCCCTGACCAATTCTGTGCCTATGTGTCAGAGGGTTGTTTCCTGCTTGCCTGGCAACTGTGGGAAACTTTGGCCTAGGAAACCCAGCAAACTCTCCACCATCTAGGAGGCTGCAACCATGCCTTCTCCAAATAGGTTTAACTTTACTGGAAGGGTTCCTCCCTTCCAATTTTGTCCTATCTTGGGTTCTCTCCTTTAGCCATATGGCATTCTTTAGAGCTGTGGTTGAGAAACCATGGCCTGCTGGCTAAATCCAACTCACCAACTCTTTTGTAAATATAATTTTATTAGCATACAACCATGCCTATTTATTTAGGTAAGAGCTCTGCAGCTATAGAAACAAAGTAGGAGATCTCTGTGAACTATTTGGGGTGACTTTCAGAATATGATTATTGAGTGGGGGAAAAAAAGCACAAAAGCATATACCAGTATATAGCCCTGGCTGGTGTGGCTCAATTGGCCATCATCCTGTGTACTGAAGGGTTGCTGATTCAATTCCCAGTCAGGGCTTGATCCCAGTGGAGGGTGTAGGAGGCAGCTGATCGATGTTTTACCCTTGCATCTCTCTCTCTCTTTCTCTTTCTCTCTCTCTCTCTCTAAAAGTCAATTTTTAAAAAAGAGTATATATAGTATGTCATGTGAGTAAGAAAGTTTCTCATTTCTTAAAAAACACACAAAAACATAGGAAGGAGAAGACAAATTAATAATATTGGTTGCCTAGCGATGATGGGCTGGAAATAAAATGAATAGAGGAGGAATCAACACTTCTCTGCATACAGTTTTGACTTTAAAAGTTTGTTAATGTTTTACACATTCAAAAATGAAATAAATCAACAAGTATAAGAAAAAAGAAAATTGAATGCAAACAGAAACCAATGAACCATATTTTAAATTAATAGCATTACCACATGGAAGAAAAAGAAAATAAATAATAAAAGTAATATTTGGGGGGGGACAACAAAGATGGTAGCATACGTAAGCACCTGAACTTGCTGCCGTGTGCAACCATATCAAAACTACAACTAAAAGAAGAAACAAATATCATCCAGAACCATGGGAAGGCTGGCTGAGTGGAAATTCTACAAATAGAAGGAAAGAGAAAAGTGCATTGAGTCCGGTAGGAGGTGTGGAGACGTGGAAGTGAAGTGCGGAGGTACAGAGGTGTGCATGAAAGGGGCTGGCAATTGGGTATGCTGTTGTCTTTTTCAATCGGGAGGGAGATACAAGCTCCCGACTGCTCTGAACTCCAGTTCCGGGCAAGACTCTGGGGACCCAGACTCATAACGGGAGAAACTGGACTGTCTGGCATCAGGCCGGAACGCGAGGGCGGCTTTCTCTCAGAGGTGCTTGCAGAGATCATTGTTCCTGCACAGTTCCTCGGGAAATAGAGACCCAGGAACCTCTTCGGGGCAGGGCTGATGGTCAGCCATTGCTATTTGCTCCACCCTGGTGATTCCCTGAGACCCTGCTCCACCCAATTTACAACCCCACCCAAGCTGTGCACAGAGGCTTTTGCATATGAATGGTGTGGCCTTTTGCAATATAAAACCTAACAAACTGCAAGTGGGTCAGAGATCCCCAGAGCCTCCAAAAGAAGACCCAAGGCTCCACAGCAGCTTGCATTACTTCACAGCTGGGCCTCATCTGGGCACCTCCAAACCCCAAACAAAGAGGAGGAATCTGCAGATCTCTCTGTAGCTCCTGCTGGGTGGCCTCAGGCAGTGGATGACTTTGCACCTCCTTGGAGATCCAAGAGCCAGTGTGTACCCAGTGGTCAGAGTGACACCATCCAGATTACAACTCTTCACATCCATAAGAGACACACTCAGGGGCAGACTCAGTGAGCGCCAAAGCCCCACTGAAGCAAGTCTTGCCCCATAAGGGTGTCTCCAGCACAGAAGTTCTCCCATTGTAGACACAGCTGATCATCACAGCCAATTGGCCTGGAGGTCAGTTCCTCCCAGTGATACCAACAGCAATCAAGGCTTAACTACAACAAGACTATGCACACAGCCCACAAAGGCATGCACTAAGAGTGTCCACTTCAGGTAATTAGGAAGGCTGAGACACTGGGCCCTATAGGACACCTAGCACACAAAGCCACTCTATCAACACAGGGAAGCAGCCAAAATGCTGAGACTAAGAAACAGGTCACAAATGAAAGAAATGGAGGAAAGCAAACTACTGGATATAGAGTTCAAAACCACAGTTATAAGGTTGCTCAAGAATCTTCTAGAAACCTCCGAGAAATTTAGTGAGACCCTCAAGGATATGAAAAAGGACCAACTATAAATTAAGCATACACTGACTGAAATAAAGAATAATATACAGAGATCCAACAGCAGACTAGAGGATCCCAAGAATCAAGTCAAAGATTTGAAATATGAAGAAGCAAAAAACACCCAACCAGAAAAGAAAAAAGAATCCAAAAATATGAAGATAGTGCAAGGAGCCTCTGGGACAACTTCAAGTGTACCAACATCTGAATTACGGGGGTGCCAGAAGAAGAGAGAGAGCAAGATATTGAAAACCTATTTGAAAAAATAATGACACAAAACTTCCCCTACCTGGTGTAAGAAATAGATTTACAAGTCCAGGAAGTGCACAGAACCCCAAACAAAAGGAATCCAAAGAGGACCACACCAAGACACATCATAATTAAAATGCTAAGGGCAAAAGACAAAGAGAGAATATTAAAAGCAGCAAGAGAAAAACAGTTAGTTACCTACAAGGGAGCACCCATAGGACTGTCAGCTGATTTCTCAACAGAAACTATGCAGGCCAGAAGGGAGTGGCAAGAAATATTCAAAGTGACGAATAGCAAGAACCTACAACCAAGATTACTCTACCCAGCAAAGCTATCATTTAGAATTGAAGGTCAGATAAAGAGCTTCACAGATAAGAAAAAGCTAAAGGAGTTCATCATCGCCAAACCAGTATTATATAAAATGCTGAAGGGTATTCTTTAAGAAGAGGAAGAAGAAGAAATAGGTAAAGATAAAAATTATGATCAACAAAGTGACAACAAATACACATCTATCAACAAGTGAATCTAAAAAGTGAATAAAAAAATCTGATGAACAGAATAAACTGGTGAATATAATAGAATCAGGGACATAGAAAGGGAGTGGACTGACAATTCTCATGGGGGAAGGAGGGTGGGGGTGCAGAAAGAGACTGGACAAAAATCATACACCTATGGACGAGGACAGTGGGGCGGGGTGGGGAAAGGGAATGTGGTAAGGTGAGAACTGGGTGGAAGGGAGCTATGGGGGGAGGGGGGAAGAGGAACAACTGTAATAATCTGAACAATAAAGATTTATTTTAAAAAAGTGATATTTGGACCAATACTTTATTTAAATACTCTCAGTTGAAAAAAAATGCAAAACAGGAATATTAAAATCTGCTTAATAGGTTTTTTTGTATGCCATAATTATAGTAATTTTGAAACTATTTTGTAGATTGTAAAATTAAGCAAAAAAATAAATACATTGGGGTGTTAGGAGCCAGGCTTCTCACTGTAGGAGAAGATAGATACAAATTGAAATGGGAGGAGGCTAAAATGAGTATCAAGGTATTTGTGGCACTGGAGTTAGAGTAATCTAGATAGATAGATATAAAGGTAGATAGACAGACAGAAAGACAGAAAGTCAGAAGAAATAAAATCCCAACAGCAATAAGCAACCTAGTGCCCAGATCTTGGTTTTTAAATGTCACTATGCTAAAAGAAACCAGGGATTCTTAAAAACCTGAAACAGTAAGATACAAGGTGAGCCTGGATCATCTTACTGTGCTAGAAAATAAAGACAAGCTCAAAAAATGATAGGAACAACCCTAGCTGGTTTGGCTCAGTGAATAGGCCTACGGAATGAAGGGTCCTGAGTTCATTCTAGTCAAGGGCATGTACCTCGGTTGCAGGCTCGATCCCTGGCCCTGGAATCTCCCCTCCCACTCTTTCTAAAAATCAATGGAAAAATATCCTTGGGTGAGGATTAACAAGACACACACACACACACACACACACACACACACACACACACACACACAATGTGGGAACATTTCAAGGGACATGGAAGCTATTGGAGGGGCTTTTACTGGTCAAACTGGTGACTGATGCTAATTTTGTAGCCTCATTTAATATTTAATATTAAGTATTTAATAAATGCAGAGTGAATCACATGTTCAGAGCAGATGGTCTTCTTGTCTCTCTGATTGGCTTCTATGCTCCTTACTGTCCTTGTTTTGTTAAGTGTTAACATCATGATTTGGACCTTATATATCCTATGGGTGCTGACTTAACATGACACATTTCAGCCACTTTAAGAACTTGCATAATTCTTTTTTATTCTTGTGTAAGGGTATCTCAGTAAATTTGTCTGAGGACCCAGGAGTACCTGGCCAGCTTGCTAATCACTCCCACCCCGTGCTGTTATTCTGAGGAAGCTGGGCAAACAATAGAAATGGGAGGGGAGAATTAACCAGTCTTTTGCTAGTATCTGTGTTCACCAGTTAGGGTTCATAAGAGAATTGGAAGCATAAAGAGTGCTAGCTCATAAGTGATTTACTGTGGGAACTTGACCTGACATGGGAGTGGAAGCCGGCAACCGCCTGTGGGAGCCTGCTGGCTCTGCTTCTGGGGGCTGTTCTGTCCTTGGGGAGAGAAGTGGGGACAAGCTGGCACCCAGGTCATTTCCCAAGGCCTCCAAACCACCCACTTTGATGCTAGGGTCCTGCAAGAAAAGTTGGTGCCTGTCCCAAAGCTAACAACCCCCTGACTCAGGAGTCAGAGAAGCTGAGGGAGGATGGGGAGGCAGCTGGAGGAGCCTTAGGCTTGGCAAGGAAAGTTTCAGGGTCCCAGGAAGTTATCAATTACTTGTTAAGAAAAACAGAGAAGAAAGGAGGAAGGGCATATTGGTCAGGATAGGCTGGGCTGAGCTGTGACAACAACCCCAACCTTAGTGGACTAAAGCTAGATTTCTACCTTATCTACTGTCCTTGTCCTTCATGGGACAGTGGTAAGGGCTCTGCTCCTCTGGGCATTGCAGGTCCAGCTGATAGAGTGGCCACCACGTCAGGGCTGCTGGGAGTGGTGATGGTCCCAGGTGATCCCACCCCACCCCACCAGCACTGTGTCCCCTTGCTGTGTGGTTCACTCATCATAAAAGAAGGAAAGAGAGCCCTGAAGTGTCTCACATCTGTAATCAAATTTAAGTGGAACTTGTTATTCTCACCACAATTCATTGACCACAACTGGTCATATGACAACACCCAACACAAAGTGCCATGAGATGACAGATATCCAGAAATATTCAGGTATGCAGACATCCAGAAATATTCAGAGAGAACCACTGACTCCTACAGAGGTGTGGGAGGGATGTGGAATTCCATACTTATGTTTGGGGAATGAATTACGTTGATCAAAATGTCTGTCCCTGAAGCACTGCTTCCCTCAGATAACCTCCTATTTCAGAGCCTCCATTTCTGCCTTACAACCCCCAGAACAAAAGACAAACTCCTTTGTGAGGTCACTCCAGATGCTTTAACTGTGCCCAGAGGAGGAGTCAGGCATAGTAGACATGCTAGGGGACAGATGGTGCAGACCCTCCCAGGGACGATAAGGAGAAATAAAGGGACTTCAGTGAACCCAAGTCTGATGGGGGAAAGACAATGCACAAGAGCTTGTCCACTGCTGATGTCTGTGTACAGCACGCACCCGTCACTGAGAAGGGGTTATGCTGGATCCCTCAGCCAAGGGGCTGACTGCCAAGATCAAAATGAGTTATTTTCACAAAAATTATCTGGAAACTCAAGGTAAAGAGATGGCCTCCTCTTCAGTGGGGACCCGGCCCCGCACTTCTGCACTGCCCGGTTATCAGGGTCAGGCTTGGGTCCAGCTGACCAGCATTGGTACAGTGTGGTTTGGGCAGAGATGGGTAGGAAACGGCACTGGGTATTTTGATAGCAAAGGAAGCAGCAGTGCCTTGGCAGTGGTGGAAGATGTCAGAGGCGATAGTTATGCACACGCCCATGGAGAGATGGTGCTAGTGAAGAGTGGGCCTTCCACAGGCAGCAAGAAAACTGGGCTTCTACATGCACAGGGGGCCACTCTGAGAATAGGCAGAGTAATTTACTCATCTATTCAATAGCTCTTTGACACCCACAATTTAGGTAGCAAAAAAAAAAAAATGGAGAAAGTCCCTGACTTCATGGAACTTACATGCCAAAAGGAGAGACTGGAAAAAGAGTAACATATCCATAACTAACTGCAAAGAGTGGTAAGCGCTACAAGACAGTAAAAACATATACACATACTATTATGTATAATACAATTTTAGTGTATAAGGTGAGATATTTTGCATTTCTTCTATTGTGAATTAGAGTAGAATTACATTATTATGATCTTAATTTTACTACTAGGCTATTAAAGCTGGGAGATCTTCAAAGCCATCTGCAACATTGCCACAACTTTCATAGACTCCACGGGCCTTGACCATGAAGGATGACAGGTCTTCATTTGGTGGGGGTGAGTGGGGAAGTAGGCTGAGACTGAGAAGGAGCCAGGGTACTAATGCTGTTGTCACCAAGGTGGAGATAAAGAAGTTACCGCTGCAGTGGCTAAAGGGGCATTGGAAATCTCATCCTAGTCTAGGCAGGCACTGGTGTCCAAAGGTCCACTTGGGTGAATAATACCAGGAATCTCTGGTAACCAGTGGTGTCAATAACAAGTGGTAGAAGCTCTTGGTTCTAATAGGGTCCATCCTGAAAGGAGGAGGACCATGTCGATATCAGATGTCCACAGAGGAGTGCAGTAGCCTGAAGTGTAGGTGAGGGCTGGGATACTTATTAAGATCCTGCTATGAGCCGAAACCGGTTTGGCTCAGTGGATAGAGTGTCGGCCTGCGGACTGAAGGGTCCCGGGTTCGATTCCGGTCAAGGGCATGTACCTTGGTTGCGGGCACATCCCCAGTAGGAGGTCTGCAGGAGGCAGCTGGTCGATGTTTCTCTCTCATCGATGTTTCTAACTCTCTATCCCTTTCTCTTCCTCTCTGTAAAAAAATCAATAAAATATATTTAAAAAAAAAAAAAAAGATCCTGCTATGAGACAGATTCTTGTGGTACATGTTAGGAATACATGATAAACTCTCAAAGACCCTTCCCTTACGGAGCTTATATACCACTAGGTCTCAGCCCAGAGAGCTGAGATTCTAGTCTTAGAAGAGAAGTACAGCACAAACTACCAATCTGGTTGGGTAGTAGAGTCTGGCCACATATTCTGGGTGGTATCTGCAGTTTTATGGGCCCATAGAGAGATGCTGAGAACTCCATCCAGGTAAAGGATGGAGGCAGAAGGTGAGGATGGCTTAGACCTAACACCATCGGAATTGATTTTACTAACTCAGAGCAAAAATGGTGATGTAGTCTGCAGAGAGGCTGAAAGGCAAGCTATCCATAGCTGAAGAGGGTTGGGGGCAGCCAGTGTCCTCCCAGAGTCCCTGAATATTAATGCAGCTCAGCCACTGTACCATGGAGCTAGCAGCCAATGAAAGGAATCACAGACACTCAACCCTTTCGCTTCTTCCCTTACTCTCCCCCTCCACCTCCCCCCAAATCTATCACAGGAATGTCCCTTAGACTAGATGACTGAATTCTGCCTCTTCTGTTCTTAACCCCTGGCTCCTTGTCAGACTTAGCTGGTACTTATTCTCAGATTCTTTAGGCTTTTGATCATTTGGGATAAAATTCCTACCCTGAATATTCTTGGCTCCAGGCCTTCATGTTCACCCACCTGGCCTGCATCCTACTCAAACCCCCATCAGCAACCTTTAAGAGAGGCCTGATTATTTTGTCATGAACCCGTGGCTTCAGGGGCAAGCCTGTTGCTATGGCAACATGGATGATCTATCTGCCACATGCTGTCACTCTTCTTTGGGACTGTGAGGGCTGGGGGTGGGGAGAGATACCAGCCTCCTGAGGGAGATAGCAACCCTTTTGGGCCAATTACCAGAGGAGAAGGCAAATGCCTCCCTGACTCTGCCCTAGCAGGCCCTGTGGCCCACAGGCACTACCCTTCTCCAGCTTCTATTCCTGCCCCTGGAGAGATATGAACAGAATCCAGAGAAATGGTCAGGTTTCATTATGTAGCTTTGAACCTGCATTTTGATTCTCCAGAGAAGCCAAAAGGATGACATTTATCTTTTCTTGCCTAACTGAGGATGTGGAAAGATGATGGCCCCACTCATGCAACCTGGTAATCCCTCTGGGAAGGTAACATAGGTTTCTGTCCTCAGAGACTTGGAGATTAAATCCACCATGCCTCCCAGTGCTGTTTGTGTTGGCCAACATCCAAAGTGTAACCTCTACCTTCATCCCCCTTTGGTCATTTAATCCCCTTCCACAATCATTCTCATGAAGCTCTGTGCATCCTTCTGCCTCAGCCTTCCACCCTCCTCTCCTCCATCTTCATTTCCACTCTGACCCTGGAATCCTTTTTCCATAACTAGCAAATTGCCCTACCTGTGCAGTTCTTTCAATAGCATTCCCTTCTCTCCTATCTCCTGTCTTGCTGAAGGTGTCCCCTTCCCTGAGGGCACTACTCCTGCAACTCTCTCAAGTGGTAACTACTTTCTTATATCCCTTGTATTTCAGAACAACAAGGTGAATTGATATTTCTATGGGGAATACAATTAATTATAAATAAAGGAAAAGAAGTAGGATTCATTTCATATAATCAGAAATCTAGATATAGATGGCTGCTGGTACTGGTTTTGTGGTCAGTCAATATGAGGACTCACATCTCTGTGCTTATCTTTGCCTTTTCCTCATGTTTATAACCTCTGGGTCACAATATGGCCATTGCACCCAGCCATCATGTCTGGATTCCAGGCAAGAAAGGGTAATGTGTGCATCAGAAAAGCAAAAACATTCTCAAATTCCCTGGTAAATTAAGCTGATGTTTCATTGGCTAGATGTATGCCACATGGCCACTCCCTAATGAAAGGAGATCTCAGAAGTTAAGTATACTTAGCTGGCATATTGCAGACCAGAAAAAAAAAAAAATCAGAATTTTGTTAGTAAGAAAGAAAAAAGATATCAGGCAGAGAGTATCTGTCTGCCACAGTGTCTCCCTTACTCCCCCACATTATATTTTCACTGTTTTGTCTAAGATCCTACTTTTTTTTTTTCTGTATTGATTAAAGTATTACATATGTATCCTTATTCCCCCATTGCCCCCTCTCACCCCCCCCCCCACTCATGCCCTCACTCCCCTGGTGTCTGTGTCCATTGGTTAGATTTATATGCATGCATACAAGTCCTTTGCTTGATCTTAAGATTCTACTTCTTTGCACTCAGGCCATTTAGATATTCTGCTCTATCCCCTTTTGCTGCTGTCATCTACTGGGGAGACATCTCTTTCATTGTGTACATTGACAATGGCAAAAGGCTCACTACTCCATAGGACAAGCCAGTTGCTTGCCCACTATACCCAAGCTTTGATCGGTCTGGATGACCCCAGGCATGTTGCCTGTCCAACATCATGGCCACCTGTGTGCTCACCTTTTTTTCATGTTCAGAGATTTTTCTCTCCATTTCAGCCATTCACTTCCATTTACATTCCCTGGATGTTGTCACTACCTATAATGATACTCCTCCTGAGTTACTAATTCAAGTACTCCTCTGCTTGCCTGTGACCTCCCCTTCTAACAGGGGAAGGAGTGCAAAGAGAAGGATCATTGTCCCTGCCCATCCTCTGCTATGTCCTTATCTATCAACCTTTCCCTGTCTATTCAGCATGGATTTCATGAGTAGTATTTTTACACTCTCTTCTGGACCCTATATTTCTCAACTCCCATCTTTATTCTCTGAGACTCTCTTGTCCCTCTGTTGCCTTCATTTGTCTAAGCTCTTTACTTGGATGAACCAAACTATTTCACTGTGCCTACATCCAAGCACCTGATTATTACCTAACTAGAGGCCCAGTGCACAAAATCCGTTGACGGGGTGGGGTGGTTGTCCCTCAGCCCAGCCTGCACCTTCTCCAATCTGGGACCCCTTGAGGGATGTCTGACTGCCCTCTCACAATCCAGGACTACTGTCCCCTAACCACTCGCTTGCCTGCCTGCCTGATTGCCCTTAACTGCTTCTGCCTGCCAGCCTGATCACCCCCTAACCATTCCCCTGCCAGCCTGATTGACACCTAACTGCTCCCCTGCCAGCCTGATTGCCCCTAACTGCCCTCCCCTGCCAGCCTGGTTGCCCCTAACTGTCCTCCCCTGCAGGCCTGGTCACCCCAAATGCCCTCCCCTGCAGGCCTGGTCCCTCCCAACTGCCCTCCCTTCCAGGCCTGGTCCCTCCCAACTGCCCTCCCCTGCAGGCCTGGTCACCCCTAACTGCCCTTCCCTGCTGGCCCGGCCACTCCTAACTGCCCTCCCTTGCCAGCCTGGTCATTCCCATCTGCCCTCCCTTGCCAGCCTGGTCACCCCTAACTGCCCTCCCCTGCAGGCCTGGTCCCCCTCACCACCCCAACTGCCCTGCCTTTCAGGCCTGGTCCCTACCAACTACCCTCCCCTACTGGCCTGATTGCCCACAACTGCCCTCCCTTGCTGGCCATCTTGTGGCAGCCATCTTATGACCACATGGGGGTGGCCATCTTGTGTGTAGGAGTGATGGTCAATTTGCATATTACCTCTTTATTATATAGGATGAGGCAGACTGATTCCTGTATAAGTTCAAGGCCATTAAATTCAAACAGGTCCTCACACTATACAAAACACTATAGTTCTGTTTCTCATTTTCTACAGTGTCTGTGGAAACCTTTCTCCTTTCCACAAGCCTCTAAGGTCTCTTCTTAGATTGTTAGAGAAAAAAAGCAGCTCTCACATAGGAACACTCTTAACCCCCTGAGTATTTCTGCACCTGTCCTGTGGGTCCTTCCCTCCAGTTCTAGTAACAGAGCTGCCCCACCTCCCATTTACAGAGAATCTCACTCTGCCTTCCAGGAACCTCACACTGTTTACCATTTCTGTTTTCCTAGTTGTATATTCAATCTTTTTCTCACCTGGACCTTTCCAATTGTATTTATACATTTCACATTTCTCTCATTAAAAAAATAACAATAATAATCAACTTCCAGTTATTATCTAATCGCTCTTCCCACCTACACAGGTCAAACTCTGGAGAGCGCTGTCTACATTTTCTGTCTTGATTTCTGTATATCCCAACCTCAATCTACACCATTCTGCCTTCCAGCTTACCATCAGCTTTTGCTGGAATTGTGGATTACTCTCATACTGACACCAGAATTTCAATATTTCTCCTATGTGACCATTCCCTACCTTTTTTCTCCTGGCTTTCTTTCTACCTCTCCAGCTGTTCCTTTTCTATCTCCTTTGCAAACTCATTCATCTCTACTTGGCCAGTAAATTACAAAGATCCTCAAGAATTGTTCAATAATCTTTCCTTCTTCACTACATGCTTTCTTTCTAAGTGCCTATGAATGTCAAGTCTGTACCTTCAGTCTAGACTTCTCTGAGCTCTAGACCTATAACATCTAATTTTCTTTCAACTTAACATATGTTCTTGTATCAGATACTTTACTTTGTAAAAGTCCAATGTATTAATTATCTATTGCTGTGTAACAAAGCAGAACTTAGCACTGAAAATCACAAACATTTATTACCTCACAGTTTCTGTAGGTCAGGAGTCCAGGTGTAGAGTAGCGAGAACCTCTGACCCAGAGTCTCTCAGGAGGCTGCAAACATGGTGCTGGCCATGGCTGTGGTCATCTCAGGACTCCAGAGGGATGGACCCACTTCCAATCCCACTCAGGTGGCTGTTGGTGGGCTTTAGGTCCACACAGGCTGTTGCTCGGAGATATCAGTGCCTAATCACAGGGCCTCTGAACAAGGCCATTTGTAGCATGGAGGCTTGCTTCTCCAGAGTGAGGGAGGATTCAGAGGCTCGGGGGTCAGGTAGAGGAAGATGGAAGTCAAAGTTTTGTTGTTTTTTTTTTAATATATTTTATTGATTTTTTACAGAGAGGAAGGGAGAGGGATAGAGAGCTAGAAACATTGATGAGAGAGAAACATCCATCAGCTGCCTCCTGCACACCTCCTACTGGGGTTGTGCCCGCAACCAAGGTACATGCCCTTGACCGGAATTGAACCTGGGACCCTCCAGCCCGCAGGCCGACGCTCTATCCACTAAGCCAAACCTGTCAGGGCTGGAAGTCAAAGTTTATGTGTAACCTAATCTGAGAAGTAATATCCTGCCAGGGCTGACCAGCAGCTCCTGAACACGGATGAACAGATTACTCAGTTTGACTGTGCAAGAGAGGGCTAATGGGCCCCTGGCTTTCGTAACTACTGCAGCCCCTATTGCCTGCCTCCTTAGGCCTTTATTGGAATTTTTATCTTTAGATACAATCAGTAGGGTGAGTAATCTTGGGAGGTTTACATTGTCCTCTAGGCAAGGGCATTCAGGATTAAGTATAAGGATTCCAGTAAAAACCTGGGGGTCTACACATGCACAGACTTGTTTGGAAAGGTCAAGGAATAAATTAGGGGTGCCACCTTTGACACTCCCCTAAGTCAGAATTCCAGTAAACAGGGCAGGCGGCCTTCCACACACTTCTTTTTTATCCGAATGTCCTTCTTACAACTTTCCAACCAAGTCTCTTGTGCTCCCCAACATCTTCCCATTTTTTGTTTTGCTGAATGTAGAAGACAGAGGGAGGTAGTGAACTTTCTGCTTTGGAATGTCTGGGTCGGCAAAGCACGTTTACTGCTGGAGTTCTGATTTCACAGTCTATAAGAAAAACAAAAAGAGCAATGGTTAGTTATCTGGAATGCGTGGAGTGTGAGTACCCTCCAATAATTGCTCAGTCTCTGCTGTCAGCTTCTTCATCATTCCCCAGGTTATTCCAGGGGCCGTCTGGGTCTGGGGAAGGCGCAATGTTAGGTGCTGTGGAATCCCCAGGCCCAAGTTCTTCATTTCTGGAAGAGGGTTGGTCCTGTACCATGCCATGATAGGGTTTAATCCGACAAGCTGGGATGTACAGCAGCCCTAGTGGGGGTAGAAGCATACTGGTAGGCATATCCTTCCCCATGTTAATTCATTGGATCCATCCAGTTATTAGTGTCCACATCTCGCCACAAGACTTGTGGTTACTGAGATGGCGTTATTGAGGATTAAAAATGATCATTAAGATTTTAAAAATTAAGGGTAGCTACAATTAGAAACAGGTCTTACTTAATTAATGCAAAGAAACGTATTGCCACTTATTAAGAATTGTCAAATTCTGGAGAGACAGGTAGGAAGAGAAGTATATAATTTACTAAATTTTTGTTAAAAATGCTTCCTTATATCTGAAAAACAAAAAGTTTAAGAATCAGCAATACTTGCAAATGACATGGAATCTTGTCCCTTCTGCAAAACACAATATTCCAGATTAACAATTAGAGCTATAAATGAAAGCATAATATAGTTATCATTTGACAAAACCTCCCACATACCTTAAGCAGAAAATTTTCCTTCATGAGAGAGAAAAAAAAATACTTGCGGCATTTCAGAGTTTATTAGAATGATCTAAAGCCAATTCTAGGTCAAGAAAAAGTTTCTTAAAATTCAAACCCTGGAAGGATTGTCAAATTTATTTTGCCAAAAGATAGATACAAACATAGGCTAGTAAACTTCAGTTCCCATGATTAAAAGATGGCCTTTTTGTAAAAAAATACCTGATTAATATGAAATACAACCATTTTAACAATTTATAGGACTAGGAAAGGACTAACCAAAATAAGGTTTATTCTCTAACTTCATTTGTCCTTGGGTGTGGTCAGCAAATGACACTAATTGGATTTCTGCTATCAATCTCCTTGAGTATATTGATATAAGCTATTTACCATCTGTTTATACCCTCTGGTTAGGGAGGCAAAATGCACATCATTTACTCTTAAGTGTCCTTGGTTTAGGGGAGATAGGATTTACTAGATGGCTCCAAATTGCTGTTTAACCATCTCGGTTTCCCTATTCTACTTGTCCTGGTTTACTGGACTGTGTCATTTATACAATTTCCTTTCAACATTTCTCTTCACAAAAATTCCACAACTTTCACAAATATTTCTTCAGAAACCTTACAACTTTCAGAAATAACCAGCTCTAGAATCCACTTTCTTTTTCCTTCAAAATGCATCTCCATGCCTCATGCTTTCCATGACATCAAAACCATAATTTCTTTCTAATTAGTTTAACCCTTAGAAACCTTAATTTTTAGGTGGCATGTAAGTAATTAACAGTCCTCAGATTAGCAATACATTCACATTTTAAGAGGTATTTCAAATAAAATACAAGACATTCACTAACAGATTCAAAGCCATCCTCTAGTTTTTCATATGAGGGAAACTCAGATTAATTAATATTTTAGTAACCTGTTACTTCAAAATACCTAGATATTTAATAATTTTTACTATTTAATCCAGCAAACTCCAAAGTTTTAAGTTATGAAACACTTTGGAAAACTATGTTGAGGCATATATAATCACCACTGAAAAAGCTTTATCATATACCCTTCATTTTAGTTATATTTATTTTGCCTTAACAACTTTGAGATTTTAAAGCCAATTATTATCACCCAAGGCATTTTCTTGGTAAATTTTGTAACAGGGGTAATTCACTGGCCTTCAGTGGCTTTAATGTTAAAGTATTATTATTATTATTTTTTTTTTTTACAAAATAGGAGTGGCCCCCACACTGCTATTCTGCAGCCTGCTGGAGGGCACTTCCACAGGTGTAATCACCCTAGGAAAAAGACTTGGGGGGGGGTTAAATGATTATTTTCCACATTTTTTCTTTCTGAGTAGACTAACAACATGAAATCTTATATAACATACATTATAGACAGAAACAAATTAAACCTAACAACAAAGACACATAAGACAACAATCAACTGATGCTCATATATGATACTTACAGGTGCACATAACACACAGACAAGACTTAATAAATCAGTTCTTTTCATTGATCTTTCAGAAGATGTTTTATAGTTGCCCAGGACTTACAGTCAGATTCGGCCCAGAGGGCTCCCAGGTGGGTCACCAGTGAATATCCACAAACAGCCTGTTGTTCACAGATATCATCATATTCTGCTCTCCATAGCAAATATTGACCGGCATCCAGAGTTGTTTTGGCTAAAATCTGCCAGTCCCAAGACATCATATGGTAATTTTCAGACAAAGCATTAAGGAGTCCTTTTGTAAATGGACTGTTAGCTCCATTTTCTCTAGTTCAGTGGTCGGCAAACTGCGGCTTGTGAGCCACGTGCGGCTCTTTGGCCCCTTGAGTTTTTAGCAAAGACCAGCTTAGGAGTACCCTAATTAAGTTAATAACAATGTACCTACCTATATAGTTTAAGTTTAAAAAATTTGGCTCTCAAAAGAAATTCCAATCGTTGTACTGTTGATATTTGGCTCTGTTGACTAATGAGTTTGCCGACCACTGCTCTAGTTGATGAGCCTTCCCACATGGGAGGTGGAGGATCGGAGCCTTAGGAATTACAGGTTTTACAGGCTCTGCTTCAGGAGGAGGGGGTGGTGGTAAATTCTCCTGGCATTCTATAGGCTTTTGATCTTCAATATGAAATGGGCATGATGCAGCACAAACAAGAGCCCACATAGTTAAAGATGACAAAGGCACTCGTTTTCCCTGAACCTGATTTCTCTTTAAATTCCTGCCTACTTGTTCCTAGAAATCAACATCTAATGTTCCATCATCAGGGAACCAAGGATTATAAATGACTAGAGGCCTGGTACATGAAATTCGTGCATGGGGGGATGTCCCTCAGCCCAGTCTGCACCCTCTCTAATCTGGGACATCCCTCTCACAATCCAGGACTGCTGGCTCCCAACCCTTTACCTGCCTGCCTGCCTGCCTGATTGCCCCTAACTGCTTCTGCCTGCCAGCCTGATCACCCCCTAACCACTCCCCTGCCAGCCTGATGGATGCCTAACTGCTCCCCTGCTGGCCTGATTGCCCCTAACTTCCCTCCCCTGCTGGCCTGGTCACCCCTAACTATCCTCCCCTGTAGGCCTGGTCACCCCTAACTGCCCTTCCTTGCCAGCCTGGTCACTTTACTGCCCTCCCCTGCTGGCCTGGTCGCCCCTAACTGCCCTCACCTGCTGGCCCAGTCACCACTAACTTCCCTCCCTTGCCAGCCTGGTCGCCCCCAACTGCCCTCCCCTGCCAGCCTGGTCACCCCCAACTGCCCTCCCCTGCTGGCCTGGTCGCCCCTTACTGCCCTCCCCTGAAGGCCTGGTTGCTCCCAACTGCCCTCCCCTGTAGGCCTGGTCGCCCCTAACTCCTCTCCCCTGCTGGCCTGTTCCCCCCCAACTGCCCTTCCCTACAGGCCTGGGTCGCCCCTAACTTCCCTCCTCTGCTGGCCTGGTCACCCCTAACTGCCCTCTTCTGCAGGCCTGATCACCCCCAACTGTCCTCCCTTGCAGGCCTGGTCCCTCCCAACTGCCTTCCCCTGCTGGCCATCTTGTGTCCACATGGGGGCAGCCATCTTTGACCACATGGGGCAGCCATCTTGTGTGTTGGAGTGATGGTCAATTAGCATATTACCTCTTTATTATATAGGATAGGCACCATTTGCGTTTAATAACTTTTTAAGTAACAGAGAGATATTACTTGGTGGACAGTTGCTGTCCTACTGTGAAACCTTAGCTGGAAAACAATTCCCTTGAACTTGGAAATCCCAAGCGGGCTCCAGTGACTTACTGCACAGTTACTTTCATTTCCTTCCTCTTCGCTTTCAAGGATTCTGCAGCATTTTGTTGGGTTCCTTGATCCTCCTTACCCAGGGCACCACCTTGCTGGGGCTGACCAGCAGCCCCTAAATGATGGCTGAACAGATTACTCAGACACAGTTTGTGCAAGAGAGGGCTAAGGGACGCCTGGCCTTTTTTTTTTTTTTTTTTTTTTTTTAATAATTCCTGTATTCTTTATTTCTTTCTTTATTATTTATTATTGTTTTTTAAATATATATTTTTATTGATTTCAGAGAGGAAGGGAGAGGGAGATAGAAACATCAATGATGAGAGAGAATCGTTGATTGACTGCCTCCTGCACACCTCCTACTGGGGATCGAGCCCACAACCTGAGCTTGTGCCCTTGACTGGAATTGAACCCAGGACCCTCTAGTCCACACGTCGATGCTCTATCCACTGTGCCAAACCACTTAGGGCTGCCCCAGGCTTTAGTAGCCAGAGCAGCCCCATATTGCCTGCCTCCTTAGGCCTTTATTGGAATTTTTATCTTTAGATACAATCAGTAGGGTGAGTAATCTTGGGAGGACACATGTTTACATTGTCCTCTAGGCAAGGGCATTCAGGGATTAAGTACAGGATTCCAGTAAACACTCAGTGCGGGGTGGGTGGGGGGGGAGGGGGGAGGGAGGTGGAAGGGAGATGGGGGGAGGTCTGCACGTGCACAGACTTGTTTGGAAAGGTCAAGGAGTAATTAGGGGCACCGCCTTCGACACTCCCCTAAGTCGGAATTCCAGTAAACCGGGCAGGTGGCCTTCTACATACTTTCCCTTTATCTGAATGTCCTCCTTACAACTTTCCAACCAAGTCTCTTCAGCTTTATTTTATTTATTAGTAGCAAAACACTCACAAAGTCACACAAAGGGAAGGGATTATATAAGGATGTGAGTACCAAGAGTCAGGAACCCTTCGGAGTCATTTTAGGGGCTACTACCCATGACTTCACGTTCATCATTGTGTCCAAAACTAACCTCTTGCTCTATCCACCCCTCTAGCCCCTACCCCCAGAAATATGGCTCCCCTCCTGATTGTTCTTTCTTAGTGACTAACACCACCATAGTTTCTGTTCTGCAACCTGGAAACCTAAGATTCATTCTGGACTAACTTGTCAATCTACCCCTCCCCCCATATCTGATCAAAACTGAATTCTGTCAGTTTATTTATCAAATATGACTCAAATCTGCTCATTTATCTCCACCACTACTACCACCATCAGTGTAATAGAAGCAAGCATCATTTCCTGCTTGGGCTTGCAATTACCTACTAACCTCATCTGAGCTGACCACTTCCCTCCATGTTGCAGACAAAATGATCCCTTTACCATATAAATCTGATTGCAACACTCTTCTATGTAAATCATTAAATTGTTTCCTATTGGATAAAGACAAAACTCCTCAATAACCTATACTGTTCTACATAGCCTGGTCCTTTTCTACCTCCCAGCCTTACCTTACATCTGGCTCATTTTCACTCTTCTCTCCAGGTATGCTGGCTTTCTTTCCATCCTACTAGCCACAGGGTCTTTGCATAGGCTGTTCCTGCTTAGAACATTCTTCCTTCCTTTTTGCCTAACTTTTATTTAATTTTTAGATCTCAGCTCAAGCATTGCTTCCATGAGAAATCCCCTTTCTAGAACCTCAGAGACTCATACTCTTCTTCTTGAAGTTCTTGTCACAGTTGCAATTTTATACTAGTTTGTATGACTGATTGTCTCTTTTATGTTCTGTAAGTGCCATCAACTGAGTGTCATAGCACTGTTGTAACCCCAGCATTCAAAGTATCTGGTACATAGTAGATGTTCAATAAACATGTATTAAGCAAATGGAATTTCATGACCACAACTCTCCCCAAGTAGATGCAGGTCTACTTGCTTGGCCTGGTGAGAATCACTGGGCCAGCATATTATTAGATTTCACCTGCTTGCTCAGAATCCTAGACTGATCTGGACTCCAATTCATATTAAGGGATGAACTGCCCCAGACCACTGATCTCAGCAGCCAAGCCTACTTAATTGACCTTTGTATCCAATTAAAGTCAAAGAATCACAGGCTATCAGGTCATACATTCTTGCTCACTGGACCTGGCTAGGCATGGTTTAGGGAAGGGATCATCTATTCACTTCTTTCATCATTAGGAGGGAGCACTGTGGCACATATGACTATTTCCTTCTTTGCCTGGAAATGCCACAGTCTGTTGGTGATGGAGGATGCTGGCTTTGCCCATCAACCCTGTCCTCAGATCTCTGTAAAAATGGGAAACTAAGGCTCTGCCAGGATTATGATGGTCTCACTGTGGTACACATATGGGAATGCTTCTTACTCCTGCTCCTCTCCACCTATTGTTTTACACCAGAGTGAGCAACAACTGTCCAATGCTCCACCTCTGAGGCACCTACAATCTTATTTAAGTACAAGAGGAAGCGGGGAGGGGGAAGAGGCAGTGGAGTTGGTCAGAATAGTTTAAGTAGTGCCACATGTAGTGTATGCCCCCACAGTGCTCCAAATACTCAGTAAGGGCCTTTAAAGAAGAGGTCAAAGCATTCCTGGATGGTGGCTTGATTGACTCCCCACACTGAGCCCACATCAGCCTCATCCCTTCAGCACATTATGAGAAGACCTCCATTTTCAGATTGAGGAGTTTAAACTTTATATTTAAAGTAGCAGCAATATCCCTGGCCAGTGTGGCCCAATTGGTTGGGCATCATCCCATGCAGTGAAAGGTTGCTAGTTCAATTCCCGGTCAGGGCACATGCCCAGGTTTCGGGCTCAATCCCTGGTAGGAGGCATGCAGGAGGCAGCCAATCAATGCTCCTCGATCACATAGAGGTTTCTCTCTCCCTCTTCCTTCCTCTTTCTCTAAAAATAATTTTTTTTAAGAAATAAAAAAGTAGCAGGGATTTAGCAAAGAGTTTTCAGCAAGAAATAAGATTTTTTGAAAAATTTATCTGATAACCTTGTGCATTAGATTTCAAAAAGACAAGTAACTGGGGCAGGGACAAATGGGGTATAAAGATAATCCAAAGCAAGAAAAGTTGCAGGCTTGGACTAAAGCTGTAGCTGAGAGATTATTGAGGACTGGATGAATCTGAGAGACTTTGGCCAGAAAGATCCAATAGGCAGTAAGTGTGGGTAAAGATCTAAAAGGATTCTACATTGGAAAGTGGAGAGATGACTGCCCTCTGTTTGCACTGGTCTGAATATGTACTAGGAGTACCCAGAATCCCTCATGTCACACATTTACCATAATTTCTTCCTGTTCACCTGGATTGACAGCTCCCATCTCCTCCAGCCTCCCTTGCTGATTTGACACATTGTTCCATCTTGATTTGCAACACTCTCTGAGACATACTTTTATATTCACTCTGCAGCCCCACATATCACAACTGTAGCCAAGAGGTGTTCTCCCTTTTCTCCTAACCCCTGGATTCCCAGCCACCTGGTCCTGTCCTGCTTACAGGAAACAGGGCCAGCTGGGGGTGCAGTGACAAGCCTTAAGTTTAAGGAAGACATTAAGTTTAAATTGAGGCATCTTGAGTTTGAGGAGACAGAGGAATCCCCTTTGAGCAGCAGTAAGTGGAGGCTGGAGAGGCTGTGAGCAACCTGACTGGAGTGAGAGGTGGTAGTAGAGACTGGCTGGGCAGGGCTGAGAGCAGAGCAGAGAAGAGCTGAGGATTAATTTTAATGACAGTTGGGGAGGCATAAGGATAGGCCTGAGCTATGGCCTTTATTAGATCACTAGAGGCCCGGTGCATGAAATTCATGCACGGGGTGGGGGTGTCCCTCAGCCCAGCCTGCACCCTCTCCAATCTGGGACCCCTCAAGGGATGTCTGACTGCCCTTGAGGGGTCCCAAGACAGGACATCCCTCTCACAACGGGCAGTCGGACATCCCTCTCACAATCCAGGACTGCTGGCTCCCAACTGCTCGCCTGCATACCTTCCTGATTGCCCCTAACTGCTTCTGCCTGCCAGCCTGATCACCCCCTAACCACTCCCCTGCCAGCCTGATTGATGCCTAACTGCTCCCCTGCCAGCCTGTATGCCCCCAACTTCCCTCCTCTGCAGGCCTGGTCACCCCTAACTGCTCTCCAAACATAGGAAGAGAAAGCCAGCCATGGGTCATCTTAAAGGGACTGCCAAAGAAAAGGGGTCTCACCCTAGCCAGTTTGGCTCAGTGGATAGAGAGTTGGTCTGGGAACTAAGGGGTTCCTGGTGCTATTCTGGTCAAGAGCATGTACCTCAGTTGCAGGCTCCCGTTCCTGGTTGGGGCATGCGGGAGACAACCAATCGATGTGTCTCTCTCATATCAGTGTTTCTCTCTGTCTCCCTCTCTCCCTTCCACTCTCTCTAAAAATCAATGGGAAAAATATCATTGGGTGAGGATTTAAAAAAGGAGGGGTCTCAACTATGAGGAAACTCCTTGTAGAATTCTGAAGACCAGAGCTTGCAGGGAGGTTACTAAGTGGTCTTTGAGAAGCCCTTGGAGATGACCAAGAAAAAGGGTTAGCTTTTAAACCCTTGTCAAAAGCAGACCTAGACAGTTAGCGTCCTAGTTGTAGGATAAAGTCCCACATGTTTATAACGGTTTATAATTCCTCCTTTCCCAGCCTCATTTCAATCCCTTTCTCTCACCAGCTGTACTAAACTTCTTCAGGTGTTTGAACTCACCTTCTTAGGCTGAGGTCTAGGGAAGCCTGTGATTTTCTCTGAGTAATCCTGTTCCATGCAAACTGTTCCCAGGCTCAGGGAGGGGGGCTGTCATTAGCCTGGTAAAGATAAGATGCCCATTACAGGGACAGTAGCAAATGAGAATCACATTTTTTAAGAATTTGTGGTTATCCACTGTGTTAACCAGCACTGTGATGGAAATTGAAGCAGAGCATAGAACACAGTGGCTTCCATGTTAAGCCCACCATGTCAATTGGCTTAAGTCAGCTTAAAGATGAATTCAAGAATGGAAGGAGAGCAAGAGAGTAAGGCAGGGATGGGGAAACAAGACTGTTTTTTGTGGCATAATGGAATGCATGCCAATAAATAATGAGGTGTTAAAAGAAGAGAGTGAAAAATACATGCTAAGGGGACTAAAAGAAATGAAGAATCATCATGCACTTTGAGTTTGGGATGGACCCTGGCAGGTGTGGCTCAGTTGGTTGAGTATCATCCCATGCACTAAAAGGTCGCTGGTTGGATTCCCTGTCAGGGCACATGCTGGGTTTCAGGCTCCATCCCCAGTAGTGAGTGTGCAGGAGGCAGCTGATTAATGTTTCTCTCTCTCTTTCTCCCACTCCCTTCCTCTCTCTTTTAAATCAATAAAAACATATTTTTAAAAAAGAGTTTGGGGTGGGCTTCATATAATCCAGACTCCCAAGGATTGTCCCCAGGTGGCTATCAAAAAATGAAGGCCTGGGAATTCCTTATTTGGGAATATTAGTGAGAGCTGAGGCCAGGGATTAAGGAGGAATTGTTGAATTGGTAAATGGGGGTGGATTGGGGAGAGCACAAATGCCAGGGTGAGGGAGCAAAAGGCCCATGGGAAGTCCTTGTAGTGAAAGAATGATTTTTGAGGAATTAAATGATATTTGAGTGTATTAAAGCTCTCTCTTAATGAATCCATGCCAGGCTATCTCAAAACAAGGGAAAGGAGTTAAGAAAGCTATGAAGGGAGACCAACAGGAGGAGAGCTATCCTTTTCCCTTCCCCTTCAAACCCTCCTAAGGCCTAGAAACACATTTTGATTTTAAAATAAAATCTTTATGTTTAGCTAAGATTTTGAGTGATTCAACGGTTTCTCCTTTGTGGAGGCCAGATAGAGGTGTTGCCTAGGTATACAAGGGGAGAATTTAGGTTACATCTCCCATCAGACTAGGGTATCAGCACAAGGCATCCCCAAAGTACCACTAGTGATCTATCCATCCACACACCTATCCACCCACCTATCTTCCATCCACACCAGCAAATGAACGTTTTTGTGAGTGCCTACTATGTGCCACGTTCTGGGCTGTGCTCAGGTTGAACAATAAATAACTGTTCTCTCCAGTGTATGTCTATATATTGGAGGTGGGGAAGATAAAACAAGAATGGCAAGATTCTGATAACTGTCATAGCTGGAAGATGAGTACTTGGGGGTTCATTATAGGATTTCTTCTGTTTTTACAGTATGTTTGATAATTTTCCTAATAAAGTTAGATAACTGTTCTTTTTTTTCAAGCAAGGAAGCAGGAGTTGATAGATGCCTATGCCACAGGGCAAGTTCAGCTTTGAAGTTACACCCAGGGTATCAGTGAAAGGTAAGTCCTTGGGGTAGGGTGAGTGCAGAAGGTGGACAAAAAAATGCCTTCAAGTGGAGGGAGGGTAACTGTTCTCTCAAAGTACTTGCCCACATGGAGTAAAGAAGCCAAAAAATTACAGGTGTGACTTGGTCTCAAGCTGCGTTGGAAGGTGCTAATAGGCCAAGGTCAGGAGTGAGAAACTAGCCTCTACTGCACTGCCTTATCTACTCTTTTCTTCCTTCCTCGTTGCTTAAAATCAACAGAGGTAAGTAGATATTCAGATTTGGCCAACATCTCCTGAGCACCTACTATGCGCCAGGCGTTGTACAAAGTCTTTGGATCAGATTCTGCTCGCACCATCTTACAGAGGATAGAACCGGGGGCCGAGAAATTCCTTACGGTGTGGGAACGTGACACAATCAGGCACGGGCAGTTCAGGACCCTGTACTTCCAATCCAAGTTCAGGAGAATGGGTCAGAAACTTCGGATCAGGCTACATGGCTCTGAGCAAGGAGAATGGGTCAGAAACTTCGGATCAGGCTACATGGCTCTGAGCAAGTCACTGGGCCTCCCTGAGCTGACTCAGTTTCTCTACCTATAAAAAGGGCACAGTAAAACCTTGTAAGGTTTCTTTTAAGGGTCACAGATCTTTACTGTCAAGGTCCTGGCACCAATTGAAGACTCCATAAGTGGCAGCCATTCTTGACCAAGTGCAGGCGCAGCTTCCCGGGCGCTTTCCCCGGGATCCCTCAGGCAGGGCCGGGCCCGCCCCCGCAGCTCGGGCCTGTCAGTCTCTCGGTAGGTGGCCCAGCATCTCGGTGCTCACGCCCCGCCGCGAGCGGAGAGAGCGGGCGTGTTGGAGGACTAAGGTCTCCCCTGGAGTATCACCCCCCTCCTTCCGCACGCCGGGCACAGGTGAGATTTTCAGCCCAGGCCATGGGGACAGCGACCTTAGGGTAGGTCGTGGCGGACGGCGCTGCCCGCGGCAGGGAGTGGGGTCCAGGGACGCCCCTTTCCTCGTCCGGTCTCACCCCGGGGCCGGTCCCGGCTCCTGGAGCGGCGGGCTGCGCGCTCTGCGGATGCGAAAACCCGGAGCGGTGGATCTGGGCGCTCGCAGTCGACTCCTCCGCGGTCGGGACGCCGAGCTGGGCATGCTCAGTGCGGCCGGCGCGCCGCCGTCCGCCAACTCGGAAGCTCGCGCTCCCGGGCCGGGGGCGAGGACGGCGGCAGCGGCGAGGCGGCGTGCCTGCCGCCCCCAGACAGCCGCAAACTTCGCGGCGTCCCCGGAGGTCGCTCGGAAGATACTGATGTATTACAAATAAAATCTAACCCTATCCCCCACCCCAACCCGAATCATGGAGGCTGCGGCCGCCGGAGTGCCGCCGCCGGCCCCTTCCCGTTAGCGGGGGACCAACAGGTAAACTGTTGGGGTAGGGGTGGGAGGAGGAGCGGCGGCGGGGAGGAGGGCGCCGGCCTGGAGGGGCCCGAGACACCCGCGGGATGGCTGCCCCCGTCGGCTCAGCCAACCCCCCTCACCCCCTTCCCCAGCCCCTGGAGGGGCAGCAAAGGGTTAAGTCGGCCCCGCGCCACGGTGAGCACGGCCCCCTCCAGCCGCCGCGACCGCCTGCTGCGCGACTCCGCGCCTGCCTGGAGCCGCCGGTGCGCCACCGGAGCCCAGCGGGCGTCTAGGAGGCATCCGCCGCCTCCTGGCCGGCCGCATCCCTGCCTCCCCATCCCCTCCAGGCCTCTTTCTCTCTCTCAGCCCCGGCCGGCTCCGCGCCCAGGTGGCGAGGTCTGCGGGGCGCGTGGCGGCGGCAAAGGATCCCGCACTGCTGCCTCTGCCCGGGGCTGGAGGGCCACCCTTGCCTGGGGCAAACACTTGGGCCACTGGCCTGGGCGCCGAGAAAAGTTTTTTTTTTTTTTCCTCCCGGTGCCCCTCCCCCACGCCCTGCCCTGCGTCGGACTGGGTTGGGTTTGGGTCCTTTGGGGAAAAAGTCGCAGGTTCCCATCAGCTGCTCCTCCCCCTGGGGACAGGGTGTGTAAGGAGGGGTCTGGAGGCAGCCCCTCCGCCACCACAAAAGCGGTGCGTCCTGTGGCTCCAGCGCAGCCGGGTGCCCACCGAAGGCTGCCCCCATCAGTGCGTGTCTGCGTGCCTGGCAGAGGCAGCATCCAACCTGCTTTATTCCTTCCTGCAGCGCCACAGCGAGCGAGCGAGCAAGCGAGTGAGAAGGGGGAGAGAGGGAGTCTGTCTGCAAAGTGCTGCTCCCTGGTGCTCAGAGGCGGCTGCTCCAGCTCCAGCTCCAACTCTCATTCATTTTGCCGGTTAACATGAGATATCATGGCCGCCTTCGGGCTTCTCAGCTATGAGCAGAGACCACTGAAACGCCCCCGGCTCGGGCCGCCGGACGTCTACCCTCAGGACCCCAAGCAGAAGGAGGTAAGGGCGCCGGCGGCCTCCCGGGCAACCGGGGCCGCGGTCCGCAGCGCTGACCCGGGGCCAAGTTGGCCCAGCGGGCAACGGCAGCTCTGCAGGGGAAGGGTCGTGGAGGGGACTGGCGGCGGGGACTGGCCTAGGGACTGGGGGCTCCCCGGCAGCATAAACCGAGCGGCTGTCAGTTCCCGCGCTCCACTGGGGCGCTTGCTCCTCGGGTACAGGGTCACTTCTCGGTTAGCGGGCCTTGCATGGCATTGCTGGGCGCTTCATCAGGTTCTTCTTTGCCATAACCCTCCAGTTCGCTCTCCCCCGCTTCTGCCTGCTTAATTTTTCTTCCCGCCGCTTCGGTAAATCTTCGTAAACTTTTTGGAAAATGTTGGAATGGGGTGCATCCGATACAGGTCTTGTGTTTTGCGCCTGCTGAGCAGGGACCCGGCGAATGCCTATGTGTGTGTGGCGAGGCGGGGGGGAGTTAGGGAGCTTTTCTGTTCAAAATTTCCAGTTTAGAGTGAAGTCATTTTTATAGAGGTGATAAGTATTTAGTTCTTTGAACCTACTTCTTCCTATATCTCATCTCCCCTTTAAAGATCAATATTACGGGAAACACGGATTTCGTCGATAGAGGCTGTTGGCGTAATTGCTGGAGGCTGTTTTGTATATGTAAAAGCAGTCGGGTTACCTTTGAAGGGAATAGGTCCCGAAATTAATTGGAGAAACCTTGACTGGTGCACTAGTTACACTGTCTTCAATGGCTAGAGTAACCATGGCTTTTTGTAGCCATATATTGTCTGTCAGTAGTTAACAAGTAATTATGTAACAACTCTCCAGTTATAATGATCAACATTGGCTACACAATTTGCCCAGGGATTTGCTTTTTTTTTTTTTTTAGATTACCTGCTATCCAGCTGTGCTTTCTGAGTTTGCCAGTTGCAGCCCACCCATCCTCTATTTTCTTCAGCTAAACAAGAAGTGAGCACATTTCAGAACTTATTTCTGGGAATCTAAAGACCCTATATTAAAAGTTTACATGCCCACTGACATCACAGAAAGGGCTTTGTAAAGGAGGCAAGGAGGGTTCCTTAAGACTTCCCTTTTGATAAATGTATCTATCTAATTCAGTAATAGAGAAAAAAAATCTTCTGGTCCAACTGTTTTGTTACTAATGTTTCTGAAAAATAAGGAGTGACAACTTTTGGAGGTTTAGCACGCTAAATATGTTTAACATCTGTGGAGTAATTCAAATTGAACTGGAAAAGTTTTACAGGTGGTTTTCAGCTGAGGCTTAATATAAGTTTGAGATTTTTAAAGATTTCTTTCTTTCCCATGTTTCCCCTTGACTCAGAATTAACTTAATTGTTAAGGACTGGAAACAACACATGGACTAAATGTAACGAAAATTAATAATTTAAAAATTAGTGGCAGGAAATTTGTTGTTGTTGTTAATCCTCTTCCAAGGCATTATTCCTCTGATTTTCAGAGAGAGTGGAAGGGAGGGGGAGAAACAGAGAGAAACATCAATGTGAGAGAGACACATCCATGGATTGCCTTCCACACGTGCCCTGAACATGGCCCTTGACCAGGAGTCGAACCCAAGACCCTTAGGTGCTTGGGCTAACGCTCTATCCACTCAGCCAAACTGGCTTGGGCAGTGGCATTTTTAAAGTTTTGTTTGGGACAGGTACATTGATTGGCTAATCTTTATCATCCTGTAATTCATGTCTTGCTACATCTTTCTAGAGGGCAGCATAATTGATAGCATTCCTAGTTGAGGGATAGTGGCCTGGGATGCCATTCATTGGAGAGTGTGTTGTGGATCAGTACTCCACAGGACTTTATCATATACTAGAGGTCCGGTGCACGACATTTGTGCACTGTGTGTGTGTGTGTGTGTGTGTGGGGGGGCGGGGGGGTCCCCTCAGCATGGCCTGTACCCTCTTGCAGTCCGGCAGGGAGCCAGCCTAAGCCAGCAGGCGGATATCCCCTGAGGGATCCTTAGCACTGCCTTGGAGGCAGGAGAGGGTCCCGCCACTGCCACTGGGCTTGCCAGATGTGAGCCCAGCTTCTGGCTGAGCGGTGCTCCCCCTGTGGGAGCACACTGACCACCAGGGGGGCAGCTCCTGCGTTGAGCATCTGCCCCCTGGTGGTCAGTGTGAGTCACAGCAATCTGTCAATTTGCATATTAGCCTTTTATTTTATAGGATTATATAGAACTTTGTTGTAATACTTTGCCCTCTGGAAACATAAACTGATCATATATTTCTCAGATCGACACTCATTTAGGATTGGGGCCTCTATGATTCTGGAAAAAATAATTTGGGATTTTAGGATCTTACAACACTTTATGGAATTCTAAAACTGGAGATGACCTTAGTGCAGTGGTTCTCAACCTTTCTAATGCCGTGACCCTTTAATACGGTTCCTCATGTTGTGGTGACCCCCAACCATAAAATTATTTTCGTTGCTACTTCATAACTGTAATTTTGCTATTGTTAATGAGTTGTAATGTAAATATCTGTGTTTTCCGATGGTCTTAGGCTCTACAGCAGCGGTTCTCAACCTGTGGGACCGCTAGCAGGGTCGCCTAAGACCATCGGAAAACACAGATATTTATATTACGATTCATAACAGTAGCAAAATTACAGTTATGAAGTAGCAACGAAAATAATTTTATGGTTGGGGGTCACCACAACATGGGGAACTGTATTAAAGGGTCACGGCATTAGAAAGGTTGAGAACCACTGGCTTAGAGTCTGCTTTTGGTAACTTTCTTTTGACAAAGTGAAACTGAGGCCCGGAAAAGGGGACTGGATTTAATCAAGGTGTGTGGTGGATAAGCAGAGGAGTTGGCCCACCAAACCAGTATTTATGTCAACCAATACTGTGTTAAGGATGATTTGTGCTAAATTGTACTGATGTTATGCCCTTTCCCTCAAGGCAGCCATGTTTTATTTCCCTGGAGCAGTCAGAGTTATATGTGACTATAGTCAAATTTGAGTACAGTATGGAACAAGCAGGTGCTTGGCTGTTCTTGCATGTTGGTGTGGTGAGCAGTGTTTTCTACAAGCTTTAGTGATTTATATATTGTCTCAGAATTTATACCCTATCTCTGTATCACCTGTTCTTTTATCCTAATGCTTTCTTTAACTTTTAAGAAACTTTTTATGTTTCATGTATACACATAAAATGTAAAATTTATTTCATGTGTCTATCATTTAAATTTTTTTATTTACTTAATATTACATATGCACACATGTTTATACAGATTTAAACAAGATGATAAGATTAGAACTTAAAAGTTTGCCTTGACCAGTGTTCTCAGTGGTTACAGCAAAACAGCCTGTGCACCAAAGGGTCCCTGGTTCGATTCCTGGTCTACCCCAGGTTGGGGCATATTCAGGTGGCAGCCAATGGATGTGTTTCTCACATGATATTTCTCTCTTTTTCTCCCTCTCCCTCCTCATTTCTCTTCTTCTTTTTCTCCCCCTCCATCTCTCTCTAAAAATCAATGGAAAAAAATCCGCTGGTGAGGATTAACAATAACAACAAAAAAGGCCATCTTTGCACCTAAAACCTTTGTGTGTCCTGCCTTGTGGGAAATGCTGATTAATGAAGGCAGTGTGGACTTCCTGGTTGTACAGACCTGGACCTGAATTCTGGTTCAGCCTCTTTGCAGTTGTGTGGCCTTGGGCAAGGTGCATAACTTCTCATTTGTAAATTAGTATAATGGTGCTTTTCAGAAAAATTCGAGAGGGTGGTACTAAATTAGCATTACATTTGTGTGAGAAAAACTCTCCTGGTAGAAAGTATTCTTATTACTGTAGCTGTAAGTTTTAATTGTTGTTAAATTCCTAATCACCCTAAATCTGACTATCTAGTTTTAGTTTATGTCTTACTGTAGAGAACTTGTAGACCACCCTTATTCCTACCTGCCCCCCCCTCTTTGATGTATTAGAACCTTTAGACAAAGACACTGTTTCAAGTGTTATTATCTTTTGGTACGAAATAGTGCAAATGAGTTTAGCTATTTTCTCCCGGAAGTTTTGTTCTAACCATGGTTCCCAGCATAGTCTTGTTTTCTGTCAGCTGTGCTTGGTTTATAGCAAAGTAGAATTCTATGCCTCAGTCTTTAAATATCCACAGCTCCCTCCTGCATGCACTTGGCTAAACTGGTGCACTGGGGAGCAGCTCCTGTTTTGTCCCATGAGGATATTCTTTGAACTTGTCGGGGCTGCAGAGATTTTTGACTCTGGGTGTGGGTCTCAACTGGGCACTTTGGGGATTCATGCAAAGCTGTTAATTTGGGGTGCAGCCATCATCCTTCAGTCTTTCGGTATTTCACTTGGGCTGGTGCCTGTGGAGATGCAGTGTAATCCTTTAGGGAGTTGAAGGACCAGGAAGTGAGGTCTGGCAGTTGCTGGGTTGGCTGGGGACTAACTAAGTAGGGCAAGATGAGGATGAACACAGTCCTAGGATTTTAGTTAAACCAGTTAACAGGGCCTCCCATGGGGTGCGTGCACCTGGACGTGAGGGCAAAGCAGACATGGAAGAATGGAACGAGTAGAAGTTGGAAACTCAAAGAATTGTGATGAATTTAATGAGCTTCTGAACCCCACTTCTGAGGCTTCTTGACAGATGAGACAGGAATTGGAGAAGTTGGAGGGACCCCTGAGAAGAGTGGGCATGATGAAGAGTTCTCTTCAGTAGTGTTCTCCCAGTAGTGCTGCAAGGAGCTGGTTGACTCAGCCATGTGTCTGCGGGGAAAGCCAGAGCGAAAGGCCTGCCTCCTACACATTCCTCCCTGAGAAGGGAAGTGGAAACACTGACTTTTCAATGTCTGTAGGTAATTTCTGAAGCTGGGTGATGGCCACAGCAGAGCTCATACCAACCTTCAACCTATTTCTCTACGTTTTGGGAAATTTACATAAAAAAAAGTCTTTATATTGCAAAATAGCACGACTTCTTAAAAATATACAGGGTGGGGCAAAAGTAGGTTTATAGTTGTTTGCATGGAAAATAATACAATAATTAGTAAATGGTAGTTCAAGAATAAACACTGTGTTTCACGTACTCAAAGCTGTAAGCCTTCTTTAGCCCCACCCTGTGTGTCTAATATTCTGGAAAGATTATCACCCACGTTCAAACAATTGTTATCTCTTGAGGATGAGATTAAGGGTGACTTTTATTTTCTTTTTTGTACTAATCTGTATTCCAAGCTGTAACAATAACCATGTACTACTATTGTCATTGAAGGAAATACCTTCGAGAATAATTATTAGGTAACTTTGACTGAGTTCACAGGAATGGGTCTTTGTGATTGGTTTCTAACCAAGCTAAAGCCCTTTAGCTGATAGGTAGGCCTCGGGATATTGTAGAATGTAGATACAGACACTTATACACCTGATGCTGCAAAGTGTGGTAGGGTTGGGGTGGGTGCTCTCATGTGAGCACTTCAGCTCTGCCACATGTGCTGTGTGATTTGGGGTGCTGTGTCTTTTCCCTCATCTATGAGCTGGGAGAATATCATCGAATCATCTAGAGTGTTTTAAATATCACTACAAAGGAGCATTGTAAACTTAAATTATTACCAAATGTGAGGTATACATTCAGTGGTGTGCTTGTATTTGCTGAGCATAAAAATTTCAGGAATTTTAGCCGAAACCGGTTTGGCTCAGTGGATAGAGCGTTGGCCTGCGGACTGAAGGGTCCCGGGTTCGATTCCGGTCAAGGGCATGTACCTTGGTTGCGGGCACATCCCCAGTGAGGGGGGTGCAGGAGGCGGCTGATCGATGTTTCTCTCTCATTGATGTTTCTAACTCTCTATCCTTCTCTCCCTTCCTCTCTGTAAAAAATCAATAAAATATATTTAAAAAAAAAAATTTAAGGAATTTTGTGAGCTGCTTAATACTATGTTGGTAGTTTGAAATCTAGCACAGTGGGAGTATTTACACCAAGGAAATTGGCAAATGCTACAAATTAGAATTTTTTGTTTTGCTTTTCCCCCTCTTCCACTGACCCCCTTCAAAAAAAAAAAAAAAAAAAAAAAAAAAAAAAAAAAAAAAAAAGCTGGTTTTGAAGCATTTGCCAGCACACCACTGGGTCTAGTTGTATGTTGCAGACACTTGGCTGGTGCTTCGCCATCATTCTTATCCCAGGTTTCCCTTATCCACTTCCTACAAAAAAGTTTTTTAAGGAAAGCCAGATCCTCACTTTCCTAGCCTTTCTTGAATCTTGGAGCGAGCCGATGACTTAATTCTGGCTAAAGACATTTAATGGAAATTTACTACGGGACTTCTGGAAAAGCATTTTTTCTTCACAGAAAAAAGTACAGGCACAGGGGGAGAGTACTCTTTATACCTGATATCTCCTAAGTTTCCTGTCTTTGGAAAAGTAGTAAGAGGATGTGGTAGTTGGAGCCAGGGAATCTCTCTGTACCATGAGGCTACAAGCCTGTGGTTGAAACGTCAGTACAAGACGAGGCGATTGAGTGGCTTTATGAAATCGTTAAAGCTACTGAACTGACCTTGGGACCACCTCTCCCTGGACTTCTTGATAAGTAAAATGGTAGATGTCCACGTGGTGTAGCTATTGTTGGACCAGTTGCCAATTTCTTGTGGCTGAAAGCATTCTAGTGTTGTCATGGTACTTCCCATTTAAATTCTGGCACCCTCAAATCATCACAACATGAGCCCCTTTTTCAGAGAATACACATTTCCAGAACTCTCCTTCTCTCTGGCTTCCTGAGTGCACAGCAGACACAGAGCCTGTGTGACAGCACTCTGAACCCTGCCCAGTGCTTCTCAGATGCGGAGGGGAAGTGGAAGTGCCCCTTTTATTTATTTCCACTTTTGGCAAAAAGAGTTATTGGGAAGGGAGGAAGAGCCCTGTTCAGTTTTGTTTGGAGAGGGAGATTCTGTGGAGATATATATATATATTTTTTGGGGGGGTTGGGGAAGACCAGATATATTTATAGTTAGAATGCAATTTAGAAGCAGTCTAATTTTGTCATTCAATACGAAAGGAAATTGAGTCCCAGAGAGGTTAACGTGACTTGTTAAGGCAGATCTGGGCCACACACTTGTGTTCTGATTTGTTCTTGCAACTTTACTTGGCCTTCCTCTGTAAACAGCCTTGCTGCTGGTGAACACCCTCACGTTGCCCCGGCAGTGAGAATTGTTCTGATTTTAGGGCATCCAGAGCTCTGTGAGCTGGGGACTGCTCAGCTCACTACTTGGTCTTCTCTGAGCTTTCCTGAATCTTGGATGGTGTTTCTTAGGCAGAGGGAAGAATACCCCGGAAGCTCAGGCACTCCTCTCTTTGTAGTTCTGGTGGAAGATTCCCAGTCCTTCTATGGCCTTTGGCATAGATAGCCTGGCATTGGCATCTGTGGGCAGTGCATGTGTAGGGGAATGTTCCTATGAAGTTTTCTTTTTATTGATCGAGACACTCCTTTATTTATGAGTAGCTTTCTTGGAGATAGAAACACACAAGCTGTACCAATTGCCCACTTCCAGAGAACGACACCTATATGGCAGTCTATAGAAATGGCTCCCCCTTCCTCTCCAATGCTATGGCCCTGAGAAGAGGGAAAAAAAATTAGCCCTTGGGTTTTATTTTCCATGCTTTGAGGGAAACATTAGTATGTATATGCCTGCCAAACAAATTCAGTCATTCACCCAATATTATTGAGTACCTTGCAGGCCCTTAGCCAGCTGTGGCTTCATGGTCACAGGACCCAAGATTTTTACTTCCTGCCGTGTGCCTAACTTTGAGTACAGTGCCTGGCCCATACCTGGGACTCAGAATTTCTTGTATAAATGGATGTCAGAATAAAGGAATGCTAGGAGCATTGGATATGGTCCTAGGCTCCCAAAGACTTCAGTATACAATGGTTTTCATCTGGGAGAGGTGCATTCCCCCCTCCACTGATATTAGAACTGTGTGTGCGCTTGTGTGTGCATGTTTGCATGTGTGCACACATGCTGTTACTGGCATGTAGTTGGTAGAAGCCAGGGATGTTGTTAACATTCTCCAATGTTCTGGACAGCCTCCCACAACAAGGGATTATCTGGCCTCAAATGTCAGTAGTTCCAAGGTTGAGAGACTGGTGTAGAGGGAGAGAGCCTCGTGAATGAGCAATAGAATGTTTCAGATATTCTTTGAGAGGAATGTGCAAAGTGCTGTGGCAACAAGAAGGAGCAGCCCATTTTTTGACAGGATCTAGATTTTTGAGTCTGGAACTTGGAGGATGTGTAGAGTGGATGGGGCTGAGAATGTGGGAGGAAATTAATTCTAGGAAGAGCATTAGACCAGCATGGGGTTTGCTCTGGGCTGTGGGCCTGAGGCATGGTGGGTGTGCTGGTGTGGGGGACCTGGGTTGGAGCAGGAAAGAAAGGTGTGATCAAGTTATGGGGGCTTTGTATGCTGTGTTGAGGCATTTAGATATTATGGTGGAGTCAATGAGGTGCCATTCAAGGGTGTCAAGGGAATTTTATTTTAGATGACTAAAGGTCACAGTTTGAGGGGACAGTGGCATTGAGGGTCACTCACATTAAGGCAAAGACTGAGTAGCTAGGTGGTCACTGACATTCCAGTCCTGGTGGTTGTTATATTAGTTTCTTGTGGCTGCCATAACAAGTTACCACAAACTGGGAGGCTTAAAATAACAGAAATTTGTTCTTTCATAGTCTGGAAAACAGAAGTCCAAAGAAAGTGTCAGTAGGGTCTGGTGTTGCACTTGCCCTGTTGGCTCTAGGGCGAGAATTCTTCCTTCCCTCTGGTGGATCTAGGTGTTCCTTGGCTTCTCTGTGCCCACCCCAATGTATTTCCTGCCTCCGTCTTCACAGGGCTGCTTTCTCTGTGTGTCAGTTCTTCTCTGACTGTCTTATAAGGGTACTTGTTATTGGATTTAGGGCCCACCTGGATAATCTAGAATGATTTCCTCTCAAGATCTGCAAAAACTCTTTTTCCAAATAAGGTACCATTCACATTTTCTAGGATTTGATGTGAACATCATTCGGGGTCTGTTTATTGGCCTATTGTGGTTGGGAAAAAATGAAGAGAGGATTTAAGAGGTTATTTGGATGGCGCGATAGACACAGTATGGAAGAGAGAGTGATGGGTATAAGAATATACCAACATTTTTAGCTTAGGACCTCTTTAAAATAGTAAACATTTTTGAGGACTCCATAGAGCTTTTGTTTATGTAGGTTATATCTCCATATTTACTGTATTAGAAATAAAAACTGAGAAATTTTAGAATATATATAGTTCATTTAAAATTAATAAACTAATTCATTTTGAAAATATTTCTTATGAACAGTAACAAACAAAACTGAAAATTGTTTTACATTTTTGCAAATCTCTTTAATGTCTGGATTCTCAAATTGAGTTCTACATTCAGTCTGTTACAATATGTTGTTTTGGCTGAAGAATACGAAGAAAACCTGGCTTCACACAGATATATAGCTGGAAAGTTCTTGGTAGCCTCAAAGGTCTTTGGCGTGGAGAAGCACTGACTTACACAGTTGGTAGGTAGATTGATGGTGGTCCCAAAACACACTATTGGGAACAAAAGAATGTTTTTTACTTTTTTTCCAAGTGTTGGGGAGGTTGGGGAGGAGGGGAGAGAATGAGTTTGTTAACGTAAGAAATATTCAAAGCTGTAAAGAATTTTTGTGAGTTTATTTGAGCCAAACTGTTGACAACTGCTGAAAAGCAGAATCTCAACATGTTGAGACAATGCTCTGGAGACTGTTTTTTACCTATTTTTTATAAAGTACCATCAAAGGAGGAGCTGTAAGTGGGTTATATAAAACCATTGGTGATAGATTAGGGAGGTGGGAGAAAGTAAAGTGGGAAACCTCTGGGATTGGATAAAAAAGTAAAATGATAGACACATGCTTCTTTTTTTTTTTTTTTAAATATATTTTATTGCTTTTTTACAGAGAGGAAGGGAGAGGGATAGAGAGCTAGAAACATTGATGAGAGAGAAACATCGATCAGCTGCCCCCTGCACACCTCCCACTGAAGATGTGCCTGCAACCAAAGTACATGCCCTTGACCGGAATCGAACCTGGGACCCCCAAGTCCGCAAGCTGACGCTCTATCCACTGAGCCAAACCAGCGAGGGCAACACATGCTTCTTTTACATAGGTGGGCATAGGGTAGTTAACAGTCAATAATTATCATGATAACAATAACAGTGAGGGAATTTGTGGCACACTGACACATTGGTTGTGCCCTGAGAGGTCTGGGAAAAGGGAAGTTACAAGTTATCCTGACATTCCACAGGTATGTTATTATAGATGCAAACAGATGATAGGCTCAGTTAAGATCAAAGTTGATCTTTGTCAGGGAAGATACCTGCCTAGGACATGACTACCCACCATAGATGCTTTTTAATTAAAAAGTTTTAATTTCAGCCCGACCAGCATGGCCCAGTGGTTGAACGTCAATCTATGAACCAGGATGTCATGGTTCGATTCCCTGTCAAGGCACATGCCTGGGTTGCAGGCTTGATCCCCATTGGGGAGTGTGCAGGAGGCAGCTGATCAATGATTCTCTCTCATCATTGATATCTCTCTCTCTCTCTCTCTCTCTCTCTCTCTCTCTCTCTCTCTCTCTCTCTCTCCCTCCCTCCCTCCCTCCCTCCTTCCCTCCTTCCCTTCTTCTCTGTGAAATCAATAAAAAATAAGTTTTAATTTTAGACCATCCTTTGTAGTTAACTTTAGGTCTCTGAGTTTGCAAGACCTTTCCTGAGCTAGTCAGGTTAGCATGTGGCCCCTTTTTGTCCACACCTGTCGAGAGTGTGCAAATAGATGGAGGGGCAGGCTGACTCTGAGGATGCAGCCTTTTAGAACTGGACTTCCTGCATCCTGTCAGCAGGACCTCTGAGGAGAGCGGTTGGAGGGAGGTGAGTATGGGGTGATGGGTAGCCTGAAGGGAGAGCTAGTGGGGTGACTCCAGCTACATTCGCCTCCTCTTAGGGTTAGCAGCCTCTCTTTGTCAGGACCTTTACACCTGTGGCTCCTGTGGCCTGCTTGCCTTACTTTCTTTATCACTGCAAAGTGATGGTTTGCTCTTCAGCATGCAACACAATTTGTGTTTGATTTATTGTCTGCTCTGTTTCCCAACCATTGTAAGTTCCACGAGGTAGGGAACATGTCCTTTTTGTCTCCCACTGATAACCAGAGGCAAGGAGGAGTAGGTGGTAGGAGTTAAATATTTATTGATAGGATCTGGTGGTTATTAGAAACCTGGTGAATCAAGACGTAGTGCAGGGCATTGGCGGTGCCAGAAGGTATTAAAATGTGGTTCCCACCATTGAGGAACTTTGGGTGGAGGGCTGGCCGTCCGGTCTGCAGGTAGTCAGCTCAGTAAAAGGTTCATCGGGGTGGCGGGAACAAATGAGGGAGTGGCCAGTACTCTGGAGGGGTCAGAAAAATCTTCAGAACTGTGGGTGTTTTCCAGGTGGCAAGGATACAGAGATGGGAAATAGGACCCCATTTTTGGAGGAAGTGCTAAAAGTTCAATAAAGCAAGAGTATATTGAATCTATAAACTTGACCGTGTTCACAGATTTTGGGGATGGTTGAAGGAGAGGAAGGGATAAAACCTGCTAGAGAGAAAAGGGTTATGTATCAGCTTGGTCCTGGGGTCAGAGGGTCAGGACCCACGGGGAGTGATGGCTTATCTACACGGTATTCCAGATCGCTGCCTCCAAGGAAGAGGGGAGACAGGACTGGGATGGGGCTCCCTGTTTGCCTTGAATTTTCTACAGGAATTTTCAGTCAGTTTGTGCAGAGATTTCCCTCAGCAAGAATAAACTCAGTCTTCAATCCACATCCAGTGTGCACACGCTGTCTTGTCAATTAAAATTTGGTAGAATTTGCTGCTTTTCTTTTCTAGCCATTCCATTCATGGATTAATCCAATGAAGTTGTTTAGATTAGGACCATATACAGCATTGGCCACAGTAAAAAAAAAAAGTGTTTTGTCTGAAGTGTTGTTGGAATTTCTTGCTAATATTCTGGTTTATGTAAAGATACAAGAGTCCATCAAAACTGTGCCCAAGACTGAGCTAAATAATTTATCTTCCTCCGTTTTTTGGTTTTGTTTTGTTTTTTTAAAACTACACACAGTGCTGTCTTAGTAGGCTGTATGGAAAATATTTTCCGGTCAGAGCTGTTTTTACTCTTTGGTCAGTTTGAGATTAAATGTCAGCTCCTTCTGGGAAGAAAATTATGAATTGGAGACACTGTTTACTAGTACATTATTCTCATATGAGACCTACTTTTAAGTCATCATTAAATAATTGAAATGTTTTTGAAGTTATGGTTTTATTTACTTAGTACTCAATGTATATATGCCTCCCACTAGCCGACTTGGGGTGTAGAAAAGATAGAAGCCTGCCGTCTGTTGCCTCTGGCACAGAGCTTCTCAAAATATCTGTAGTGAAGGACAGGTTTTCTTTTCTTTTTTTTTAAAAATATATTTTATTGATTTTTTTACAGAGAAGAAGGGAGAGGGATAGAGAGTTAGAAATATCGATGAGAGAGAAACATCCATCAGCTGCCTCCTGCACACTCCCTACTGGGTATGTGCCCGCAACCAAGGTACATGCCCTTGACCAGAATCGAACCTGGGACCCTTGAGTCCGCAGGCTGATGCTCTATCCACTGAGCCAAACCGGTTAGGGCCAGTTTTCTTTTTAAAATTAATTTTCAACCTGTTGCACTGGTATAAATATATGATGAAGATGAATTACTAGAAAAATGACATGCTGATGGAATGTAGTGGCTTTTCCAAGCCCTCATGCTCAGCTTCTGCAGGTTTCTTGTGGGATCTGTACGGGTTTCAGATCACACTATGAGTAACACTGCTCTAGAAATTAATACCTCGTGCACATAAAACCATTAAAAAATGACCACTGTATTGTTTTTATTTATTTTAAACTTGAGGAATAATATATCCATTCAACACGGTGTATAAAGTGCCACTTTTCATTATGATATCCGATGTTGATTGTGTTGGTCATTCGAATGTTTTCTGTGTTTGGTTTTATCCCAGATTCATAAACGCCCTTGAGGTGGGTACACTTATCGCCTTTTTACAGATGTGGAAATTGAGGTACAGAGAGGAGGTTACTGAACTTGCCCAAGGTCATTTAGCTGCACACTGATGGAGTTGGGCTACTGAGCCCCTGCTGCAGCCATTGTGCTCTCTGTATAGTGAGGCTAAAAGTGCTGTGAATTCAGAAAGGAGAGGGTTGGAACACGTGGAGGTTTCCCAGGAGGATGGAGGGTGTGAAGGGCAGGATCTGAGTAAGAGGGGACATACTGCCCCCTTTCTATGACAAAGCTGGGAGGTAGGATGAGTGAGGCACAGGGTGAGAGGGGCAGTGTCTCTGCAGATCAGGCAGGTTGGGGTGAGGATAAGCTCACGAGGTCATGCTGTCAGATTTATCTCACTAGCTCATGTCTAATAAATCCAGTGGCAGGGAGGGTGAGGAGAGTGGAGTCCAGGAGGCTGCCAGGGAGGTGGCTGTGGTAACCAAAGCATGAAGTAAAAAGGACTTTAAATAGGACTGGAGAAGAATGGGCAGCTGGTGACAAATTGGTCAAAGGAAAGGAAGAGAGGAGGGTGAAAACTACTCGGGCTTCTTTGACGCTGTTCAGGATGAAAGTGCTGTTGCCTGAGGACCTCCGAGTCCCACCTTTTTGTGCCCTGCCTTTAGTGGTCTGACCAGGTATCTAGAAATACTGGATTGCTGAATTGGAAGAAATGTTTGGATTCTTCACCCTGTGACTTCTGGCATGAACTTATTTACTGAAGAGCTTATGACTGAAAGGGCCTGTTTGCCTTTTGTTTATGCCACCTGTCCATGCCCTCAGTACCTGCTGTCCACCTCCCGTGGGCTGCTTTGGTGATGGTTAATCGACAGAATTGCTTAGAAGGCTGGCTAAGCTCCCTGGAAGAGGTGGGGAGATCAACCTCCTGAAAATAGAGAGGGTGAAGGCTGAGGGGTGGTCACAGAGGTTAATGTTTAGACTACATTTTTGGAGGTGGACTCAGGACATTTGTTTTCTTGGCTTGAAATTGTAGGTTTAGCCTCTCTGTTTTCGAGCAATTGACCTAAAACAAACTCGCCACCAACAACAAAAAAGACACATTCCTAATTTCTGTTCTCTCCCAAGCAGGAAGAAGGGTGTTCTGCATTCTTACCTGATTTTTCCTGCATCCATTTATTTATATCACCAGCAAATTTTCCTTTTTTATGAATGTGCAGTTAGTTCATTTGGTGGAAATCACACAACATGCCTTCCTGCAGGCATGTGCCCGGTGTGGGGTCAGGGAGGGAATTAGGCAAGGGGGTCAGAGGATAAACAGAAGGGACCAGACTGGGAGTGTGTGTCAGCTCCCTGGACAGTTAACTTCTGAGGACAGAAGCCCAGTACAGAAGCCTTGCTTGTGTGTTTCTCTGCCCTCAGGTCATCTATCATAGTGGGCGGGAGATCCAGGACTAAGTGAAAAATAGGATTTACAGGCAGAGTTTACATTTGATGGGATTGCAGTGTGAGGATTTTATAGGACTGTGATTTACCTGAGCAGTTGGGGGTTCTGGGGAGAACACTACCTTTTGAGGCTGTCTTAAATAAAATGCTGGGCAGGTTAAACTAGTGGGCACCTCAAGTCCTCTTTCCTGCATTATGATCATGCAGTTTTCCTGAGAGACACATCCAGGTGTTTGGTAGCGAGGGTGGCATGCGCTTGGATGTGATTTGAATATGAATTAATGGGATACAACAATTCAGATAAGAATGTAATAAATGCTAAGTATATTTAGATGTAATTTGAAACCAAATCTCTTCCACTTTAAAATGGGAAGGAGGGACTGGCTGCGTCACTAGGCCACTTATGGGTAGGGTGGGCTATCATGGGGAACTGGCCGTCTGAGAGCTGCACATTTTCAGCATGTCATCCGTGGTGGACGTTTCATCCAATTCATTGGCAAGTTACTGAGTAACTGGCCATGTGCATGGGGGGCCTGTATATGCTGGCCATACAAAAGATCGCAATTACATGACAATGAGGATCCCATTTTTGAAGTACTAGGTGTGTGCCTCCCATGTGGTTTTCACTTACTCTTTACAATGGGCATGTGAAGGTGGAGGTATCTCCATTTCACAGAAAAGAAGGCAGTCCGATTCCAATGTAGGTTTGTTGGGACAATGCTTACTCCTCAAAGGTCTCACTGTCCTGGAGAGTACATGGACCTACTGGGGGCCGGATTCTTTCATGGTCCCTTAACCATTTCACTTCTGCCAACCTCCCAGCCTTAGTTTCTTTCCATGTAAAATGGGGACCTATCCTGCCACAGCCACTTGGCTCATATGAGGATGGCGTGAATGCTGCTTCAAGGCCAGGGTGTGGTATTATCATCACCGTGGTTCTCCTTTCTTCCGTTTTTGCCTGCTTTCAGTACAGATGTGAAGACCAAACATGTTGTTTTGTGTTGAGTTCATATCCTTTTGGTTTCCCTAAGTCCCCACCATTAGTGATAGATGGCCTGCAGGTTTGGTTTGGGTAGGGGTGACTATTAATAGCAATACAGATGAGTGTGGATGTATAGAGCTGAGTTTCAGATTTGGGTTTGATGCAAATGTGGTCCTGGTGTTAGAGACATAGTACTACTGGGTTGCCATTTAGGGGAGTTCTGTCTTCCTTAAGTCAGTCTGGCCCATTTCCTGGGCCCTCTTTAGGAGGGCCTCTCTCTTTGTTAAACTTCTCAAACCACTATTAAGTGACACCTGACTTAGAAGAGTTACAAGCAGAAATGACTCCCCATTGCTGTGGCGCATGGGGCTGGTGTGTGCTTATACAGAGCCTGATGCTGCCTTTCCCAGCCGCGGTGCTCTGCAGCCGGTCCTGCTGCTGCCACATGGCCCAGATCCTGATTTTGAAGGGTGGTCTTGCCCTGAGGGGTAGAGCAGAGCTTTACTTCCCACATCCCCTACAAGTATGTTTTACTTTACCAGGGCTGCCATAACCAAATACCACAACTGGATGATAACAATTGTGCAAATACATTCTCTCACAGTTCTGAAGGCTAGATGTCCACAAGGCGGGGCCACACCTAGGAGGCTCCAGGGGAGGACCCTTCCTTGCCCCTTCAGCTTCTGCAGCCAGGCATATGTGGCTGTGGCCGCATAACTCCAGCCTCTGCCTCTGTCTTCCCTGTGGTCTCTTCTCTGATAAGGGCACCAGCCACATTGGGTTAGGACCCACCCTAATTCACCATGACCTCTTGACTTGGTGATATCTGCAGAGACCCTATTTCCAAATAAGGTCCTATGCACAGGCACTGGGGTTAGGACTGACATATCCCTTTGGGGTACACAGTTCACCCTACAACAGTGTGCCTGCAGATCTATTTCTAGACTTACCTCTGCGGGCATCCGTGTTGTTGGGTACTGCACCTTGCCTTCTGGGTCCTCCTGTCTCAGGAGATCCTAGGCCCCCTCCTTTGTTCCCAGGAACTTCAGGCTTCCAGCCAACTCTTTTTTCTCCTATTACCTTCATCTACTTCCTTCACTGGATTTTTGGTGCCATGAAAACATGCACAGGAGCCTCACATCTTAGATCTCCCTCTACCCCAGGACCCCATCTTCCCTGGTCTCCCCTCTCTCTATACTTTCCCAAAAGCATCCTGTGTGCTCAGTCTCCTTCACTTCCTACTTTTTCCTTTGCTCCTTCCAGTCTGGCTTCTGCCCTCATCGTTCCACTGAGACCCTTCTCAGGTCATGGGTGACAGCCACATTCCCAGCAGCACTTGCTCTTGTGGCTCCCTTGGTGCAGAGGTGTCCTCGCTTGGCTTTGAGCCACAGCACTCCTAGTTTCCTTCTCTCCTCTCTGGTCAGGCCATCTTAGCCTCCTTTGAAGGCTTTTCTTCCTCTACCTGGCCATTAACTCAATGTTGGATTTTTGTGGGATCTGTCGTAGGTCCTGTGCCCTCTCACTTCACTTTGTCCCCAGGTGATCTTAGCCACGCCAGGCTTCAGTGACTACCGTGCAGACAACTCACACCTTGATGAGTCTAGCCTAGGTATCTTTGCACTCCAGACTTGTATACCCAGTTGCCTCTAAGTAACATCTTGTTTTGTTTGTCTGCTGTCACACTTACATTTACAACTGAACTTGTGATTTTCTCTTCCCTCCAACCCTGCCCCAACACTGCTGTATCCTGTCTTGAGCAGTTACCTCCCAGAAATGTGAGGGACATTTTTTGCAACCTATCTCTTTTTTTCTTCTTTCAAATATATTTTTATTGATTTTAGGAAGGAAGGGAAAGGGAGAGAGAAACATCATTGAGGGATGAGAGTGAAACATCAATCGGCTGCCTCCTGCACACCCCCTACTGGGGATTCAGCCTGTAACCCATGGCAACCTATTGGTGCACAGGACAATGCTCAGCCAATTGAGCCACACTGGCCAGGACACAACCTCACTCTTTGTCATTCCATCTAACATGTCAACAAAAGCCCTGTTGAGTAGCCCTCATAAATATCCCTCTTTAGATCCACTTTTATCCACCTCTGTCACCACCATCTTGATTCTAACTACCATCTCTGAAGTCCTGACTGTTAGGAGAGCCTGATAACTGCTTCTAATCCCTGTCCACAGCCTTCCATCTAGTCTGAACCTACTCCAGTCAGTTGTTTACACTGCAGACCTATTCAGGTCAGATAATGCCATTTGTCTGCACAAAACCCTTTACTGTTCTGATGATAAAGACAGACCTGTGTGGTCTGTCCCCACCTACTACTCAGGCTCATCTCACACCTGCCTGCCTCTGCTCCTGCTATGACTGCATTCTTTCCTTCATTTCCCAGCCCTCTGGCTTTTACATGTGCTCTTCCCGCCTCTCCTCTTTACTTGTTAGGGACACACATGCCCATGATTGTTATGCCTTCCTGAAGAACTCGCCCTTTTATTATTATGATCTTTGATGTCTTGAAGTCCACCTTATCCATATTAATATAGCCACTCGAGCCCTCTTATGTTCATTGTTTGCATGGTATTTATATTTTTCCATCTTTGGAAAACTAATCTGTCTTTATATTTAAAGTATACCCCATAATTGGCTTTTTAAATTTTATTTTATACTTTTCCAACAAGTATTATTAATTAAGCCATGATTCAGGATCTTAAGGTGGGATGTACCCAGGTTCCCCTTCACCTCCCTGGGAGAAGATGGAGGACAGAGGATAGGTGGGATACAGCCAGTTCAGATCTTCCCAGGAAATGTGCCTTCTGCCTGGCGGTCATCCCAGGCTGACACCAGGATAGGGGGCAAAGGGATGTGTACACATGCCGGTATCTTTCACACGCAGAGCCCTCACCCCCTTTAGCAGTCATTGCCTTTCACAGCGGTGAAAGTCCAGATAGTTCTGCCAGCAGTTCCTGGTCTGGTTCTGGTTGGGGAAGTGGCTGTCGAAAGGAGCAGGTTAACCCTAGCCGGTATGGCTCAGTGGATAACACGTTGGCCTGTGGACTGAAGATTCCGGGTTCGATTCTGGTCAAGGGCACATGCTGGGTTGTGGGCTCAGTCCCGAGTAGGGCGCGTGCAGGAGGCAGCCAATCATTGATGTTTCTATTTCTCTCTCAACCTCTTCCTTCCTCGCTGATATCAATAAAAATATATTAAAAAAAAAAAAAAAAAAGAAAGGAGCAGGCTGACAGGTCTTGATTTTGGTCTTGCTGTCTTCTACCTTGTTGCTGACCTCTAAAGACGGCCCTGAAGCCTCTCTGTATAGTTGGGTTTTGCGTTTTTGTCCATTCTGACAATCCGTCTTTTAATTGGAATCTTAATTCATTAACATTTAGTTAGCCTTTAATGTAATTATTAATATGGTTGGATTTAGGTATATGATTTTACTATTTGTTTTTTCATTTTGCTGTAGCTATTTTAAAAAATAATTTTAATTTATCTCTTGATATTTTACTTATGCCTCTTCACATAGGGTTATTTATTTATTTATTTGTGATAGCTCTAGGAGTTACAATATACATCCCTAATTTTTCATTCTTAAGAATTCATATTGTATCACTTTATGTAAGATGTCAGCCTGGTCATTGTAAGGGTCCTCCTCTTAGCTCTACTTTTGACTCACCGCTCAGCTCAAAGGTCGCTTCTTCAGGGAATTCTTGTTTGACTTCTCAGACCAGTGAAGCCCCTGTTATGTATACTCTGAACAGGTGGTACTTTTCCTTGGGGCATTTATCACATTTGCAGCTTGCTGGCTGTGGGAGCCCCAGTACTTAGGACAGTGCTATATCCTTAGTTATTCATTGATTGAATGAACGTTTCCTCGATGCTGTTAAATCCCCTCGATGCTGTTAATGATAAAGAAATAGATGCAGGGGAGCCCTGAGTTGTGGCTTAAGGAAGTTTTCATAATGTACTCCAGAGGATGGGAATGGCATTGTGTAAGGCTGAGAGGTTGAAAAGACAATGTGTGTGGGAAGGAATATTACAGTCAAGTAGATTAAAGAAGAGTTAAAATCTATACTAATAAAAGGGTAATATGCTAATTAGACTGGATGTCTTCCAGACGTCCTTCTGGACATCCTTTCAGATAAAGCCTCGAGGCAGAGGCGGTTAGGGGTGATCAGGCCGGCAGGGGACAGCAGTTAGGGGTGATCAGGCAGGCAGGAGAGAGAGGTTAGGGGCGATCAGGTCCGCAGGCAGTGGCGGTTAGGGGTGATCAGGAAGGCAGAGGGGTTAGGGCAGGGGTGGGCAAACTTTTTGACTCGAGGGCCACAATGGGTTCTTAAACTGGACCGGAGGGCTGGAACAAAAGCACGAATGGAGTGTTTGTGTGAACTAAGATAAATTCAAAGTAAAGGAGTGGAGTGGAGAGCAAGAGAACCCTCCGCTCTTTCGGCTCCGCGGGCCGGATAGAACAGCCGAACGGGCTGGATCCGGCCCGCGGGCCGTAGTTTGCCCATGGCTGGGTTAGGGACAATCAGGCAGGCAGGCAGAGGTGGTTAGGGGCTATCAGGCAGGCAGGCAGATGTAGTTAGGGGCGATCAGGCAGGCAGGCAGACATAGTTAGGGGCAATCAGGCAGGCAGGCAGAGTGGTTAGGGCCGATCAGGCAGGCAGGCAGGCAAGTGAGCGGTTAGGAGCCAGCGGTCCCGGATTGTGAGAGAGATCCCAGATCGGAGAGGGTGCAGGGCGGGCTGAAGGATCTGGCCCCCGTCTTCCCATGCATGAATTTCGTGTACTGGGTCTTTAGTATAAAAATAAAAAGTAGCTCTAAGTTTTTATAACAATAGCCACCATTTATAGAGTAGTTTATGGAATATACATTGTGCTAAACTCTTTGTACATTTTGTCTTATGTAATCTCAGCCCTGTGAATTATTCTTGTCTCATTCAAACGAAGCATCTGAGGTACAGAGAGGTCAGTTACCCTGTTTCCAGTCACAGATAAGGGCCCTGAATTCACACTCAGACCCTGTGATTTTGCCACTTAGAATGGAAGCGAGACTGGGAAGTGAAGCTTAACTCTTCAGGGCATTGAATGCCTGTCCTAGGTAATTATGTTTTGATCCAGGATCTGAGTCTGGCAGAGAGAGGTCCCATAGATGTTATTGATGGTGTGTATACTGTTAGGCTAGATGCTTCTATTCTTTAGTCCCTTGTGAAAAAAAAATAGTGGAAAGCCCTTTGAGGTTTTGAAAAGGTGAGTGCGGGAAAGAAAACCTGTTTCAGGAAGATTAATTTAGGGGCACCTGGTAGGCTGCATTCAGGTGAAAGCTTGGACAGGGGAAGGGCACTGTGTGAGGAGCTGTGGCCAGGGCCTGCTGTGACAGTGACCACAGATGAGGGAGGTGGCTGTCATATTTTAAAGGAAGGAATAAATGTGAGACATTTTGAGAGAAGTTTGGATAGAATTGGTTAATGGTGAGGTGTGAAGAGAGAGGATTATTCCCTTATCTTCTAGGTCAGCAGTCTCCAACCAGAGTTCCACGGACCACTGGTGGTCCATATGGTCCGAAAGGTTGGAAACCACTGTTCTATGTCATTTATATCTGCTAACTGTGCTTCTTGAAGATCATTAAATACATCCGTAAGGAGGATTATTATAGCCTCCTTTCTCAGGTTGGGATCTGCAGACTTCTACAGGGATCTGAGAAACTGTTCTTTTCAGGGAAAGGTGGACAAGGCTAGGAAAAATAGTTATAGAGCTATTCTTTAAAGTTTCGTTTGGTTTGGGGAGGACCTAGCTCTCACAGCCTGTCAGAGAGGGACATTTTTCTATTTCTGTCATTGCCATCCCTGTGGACGTTTGTTTAGTTCAGTTACTGAGTTTGTTTGTAGTGTAAGTGACTGAAGAAAGTGAGTTGTCTCTGCGCGTGCTCTGTGAGTCAGATGAGACGTCCGGAGGAGGTTAAGTGGGTGTGTGTGCCCACCTGTGTCTGGGTCTGTGTGCATTTCTTATCTGCTTTTTAGATGGTCATTGAAAATCATGTTAAACTGACCTTTTTTTCTTTGAGTGAGATAGCTTAACCAGTTTCCAAATTAGCATCAAAATGTTTTCACTTTCCTGAAGAAACTTTTTATTAAAATTAAAAGATTGCTTTGAAAGTGATCCAAAAAGTAAGATCATTCTCTGAAGTTCAAGATAAATGCATGAGATTTATGGATGCATTTGGAGTTCACCCAAAGTATCAAAGACTGGTTACTGTACCGGTATTAAATATGAAAACGCACAGTGAACACTGGCCTTGCATATGGACATGGGCCAGTTTTGAGGCTTTTATTTCTGTTTGTCTCTGGTTTCCTGTCTCTCTAACATTGCTCTAAGGCTTCTTATTTTAGTTAAAACCAATGGCAAGAAGTGTGAGAGTCCGCTTTTCTCCATATTGAGGTCATGTTTGGACCAATGATTTTTGTTTGTTTGTTTGATTTTGTTTTACTTTGATTTTATTTATTTATATATTTTATTTTATTTATTTATTTTTATTTTTTATTTTTTAAATAAATCTTTATTGTTCAGATTATTACAGGTGTTCCTCTTTTTTTTTCCCCCATAGCTCCCCTTCACCTGATTCCCACCCCACCCCTTGCCCTTACCCCCCCGCCACTGTCTTCATCCATAGGTGTAAGATTTTTGTCCAGTCTCTTCCCACACCCCTCACACCCCCTTCCCCCTGAGAATTGTCAGTCCACTCCCTTTCTATGTCCCTGATTCTATTATATTCACCAGTCCATTCTGTTCTTCAGATTTTATATTCACTTGATTTTTAGATTCACTTGTTGGTAGGTATGTATTTGATGTCATTTTGTTGTTCATAATTTTTATCTTTACCTTTTTCTTCTTCTTCCTCTTTTTAAAGAATACCCTTCAGCATTTCATGTAATCCTGGCTTGGTGGTGATGAACTCCTTTAGCTTTTTCTTGTCTGTGAAGCTCTTTATCTGACCTTCAACTCTGAATGATAGCTTTGCTGGGTAGAGTAATCTTGGTTGTAGGTTCTTGCTGTTCATCACTTTGAATATTTCTTGCCACTCCCTTCTGGCCTGCATAGTTTCTGTTGAGAAATCAGCTGACAGTCGTATGGGTTCTCCCTTGTAGGTAACTAACTGTTTTTCTCTTGCTGCTTTCAAGATTCTCTCTTTGTCTTTTGCCCTTGGCATTTTAATTATGATGTGTCTTGGTGTGGTCCTCTTTGGATTCATCTTGTATGGGGTTCTGTGTGCTTCCTGAACTTGTAAGTCTATTTCTTTCACCAGGTAGGGAAAGTTTTCTGTCATTATTCTTCTAATAGGTTTTCTCTTCTTGCACTCCAAAAATTCGGATGTTGGTACGCTTAAAGTTGTCCCAGAGGCTCCTTACACTATCTTCATATTTTTGGATTCTTTTTTCTTTTTGTTTTTCTGGTTGGGTGTTTTTTGTTTCCTCATATTTTAGATCTTTGGTTTGATTCTTGGGATACGTTGCTCTACAGTTGAGTTTCTGTATATTCTTTATTTTAGACAGTGTATGCTTAATTTCTGACTGGTCCTTTTCCATTTTTTTTTTGGCATTCTCATTAAGATCCTTAAAGGTCTCACTAAGTTCCTCAGCGGTTTTTAGAAGATTCTTGAGTAACCTTATAAATGTGGTTCTGAACTCTATGTTGTCCAGTAGTTTGCTTTCCTCCATTTCTTTCATTCGTGACATGTTTCTTTGTCTTCGCATTTTGCTGCTTCCCTGGGTTGATGGAGTGACTTTGTGTGGTAGGTGACCTATAGGGGCCAGTAGCTCAGCCTCCCCAATCACCTGAGGTGGACGCCTTTGGGACACCCCTTTGTGGGCTGAGTGCAAAGTCTTGGTGTAGTTAAGCCTTGATTGCTGTTGGTACACTGGGAGGAATTGACCTCCAGGCCAATTGGCTGTGAGGACCCGCTGTGTCTATAATGGAAGAACTGCTGCGCGGGAGACACGCTTATGGTGCAGGACTTGTTTCAGTGGGGCTTTGGTGCTCACTGAGTCTGCCTCTTGAATGTGTCACTATGGATGTGAGGAGTTGAAATCTGGTGTCTCACACTGACCACTAGGTACACTGGCTTCTGGATCTCCAATGGGGTGCAGGTCAGCTACTGTCTGAGGCCACCCAGCAGGCGCTACAGCGAGAACTACAGTTTTCTCCTCTTTGCTTGGGGTTTGGAGGTTTTGGAGCTGTCTGACCCAGACTGCAAGTTTGCTAGGTTAAGCTGCGATTAGGCAGGTCATTCATATGCTAAAGCCACTGCTTGGAGCTTGGGTGGGTTTGTAGATTGTGCAGGGCGGGGTCTCAGGGCATCACTAGGCTGGGGCGTGGCAAACAGCGATGGCTGCCAGTTAGCTGGCTCTGTGTCTCTGACCCTGTCCCCGCGTCCCGCGCCCCAGCACAGTAAATAATTATCCCTGCGTGCAGCCCTGCAAGCAAGCCACCCTCACTTTCCGACCCCACGGCAGACAGTCCAGCTTCTCCCCGTAGGAGTTTGGATCCCCCGCGTCTCCCCAGAAACTGGAGTTTGGAGTAATCGGGAGCTTGTCTCCCTTCTGGTTGAAAAAAGCAGCGCTCCCGGTCGCGCATCGCCAGCCCGATTCGCGCGCCTCCGTACCTCAGCTTTTCAGTGCTTGTGCACGTCTCAATGCTGTTTGCTCTTTCCTTCTAGTTGTAGAACTTCCACTCGGCCAGCTTTCCCGTGGTTCTGGGTGATAGATGTTTTGTCTTTTAGTTGTAGTTTTGAAATTGTTGTGCGAGGCAGCAGTTTAGGTGTTTACCTACGCCGCCATCTTGGATCCTCTATTTATTTATATTTTTATTTTTCTTTATTGAGTAAGGTATTACATATGTGTCCTTATCACCCCATTGTCCCCCCAACCCCTGCCCCCACTCATGCCCTCATCTCCCTGGTGTCTGTGTCCATTGGTTAGGCTTATATGCATGCATACAAGTCCTTTGGTTGATCTCACCCTTTTACCCCCACCCTCCCCTACCTTCCCTCTGGGGTTTGACGGTCTGATTGATGCTTCTCTGTCTCTGGATCTGTTTTTGTTCATCAGTTTATGTTGTTCATTATATTCCACAAATGAGTAAGATCATGTGATATTATCTTTCTCTGACTGGCTTATTTCGAGTAGCATAATGCTCTCCAGTTCCATCCGTGCTGTTGCAAATGGTAAGAATTCCTTCTTTTTTAATGCACTGTAGTATTCCATTGTGAAGATGTACCACAGGTTTTTTTTTATTACTATTTTCTTTTTTAATTTAATAAATCTTTATTGTTCAGATTATTACAATTGTTCCTCTTCCCCCCCCCCCACCCACATAGCTCCCCTCCACCCGGTTCCCACCCCACCCTCTGCCCTTAACCCCCACCCCCCACTGTCCTCATCCATAGGTGTACGATTTTTGTCCAGTCTCTTCCTGCACCCCCACACCCCTTTCCCCCCGAGAATTGTCAGTCCACTCCCTTTCTATGCCCCTGATTCTATTATATTCACTAATTTATTCTGTTCATCAGATTTTTTTATTCACTTGATTTTTAGATTCATTTGTTGATAGATTTGTATTTGTTGTTCATAATTTTTATCTTTACCTTTTTCTTCTTGTTTCTCTTCTTAAAGAATACCTTTCAGCATTTCATATAATACTGGTTTGGTGGTGATGAACTCCTTTAGCTTTTTCTTATCTCTGAAGCTCTTTATCTGACCTTCAATTCTGAATGATAGCTTTGCTGGGTAGTAACCTTGGTTGTAGGTTCTTGCTATTCATCACTTTGAATATTTCTTGCCACTCCCTTCTGGCCTGCATAGTTTCTGTTGAGAAATCAGCTGACAGTTGTATGGGTACTCCCTTGTAGGTAACTAACTGTTTTTCTTTTACTGCTTTTAAGATTCTCTCTTTGTCTTTTGCCTTTGGCATTTTAATTATGATGTGTCTTGGTGTGGTCCTCTTTGGATTCCTTTTTTTTATAGGTTCTCTGCACTTCCTGGACTTGTAACTCTATTTCTTTCACCAGGTGGGGGAAGTTTTCAGTCATTATTTCTTCAAATACGTTTTCAGTATCTTGCTCTCTCTCTTCTTCTGGCACCCCCGTAATTCAGATGTTGGTATGCTTGAAGTTGTCCCAGAGGCTCCTTACACTATCTTCATATTTTTGGATTCTTTTTTCTTTTTGCTTTTCCGGTTGAGTGTTTTTTGCTTCTTTGTATTTCAAATCTTTGACTTGATTCTTGCGATCCTCTAGTCTGCTGTTAGATCTCTTTATAATATTTTTTATTTCAGTCAGTGTATGCTTACTTTCTAGTTGGTCCTTTTTCATATCCTCGAGGGTCTCGCTAAATTTATCGGCCTTTTCTAGAAAATTCTTGAGCAACCTTATAACTGTGGTTTTGAACTCTATATCCAGTAGTTTGCTTTCCTCCATTTCTTTCATTTGTGATCTGTTTCTTTGTCTCTGCATTTTGGCTGCTTCCCTGAGTTGACAGAGTGGCTTTGTGTGCTAGGTGTCCTATAGGGCCCAGTGGCTCAGCCTCCCCAGTTACCTGAGGTGGATACTCTTGGTGCATGCCTTTGTTGGATGTGTGCATAGTCTTGTTGTAGTTAAGCCTTGATTGCTGTTGGTATCACTGGGAGGAATTGACCTCCAGGCCAGTTGGCTGTGAGGATCAGCTGTGTCTACGCTGGGAGAACTTCTGTGCTGGAGACAACCTTATGAGATAAGACTTGCAAAAGCCTCTGTGCTCAGCTTGGATGGGGCGGAGTCTCAGGGTGGAGCAGACTGCTTTGGTTTCCCGTCAGCCCTGCTGTAATATGCCCCTGTGTCTCAGTATCCCGTGGTAATCGCTGCAAGCACCTCTGAGATAAAGCCGCCCTCGAGTTCTGCCCGCTGCCAGACAGTCCAGTTTCTCCCCGATTGAATCTGGGTCCCAGAGTCTCTCCCGGAACTGGAGTTCAGTGCAATCGGGAGCTTTTTTCTCCCTCCCGCTTGGGAAAGCCAGCCGCGTAATCAGTTGCCCACCCTCTCCGTGCGCATGGGCCTTGGTATCTCTGCCTTCCGCAGTTCCTCTGAGTCTCAGTGTGCTTTTCTCTTTCCTGACAGTCCAGTTTCACCCCGTATGAGTCTGGGTCCCCAGAATCTCCCCCGGAACTGGAGTTCAGCGCAGTCGGGAGCTTTTGTCTCTCTCCCGCTTGAGAACGCCAGCTGTGGACTCAGTTGCCAGTCCTCTCCGTGTGCGCGTCTCAGTACCTCTGCCTTCTGCAGCTCCTCTGAGTCTCAGTGTGCTTTTCTATTTTCTTCTAGTAGTAGAATTTCCACTCAGCCAGCCTTCCTGTGGTTCTGGATGATGTATGTTTTATCTTTTAGTTGTAGTTTTGAAATTGTTGTGCGAGGCAGCAGTTTAGGTATTTACCTATGCCGCCATCTTGGTTTCTCCTTGTACCACAGTTTTTTTATCCACTCATCTGCTGTTGGGCACTGAGGCTGTTTCCAAATCTTAGCTATGGTAAATTGTGCTGCTATGAACATAGGGGTGCATATATCTTTTCTGATTGGTGCCTCTGATTTCTTGGGATATATTCCTAGAAGTAGGATCACTGGGTCAAATGGGTGTTTGATTTTTAGTTTTTTGAGGAAACTCCATACTGTTCTCCACAGTGGCTGCACCAGTCTGCATTCCCACCAGCAGTGCATGAGGGTTCCTTTTTCTTCGCATCCTCGCCAGCACTTGTCATTTGTTGATTTGTTGATGATAGCCATTCTGACAGGTGTGAGATGGTATTGTATTGTCGTTTTGATTTGCATCTCTCAGATGAGTAGTGTCTTTGAGCATGTTTTTATATGTCTCTTGGCCTTCCTTATGTCCTTTCAGAAAGTTTCTATTTAGGTCTGTTGCCTATTTTTTGATTGGATTGTTTATTTTTCTTTTGTTAAGTTGTATGAGTTCCCTGTAAATGTTGGAGATTAAACTCTTATTGGTGATTACATTGGCAAATACCAATGATATTTTTGATGTGTTGATAATTCATGTGCTTTCTGGTCTGGTGCACGGCTGCTCTGGGCCACCGGGCAAGGACTGTGATACACTTTCAGGTGGCTTTGGCTCTTGGCGAAGTAAATATCAGGTCTTGCACATGTTATACAATGTTCCCTCAATGCTGTTAATGATAAAGAAATACATTTAAGCCCTAGCCGGTTTGGCTCAGTGGATAGAGCATCGGCCTGTGGACTGAAGGGTCCCAGGTTTGACTCTGGACAAGGGCACATGCCTGGGTTGTGGGCTTGATCCCCAGTAGGGGGCGTGCAGGAGGCAGCCGATCAATGATTCTCTCTCATCATTGATGTTTCTATCTCTCTATCCCTCTCCCTTCCTCTCTGAAATCAATAAAAATATATTAAAAAAAAAGATAAACTGAAGCATATTACAATTTTAGGAATTTATTTGAGCAAAAATCAAATCGGGCAGCAAAAAACTAGAAGTAGTTAAAAGTGCCCCATTATCTGGAGCCGGGGAAAAATGTTTATAGGGCAACTAGAGGCCCAGTGCATGAAATTCGTGCATGGGGGTGGTGTGTCCCTCAGCCCAGCCTGCACCCTCTCCAATCTGGGACCCAGTAGGATCGGGCCTAAACGGGCAGTCGGACATCCCTCTCACAATCCATGACTGCTGGCTCCCAACTGCTCGCTTGCCTGCCTTCCTGATTGCCCCTAACCACCTCTGCCTGCCAGCCTGATCACCCCCTAACCACTCCCCTGCCAGCCTGATTGATGCCTAACTGCTCCCCTACCAGCCTGGTCACCCCTAACTTCCCTCCCCTGCTGGCCTGATCGCCCACAACTGCCCTCTTTTACAGGCCTGGTCCCTCCCAACTGCCCTCCCCTCCTGGCCATCTTGTGGCAGCCATCTTGTGTCCACATGGGGGCAGGATTTTGGACCACATGGGGCAGCCATCTTGTGTGTTAGAGTGATGGTCAATTTGCATATTACTCTTATTAGATAGGATTGAGGCCTGGTGCATGGGTGGGGGCTGGCTGGTTTGCCCTGAAGGGTATCCCGGATCAGGGTGGGGGTTCCTTTAGGGTATGGGGTGGCCTGGGCGAGGGGCCTGTGGTTCTTTGCAGGCTGACCACGCCCCCCGGCAACCCAAGTGGAGGCCCTGGTATCTGGGATTTATTTATCTTCTATAATTGAAACTTTGTAGCCTTGAGTGGAAGCCAGGGCTGGCCAGGAAGTTTGGCTTCCCCCATCGCCAGGGAAACCCAAGCCTTCTGCTCGCTTCGTGGCCGCCGCCATTTTTGTTGGGATTTATTTATCTTCCATAATTGAAACTTAGTAGCCTTGAGCGGAGGCCAGGGCCGGCCAGAGTGGGCAGAAAGCTTGGCTTCCTCCATTGCTGGGGAATCCCAAGCCTCCTGCTTGCTCAGTGGCCGGCCGCCATCTTGGTTGTGTTAATTTGCATACTCGCTCCTGATTGGCTGGTGGGCCTAGCTTGTGGGTGTAGGGGAGTGATGGTTAATTTGCATGTTTCTCTTTCCTTAGTGTACATCAGCTGTGGGCAAACTACGGCCTGCAGGCCGGATCCAGCTGTTCTATCCGGTTCTCTTGCTCTCCCCTCCGCTCCTTTACTTTGAATTTATATTAGTTCACACAAACACTCCATCCATGCTTTTGTTCTGGCACTCCAGTCCAGTTTAAGAACCCATTGTGGCCCTCGAGTCAAAAAGTTTGCCCACCCCTGGTGTAGATGGTGGAAGCAAAGTAAGGAAATGATTGGCTGTAGCTTAAAACCTAGCTGGCTGTTCGTGATTGGCTAGGTTTGGCTTTCGCCACATTAGAGCTACCTGAGTTGAATAGCCTTCTTGTTTAATTCATTAAAACATTTTAAAAAGTGATTTTAGAGATAGGAAGGGTCGGGGAGACAGAGAGACATCAACTTGTGGTTTCACTCATTGATGCATTCAATGGTTGATTCTTGCACAAGCCCGACCGGGGACTGAACTGACAGCCTTGGTGTATCAGGATGATGTTCCAACCAACTAAGACACCAGGCAGAGCCTCCTTGTTTAATTAATTAAACAATTTTCCTTTTGGTGGACCTCTCATACATGAGAGATTGACCAAAAATTTGGTATTAATGCCACTCTCACAGTTAAATTGCTCTTTTCTCATTGTGAAACTCACAGGTGATGATGTCAGGTTCATGGAAGAATTGCTTTTGCTCTTGATTCTGTTTTTCATCTTGTTTCTGTTTCTCTAAGTGCAATGGGACCATCTGATGTGTTGCTGATGGCTGCAAACATGCATTTAAATCTGAGAGAATATAGTGGACCAGGAAGGTTATAATGACTTTTAGGAGAGTTTACCAAAAGACTGAAGTGTGCTTCTTAGCTAGGGCCCCCATTGAACCAAACCAGTTGATGTCATATAAGTCCCAAAAGTACTTTATGAGTTATCAGCATCAGCCTGTTTAGCCACATAGCTTGTCTATCAATTTTAATTGATTAGTTCATTAATTTTTTGCATTTCTATAATACCAGAGGTGTTGATTTAGATACAGCAGGAGGTATTTGCTATACAAGTAATACAAAGCAATTCTATTATCTAAAATCAACTTAGCAAGAGAGCCTAGGGACTTTGTTGTGCTGCCATGGCCTTAGGAGTGGACTGAGCAGTGGTTGCCAGAGTTAAGGACAAGTTTCTAATCATGTTTGTACTAACTCCAAGCCAAGGAAGAAGGGACTGTCCAAATGACCACCATCTGGAGGGGTTAATATCTGCTGGTAAACTTCTTTTTGGTCGATAGTATAAATACAAGGAAATAAACCAAAGCTGAGTTTCTGAGGTATTATGAAGGGACAGTGGGACATTAAATACAGTGAAAGCACATTGTCCTTTCATCCTCCAGCTGTCAAGACAGTGAGTTACCCAAATATAGGTACGGGTACCAAACCTCCACATAAAAAGGCATAGCCAGTCTGGCTGGTGTGACTCAGTTAAGCATCATTTGGTGCACTGAAAGGTCCTTGTTCAATTCCTGGTTAGGTCAGGGCACATGCCGGGGTTGTGGGCTCCATCCCCTGTTGGGGTGTGTGTGGGAGGCAACCAATCTATGATTCTCCTTCTCTCTTCTTCTCCATTCCTCTCTCTCTCTCAAATTAGTAAAAACATATTTTAAAAAAAGGACCAGCCAGGTAGGGCTCCCTCTTAAGTATTAGCATATCAATAAAAATACATCCCATTGTTTTGGGGAAATTTATGGTGTGAGCATCATTCAACCAAGACTCAAATATGGTATTATCACATATTGGAGGACCACCTAAATATATGGGTCTTACAGCAAGTCTACAAATGATATCATTTATACCGCCTGTGTCATTTATATGTATTCAGTGGATCTCATTTTCCCACCCCAGGGGTGGGTTAAATTGAGGCAAGGAAAGGGAGTATGTGAATTTAATGTTTTAACTTTACAAAAGGGACCTGCAGAACAATTTAGGCGTACAGTGGCATTTGAGAGTTCAGTGAAATTCCTCGTAGGATGAACTACGTGTACTGATTATGGTTTGGTATGACAAATCCAGCAGTGAAGTTTTCTGCAGTAGCTGTTATTTGTGAAATCCTAATAAAAGTGTTGTCTTCCCATGCACTGATAGAGAGAAAAAGCATATAGCAAATATGCAAAAGGAATAGAAGCTTCATATTGGAGATGAAAGTCTTGATCCGTGGAGGCATCTCTCTGGCCAATTTGAACTTGAGGTCTCTGGCTGTATAGTTTTAAGAGTCTGGAGAGTCAGTTGGGAGAGGTGGACCCAGGGTTCAAGTCTCTGAAGTTTGGCTACTGCCTGGGTAGCGAGGAGGACTTGGTATGGTCTCTCCCAACCAGGTTCAAGGAGTCTTTCTTAGGTGTCATTTTCAGAAGGCCTACTCTCTAGGTTCTACGTTGTGGATGGTTCAACTATCTGTAGGAGGAAAGGTCCTGGAAAGCTTCCTTTACCTGGTGGAAATAAACTTTGACATAATGCATTAATTAATAAAGTTTCACAATATTAAGCCATATCAGAATTTATGAGTATACTGGTAGGAAAAATATGTAGTGGTATCATTAAAGGCATAGGTCTTCCTGTTACTATTTTATAAGGCATTAATTTATACTTTCCCATAGGCATTGATTTAATTGTCATCAAAACCAGTGGTAGAACTTTTGGCCAGGGCAGTTGTTTCAGTTAATTTAACTAGCTTTGGTTTTGTTACCATTTGTCCATTCAAGTTTTCCAGATGACTGAGGATGGGAGGGACAATGGTAATGTATCAGCAGCACCTTATTTAATTATTTGTCTAGAAATGAATTTCCTTATCACTAGAGATTTTCTGGGGATACCCCAATATGGAAATAAATTTTCTAAAAGTTTCTTAGCCACATTTGTGCTGTCAGCCTTTCTGCGTGGGAAGGCTTCAGTCCATCCTGAGAACATACAAACAACGACAAGAACATTGATAACCCATGTGGGAAGCAATAGGAAGAAACTAGCTTGTAAATGTTCAGATGGCTCAGTAGGTGGTGGGAGTGCTCCATCTAATACCTTGATAGTCTTTGCAGGGCTATGGACTTGTAGATCAGACATTGGTTGTTAACCAATTTTGTGACTTAGGGAGCAGTTCCTCTACCAATGCTTTTTCGTAATTTGGATTATCTTATCTGTGCCAGGATGAGTTGTAGAATGTAAAGCCTTTAATAATGGCATTTTTAGCGACTCAAGAAGAACTGTTTGAATCCATGTTTAGTACAGGGTGGGCAAAAGTAGGTTTACAGTTGTTTGTATGGAAAGTAATACAATAATTAATAAATAATAATCAACAATAAATTGTGTTTCACATACAACTATAAACCTATGCTTGCTCCACCTCTGTATTAAAATTTGGGATCCTTGTTGGTCCCAACATTGTTCCTCTAGCTCTGGTGCCTGATTTAGCTTTTTATATAAATTACTGGAAATAATTTGGTTAGAATCAGTCATTATGGAATTTTTTCAGGTTGCATAGCATTTCCCTAATCATCAGGTTTTGTTTTTCTTGTGTGAGCTTCAGTTTTTTGTTGTTAACCCTCTCCTGAGTATATTTTCCTATTGAGAGTAGTAGGGAGGGTGAGGAAGAGAGAGAGATAAACAATGATGTGAGAGAGACACAGACCAGGGCAGGGGATCTGGCCTGTAACCAACTGGGGGATCTGGCCTGTAACCAAGGTACGTGCCCTTGACCAGAATCGAACCTGAGACCCTTCAGTCCGTGGGCTGATGCTCTATCCACTGAGCCAAACCAGCTAGGGTAAACTTCAGTTTTAATAATTGCAATTTGATTGGGCAGTAGAATGGCAGAGAGAAGTTCATTTACTTGAAGAACTCGAGTCAAAACCAATTTCCACAATCAATATACCAAAGCCATGAGTCACCCAAAAAGATATTGTTATCGATATAAATATTTACTGATTTTCCTTTGGATAGCCGACAAGCCTGCTGGTCAAGCAGACTTAAATTGGGGAAGGATTCCCCTTTCCAGTCGTTCATATTGAGTTGTTAAGAGCATATCCTGCTTGATACTATCAAGTCTGGATTTTCTTTTTTTTAAAAATATATTTTATTGATTTTTTACAGAGAGGAAGGGAGAGGGAAAGAGAGTTAGAAACATCGATGAGAGAGAAACATCGATCAGCTGCCTCCTGCACACCTCGCACTGGGGATGTGCCTGCAACCAAGGCACATGCCCTTGACCGGAATCGAACCTGGGACCTTTCAGTCCGCAGGCCGACACTCTATCCACTGAGCCAAACCGATTAGGGCAAGTCTGGATTTTCTAATAGTGTGTCCTGTAAGTCAGTGTGAGGGGTCAGTAACCATGACACCAAGTCTACATTTACGGTCATCTTGTCCATCATCAGGTGAGTGTACAGCGCTTACGATGGAGGTTGGAAGGTATCACAGGGGCAGATTACTGGAGGATACCTTGGAGCCCGACCAATGCTTATTATTAATTTTGGTAATCACATTTTAAAAGACTTCCCCTATGGAAAAACAGTAATAGATGGAGGTCTATGAAGTGATGGTTTCAGTAGGGGGCACTCTCTTTTCCAGTGCCCAGTTATTTACAATGAAGACAGACATTTCGGGCACAGTATTCCTGAGTGGAGGACTTCTAGGTTCTGGCATGAAATACGTATGTGGAGCCCCTCCTGGCCCTTGAAGCAGGGCCATAAATTTGTGGGCTTTTTAAATTCCATCTTGCTCCAAGGGTATTTTCAGAATGCTCAGCTAGAGCTGTGAATTCAGCAAGAGGAGCAACCTCCCAGATTGGGCTGGAGCCCCGTAATGAATAAGAAAGTCAGGGTGTTTTCTGTGCCGGTTTAGTAAACAAAGCCCAGTCTTGCTGGTGTGGCTCAGTGGTTGAGCATTGACCTGTGAATCAGGAGGTCACGGTTTGATTCTCAGTCAGGGCGCATGCCCGAGTTTCAGGCTAGATCCCCAGTGTGGGGCATGCAGGAAGCAGCCAATCAATGATTTTCTCTCATTGTAGATATTTCTATCTCTCTCGCCCTCTTCCTTCCTCTCTGAAATCAATAAAAATATATTAAGAAGAAAAAAAGCCCCAGAATGTTTCACAAAATGTGTTGCCAATCTTGGTTTCCTTTTTTGTTTTTTGTTTGCAAGATTGAAATTGACCAGTCAATCTTTTGAGGACATAGTTTATCAGTACTTTCCTATAGGTCCTGGGCTAATCATCTGGCGTGTTTTGGGCCATCCCTGGCAGAGCGGGGAGTATGTGGGTCTTTAATATCACTCTCGGGATCTTCCCATGGGGCTTCAGCCATCCATTTTTGGGCATTGCCAGGCCTTAATGTCATATGAATAAATTGGTAGAGTTCCAGGAGTCCTGGATTGTAAATTCCAATTAGAATTCTAAATTTCTTGTAACACTTTTGAGGATTCTCTTTAGAATTTGGGAAATCTTTGATGGCCCTAGGTTCAGCCTTTGGCCATGTAGAAAACATGGTTAGATCTGGTATTCTAGGCTCAGCAGAGGGCCTCCCTTTAAAAGGCATATTTTAAATCTCTAGCTATTCTTTAGAGTGAAAAGACAGTTGAGTGAAGGTATTAGTAGGGTCAGAATATTTTCAGAAAGGAGGGTAAAGGGAAGACAGTTGAAGCAGCCAGGGTCAAGTTTAGTCAGTGTACACTTCTTTTATTTATTTATTTATTTATTTATTTATTTATTTATTTTTAATATATCTTATTGATTTTTTACAGAGAGGAAGGAAGAGGGATAGAGAGTTAGAAACATCGATGAGAAAGAAACATCGATCAGCTGCCTCCTGCACACCTCCTACTGGGGATGTGCCCGCAACCAAGTTACGTGCCCTTGACCGGAATCGAACCTGGGACCTTCCAATCCGCAGGCCGATGCTATATCCACTGAGCCAAACCGGTTTTGGCAGTGTACACTTCTTTTTTAGATCCAACATCAACTTGTTTAAGCTTTTATTTGCCTTTTGTAAAGACTTTTTTAAAGAGGCATTAAAAAAAAATCTTTACTGTTGAAAGTATTCCCTGTGTCTCCCATTTCCCCCCATTGACCACTTCTAGCTCGCCCCTGCCCTCCCTGTCTCAACCCTAGGCCTTCACCACCCTATTGTCTGTGACCATAAGTTATGCATATATGCATACAAGTTTTTTGATTGATATCTTCCCAACCTCCCCACACCTCCCACTTTGTCCCTTCCCTCTGAGATTCCACAGCCTGTTCCATGCTTCCATGTTTCTGGATCTATTTTGTTTATCACTTTATTTTATTCATTAGATTCCACATATGAGTGAGATCATTGATACTTGTCTTTCTCTGATTGGCTTATTTCGCTTAGCATGTTACTCACCAGTACCTTTCATGCAGTCTCAAAGGGTAAAAGATCATTCTTTTTTTTACTGCTGCATAATATTCCATAGTATAAAAGCACCGTAGCCTTTTTATCCACTCATCAGTAGATCTTAACTATTATAAATTGCACTGCTATGAGCATAGGGATGCACATAGTGTTTCTGTTTGGTGTTTCGGGTTCCTTAGGATATATTCCTAGAAGTGGGATCACCGGATCAAATAGCAGTTCCCTATTCAATTTTTTGAGGAAACTCCATATTGTTTTTCAATGCACCAGTCTGCATTCCCACCAGCAGTGTACTAGGGTTCCCTTTTCTCTACATCCTCGCCAGCACCTGTTATTTGTTGATTTGTTGATGGTAGCTGTTTTGACAGGTGTGAGGTGATACCTCATTGTCTTTGATGATCAGTGACTTTGAACACCTATAATAATAAAAGGGTAATATGCTAATTAGACTGGATGTCATTCCGGATGTCCTTCCTGACGAATCCGGGGCCAGAGCGAAGCCAGCCCGGGTCCCAGGTGCCTGCGGGTGGCCCAAGGGAAGCCAGCCTGGGTCCCGGGTGCCTGAGGGAAGCCAGTGCCGGCAGCCAGGGGAAGGAAGGCCTACTCTTGCACGAATTTTCTTGCATCAGGCCTCTAGTGTTTTAATATGTCTCTTGGCCATTTGTATGTCCCCTTTGTGGAAGTGTCTATTTAGGTCTTTTGCCAATTTTTAAATTAGATGGTTTGTATTCCTTTTGTTAAGTTTTATGATACGTTTCCTTATATATTTTGGATATTAACCCTTTAACAGATATATCATTGCCAAATATGTTCTCCCATACACTGGGCTCCTTTTTCATTTTGTTTGATTGATTCTTTTGCTGTGCAGAAACTTTTTATTTTGATGTAGTCCCATTTGTTTATTTTCTCCTTAGTTTCCCTTGCCCTAGGACAGTGGTCGGCAAAGTCATTAGTCAACAGAGCCAAATATCAACAGTACAACGATTGAAATTTCTTTTGAGAGCCAAATTTTTTAAACTTCTTCTAACGCCACTTTTTCAAGATAGACTCGCCCAGGCCGTGGTATTTTGTGGAAGAGCCACACTCAAGGGGCCAAAGAGCCGCATGTGGCTCGTGAGCCTCAGTTTGCCAACCACTGCCCTAGGAGATGTATTGGCAAACATATTATTATGAGAGATAGCTGAGATTTTGCTGCCTGTGGCTTATTCTAGGATTTCTATGGTTTCACGACTTACATTTAAGTCTTTTATCCATTTTGAGTTTATTCTTGTGGATGATGTAAGTTGGAGGTCTAGTTTCACTTTTTTGCATGTACCTATCCAATTTTCCCAACACCATTTATTGAAGAGACTGTCTTGACTCCATTGTATGTTCTTGCCACCTTTGTCAAATATTAATTGAACGTAATGGCTTAGGTCTGTGGTCAGCAAACTGCGGCTCGCGAGCCACATGCGGCTCTTTGGCCCCTTGAGTGTGGCTCTTCCACAAAATACCACGGCCTGGGCGAGTCTATTTTGAAGAAGTGGCATTAGAAGAAGTTTAAGTTTAAAAAATTTGTCTCTCAAAAGAAATTTCAATCGTTGTACTATTGATATTTGGCTCTGTTGACTAATGAGTTTGCTGACCACTAGCTTAGGTCAATTCGTGGGGTCTCTGTTCTGTTAATTGATCTATATGTCTGTTCTTGTGCCAGTACCAGGCTGTTTTGATTACAATCGCTTTGTAATATAATTTGACATCTGTTATTGTGATCCTACACACTTTGTTCTTCTTTCTTAAGATTGCTGTGGCTATTTGGGATGTTTTTTGGTTCCATATAAATTTTTGGAGTATTTGTTCTAGGTCTGTCAAATATTCCTTTGGTATTTTAATAGGGATTGCATTGAATCTGTAAATTGCTTTGGGTAGAATGGACATTTTAATGATGTTAATTCTACCAATCCATGAACATGGTATATTCTTCCACTTGTTTATATCTTCCTCTATTTCTGTTTTCAACATCCTGTAGTTTTCCGAGTATAAGTCTTTTGCCTCCTTGGTTAAGTTTATTCCTAGTATCTTAATTTTTTTGGTGCAATGGTAAATGGGATTGTTTGTTTAGTTAATCTTTCTGAGAGTTCATTATTGGTGTATAAAAATGCAATTGATTTCTGGGTTTAATGATACATTGCCAAATTCATTTATTTGAATAAATAAATGAATTTGAAGGCTTTTGTTTGCTGGGAGTTTTTTAAATTACTGATTCTTTTTATCTTAATCAAGTATATTTTTATTGATTTCAGAGAGGAAGGGAGAGGGATAGAGAGAGAAACATCAATGATGAGAGAGAATCATTGATTGGCTGCCTCCTGCACACCCCACACTGGGGATCAAGCCCACAATCTGGGCATATGCCCTGACTGGGAATCGAACAGTGACTTCCTGGTTCAAAGGTTGATGCTCAACTGCTGAGCCACACCAGCCGGGCACTGCTTTTTTTTTTCCGCTCCTACCACCAGCACATGCCCTCACCCCCATGGGTTATGCTTATATGCATGCATATACTAGGTGTACTGGTTAATAATGGCAGATTTTGTAATCAAAGAAAACACGATAATTTCAAGAGAAACATCAAAAGTGCTTTATTCAAAGTAGTGTCCATCGCTAGCTATACATTTCCCCCATCTTTCAGGTAATTTGTGGATACTGCCCTGATAGAACTTTTCTTGTTTTGAGGCAAGCCATTCAGAAACCCAATTTTCCACTTCTTCGTATGTTTTCAAGTGCTGCTCAGAAAGTGTGTGTGCCATTGATCGGAACAAGTGGTAATCTGAAGGAGCAAGGTTTGGTGAATACAGTGGGTGGGTTAATACTTCCCTGGCAAGATCTTTTAACGTGTCATTAACTGGTTTTGAAGTGTGTGATGGTGCATCATCATGAAGCAAAATTACTTTGCCGTGTCTTCTGGCCCATTCTGGTTGTTTCACTATCAAAGCGTGATTCAAATTGATTATTTGTTGTCGGTAGCCATCTGTATTAATGGTTTCACCTGGTTTTAGAAGCTCATAATACACCACACCTTCCTGATCTCAAAAAACATTGTCTTCTTTCCGAAGCGATTTGGTCTTGCAGTCGATGTTGATGGTTGACCTGGATCAACCCATGATTTTGAGCATTTGGGATTCTGAAAATAAATCCACTTTTCATCGCCAGTCACAATTCAATGCAAAAAAGACTTTCTTTCGTGTCATTGAAGCAACATTTTACTGATGACTTTTCAGTTTTCCATTTGTCTTTCATTCAGTTGATGTGGCACCCATTTTCCTTCCTTTAAAATCTTTCCCATTGTTTGTAAACGACCGGAAATTGTTTGCTGAGCAACGCTTAATCTTTCTGCAAGTTGTTTTTGAATTTGACACGTATCTTCATCCAGTAATGCTTGTAATTGTTGGTCTTCAAACTTTTTCGGTTGAACTGGACGTTCTTTGTCTTTCACATTGAAATAATCACTTTTAAAGCATTTAAACCAGCATTTACAAGTATCTTGAGATGGAGGCATATTCACCATAAGCTTCCCGAAGTATAGATAACTTTTTCTTCAAAATAATGAATTAAAAGTTCCCGCAAATGCTCTTTTTTTGGCATGAAATTGGACATTTTTAAGTGTAAAAATATCTATGATGTTAACACCTTCAGCAAATTTGACATATGAAGTTTTGAAACTTGCTGTCAATACAACAAAATAGCATAATATTACATCGCATATATATCAACATATGTGTAACTCCATCTATTGAAAAAGATCCGCATTATTAACTGGTACACCTAGTAAGTCCTTTGTTTGATCTCTTACCCTCCCTGTGCGCCCCCCCCCCCCCCACCCCCGCCAAGCCTTCTCTCTGAGGTTTGGCAGTCTGTTCGATGCTTCTATGTCTCTGTATCTATTTTTGTTTATCAGTTTATGTTGTTCCTTATATTCCACAAATGAGTGAGATCATGTGATACTTATCTTTCTCCAACCGGCTTAATTCACTTAGCATAATACTCTCCAGGTCCATCCGTGCTGTTGTGAATGGTAAGAGTTCTTTCTTTTTTATAGAAGTGTAGTATTCCATTGTGTTGATGTACCACAGTTTTCTAATCCACTCATCTGCTGATGGGCACTTAGGCTGTTTCCAAATCTTAGCTATTGTAAATTGTGCGTTTATGAACATAGGGGTGCATATATCCTTTCTGAATGGTGCCTCTGATTTCTTGGGATATATTCCTAGAAGTGGGATTACTGGGTAAAATGGGATTTCCATATTTAATTTTTGAGGAAACTCCATACTGTTTTCCAGAGTGGCTGCATCAGTCTGCAAACCCACCAGCAGTGTACAAGGGTTCCTTTTTCTCCACATCCTCACCAGCACTTGTCATTTGTTGATTTGTTGATGATAGCCATTCTGACAGGTGTGAGAGGGTACTTCATTGTCATTTTAATTTGCATCTCTCGGATGATTAGTGACTTTGAGCATGTTTTCATATGTCTCTTGGTCTTCTGTTTGACCACTTTAGAAAAGTGTCTATTTTAGGCCCTTTTCCCATTTATTGATTGGGTTGTTTATCTTCCTTTTGTTAAGTACCCTTATCAGATATTAGATTGGCAAATATATTCTCCCTATTACTGCTTCTATTTCATCAGTTGTTATTGGCGTATTCAGGTGTTCTGAATCTGCCTGATTCAGTTTTGGAATATTGTATTTTTCTAGGAATTTGTCTATTTTATCCACATTGTTCAGCTTTTTGCCATATAGTTGTTCATAGTATTTTCTTATAATCCTTTGTATTTCTGTGGTGTTAATTCACCGCTTTTGTTTCTGATTTTATTTATTTGGGTTCTCTATTTCTTGATGAGTCTGGCTAAAGGTTCATAAATCTTGTTTTTCTTTTCAAAGAACCAGCTCTTGGTCTCATTGATTTTTTTTTTTTTTGGTATTGTTTTATAGCCCTTATGCCATTAATTTCTGCTCTGATCTTTATGATTTCCTTCCTTCTACTTACTCTGGGCTTTTCTTGTTGTCTTTCTAGTTCCTTAGGTTGGAGGGTTAAATAGTTTATTATTTATTGATCTTATTTTTTGAGATAGGTCTGTCGTGCTATGAACTTCCTTTTCAGCACTGCTTTTGCTGTGTTACAAACATTTTGGGTTGTTATGTGTTCATTTTCATTTGCTCCCAAGAAGTTTTTGATTTCTTTCTTGATCTCATTGCAACCCATTTATCCTATATAATAAAAGCCTAATATGCTAAGTGTCCAGTTGTCTGTTCAACCAATCAAAGCTTAATATGCTAATGATATGCTAGGGCCACTCAACCACTCAATCTGATGTGCACTGACCACCAGGGTCAGACAGTTGACCGGTCAACCAGTCGCTATGACATGCACTGACCACCAGGGGGCAGATGTTCCGACTGGTAGGTAGCTTGCTGCTGGGGTCTGGCTGATCAGGACTGAGTGAGATGGGTCAGACATGCCCTGGAGCCCTCCCATGGTCCCTCCCTGGCTGGCCAACCTCTCGCGTTCCTTCCCAGCCCTAATCATGCACCAGTGGGGTCCTTTGGCCTGGCCTGTGCCCTCTTGCAATCTGGAACCCCTTGGGGATGTCAGAGAGCCAGCACGATCCCACAGGCCAGGTTGAGGGACCCCACTGGTGCACGAATTCGTGCACTGGGCATCTTGTTTTTAATAACATGCTATTTAACCTTCATGATCTTAATATTTTTGAGTGTTTTTACTTTAGTTGAATTCTAATTTTATTCCATTGTGACCTTAGAAGATGCTTGATATGATTTTAATCTTCTTTAACTTGTAGACTTGTTTTGTGTCCTAACATGTGATCTATCATGTGCACTTGAGAAGAATGTATATTCTGTAGTTTTGGGGTGAAATCCTCTATAAATGTCAATTGAATCCATTTTACCCAGTGTCATTTACAGTCAATGTTTCCTTGTTAATTTTTTTGTCTGGAAGATCTATCCAGTGAAGTCAGTGGGGTGTTTAAGTCCCCTGTTTTAAGTGTATTGCTGTCGATCTTTCCCTTAAAGTCCTCTAAAAATTTTTTTTTATGTATTTAGGATCTCCTATATTTTATGCATGTAGCGTTCCAGGGTTATATCCTCTTGTTGGGTTGATTGATCTCTTTAGTATTATGTAGTGACCTTTATTGTCTCTTGTGATGGCCTTCATTTTGAAGTCTATTTTGTCAGATATGAATATTGCCAATCTAGCTTTTTTTTGTTTGCATTTGCATGGAAAGATGACAGAAAATAATTGGGTCATGTTTTTGTATCCATTCAGCTACCCTATGTCTTTTGATTGGAACATTTAATCCATTTACATTGAAGGTTATTATTGATGGGTACTTATTTATTGCCATTTTAATTCTGTATCCCTACTTTCTCTATTTCTTCTTCTCAGTACAGCATTTCCTTTAGCATTTCTTGAAGTATTGATTTGGTGGTGATAAAATTCATTGCCTTTTCTTTCTTTCTTTCTTTCTTTCTTTCTTTCTTTCTTTCTTTCTTTCTTTCTTTTTTAATCTGCAAAAGCTCTTTATTTCGCCATCTATTTTGAATGAAAGCCTTGGTTATATAGTAATCATGCCATTTCCTTCTGGCTTGTAGAGTTTCTGCTGAGAAATCAACTAATAACCTTATGGGAGCTCCTTTGTAGGTAACAAGTTGCTTTTGCATTGCTGCATTTAAGATTCTCTCATTGTCTTTAATTTTTGTCATTTTAATTATGATGTGTCTGGGCATGGGCCTGTTTTGGGTTTTTTTGATTGGGACTTTCTGTGCCTCCTGAACTTGTGTGACTTTTTTTTTTTTTTCACCAGGTTATGGAATTGTTCTTTTTTCTTTTTTTGGGAAGTTTTCTGCTATTCCTCAAACACGTTCTTTATCCCTTGCTCACTTTCTTCCTCTTCTGGTACTCCTATTATGTGAATATTGTTATATTTCATGTTGTCCCACAACTCCCTTCAGCTGTCCACCTGTTTTTTGTTTTTGTTTTTGTGTGTTTTGTTTGTTTGTTTTTGTTCTCTGATTGAGTGATTATTTATTTATTTATTTATTTAAAAATATATTTTATTGATTTTTTTACAGAGAGGAAGGGAGAGGGATAGAGAGAAACATCGATGAGAGAGAAACATCTATCATCTGCCTCTTGCACATCCCCTACTGGGCATGTGCCCACAACCAAGGTACATGCCCTTGACTGGAATCAAACCTGGGACCCTTGAGTCTGCAGGCCAATGCTCTATCCCAGGGGTTCTCAAACTTTTTAAACAGGGGGCCAGTTCACTGTCTCTCAGACCGTTGGAGGGCCTGACTACAGTTTAAAAACAAACAAACTATGAACAAATTCCTATGCGCACTGCGGGCCCGCGACGAGTCGGCTGCTAAGCAGGATAGGCAGCGGCACCCGGCGGGCCGGATAAATGTCCTCGGTGGGCCTCATGTGGCCCGCGGGCTGTAGTTTGAGGACCCTTGCTCTATCCACTGAGCAAAACTGGTTAGGGCTTGAGTGATTTTTTAAAACATAAATTTTTATTGATTTCAGAAGGGAAGGGAGAGGGAGAAAGAGATAGAAACATCAATAATGGGAGAGAATTATTGGTAGGCTGCCTCCTGCATGCCCCACACTGTGGATTGAACCACAACCCAGGTATGTGTCCTCATCAGGAATTGAACCATGACTGCCTGGTTCATAGGTTGAGGCTCAACCACTGAGCCACACTGGCTGATCATGATTGAGTTATTTTTTCTGCCCTATCTTCTAATTCACTAGTATGGTACTCAGCTTCCCCTAATCTGCTGTGTATTCTTTCCACTGTGTTCTTTATTAGTGCTATGGCATTCTTCATAGTTACCATATCTTTTCTTATGCTGTTGAGCATCTTTGCCACCATTATTATGAACTCTGTCTGATAAATTACTTATCTCCATATCATTTAGCGCTTCTCCTGGAGAATTCTCTTATTCTTTCATTTGGGACTTTTTTTTTTGTCTCCCCATTTTGGATGCCTGTTTGGGTTTGTGTCTGTGTATTAGGTGGATCTGCTATGCTTCCCAATCTCTAGTGCAGAACAGTGTCAGACCCTGTTTGTGACTGGCCCTGAATACCCTATTTGGAGCTATCAGTAATCCATAGCTTGTGCATCCTTTTACTGGTTCTTTTTGCTTTTGGAAAGGACCAAGATGTGCACCAGGGTCTGCTTTTCCTAGCCTCTGGTCCTGGATTAGATCAGGCAAAGACTCAAAGCTTCCAAAGATCCCACTCTGCCTGCAGTCCTATTGAGATTCAGTCTTGATTAGGCTCAGGCTATGGACCATGAGGTCTTCCAATAGGGTGGGTCAGTTGACTTCCCCTCGGGCATAAACCGCCTGCATAGCAAAGGTTCATGGGAGAAATATTTCCTGCACAATGTGAGCGAATGACTTAGCACTAGAAACTGGGGTGTCTGCCTTCCAAGCTCCAACCCCAGAGCCTCTAATCCTGGCTTGTGCTCACACAGCTCCAGTCCACTCTGCCCTCCTTCTGCCAGAGCCCAAGGTGAGTAGTTGCACATGAAATTTTTTGTGTTGGCCCTTTAAAAGGGTGCCTGCATTTCCAGCCTTCCTTCCCTGGCAGATATCAACCCTTCTGTTTTTCATAGCTAGATGTTATGTGGGCACCTTTCTCAGTTCTGGTGCTCTGAGCTGGGAACTCAGCTTGAGGTTTAGACCCCAGAGTTCTCAGTGGGGATCCCCCACAGCTGAAAAGCTGAGATATCCCTTTGGAACTTCAGCTCCTATCTATGGGAGCCTGGCCAGCCTTTTTGCACCTTTGTACTTCCTACTAGAGGTTATGCGGTTCCACTTTCTGTCCTTGGTTATCAGAGTTCTCTCCAGCTAGTCTTCAGTTGATATTTCAGGGTGGTATTTCTCTGTTTTAGTTACATTTCCAGTTTGGTCCTGGGAGAGTGTCAGTATAATTTTCACTTACTAGTACTCTGCTGCTATTTTGGAATCCAGGACAATTTTGATTCATTTAGTTTCTTATAGCTTCTGCATACCAATAAAAATGCATCCTGTTTTTTTTTGTTTTGTTTTGTTTTGTTTTTTTTTTGTGGGGGAATTTGACCCTTTTTTTTCTAGAGCATCTTGTAAATGGATAAGCCTTTCTAGATTAAAAGTTCCCTACTTGGCCAGGATAATTCCAGATTATCTTTGGTAAGGTTAACCCACTGATTCAGAAAATACAGTGTCTGGGACCATAGTTTTTATATATGTAGTTGCTGGCATCCCAGATGGAGGAGTTCCAGATTATGTGGAGCCAGAGGGATAAATTTTTCTTTTTGTCATTCTTGATAGTTGAGGCCTTACACTGGACCCATTCCATCTTAAGTTGGACCCAGTCCGACCTCAGAACCAATCTGGGTTCTAAGTTGGACCCAGTCCAGTTTCTGTTAAATTGGCTGGCATCAGACCCAGTCTGATGAAAGAAATGCTTAGATAAATTTGGGGAGCTCTTTTAAATGCAAAAGTTTTGGATCACAGATACCTATGCAATCCAGATGCAGGGAGAAAGCAGTGAGCTAGGCGGGCTCAGTGGGCAACCTTACCTGGCTGCTTCTTGTTCCTGGGGACTGTTGAAGGTCTCCTTTGGGTCCCATATCTGACATCAGAACAGTTGAAAGATAAACTGAGGCATATTACAACTTCAGGAATTTCTTTGAGCAAAACTAGATTTAAATCGGGTAGCACCAAACCAGAAGTGGTTAGAAGTGCTCCATTGTCTGGAGCTGGGGAAAAACCTTTATAGAGAAAAGGTAGAAGCAAAGTAAAAAAATGATTGATTGTCTATAGTTTAAACCCTAGTTGGCTGTTTGTGATTGCCCATCCTTAGGTTCTGCTTTTGTAACCTTGAGGCATTTAGAGGCTTAGATTGGTTTTCTTATGAAGGTGCCAGGACATTAGAGCCACCTCACTGTAATGACCTCCTTGTTAAATTAATTGGAAAATTACAGACCCCAAAGTCATGGATGTGGTAATGATTCAGAATATACTTACTATGTTAAGTATTCAAACAGATTTATCATTCACTTATTTATCTTTCAGCGATTGTTGAAAGCTTGTGTGTGCTGTGTGCCAGGCACAGCTTTATGTGCTTGGCATGCATCTGTGAACAAAATAAAGATCATTGGCCTCATGGGGCTTACCTCCTGGTAGGGAAAACAGACAATACCTGTTGTAAGTCAATTACATGGTGTTTTAGGTGGTGAGTGCTATGGATTTTTGGAAGATTAGGAGTGTTATGAAGGGAGTAGGGTGAGCAGTTCTAGTTTTAAATAGGGTTATCAGAATTTCTCATTGAGAATGCGGAATTTGAGAAAAGGCTTAAGTTGGTGATGGAGTTGCCCATGTGGATCCCATGAGAAAGAGCAGTCCAGGCACAGGAACAGACAGTGCAATGGCCCATTCAGCTGGCATGTTGGAGGCAGGAACTGCAATGAGAACCGCATGGCTAGAATAGAGTGAGCAAAGTGGGAGTGTGTAGGAATGAACTCAGGAAGGGAATAGGGGCCAGATACATAGGGGCTTGTAGGCCATCATAGGACCTTAGCTTATACTCTGAGTTGGGGAGTTAAGGCGGGTTTTGAGAAGGAGTGACATGATCTCATGTTTTAAGAACCATGTGGCTGCTGTGTTGAAAATGGTCTGCAGGGGGTAAGGGTGGAAGCAATGGGAAGACCAGATAGATGCAAGGTTAGGAGCCACTGCAATGTCCAAGCCTGAGATGCTGGTGGTGGTCCTGGCCTGAGGTGGTAGTGACTAGTGGGCAGATTCTGGATGCATTTTTGGTGCAATTTAGAATACCAGATTAAAAAGTTCTCAGGATTCAAGGCTCCCAGTAGCACCCATGTGAATCCTCGTTTGAAGAAAATCTGATGTTGTTGAGAGATATCTAATCATGGTTCCATGCTTTTCCTTCTGGGGATCTGTGTGTGCGTGCACATGTGTACACATGTGCATGTGTGTGCATGCATACAGGGCATGTCTCTCCAGGCCAGTGGTTAGCAGTCACATACAACAAGCAGCTAACTGAGCTGGTGCTAGTTTAGAATAGAAAGTTAAGCAGCACTAAATGAAACTAACTGGTCCTCAAGCCTCACACATCTCTTGATTAAACCCGAACATACTTTATTAAAAACATATGCTGTTACTCAATTAAAGTTTCTTGTAATAATTTGATGGTAAAAGAAAGATAAAGATTCAATTTTCCCATCCCTTTTCTCTCATGATCTCATTTGTGCCTCTTCATTCTTAGACTCTGAGACTACTGAAATTGTCATGTAGTTTGGCCCTAGATTTTCAAATAATTGACTTGAAAATGTGTAGCCACTTTGAGGTGTCTTCTGATGTGTGTGCAGTCATTTTCTGTGCAGATTGTTACTCCAGTCACCTCATGTGCTTGGAGGACACTTGGTTGTCACAAAGCTGCATTTCCTGTAGTGGGCTCTTTTGAAAACTCACTGAAGTATTAGGTAGAGTACACACAGGTAACATGGCATGGCAGGTCTCCGGGACACTTCAGTTTTCATCTCAGTTCATGTGCTATGAATAGTTATAAACTATTTTGTTCTGAGGCTTCCTGCCTAACCACAGCGGTGATTTTGGTCAGCTGATTTTTCCCCCTTTTACACTTGCAGCAATTGCTATGAGGAATAAGTGTATATTCTCATTCTTGTGATGTCTACAGCATTACTCTGTTGGTTACTAAGACCATTTCTTGGCTTGGAGTGAGGAGAGCAGAAAGTAGCTTCATTTACTCAAACCTTTCCCTTTTATACTTTCAAGTGTGTGTTTTAGGAACTCTATAACACAGTGATCTGGGAAGGGCAAGGTTTTCTTTTTTGCAGCCTGGGATAGTTTTGATGTGTGTGACCTTGGGAAGAAAAGTTACTGTGTCTACCAGGAAGAGATCTTTTTAAGGAGAGTACAAGTGGTAGCTCTGTATTTATAGACCACATTTTTATGTGGCATTTATACTTCATGGCATGGTGTCAGGGAAAGTTATCTTCCTAATCTAGGATTGGAAGGCAGTATTCCAGTGTTGGCACTAGCTTAGTGAGCCTCACTCTTCTCACCTATAAATGGGCATGAAGACCCACACCTGTTGTCTGCCACAGAATTGGTAAGATCAAGTGAGCCAAGATGTATGAGAGAACTTTGCAAGCTTCAAACGTTCCTTTACTTGCAGGTCATTGTGTTGTGTGATTATCACAGAGCTGTGCCGAGGAGCCTTTCATTTCTGTCTTTAGTTGGCTGTGGGGTTTTGGGTAAGTTGAGTGAGTCGGTTTTCTTGAATATAAAATAGGGGTGAGCCTAGGGGCTGGCAAGGAAGGAAGAGTCAAACTATGTTCTCCAGGAACAATTCTCATTTGAAAAATCCTATGATTTATGTGTTTGTGTGGGGGGAATTTTTGCTCATTACCCCCTCCCAACTTAATTAGTTAAAAATGTTCAAACTTACAGAAAAATTAAAAGAATAATATAAGGAACACCCATGTACCATACAGCTAGAGTCTACAGTTGTCAACATTTGCCACATTCACTTTGTCTCTTTCTACACATTTATACATTGGTTTTTAAACTTTAATTTTTGCTTCTTTTGGTGTGCATTCAACAATTCTCTTCAGAGTACAGCAAAGTTAGTCTCTAGGCTGTAGTAGAAGGGGTTAAGTTGGCGCTTTTACATCCTTCTCATTAATCAATACCTTTTCTTGAACAGGATGAACTCACTGCTGTGAATGTAAAGCAAGGCTTCAGCAATCAGCCGGCCTTTACGGGAGACGAACATGGCTCAGCCAGAAATATTGTAATTAATCCATCGAAGGTATGCTAATTATCTGTGTCCTAGAACTTCTGGAAAAGTATGTGTATGTGATTCCCTGGGTAGTTAATGTTGATAAATTACTGTTGTTTAAATCACAGTCCATATTCAAATTCCTCCAAATATCCTGTAAGCTGTCCTGTCCTAGGATCCAGTCAAGTCATCTTGTCCCCTTAGTCCGGTGGTCGGCAAACTCATTAGTCAACAGAGCCAAATATCAACAGTACAACGATTGAAATTTCTTTTGAGAGCCAAATTTTTTAAACTTAAACTTCTAACACCACTTCTTCAAAATAGATTCGCCCAGGCCGTGGTATTTTGTGGAAGAGCCACACTCAAGTGGCCAAAGAGCCGCATGTGGTGGCTCGCGAGCCGCGGTTTGCTGACCACTGCCTTAGTCTCTTCTAATCTACGGCGCTGCTCTCCAGCTTTCCTTGTTTTGTTGTTGTATTTTTGGGGGACTTTCAGGAATGCCGTTTTAAAAGAGTCCAGTTATTTGTCTTGTATTTTAGGCCTTTATTTTAGATTTTCTTTGTTGTTTTCTCATGACGGGATTCAGGTAGAATACTTTGGGCAGGAAGACTACATTGCATCACTTGCATCACATCAGGAGCATGCAATGCCAGTTTGCTCTGTTATTGGTTACACTGTTTGATCACTTAGGATGGAGTCTGTATCTCTGTACATCCTGTACATCAAACGGGCCAAATAAACAAGGTTTAAGTTTATGTGGGCCGCAAAAAAACAAAAGCTTCAATTTTCATAGAAATGTAGATTTATTTAGAAAGAGACATGCTGAACACAAAGGGCTGAAATAAATGAGTCATTGTTAACATAAAATAATAGAACATTTTAATAAAAATTAATATTTTTTCTTGAACATTAACTTACCAGACACTGAATAACTGCACAAATTACTAAGTGTAACGCAAATACACCTATTTTTCTTGTTCTCTGAAAGTGAATATTTCCTCTTTTGCACACCAAACATATCAGTACAAGACTAATGATGTGGCAGTCGGCTGCTAAAATATTCGCTGCTAGTATTAGTGGAGAGAAATGGTGCGCCTGTGTGTAAGGTGCGTAAGGGAAATGAATGCACCACGATTATAGTAATCAGTCATTAGCGAATGTTGTAGTTTGTTATTAATAATTATGTATAACAGGATATTGTAAAAAGTAAGTTATGAAATTTTTATTAAAACGTTTCTTACATACCGTTATATTGGCTGGACCGCAAAAATATTCAGTGTGGGCCACATTGCAGCCTGCGGGCCATGCGTTTGACATGCTTGCTGTACATTGTAACAGTAGTCATCTTTTTCCTGTAGTAGACTCTATACGGTGATACTTTGAGACCATATGAATATCCTATTCCCCAGTAGAATTCATCCTATGATTTTAAATCAATTGATGATTTTTGCTGAGTGATTTTTTTGCTGGTGGATGCAAAATGTTGGTTTTCTAGTTATTATTCCCCATACATTTATTACTTGGCATTCATTTGTAAAGGACACCACATTTATTAGTATCACTTTTAACCCCTGGATTCTCTTTAAATGTGATGTATTATTTTCATTTTTCTTTTTGATGTTAAATTGTCTTACATTTGGCCAGTGGGGTGCCTTTAACCTGCCTCTCGGGTCCTTTCCTTTGAGCACTTCCTCACTTGGACACAGTAACATATTCCAGGTTCGTGTCCTTTTCCTGCCCCAGCTCATATCTGGATGCTTGGCATGGTCTTACTACTGGAGTATCATGACTTCTAGGCCCTTTCAGTGGACAGAGATGGGAAACATGGTTTGATTTCTTCCCCCCCTCCTTTTCATTCCTCTCTCACTCCCTCCTTCCCTCCTTTCTCCCCCTTCTTCCTTCCTGCCTCCCCCTTCCCTCACTCCTTACTCCTTTCCTTCCTCTTCCCCTTCCTTCCATCAGTTCTAACTCAATACCACAGGGTTTTTTTCTTTTTCCTGTTTCATCTGTGTACCTCTTTCTCCCAAAGTGAGAATCCTCCATCTTAGCAATACATATCAATATGTTTATTCATTTACTCTATCTTGCAATACACATAAAAAAAGTTTCAGAATAAACTATACCAAAGTCTCCAGTAACAAAATTATTATGTAAAAATTTCAATTTTTCTACAATACTTCTGTTCTTATACTAACTTTCATTAAGAGTATACAGTCAACTAGAGCCCCAGAGTCCCAGCTGGTTACAAGCCCAGTCCTGCAGTCTCCCACTTGTCGCCTTTCAGTATCACAGATGCCACTGTGTTCTTCATTAAGGACTTCCTGTCTGGTGGAGCAGCTGTGGCCATCTCCCAGCCGATAGTATCCCCCATGGAGCGGGTGGAGCTGCAGCTGCAGTTGCACCCTGTCAGCAAGTCCCAGCAGATAAGCAAATGCCAGGGCATTGTAGGCTGCCTGGGTCCCATCCCCAAGGAGCAGGGAGCCCTGTCCTTCTGGCTGGTAATCAGATCCTTCCCGGCTCGGGCTCTCAACTTTGCCTCCAAAGATAAATACAAGCACATTGTCCTGGGTGCTGTGGACATGAGAACCTAGTTCTGGAGCTACTTGCAGGGAATCGGGCATCAGGTGGTGCCACTGGGCACCCTTGTGTTTTGTGTACCTTGATTTTGCCCGTACTGGTCTAGCAGCTGATGTGGGCAAAGCTGGAGTGAGAGGGAAGTCAGAGGCTCTGGTGACTGCCTGGTTCAGATCTCCAAGTCCAGTGAGATTAAGGGTTGTACAGAGCTTCAGGGTGACTGTAGGCTACTATCACCCATTGAGCTGCCTGCTTCAGCACCTGTGGCACGGAGAAGGGAGTGCTCCAGATCTCCAGAACCCCCACATCTTCCTCAGCTGGTCACTGCACGGTCCTGCCCTGGTGATGGCAGGGGTGACTTCATCTCTGTTTCACAAGGTTCCTTGCAGCCTGATGATGCAGTCAGGGGAGAGGAACTGATGTCATGTTCGCAGGGTGCTGGGCTGCTGGAGGAGGATTGCTCCTGACTAAGGAGGCAAAGCTTTGACAGGGATGCATGGTCTAGTATTCTCAGAGGCATGGGTGGTGCTTTTGTACTTGTCTTGTACAATGAAATCAAGAAGTTCCTATACTGTACATTATTTCCTAGTCCCCCACCCCCATGAGCAGGCCTGTTGTATTATGTAGCATATCTTGAGCATTCTTGGCAGACTGTGGCCTATCAGTGACAACTATTTACTGGTTCCAAGTGGGAAGCAATAATATTCATCTGACTAGTTTTCTCTTAAATCCATTTCCATGATGATGATGGGACTCAATTAAATTTTTTATTTCAGTCACTCCTGATAAACAGCAAATTGAAAGAAATAATAAATATCTGAAAAATAAAAATATACAATCAGAATGTTATGTTAAAATTTTCTTGAATTAAATTTTTTTTTCTGTGTGGTTATGTAATAACTAGAGGTCCGGTGCATGAAAATTCATGCACTGAAGTGGGGGGGTCCCTCAGTTCGGCCTGCCCTCCTCTCACAGTCTTGGAGCCCTTAGAGGTGGGAGGCGACCCGGTAATCAGGGGAAGGCGACGCCCCATCACACCTCTGCTCCTGCCACTGCTGGCAGTGCAAGCCTTGGCTGGCCCTGATTACCTTGAGCCTCGGGCGGCCCTAGGCAGCTGGGCAGCCACCATCTGAGGCTTGCCTGTGCCTCGGGCTGGCCCTGGGGGGCTGGGGGGCTGGGGGGCTGGGGGGACTGGGGGACTCTGGAGGCCTTGCCGTGCACCAGTGGGGCTGAGGGGACTGGGTGCCGCCATCTTGTGGCTGTGAGTGCCGCCATCTTTGAGGGTGGGGCAGTCAATTAGCATATTCCCTCCTTATTGGCTCTGGCCACTGCCATTTTGCCAGAGCATGAGGGTCAATTAGCATATCCCCTCTTTATTAGATAGGATTAGATATAAAGATAGAATTCTTTTAAGTCTTTTTTTAAAATATCTTTTTTTATTTAATAAATCTTTATTGTTCAGATTATTACAATTGTTCCTCTTTTTTCCCCCAATAGCTCCCCTCCACCTGGTTCCCACCCCACCCTCTGCCCTTACAACCTCCCCACTGTCCTCATCCATAGGTGTACGATTTTTATCCAGTCTCTTCCCGCACCTCCCACACCCCTTTCCCCCCGAAAATTGTCAGTCCATTCCCTTTCTATGCCCCTGATTCTATTATATTCACCAGTTTATTCTGTTCATCAGATTTTTTATTCACTTGATTTTTAGATTCACTTGTTGATATGTATTTGTTGTTCATAATTTTTATCTTTACCTTTTCTTCTCCCTCTTAAAGAATACCCTTCAGCATTTCATATAATACTGATTTGGCGGTGATGAACTCCTTTAGCTTTTTCTTATCTGTGAAGCTCTTTATCTGACCTTCCATTCTGAATGATAGCTTTGCTGGGTAGAGTAATCTTGGTTGTAGGTTCTTGCTATTCATCACTTTGAATATTTCTTGCCACTCCCATCTGGCCTGCATAATTTCTGTTGAGAAATCAGCTGACAATCGTATGGGTGCTCCCTTGTAGGTAACTAACTGTTTTTCTCTTGCTGCTCTTAATATTCTCTCTTTGTCTTTTGCTCTTGGCATTTTAATTATGATGTGTCTTGGTGTGGTCCTCTTTGGATTCCTTTTGTTTGGGGGTTCTGTGCACTTCCTGGACTTGTAAGTCTATTTCTTTCACCAGGTGGGGGAAGTATTCTGTCATTATTTCTTCAAATAGGTTTTCAGTATCTTGCTCTCTCTCTTCTTCTGGCACCCCCATTATATGGATGTTGGTATGCTTGAAGTTGTCTCACAGGCTCCTTACACTATCTTCATATTTTTGGATTATTTTTTCTTTTTGCTTTTCTGGTTGGGTGTTTTTTGCTTCTTTGTATTTCAAATCTTTGGACAGTTGGGGGTGAGCAGGCCAGTCAGGAGGGCAGGTGGGGGCAAGCAGGCCGGCAGGGGGCAGTTGGGGGTGAGCAGGCCGGCAGGCAGAGTGGTTAGGGGCAATCACGAAGGCAGGCAGGTGAGCAGTTAGGAGCCAGCAGTCCTGAATTGCGAGAGGGATGTCCGACTGCCGGTTTAGGCCCGATTTTTGTAAACCGGCAGTTGGACATCCCTCGAGGGGTCCCACATAGGAGAGGGTGCAGGCCAGGCTGAGGGACAGACACCCCCCCCCCTTGTGCACAAATTTCATGCACTGGGCCACTATTTAATAATAATTAACGGATAGATAACATTTCATCATTTATGTGCTATAATGGACCGAAGGTGCTAGTATGTAATAACTAGCTGTTGCCAGTTTCTTGTGGTTATTAATAGAGGTTATAGTCACAGTTGAACATGTAGCTTTTGTTCTGTAGTATAAATTTCTAGAAGAATATTGCTTCTCCAAAGGGTACATTAGTCTTCTGGAGCTGTCATAATGAAATACCACAGACTGGGTGGTTTAAACCAGAGAAATTTGATTTTCTGAGATCATTTGTTTTCTCACAGTTCTACAGGCTGGAAGTCCAAGATCAAGGTGTCAGCAGGTGTGATTTCTCCTGAGGCCTCTCTCTCTTGTGCACATGCTGCCCTCTTGCTGTGTCTTCACCTAGTCTTATCACTGTGTGCATGCATCTCTGGTGCTCCTTCCCCTTCTTATAATAGTAGTGACACCAGTCCTATAGGACTAGGGTGCCACCCTTATGACCTTATTTAACCTTCTTACCTCTTCAAAGAACCTGTCTCCAAAGACTACAAAGGCTTCAACATCTGAGTTTTGGGAATACACAATTGAGTTCATAACAAAGAATATGAATGTTTTGTGTCTCTTTATTTGAACTGCCAAATAGTTCTCCATTTTATCAGGTTCTGTGTCAATTTAAATAACAGCAGATAAAAATATCACCCATCACAACTTCTGCTGCTATCACCCTTCCTGTGAAATTTACTCTAGAAATCAAACATTCTGAGAGGAATTTATCTCATAAATATGAAATATATGAACTATAGTGTGTAGCCTCTAAACTTTCCCCATTTTCTTATTGAATGATTTATTTACAAAATATCTTTGGGTGGATGGAAACAAGTTTTAAATTAAATCTTATCTCATACCTTGTTTGAGAGAGTACAAATTGTTATAAATCTTATGGAGGTCAATTTAGCAATACTGATTAAAATTAAAGAAACATAAAATCTGGATTCTGGAAATCTATCTGAAAGCTATATGAAGTAATAAATAGGGAAGGCTGTTCATTTTAAGGTGACTTGTAACAGCTAAAGTTTGGAACAAACACTCCAAATGTCCATTAATTAACAGGTGCTTGATTAAATAGAATGTGGTACACCTACAGAGTACATTTTTAGTGTTTGTAAACATGAATGAGGAAGCTTTCCATATACAGACATGGAAGGCTCTCAGGCATTTACTAATTATACAGAAGGAGGTGTACCTATAAGCACGTATGTATTCACATGAAGAAACACTGGAAACACATAAGAAACTATTCAAAGTTGGTTACTTGAATGTAGGCATTGGTACTTGGGAATGAGGCTCTTTATATTTCTTTATTTGGGAATAATATGAACATATTGCTGTTACAATAAAATAAAATGTGTGATCATGTTTTGATTTTTTTTTTTTTTTTTTTTTTTTAAGTCGCAATGTGCCTTTTATTCTACCTTGCTTTTTTGGAAATTTTGACTTTGTTTACAGTATGTGGTTGTTCACCAGAAATGTTAGGTAGTATAACATACATACAGTCACCATGTCCCATTGCTATCAAGTACATAGAAGAGAGTATAATTGTAAAGCAGGTTTTTCAGACTAGATTTTTAAAACATAATTTATGCCTTGGTTTATTATGATTAAAACATTTATACATAATTGCAAATAAGAGACCTTTTAAATGTAAAACAGTCTGCTTAAGTAGGTGTTTTATGCCCATGGTTCAAAGACCAAACATTGAAAAATTATAAATTAAACAATTTGTGGTCCTGGCCATTGTGGCTCAGTTGGTTGAGTATCATCCTATGCACTGAAAGGTTGCAGGTTCGATTCCCAGTCACAGCACATGCCCAGGTTGTGGACTCAATCCCCACTCAGGGTGCCTGCAGGAGGCAGCTGATAAATGTTTCTCTCTCACATGGATGCCCCCAACCAACCCGCCCACATCTCCCTCTCTCTAAAATCAATAAAACCACATTTAAAAAATTACATTAGACAATTTGTTATTATTAGCTGCTTGTTTTCAGACTAGTTTTTGCTAAATTTTTGCATTTGTTTTATTTTCTGTTTGGGCATTATGCAAATATTTGCTTAAAAAAACACTGTGGGGTTGATTTTTAAAAAAAGTAAAGCTTAGACTTCTTTTTCCTAATTACTCTAATTTTTATTACCATTTTACATCAACAAACCAAAACCAGACTTCCTTTTATTGTACATTAATCACAAAGATCGAAGATTTACAATTCACATTAAAAAAAATTGTGCAGTACCAGCTCTTCACCCTGGTAGATAAATTTGGCTAATTGTTTACACCTGTTTCAACCTATAGACTAATTGTTTGGCTCATGAGCATTAAACAAGATAATGCTTCTCATTTTGCTTCACCAGAGTAGGTATTTTATTTTAATCATGGTTGCCACTATATGCTAACCTTAATTTATTAGCAACAATTACTAATAAACTTGCATCATGTTATTAAAGAATTCCCAGGGAATGAAATGTGATACTTTGATAGGATTCTTGGAAATTCCAACAGTTTTTTTGTGGATTTGTTGAATTTTTATTTATTTATTTATTATTTAAAAAATATTTTTATTGATTTCAAAGAGGAAGGGCGAGGGAGAGAGAGATAGAAACATCAATGATGAGAGAGAGTCATTGATTGGCTGCCTCCTGCAAGCCCCCTACTGGAGATCAAGCCCGAAACCCAGGCATGTGCTCTTGACTGGAACTGAACCCTGGGACCCTTCAGTCCACAGGCTGATGCTCTATCCATTGAGCCAAACTGGCTAGAGCGACTTGTTGACTTTTTAGATACTATTTTATCTCCTTTCTTGTTGTCTTTTTCCTTCCTTTGTCCTCTTAATTTGGTTGATATGAAAATGCTTCAGTAATCACAGGAGCTTCCCTTGTTGCTTTGCTCCTTTCAGATCAGGTGACAGTAGGGTTCTCTTGAAACACTTGTACTCAGGAAATTGGCAGCCCAATAAAAAACGTTGAATAGTTAATTTAATTGACCCTTGTTATTTCCCATTTAAATAAATTAAATTTCTCTAGATTCTTTTTTAAAAAGCACTAAGTATAAATTCAGAGTTTGCTTTCTAAAAATACATGCTATTAAGATGAAACAAGAAAAAGAATAATTACAGTGTGATTGATTACTAGGCTTTCTATGCAACACCTCTCAGGAAAAATACTCTCTTCAATGGGTGTGCAGTATGAAAAGGGAAAGTACAGCTGAAGATTAAAGCAGAACCCATTCCCTTGACATTTATTCAGGATACAATTCATTTAATCGTAACAGAGGATTTCAAAGGTCTTCTCTTTTTCTTGAACTACTTGTTCATAAGAACAAAGGTGCTGTGGGAGTTTTTGCATTATGTTAATCAAGGAAATCACAACTCTTGACTTCAAGGACTTAAATTGCCACTTCATTATTTGATGGGCTATTTGAAGATAAAGATAAAATAGTAATATACATTACTAACATACTTATTTTCTTTAAATTTTTTTCTCTTGTTTCCTCAGATTGGAGCTTATTTTAGCAGCATATTAGCTGAGAAACTAAAGCTGAACACTTTCCAGGACACCGGAAAGAAGAAACCACAAGTTAATGCTAAAGATAATTATTGGCTGGTTACCCCTCGATCGCAGAGTGCAATTCATAGTTGGTTCTCTGAGTTAGCAGGAAATAAACCACTTGCTATTTTGGCAAAAAAGGTATTAATTTTTCCTTACATTGTTTTAATTACTGTCTTATAGAAATGAAGATGTTTGAGATAATGTTCAAGTACCAGTATATATAGCGGAACCTCGGTTTTTGGTCTTAATTTGTTTTGGAGGGCTGTTTCAGAAGTAATTTCTTTGAAAACAGAATCATTTTTTTCCATTAGAAATAATATAAATTGAATCAACCCATTCCAGACCCCCAAATGATTCCCTGTTTTAACCTTTCTTATAAACAATGCATGTCTAATGCAGCATCTTTGCTTGTTCATATATCACTGCCTCCCAAATGGCTGTGACTGGCTAAATTGCTTTTCCTTTATCCAAATCAGCAACAGGTTTTCTACCTCTTCAGTTGCCTGTGAACATTGTTTCTTTCATACCCTTAGCAACATTAGCATTCTTGATGGCCTCTTTATGGCTTAAAATTGTGTTAATGTTTGATTTCACTAGCACACAGAGCATTCTCTCCTTTGTCATGTTGAGGTATCAGCATGCAAGGATTGTCAGGTCAAAAACCTAAGTTTAGTTCCACAACCTAAACATTTTTTCTGTGAACAACTTGGTTGAGAACCGAATTATTCTAGATGGGAGACTCAAATGAGGTTTGACCGTATTTCTTTTCCCCAGTTCTCTCCCAAACTCAAAGCCTCAGTGCAGGTATACTGTACCAGGTGTGTGCTACACATGCTGTTTCCTCTTTATTTTGATGGCATGTGGTGCTTAGGACATCTATAGACCTAAACATCCACACAGAAACCAGTTCATGTGGACTTTAGGTAGATAAGGTTTTAAATAAAAAACAGGACATATGATGTTATTTCTATTACGTTTTCAGTTTTCGTATCCTGGGCTGTCAGATGTGTGTTATGTAGAAACTAGAGGCCCGATGCACGAAATTCGTGCAAGAGTAGGACTTCCTTCCCCTGGGCTGACATCACTGGCTTCCCACTGGCACCGGGACCCAGGCTTCCCTCGAAGCCCCAGCTTTGTCCGGAAGGTCGGAAGGATGTCCGGAAGGACGTCTGGTCTAATTAGCAAATTATGCTTTTATTATTATAGATTATTATAGATACTTGCTTTAATGTTACTTCCTTGCTTTGGAAGGTAACCATCCAAATGATTTAAGCTAAGTCTTCTTTCTAACCAATGGGATGAAGATAGTGATAGTGATTCTGTATGTGCTTGAAAAATGTCTTTGAAAAAGTTTTAGAGCAAAATGGGCAGGTTTGCTTATAGCGCCTAGCTTTTTGGGATGGGAGTGGGGTGGGAGGGAGGGTCCTTTTAAAATCTTGCCTTTGGTCATTTTCCTCAAGTGGGAGATAATACATAGATTCAACAATCTTAACAATATAAACTGTCTTTTGAAATTTTAGATGAGAGCTTAGAAACCTCCCTGTTAGTCTTGATCTCTAGCTTCTTGCACACCTTTCAAATAATCTGACAGGTCTTCTCATCTCCCCTGAAACCCTTTAGTTTTAAGGGTGCCCATCTTCGCTCCTGACAGTAACTTTACTTTGTCTGGCTTGGTGCAGACCTCAGAGGAGAACTCCTTTGTTCCTTTCTAAAGCAGCTCTTTGAAAAGAGTACCCACAGCTCCCATTGCCTTTATTTTGCCTGATAGTCATAGCTTTGTGTTGCCTTCCATGGATTTTTCAGTGGTTAAAGGCAACTAAGTTCTTGAAAACACAACAGTCAGCACAAACACCTCTTGCTACTCAGGTAGTGCCTGTCTCAACACAGCCTGAACCATGTGGTGTTTCTTTTCCAGTGGTGATCATGCGCTATTGGGGGGTGCAGTGCGGGGAGAGACCTCAGTTCTTGTCTTCTTGAAAAAAAAGATTTCAATCAAGACACACAGTGTAGAAAAGCAAGCAAGATTTTTTTCTCTTTTTATTGTCTAAAGTTTTACATATGTCTCCTTTTTCCCCAATTGACGCCCTCCACACCCCCAGCCATTCCCACGGGCAAGCCTCCACCACCCCAGTGTCTATGTCCATTGCTTATACTAATATGCATGCATACAAGTCCTTTGGTTGCTCTCTAACCCCTCACCTACCATTTGTCACTAGATCAATCTATTCTTGTTCATCAACTTATATTGATCATTATATCCCACATATGAGTGAGATCATGTGATATTTATCTTTCTTCGACTGGCTTATTTCGCTTAGTATAATGCTCTCCAGTTCTTTTTTTTTTTTTTTTTTAATATATTTTATTGATATTTCACAGAGAGGAAGGGAGAGGGATAGAGAGCTAGAAACATCGATCAGCTGCCTCCTGCACACCGCCCACTGAGGATGTGCCCGCAACCAAGGTACATGCCCTTGACTGGAATCGAACCCGGGACCTTTCAGTCCGCAGGCCGACGCTCTATCCACTGAGCCAAACCGGTTTCGGCAATGCTCTCCAGTTCTATCCATGTTGTTGCAACTGGTAAAAGTTCCTTCTTTTTTATAGCAGCACTAGAGGCCTGGTGCACAAAATTCGTGAACAGGGGGGTGGGGGAGGGTGTGTTCCTCAGCCCAGCCTGCACCCTCTCCAATCTGCAACCCCTCAAGGGATGTCCGACTGCCCATTTAGGCCCGATTCCAGTAGGATCGGGCCTAAACGGGCAGTCGGACATCCCTCTCACAATCCAGGACTGCTGGCTCCCAACTGCTTCTGCCTGCCTGCCTTCCTGATTGCCCCTAACTGCTTCTGCCTGCCAGCCTGATCACCCCCTAACCATTCCCCTGCCAGCCTGATTGATGCCTAACTGCTCCCCTGTCAGCCTGATTGCCCCCTAAATGCCCTACCCTGCAGGCCTGGTCACCCCTAACTGCACTCCCCTGCAAGCCTGGGTTCCCCCCAACTGCCCTTCCCTGCAGGCCCGGTCGCCCCCAACTTCCCTCCTCTGCCGGCCTGGTCACCCCTAACTGCCCTCCCCTGCAGGCTTGATCACCCCCAGCTGCCCTCCCTTGCAGGCCTGGTCCCTCCCAACTGCCCTCCCCTGCTGGCCATCTTGTGGTGGCCATCTTGTGTCCACATGAGGACAGCCATCTTGTGTGTTGGAGTGACAGTCAATTTGCATATTATTCTTTTGTAAGATAGGATAGAGGCCTGGTGCACGGGTAGGGGCCAGCTGGTTTGCCCTAAAGGGTGTCCCGGATCAGGGTGGGGGTTCCCTAGGGGCGTGGGGCAACCCGGGTGAGGGGCCTGTGGTGGTTTGCAGGCCGACCACGCACCCCGGCAACCCAAGTGGAGGCCCTGGTCTCTGGGATTTATTTATCTTTTATAATTAAAACTTTGTAGCCTTGAGCAGAGGCCAGGGCACACCAGGGCCGTGGGAAGCTTGGCTTCCTCCATCACTGGGGGCAACTCAAGCCTCCTGCTCTCTCCAGCTCCATGGCTGCCACCATTTTTGTTGAGATTTATTTATCTTCTATAATTGAAACTTTGTAGCCTTGAGCGGAGGCCAGGGCCGGCCAGAGTGGATGGGAAGCTTGGTTTCCTCCATTCCCAGGGAAACCCAAGCCTCCTGCTCGCTCTGTGGCCGTAGCCATCTTGGTTGGGTTAATTTGCATACTTGCTCCTGATTGGCTGGTGGGCGTGGCTTGTGGGCATAGCGGAGGTATGGTCAATTTGCATGTTTCTCTTTTATTAGTTTAGATCAGCCGTGGGCAAACTATGGCCCGCGGGCTGGATCTGGCCCGTTCGGCTGTTCTATCCGGTCCGCAGAGCCGAAAGAGCGGAGGGTTCTCTTGCTCTCCCCTCCGCTCCTTTACTTTGAATTTATATTAGTTCACACAAACACTCCATCCATGCTTTTGTTCTGGCCCTCCGGTCCAGTTTAAGAACCTATTGTGGCCCTCGAGTCAAAAAGTTTGCCCACCCCTGGTTTGGATTATTAGTTTAGATAGTATTCCATTGTGTAGATGTACTACAGTTTTTTAATCCACTCATCTGCTGGTGGGCACTTAGGCTGTTTCCAAATCTTAGCTATTTTAAATTGTGTTGCTATGAACATAGGGGTGCATATATCCTTTCTGATTGGTGTTTCTGGTTCCTTGAGATACAGTCCTAGAAGTGGGATTCCTGGGTCAAATGGGAGTTCTATTTTTAACTCTTTGAGGAAATCCCATACTGTTCTCCACAGTGGCTGCACCAGTCTGCATTCCCACCAGCAGTGCAGGAGGGTTCCTTTTTCTCCACATCCTCAGCAGCACTTGTCGTTTGTTGGTTTGTTGATGGTAGCCATTCTGACAGGTGTGAGATGGTACCTCATTGTTGTTTTGATTTGCATCTCTCGGATGATTAGTGACTTTGAGCATGTTTTCATATGTCTCTGGGCCTTCTGTATGTCCTCTTTCGAAAAGTGTCTGCTTAGATCCTTTGACCATTTTTTGATTGGGTTGTTTGTCTTCCTTTTGTTAAGTTGTATGAATTCCCTATAAATTTTGGAGATTAAACCTTTATCAGAGATAACATTGGCAAATATGTTCTCCCATGCAGTGGGCTTTCTTGTTGTTTTGTAGATGGTTTCTTTTGCTTTGCAGAAGTTTTTTATTTTGATGTAGTCCCATTTGTTTATTTTCTCCTTAGTTTCCTGTGTCTATAAAGATATTGCTACGATATATGTCTGCTATTTTGCTGCCTATGGAGTCCTGTAGGATTTTTATGGTTTCCCGTCTTACATTCAAATCCTTTAGCCATTTTGAGTTTGTTTTTGTGGATGGTGTAAGTTGGTGATCTAGTTTCATTTTTTTGCATGTATCTGTCCAAATTTCCCAGCACCATTTATTAAAAGAGATTGTTTTGACTCCATTGTGTGCTCTTGCCTCCTTTGTCAAATATTAATTGAGCATAATGGCTTGGGTCGATTTCTGGGTTCTCTGTTCTGTTCCATTGGTCTATATGTCTGTTCTTGAGCCAGTACCAGGCTTTTTTGAGTACCATGGCTTGGTAATATAGCTTGATATCTGGTAATGTGATCCCTCCAACTTTGTTCATCTTTCTCAGGGTTGCTGTGGCTATTCGGGGTCTTTTTTTTTTTTTTTTATGCCAGATGAATTTTTTGGAGAGTTTGTTTTAGATCTTTGAAATATGCCATTGGTATTGTAATGGGGATTGCATTGAATCTGTAGATTGCTTTGGCTAGTATGGACATTTTGATGATGTTGATTCTACCAATCCATGAACATGGTATATTCTTCCATCTGTTTACATCTTCGTCTATCTCTTTTTTCAGTGTCCTGTAGTTTTCCACGTGTAGGTCTTTTACCTCCTTAGTTAAGTTTATTCCTAGGTGTCTTAATTTTTTTGGTGTGATGGTAAATGGGATTGCTTTTTTAGTCTCTCTTTCTGTAATTTCATTATTGGTGTATAGAAATGCCATAGGTTTCTGGGTGTTAATTTTGTATCCTGCTACATTTCTAAATTCACTTATTAGGTCTAGTAGTTTTTTGATGGAATCTTTGGGGTTTTCTATGTATAGTATCATGTCATCTGCGAATAAGGGCAGTATTACTTCTTTTTTTGCAATTTGGATGCCTTTTATTTCTTCTTCTTGAGTGTTCGCTATGGCTAACACTTCCTGCTCGAACAGGAGTGGTGAAAGTGGGCATCCCTGTCTGTTCCCATTCTTAGGTGAAATGAGTTTAGTTTTTTCCCATTGAGTATGATGTTGGCTGTAGGTTTGTCATATAAGGCTTTTATTAAGTTGAGGTATGATCCCTCTATTCCTACTTTGCTGAGAGTTTTTATCAAGAAAGGGTCTTGGATTTTGTCATGCTTTTTCTGCATTGGTAGATATGATTAAGTGATTTTTGTCTCTCAGTTTGTTTATATGATGTATCACATTTATTGATTTGTGGGTATTGTACCATCCTTGCATCCCCGGAATAAATCCCACTTGGTCATGGTGTATGACCTTTTTAATGTAATGCTGAATCCTATTTGCTAGAATTTTGTTGAAGATTTTAGCATCTATGTTCATTAAGGATATTGGCCTGTAGTTCTTTTTTCTTATGATGTCTTTATCTGGTTTTGGGACTAGGCTAATGCTGGCTTCATAGAATGAGCTTGACAGTGTTCCTTCCTCTTGCATTTTTTGGAATATTCTGAGGAGGCTAGATTTTAGTTCTTCTTGAATGCTTGGTAGAACTCCCCTGTAAAGCCGTCTGGACCAGGGCTTTTGTTTTCTGGAATATTTTTGATCACTGTTTCAATTTCTTCGATAGTTATTGGCCTATTCAGGTTATTTGATTCTTCTTGGTTGAGTTTTGGGAGCTTCTATTTTTCTAAGAATATGTCCATTTCATCTAGGTTGTCCTATTTTTGGAATAGAGTTGTTCATAGTATTTTTTCATAATCATTTGTATTTCTGTGGGATTGGTTGTTATTTCACCTCTTTCATTTCTGATTTTGTTTATTTGGGTCCTCTCTCTTTGATTCTTGCTGATCCTGGCTAGAGGTTCATCAATCTTGTTTATTCTTTCAAAGAACCAGCTCTCGGTTTTGTTGGTCTTTTGTATTGTTTTTTTGGACTCTATGTCGTTTACCTCTGCTCTGATCTTTATGATTTCCTTCCTTCTGTTCATGTTGGGCTTTTCTTGTTGCTCTCTACCTTTTTGAGTTGTATGGTTAGATAATTTATTACCATTGTTTCTTGTTTTTTGAGATAGACCTATAGAGCTATGAACTTACTTCTCAAGACTGCTTTCACTGTGTCTCATAGATTTGGGATTGTTGTGTTTTTTCATTGTCATTTGTTGCCATGATGTTTTTTATTTCTTCTTTGATCTCCTTGGTAACCCAATTATTGTTTAATAGCATGCTATTTAGGCTCCACGTGTTTGATTTTTTTTGATTGCTTTTATTGTAGTTGATTTCTAGTTTTCTGCCATTGTGGTTTGAGAAGATGCTTGAAATGATTTCTATCTTCTTGAATTTGAAGAGACTGCCTGTGACCCAATATATGGTCTATCTTTGAAAATGACCCATGTGCACTTGAGAAGAATGTATATTTTGTGGCTTTGGAGTGAAATGTTCTGAAGATGACAATTAATTCCATCTGATCGAGTGATTCATTTAGGATTGATGTTTCTTAGCCAATTTTTTGTTTAGAGGATTTGTCCAGTAGTGTTAGTGGGGTATTAAGGTTCCCTAATATGACTGTATTGCTGTCAATCTCTTCCTTGATATCCTCCAGAAAATTTTTTTATGTATTTAGGTGCTCCTGTATTGGTTGCATATATGTTTACCAGAGTTATATCTTCTTGTTGAATTGCTCCCTTTAGTATTATGAAGTGGCCTTCCTTATCTCTTGTTATGGCCTTCACTTTGAGGTCTAATTTGTCAGATATAAGTATTGCTACCCCAGCTTTTTTTTCATTTCCATTCGCCTGAAAAACCTTTTTCCATCCCTTCACCATCAGTCTGTGTGAGTCCTTTGTTGTTAGGTGGGTTTCCTGTAGACAGAAGATATATGGATCATGTTTTCTTATCCACTCAGCTACCCTATGTCTTTTGATTGGGGCATTTAATCTATTTACATTTAAAGTTGTTATTGATAGGTACTTGTTTGTCGCCATTATTATTCTTCATGCCTGTGTTCTTCTCTTCCTATTCTTTTTACAGCAGAACTTTAGCATTTCTTGCGTTGTTGGTTTGGTGGTAATAAACTCTCTTTGTCCTTTTTAGTCTGTGAAGCTCCTGATTTCACCCTCACTAATTCCCCTGCCGGGCTTGTCACCCCTACGCAGCCTGCTGTTCAGTCGTTACTGTAAGGGCTTCCAACCAATTTGCATATTACCCTTTTATTAGTGTGTGTGTGTGTATATATATGTGTGTGTGTGTGTGTGTGTGTGTGTGTGTGTGTGTGTGTGGCCAGATTATTATGATCTATGAACACATAATAATCTGGCCACTCAGTGAGTGTATATCCTATATAATAAAAGGCTAATATGCAAATTGTCCCCTCGACCAGGAGTTTGACTAGCAGGCAGGCTGGCCAACTGCCCATGTCCTCTCCCCCTGGCCAGGCTGGCCGGACCCCACCCATCCCATGCATGAATTCATGCACCGGGTGTCTAATATGTACTGTGTGCATATATATATATATATATATATATATATATATATATATACACACACACATACATACACACATATATATGTATGTATGTATACACACACACACACACACACACACACACACACTGAGTGGCCAGAATATTATGCGTTCAGAGATCATAATAATCTGGCCACTCAGTGTGTGTGTGTGTGTGTGTGTATAAACTTTTCCCCTTCTTTAGTCTATCTATCTATGTATTTGTTTACTCTTGGAAAAGGAGAATAGAGAGTAGATAGGCTTGAGTTTGTGATTGGAATTAGTTATTAGTAGAAGTAGAGAACCAGTGAGGAGAGGAAAAACAGAAGTAAAAAAACAAACAAACAACAGAAACAAACAAGCAATAAAAACCAAACTAATCAACAATCAAACAACACCAAGACAGATAGAAAAAAAAGGGGGGGAGGGGAAGAAATAGAAAATTTGGATAGTGAAGAAAGAGAAGAGAGAAGTGTGTATGGACTTGGAGCAGGAGAGCAGAAATTAGATATATGAATAAGATCAACTTTTAACAGGGAGTAAAGAGAAAGGATAGAGAAAAACTAAAGCAGGAACAGGATAAGAGACAGAATAAAAGGGGAAAATGAGGAAGGGAGTGTTGGCATAAAGGAAACATTGAGATAGAGTAAAATAATGCTAAAGGAAAAATAAAAATAGAATGTAGAACACTGATCCCAAAATAAAATAAAATAAAATAAAGAAAAAATAAAATAAAACTTTAAAAAAGATAAAAATAATAGTAATAATAATAATAATAATAATAATAATAAATCCTATATAATAAAAGGCTAATATGCAAATTGACCGAACGGCGGAATTACCAGTTGCTATGGTGTGCACTGACCAACGGGGGGCAGACACTCAATGCTGGAGCTTTCCCCTGGTGGTCAGTGCGCTCCCACAGGGGGAGCGCTGGCGAGCGCAGTGGCGGTGGCCGGAGCCTCTCCCGCCTCCCTGGCAGCACTAAGGATGTCCAACTGAAAGCTTAGGCCTAAGATGGCAGTTGGACATACTCTGAGAGCTCCTGGAGTGCACAAGGGGCTCAGGCCAGTCTGAGGGGGACCCGCACCCCCCACCCCCCCAGTGCACGATTTCATTCACTGGGCCTCTAGTAAAAATATAATAAAAAGTAAAATCAAGTGAGGAAAAAAAATTTAGTTTCTCAAGTAAAAGATAAAAAATAAAAATGTGAAGTAGTGAATGTTGTTCACTTCCTCTACTGTTCTGCTTGGCAGGTCTGTTTCCTGTCAGGTAGACAGCACAGTATTGAAGTTCCCTACATGCCAACTCTCTTCTGTGTCATAAGCCACAACCTTGTTTTCAAACAGTCAGGAGGATCTCTTTGTTTCTCAGTGCCTTTAGTTGTATTTACACAAGTCAATTTCTGATACATTCCTAGGTGGCATTATTTTTGTGTTGATATCTCATGCTAAAAGGCCCCTCCTCTACCCAGTGTTTAGATTTGCTTTCCATGCAGCACTCAATACTGGGTTGGTGGGATAGACTGCCCTAGAGCTGGTTTTCTGCTTGTCTCTCTCCACTCTGATCCTCAGGTTCTATAAAAACAGCTTTCCCCTGCAGTCTCAGGGAGTGTTTTTTAATTGGAAAATCCTATGTACTGGGCTTAGCAATCAAAAGCAAGGATTTAAAAATAAAAAGAAGGGAAAAAAAGCCACAAGACATGTGCAAACTTGCGTCTTTTTCCTCTGGCACTCTTCAGCTGGTATACTGGTAGAACTTCAGGCTGCCTTTCTTGGCCAAGCCCTGCTGTGGGTTAATTTCTATAGTCGCCTTCTGCCAGCAGCCCTGTGGACCCCCTTCCACATTAGAGGGCTACATTGACTCCAACAGCTGCAGATTGTGGGGCGCAGTCTTCCTCTGAGACTCTTACTTTCTGCTGCACGTGACGCGCATGTTTCGTGTGCGTTTCTCCCTCCAGCCTGGATCCCATATCTCACCTTTCTCTAGGTCAGTGGTCGGCAAACTGTCGCTCGTGAGCCACATGCGGCTCTTTGGCCCCTTGAGTGTGGCTCTTCCACAAAATACCATGGCCTGGGTGAGTCTATTTTGAAGAAGTGGTGTTAGAAGAAGTTTAAGTTTAAAAAATTTGGCTCTCAAAAGAAATTTCAGTCGTACTGTTGCTATTTGGCTCTGTTGACTAATGAGTTTGCCGACCACTGCTCTAGGTGATATCTGACATTTCCATCCATGGATAGCCTCACCAGCTATGTTTAATTTGCCAAATCCAGGTGGATGTAATTGATTCAGCTGTTCCTTCTATCTGCTCTGTGAGAAGGTGCAGGGCTAGTCCTCTTATTTTTTATTTTATTTTTTTAAATATATTTTATTGATTTTTTTACAGAGAGGAAGGGAGAGGGAGAGAGACATGGATGAGAGAGAAACATCAATCAGCTGCCTCCTGCATACCCCTTACTGGGGATGTGCCCGTAACCAAGGTACATGCCCTTGACCGGAATTGAACCTGGGACCCTTGAGTGTGCAGGCCGACACTCTATCCACTGAGCCAAACCGGTTAGGGCTCATCCTCTGATTTGCGTTGTTTTGTCTCCTCCTGGACAGACTTTCTAGGTGCCCGAGGTCAGAGAGGCTGAAGTCTTGGTGTTCCTGGGTTCACAGCTGAGGCAGCTTGTCACTGGGGTTGTGGTTGTAGGGTCCCTGGAGGTATCCAAGGTCTCCCCAGTTGAACGTAAAGCAGGGCTTCAGATAATCACCACTCTCCCCTTCAAGATGGCGCAATCTCTGTGGCTGAGCCGGCTGCTCCAGGAGAGATTTCAGCAGCAGTAGAGGCTGCCCAGCCAGGGGAGCCCCTTCTGTCAGTCCATCTGTGTTTTCCGATGGTCTTAGGTGACCCTGCTAGTCATGACCCACAGGTTGAGAACCGCTGCTGTACAGCCTAAGACCATCGGAAAACACAGATGTTTACATTACGATTCATAACAGTAGAAAAATTACAGTTATGAAGTAGCAACGAAAATAATTTTATGGTTGGGGGTCACCACAACATGAGGAACTGTATTAAAGGGTCGCGGCATTAGAAAGGTTGAGAACCACTGGCTTAGAAGGAGCAGCATGAGAGCCTAGGCTGGACTGCATTGACTCACTGGGAAGTCAGAAAGGGGGCCTTGGAGACAACTGACAGCTTAGGCCTAAGCTGGTTCAGGGGGTTAACCCATGACTAGTTGCCATTGCCCATTGCTCCCCTGGTTTCAAGTCTTATGGGGTCCCTTAAAGCAGCAGTCGCCAACCTTTTAGACCTCACAGATCACCAGTGGTCCGAGGACCACTGATTGGCAACCTCTGCCTTAGAGGTTAGGGGATACATAGGGGGAAGTAGGAAAGGCCAGGGAGGGGAAGTGGAGAGGGGGAAGGGAATGACACTGGCATGCTCCCTGGAGGGAGAAGGTGCTGGGACCTTCATTTTCAGGGGTTTTTAAGGCTGGGCATTTAAGGTGGGGGGTGCGGTCTTTGAGAGGATCAATAGACTATTCATCAGCCTTATGCTGATGTACCAAAATGAGATATATTTTCTATGTCCTTGGGTGTGGCTGGCAAACTGCACTAATTGGATTTCTGCTATCTGTCTCCCAGAATAGGTTGATTTAAGCTATTTACTCTCTGGTTGGGAAAAGTGCAAACTGTTTACTCCTTAAGTGTCCTTGGTTTAGGGAAGATGGGATTTAATTAGGTGGCCACAAACTGTTGTTTAACTCTCTGTCTCAGTTTCCCTATTCTGGTTGTCCTGGAATTTTTCTAGCTTCTTACTCTTCTATAACACATGTATCACTTGGGCCCACTGTGGCCTATGCATGGTATCTGGAGGCCATACAAGTCAAAGGACATCCTTCCATAGTCGATAGTCATTGGCTTTCTAACAATAGTCCATGCCCTCCATGTCAGATAGTACCTCCAACTCCTACGTGGCCAGATTGACATCATTCTTTCTAGGTTTTCCTTTTTAAAAGCTTTTGGAATGCATATTGTGGATGTTTCCTGGAAGGAAGTACTGGTGAAGAATTGATGCCCTTGCTTTAGGGGTGCAGTGGTCTCATCTTTAAGGTGGGAGATGGATTAGGGTGCAGTGTAGTAGCCATTGTTCTTCTCTCTTTATTAGGAGCTGCCTCTGATCAAGTCAGGTGTTCCTCAGGTAAGTCCTGACGTTAATTTTTGCAAGGTTAAAGATGTTTTCTTTTTTGTTTTCTTCTTTTTCTTTTCCATTGATTTTTAGAGAGAGTGGAAAGGAGGGGGAGAGACAGAGAGAAACATGGATGTGAGAGAGACACATTGATTGGTTTCCTCCTGCATGCACTGCTGATGCTGATGGTAGCTGCATCCAAGGGGAAAGGTGATGCCAGGATGGAAAACCATCGCATGCTAGGTGTCGCTTTCTTTTGGTACTTACATGCAGTTCTGCCTTGATTCAGACACCAAACAGCTGCAGGGGATTGCCTAGGTTCAGCTACAAGTTCAAGTTAGACAGTTTCTTTGTTCAAAATAGAATCCATCACTGTAAGGAAGTTCACTCGGGGTAAAAATATTTTCCTTCCTGAGTTGGCCCAAACTGTAAATTGACAAATCCATCAATGTGTGTCTTTTTCTTAATTAACTTTCTTCACATATATTCTTCTACATCCTAAAGCCCTTTATCTGAGTCAACCATTTCTTAGGGCTCTGCCATAGGAGCAATGAGTGAAACTAGAGGTTTGCCTTTTGCTGTTATCCTAAGACCTGTGGCTCTGTTTTGTTTGCTATTTTATTTAAACATTTCACTTGTTCAAAAATTTTTTGTTTCCTCCTGTCAATTGCTATTCAAAAGAAATACTTTAAGCATCTATAAAACATGCTATCATTTCTTTGGAGATGCTAACTTTACTTTTTGCATATGCCTATTTTTTAGGTCATGGTATTATAATCTTTGGTATGTTTGATTAAGAGGCAGCCCGACCACCAAACTGTGTTCTGAGTAAGAAGCAGCCACTCAGGTCTTGATCTGAATAAATGATAATAAACATGAGCCTTATGCTCCCTGAAAGATGTGCCTTGTAAGCTACATTTTCAAGATATATATATTTTTAATTAATGCTCACTTGAAGATATTTTTTCCTTTAATTTTTAGAGAGAGTGGAAGGGAGGGAGGGGGAATAAAGAGAGAGAAACATCTGTGTGTCTCTTTGATTGGTTGCTTCCCGCACACGTCCTGACCCAGGCTGGAGGACACACCTGCAACCAAGATATATGCTCTTGACCAGGAATTGAACCCGAGACCCTCAGGTGTGCAGGCTAATGCTGTATCAATGAGCACACTGGCCAGGGCTCAAGAAATTATTTTGTTAAAATGTATCGCTGTGGACTGCAGCAAGGAGGCCTTACAGCTGTGGCCTGTAATCTTCAGCTCCCTTTCAGTCAGCTTTGGACATGTAGTTGCCTTGCGGGGATATGTTCTCAAGTCAGCACCCAAGGCAGAACTGCACATGATCACAAGTCTGTTAATGGCCCAAAAGAGACATTATGTGGACACACTGCCTCTCAGTGCAGTCAGCTTTCTGTCAGTGTTGGAGCCGCTTGATGTTTCTTTGTTAAAACCAGGTGATTTCAGGTGAAGTCAGATGACATTGCTTTGTTTTATAAAAAATACTCATCTTTTATTTCTGGGATCACACTTTGTACCAAATGTATGGATAGTCAAATTTATTGACCGTAACTCCGCTACGCTCACAAGCCATGCCCACCAGCCAATCAGGAGTCAGTATGCAAATTAACCCAACAAAGATGGCTGCGGCCATGGAGTGAGCAGGAGGCTTGGGTGTCCCCAGCAATGGAGGAAGCCAAGCTTCCCGCCCGCTCTGGCCAGCCCCGGCCTCCGCTCAAGGCTACAAAGTTTCAATTATAGAAGATAAATAAATCCCAACAAAAGTGGCAGCAGCCACGGAGCTGGAGAGAGCAGGAGGCTTGAGTTGCCCCCGGCGATGGAGGAAGCCAAGCTTCCTGGCCGGCCCTGGCCTCTGCTCAAGGCTACAAATTTTCAATTAGAGAAGATAAATAAATCCCAACAAAAATGGCGGTGGCCACAGAGCTGGAGAGAGCAGGAGGCTTGAGTTGCCCCCGGCGATGGAGGAAGCCAAACTTCCTGGCCAGCCCTGGCCTCCGCTCAGGGCTACAAAGTTTCAATTATAGAAGATAAATAAATCTCAGATACCAGGGATTCCGCTTGGGTCGCTGGGGGGCGTGGCTGGCCTGCAAACCACCACAGGCCCCTTGCCCAGGCCGCCCCATGCTCCAAGGGAACCCCCACCCTGATCCGGGACATCCTTCAGGGCAAACCAGCCGGCCCCCACCCATGCACCAGGCCTCTATCCTATCTAATGAAAGAGTAATATGCAGATTGACTGTCACTCCAACACACAAGGTGGCTGCCCCCATGTGCTCAAAGATCCTGCCCCCATGTGGACACAAGATGGCCGCCACAAGATGGCCAGCAGGGGAGGGCAGTTGGGAGGGACCAGGCCTGCAAGGGAGGGCAGTTGTGGATGATCAGGCCAGCAGGGGAGGGCAGTTGGGAGGGACCAGGCCTGCAAGGGAGGGCAGTTGGGGGTGATCAAGCCTGTAGGGGAGGGCAGTTAGGGGTGACCAGGGCAGCAGAGGAGGGAAGTTGGGGGCGACCAGGCAGTTGGGGGGGGGACCCAAGCCTGCAGGGGAGGGCAGTTAGGGGTGACCAAGCCTGCAGGGGAGGGCAGTTAGGGGCAATCAGGCTAGCAGGGGAGCAGTTAGGCATCAATCAGGCTGGCAGGGGAGTGGTTAGGGGGTGATCAGGCTGGCAGGCAGAGGTGGTTAGGGGCAATCAGGAAGGCAGGCAGGCGAGCAGTTGGGAGCCAGCAGTCCTGGATTGTGAGAGGGATGTCCAACTGCCCATTTAGGCCCAATCCTACCGGGATCGGGCCTAAATGGGCAGTCGGACATCCCTTGAGGGGTTGCAGATTGGAGAGGGTGCAGGCTGGGCTGAGGGACTCACCCCCTCCCCCCGTGCACAAATTTCATGCACTGGGCCTCTAGTTCTAATATATAAAAAGCCAGGGGCCTTCATGACTGAAACAACCATACAGACAACCAAACACAGGCTGCATCGGGCGACCAGGTCGGCAGGGGGTTAGTGAGAGATGACCGGTTGACTAAACAGCAGGCTGTGTGGGGCGACGGGGACGGCAGGGGGGTTAGTGAGGGACGACCAAATGACTGAACAGTAGGCTGCATGGGGTGGCCAGGTTGGCAGGGGGGTTAGTGAGGGACAAACAAAAGACTAAACAGCAGGCTGTGTGGGGCAACCAGGCCGGCAGGGCGGGGGCAGTTGGGGGCGACCAGGCTGGCAGGGGCGGCAGTTGAGGGCGACCAGGCTGGCAGGGGCGGCAGTTGGGGGCGACCAGGCCAGCGGGGGGGGGGGGGGGGGCATTGAGGGGCAACCAGGAAGGCAGGGGGCATTTAGGGGTGACCAGGCTGGCAGAGGGGGGCAGTGAGGGGTGACCAGGCTGGTGGGGGGGCCATTGGGGGTGACCAGGCTGACAGGGGGACACTTAGGGGAGACCAGGCTGGCAGGGGGGACAGTTAGGGGTTATCAGGCTGGCAGGGGGGGCAGTTAGGGGCAATCAGGCAGGCAGGCATCTGAGCACTTAGGAACCAGGAGTCCTGGATTGTGAGAGGGATGTCCGACTGCTGGTTTAGTCCTGATCCCGGGGATTGGGCCTAAACCAGCAATCGGACATCCCCTGAGGGGTCCTGGATTGGAGAGGGTGCAAGCTGGGCTGAGGAGACATCCCCCTCCCCCCGGTGCACAAATTTTGTGCACTGGGCCTCTAGTGTATGATATAAAAATCCACTGACTAAACGAGGGTTTAGTTAACTAAGAGAAAAATGCTATGCTATATGAACCAGTTAGCTGGTTTGAAGCCTTGATTTCCAGCACAAAATTAAATGAGAGTGTGGGGCAGAGAGATTGGGGCTTGATGTTTATGGTGTGGTATTTAGGATCTTCTTAAGAGAGGTCACGTTCATGGCTTGAAAACATTTTGGCTGGCATGGAGAAATCTTTGGAGTTGGCAACAAAAATAAAAATTGTTATAATTTTGATACATGTAATTCTTTTGCTTTACCCTTCTAACCACTCACTGAGATAGACCTGGTTGGTATTATCTCATTCATAAGTGAAGAGCCTGGCAGGGATGGGTTTAGCCAACAGGCTGGTGCCAGGAATGGAACAGAGAGGCCCTAGTCCCTCCTGTAGGAAGGGGGATGGGGGAGCTGCCTGCCTCTCCCTGTCACTGCTTTGGTCCTGCTGTGTCACTGCTGGTAAACCTTTGTCCACTCTAACTCTAGTTTCAGAAATGTATATAGATAAGTGAGGAAGTCCTAGGATATTTATGAGGAATTCTAAGAGTGGTTTAACTCCTTCAAATCATATGGTGGTACATGGGGATACTAATTTGCTAAATAGTACCTTTGTGGTCTGGAGGAAATAATTAACTGCCCCAAGTGCCTACTTTCCATCAGTGAATTAATTACCCAGCTAGTTCCAGCTCAGTGTTTATTAGGCAAATTCACTGTTCCATCATTTTAGCCTCTATTTTAAATTTTGGGCTAAAGGCACTTTTAAAAGCTTTGTGGAGATTGTTAATTCTTATGAAATGGTACAGTTGAAAAACTTTATACAAAAAAAGTGTTCTGGGAAGAAATGTAGAGTGGGAACAGTTTTTCACTTGACCTGTCTGTTCCAATTTTGGAATAAATTCAGAGGACTGTCATGAAATTATTATTATTTTTCTATTTTGTTGATACAATGGGTAGCTTTCAGCATTGGACAATTTGCAGGTAATTTGTTTTTATAAGAAGACACAGCTGATAAAATTGTGTTGCCAATGTGCTAAACATAGTTTTGATTATATTTTCTTAGTGAAAATTTGCTTAAAATCCATTAAGGATATACTTTTTAAAGAAGGATATATTTTCTTATAACCAGAAGGAACGTATAGTCTCTTTCTTTTATAGTCTCTTTTCTTTAATGGTGAACATAATAGTCTCTTTTCTTTAATGGTGAACATATAGTCTCTTTTCTTTAATGGTGAACATAATATGTGATTATTATCAATATGTTATTTCTTTTTAGGTTCCCATCCTTAGTAAAAAAGAAGATGTTTTTGCGTATTTAGCTAAATATTCAGTGCCAATGGTTCGAGCAATGTGGCTTATCAAGATGACTTGTGCCTATTATTCTGCTATTTCTGAAGCTAAAATTAAGAAACGCCAGGCTCCTGATCCCAATTTGGGTAAGTGAGAGAGTATAATATGTTGCATGTTTCATTACTGATTCTATAAGCAGTTGTACACAATCCTGTAAGGTGAGTACTGAGAAATTCATGGTGAGGCCAAGAGTCACTCATGGTGTGGGTGGAGAAGCTGGTCATTGTTCACCCAGTCCCAGGATCTTGATTCCATCAGCAGATTCCACTGCCCTAGTGGTCGGCAAACTCATTAGTCAACAGAGCCAAATATCAACAGTACAACGATTGAAATTTCTTTTGAGAGCCAATTTTTTTAAACTTAAACTTCTTCTAATGCCACTTCTTCAAAATAGACTCGCCCAGGCTGTGGTATTTTGTGGAAGATCCACACTCAAGGGGCCAAAGAGCCGCATGTGGCTCGTGAGCCGCGGTTTGCCGACCACTGTTCTAGGGATATTATTTCAGATATATCTTGCATCTGAACACTTTACCACCCTCTTTATAAGACTTTATAATAATTTTTTACTGCAATTAGGATGAACACCCACATTCTTTGCCGTGGCATCGAGGCCATCTGTGATTTAACCTCACTTCCCAGGATGTCCCGGCCAGATGGCTGTCCTTCTGTCCTCACTCCTGCCATGCTCCATGCTTTCTCAGGGCTTCTGCATTTTCTCCTCCCGGTACTTGCGTTACTCTTTAGGGTATTTGCATCCCTCCTCCTCTTCACTGAGGCTTTGGCTCAGATGTCATTTCCTCAGCAGGATTTCTCTGGACACCTGGCTAAATAGCATTTCCTCTCTTTCCCCTTACTCCCACTTACAGTCTCAAGTGTTCTTACTTTATTCATAGCACGCTTCACCGTCTGAAATTTTCTTTAAAAGTGTTGCACTTGTCATCCCCCCTGCATGCACGCAACACACCCACAGCACACAGACTGGCTCATGACAGGTGTTTACTGAATGAACTGAAGGGAGGGCATTTCTAGTGAGAGTCTTCACTCTTTGGTGACTAGACAGTGACTCCTTGAGGTGATGCTGAAGCGAGCTTTCTAACAGGTTTGGTACTACACTAGAAATGTGCACAGGGAATTGTACAACAAGATGTCCATTTTAAAATTAAGTATTCCAATAATTCTTTATGAAATGAAAACATGCTTATGATTGTGTAAGGGAGGCCCAGCTGTGAAGCCCTGAGGGGCAGGGGCAGAAGGCACACACCCTCAGATGCCAGGCAGGGCCTGAGCCAGCAAGGTGGGCTGTGAAGTGGTTGTAAAAGCATGACATACATTCAAAACAAACAAAAAATGCATTTATAGCTGTCCTTTTGAGTTTAGCATCTCTTGTGTGTTAAAACAAATAAGCAAAACTGAACTGCACTTAAAACAGCACTGCATGTGTGTGTGTGTGTGTCTGGGGAAAAGAGCTGGGAGGAAATTACCTACAGGTAACGTGCTTGTCTTTGAGTGCTGTCTCAGCCTTAAATTACCTCTGCACTTCTAACTTGAATATTTTTCATTAGCTTATTATTTTATTGGGGGAAACAAAAGAAATGCCGCCTTTTTATTACTAAAGTAATACATTCTCATAATGGTATTTTCAATTGGTGTTGACGTAGATACAGTGTTCAAGTTTCTCTCTCCCTTCTCTGTGTTTTCCTTCTTGAATTTTCCTTCATTCATTGTGTGTATGTACACACATCACACAAACACATAGGCAGTTCTTCTTTATATATCTGCATCTCCATATTTGTTGCACTTAATGCTTCTCCCCAGAGCCTGCGCATCTGGTGACTCACTACTCACCTCTACTTTGATGACTAACAGGCATCTTAAACCTAATATGTATCAAATCCAACTCTTCTCGCCATCAGCACTCTTGTTCCTTCCTCAGGCTTTTCCTCCTCAGCCAATGTACATGTGTCCCTGGGTGGATAAATGTAAGAGCCATATTGTCATCCTAGGCTTTTATCTTTCAAAAAACTGCATTCAGTCCCTCAGCAATCCTGTCAGCTTTTCTTTCAAAATAGAATTGGAATCTGACAACGTAGTCCTCCCGCTGCTGCGGCTGCTGTTCTGGCCCCCACCCCACACCCCCGTGCCTGTGCCATTGCAGGGCTTCCAGCTGATCTTGTGTTTGTTCTTCTCTAATGACAGCTTGGTGCTTTGTAGCTAAGATATAAATGATTCCATACTGGGAATCCTCTCATGGGTCCTTGTCACACTCAGATGTCTACGTCAGCCGACACCAGCGGTCCACACGTGACTGCCACCTCAGGGCCGTGACCCGTGGGTACCTCTCTCCCTCCCGCCTCCAAGGTGTCCACCTGCCTGCTCCCCTTGCTGCTGTCAGCTCACATGGCACTCCCGTAGAGAAGCCTTCTCAGACCTCGCTATCTCCTGTCACTTCATTGTCCTGGTTTCTTTTCGTCATAGCTGTTAATACCATCTCATGTTATATTTTATCTCCAGCTATGATGTTTCTCCATGAGAAATGTCAGATTGGTTGAGTGTTGAATCTCCTAGGATGGTGTCTGGCATGCAGAAGGTGCTCAGTAGTTTTTAAGATAATAAATGAATACTTAGACCTGAAGCACTTATGTGTCTGTGTGTATCTTTATTTTTCCTTTTGCCCCAATTCATAATCCTGGAAACTTCCAGCATCACCAGCTATAATGGAGAGCCTACTCCTCTATCCCTTAGATTCTCTTCATATTTTCTTGTAACTTGTTTCTGCCAGTGTTTGTTTTGTTTTTTTTTTAACCGGTGTTCACATTTTATTTTATTTTTATTTTTTTAATATATTTTATTGATATTTTACAGAGAGGAAGGGAGAGGGATAGAGAGCTAGAAACATTGATGAGAGAGAAACATTGATCAGCTGCCTCCTGCACACCTCCCACTGGGGATGTGCCCGCAACCAAGGTACATGCCCTTGACCGGAATCGAACCCGGGACCTTTCAGTCCGCAGGCCGACGCTCTATCCACTGGGCCAAACTGGTTTCGGCTGCCAGTGTTTTCCTTGATGCTTAATTTAATCTGATTTTAACTGTCACAGAAAGGCAAAAAAAGGTGACCATGCAGAAATGATTCTGCCAAATGAAACATAAAACAATTTTAGAACAAATAAAAGTTTGATAGATCCTCATCATTTGTGAACATGTAGTTGGGGTTTTTAGGAATCTATGTATATAAAAGCCTAAGTGACCGAATGACCAGTCAACCAGTTGCTATGATGTGCACTGACCACCAGGGGGCAGATGGTCAATGTAGGAGCTGCCCCCTGGTGGTCAGTGTGCTCCCATAGCCAACCTTCCGCAGTCTCTCCCCCCAGCCAGCCAACCTCCCAGAGTCCCTCCCCGAGGCCGCTGGCCAGGCCAAGGGACCCCACCCGTGTACAAATTCATGCACCGGGCCTCTAGTCTCAGATAATAGTGTATCACCAGGACCATATGATTTCCTCTACCAAATAAGAGGAGGGAAGCATAGCTCCAATTTCTTGTTAAGAGCATCATGGACTTTTTGTTATATTCATTACAGTTACCATTATTATTATTATTTTTTTCAATCATCACCTGAGGATATTTTTCCATTGATTTTAGAGAGAGTGGACGAGAGAGGGAAAGACAGAGAGAAAGATGAATGTGAGAGAAACACGTCGATTGGTTGCCTCCTGCACGCACCCTGACCAGGGCTCGGCTGGGGAAGAGCTTGCAACCAAGGAACTGCCCTTGACCGGAATTTACCCCGGAACCCTTCGGTCCGCAGGCCGATGCTCTATCCACTGAATCAAATCGGCTAGGCAGTCCTCTCAACCTTGACCCACAATCTGTGTTCCCTTCAATTGTCATGCCTTTTTAAATCTGGAGCAGTTCTTCCACCTTTCTTCTTCTTGACCTTGAGGTTTTTGAGGAGGACAGGCCAGTTATTTTGTAGACCATACCTGGATTTGCACTTGTCCAGCTCCTTGTTATTAGATCATGCAATCACTTTTGGTGGATGCCAGGAAGCAGTGCTGTTGCAGTTCATCATATCGCATTGTCTCCAAATTGGTGGGATATTTTGATCATTTGGGTAAAGTGGTGCCTACCAGATATGTCCAATGCAAAGTTACTATTTTATGCTTTGTAATAAATCAGTAATTTAACTCTGTAACTGTCCAATTTATCTCTATTCTTACATGAGTTTTTAAAATGCAAATGTAACATAACTATACTATATGAAAAGAGCACATGTTTTCAAACATCTCATATTGGTTTAATGTCAGCCTGCTACATCTGGTAACCTCTTACTTTCTGCTTTATCTTCAGCACCTTCTTCAGCTTCGTGAAGCAGATTATACAGCACATGTGAAAGCTTTTGGCTGTGGAGGCAGAGCATAAAGTAGCAGGTTTCACACTCCATGCAGGCCATACAGCCAGCAAGTACACACACATATATGTATTGAATTGGATTAAGTTGCAGAAATAGGTTCTGTGTTCTCACTTTGATAGAGAAAAGAATCATTCAGCACATTTGGGGCGAGATTCACTATCAGGTGTCACCCTTTTCTGGGGTTGGTTTTATGATTGCTTTGTCTTGATGGTTGTTCTTTGTAAAGTTTTTTTTAATAGACATGGCCTTCATTCCTTTGTAAAAGAAACATGTTTTATTTTTAGTTCCCACGTTCAGAGTTAGAACAGTGCTATGAAATGGCACTGCTGTTTGATTTTATTAAAGAGAGTTTCCCTGAAGTTAGGCGGACTCACAGAAACAAAGGCGCAGGCCCTGGTGTGTAAATACTTTAAACATGGCCACACAGAAATCCTCACTACCATTCTGAGAGTTACAGACCTAAAATGTAGATTAAATGGGTGCTGCCCTGGGAGCTCGCAGCCAGCACAGACACACCCAGTAGTGTGGACCCAAAAGTGAGAGGAGATGGGGCCCTGGGCTTACAGGTGAGGTTTTATATGTAATTTCAAGTAGGGTAAAGGAATATTTGACTTGGATATATTCTAACTTCAGGGCAGCAATTCTAAAATAGAGGTGAATTAGGGAAGCTTGGAGGAAGAGGTTGTAATATTTTGTCCTTATGAGACCTAAAAAATAAAATACAGAAGAGGTAATGGGTAGACATGATGTTTAGAAAATGCTGTCACATAGGTGAGTGTTGCAGACTCACAGGAAAGCACATGAGGCATAATACATAGTTTCAGATATTTTTCGAGTTGACTGATATTTAGTTTTAAATTGAACAAGGATGCTTAGCTGTCTTAAATGTTTTGAGCTCACTAGAGAAAAGCACCTAAAATGGTCTAGCTAATGGTTAAAAATAAAAAGTAAAACTTACACAGAATTACATAAAGTATGAACAGATCAGTACATATGTCTTTATAATAAATAACAAAGAGCTCTGTACATTTATTTGTAGGACTTCCCCCTTTCGGCTCTTATTATGGCTGAGACAACTAAAAACTCTGATATTTACACTTTCCATCTCTCTAGCATTTCTGGAGGGGCATAGAATTCTCTAATGAGGTCAGCAGATTGCTCCCTTCAGCCCCAGGTTGAGTCAGCTTCTGATAGCACTGTGGAAATTGTCTCAGTTACTTAAGGGAGCGTTTTAGCCTTGGGACCCTTCATCCCCTTGCTGTTGTACCCCAGGGCTGCTTTCCTGTCAGCCAGTGTGGGAATAGTTGCCCCTCACCAGCTCTCCCAGAATTACTGCGGTTTGCTGTGACACCACGTTTCCTGTTCTGTTAGTGACGTCTGCTGAGTTCTGTATATAGTCTGCTCATTTCCTGATTTATCATTCAGGTTCTCTGAGAGAGAGAGATGCTTTATCCCACTTTACAGAGGAGGATGTTGAGGTGTGGATGCTGCCTGGAACCCTCCCCTCCCCACACAAGTCCATCTAGTCTCTGAAGCCCGTTCCGACTCTGCTGGTCCGGGGACAGAGGGAAAATGTAGTTGTTAGTCTTCCTTCCTTCTCTAGTATTTGGATTGCTTGGATATATGCCCTGTGGTTCGCAGTGAAATGAATGTCATGTGGAGGGAAGTCCAGGGGGACCCACAGAGGCAGTGACGTTTGAGTAGTTTGAATGGAGGCACGGTATATCCCAGGAGGCAGAGTAGGGGTGGTGTATTAGGAAAAGCATTTCTGGCAGAAGAGAAATAGGGTCATCAGATAGTTTGACTAGGAGTGGAACTGCCTAGATTTTATAATTTTTGGCTTAGGCATTGGTTACCAGTGGGCGGTGGTGAAAGGCCGTTTGCTAGAGTGGATATGCCAGTTCTGTTGGCTGGATGCTGGGGAGTATTATTACAGTTGTTATAATACTCCCTCAGTTTCTGTCTGTAAAATGGATGATTGACAGCACCTTTTAAGGATGAAATGAGGCAATACTAAAGTGTTTAGAAGTGTGCCTGCCACACTGTAAATGGCCTGTAAGTATGGACTAGTAAGAGTATGTAGCGCTGCCACTGGGAGTACTGTCATTACTAGCCAGCATTCATAATTATTTTGTGCATCGTGCTGGGAACTTTGTAGACATTATCTTTAATCAGTATAGGAATCTTGCAGTGTAGGTTTCATTATTCCATTTTGTGTATAAGAGACTCCAGCCTCCAAAGTGAGGTCTTTGCTGGCACAGTTGGAGATAGGCTCACTAGAGGGCATTTGCTCTTTCCTCCCTGCTGTGACCTGGTTGCTGGGTGCATGTTGTGGGTCTGAGCCCCTGGAGGCAGGAAACTTTGCATGGGAGAAAGGTGCCAATGGGGAACAGGATGCAGGGCCGGGGGGCTTTGGGTGGCACTGGAGGGCCAGAGCTCTTGTTCTCATGGGTGCCATGGGAGCAGGCAGAGCATAGCACAGTCCAGGGGCCATAGAAATCAAAGAGAAAGATGGCATTGTTTGCAAGATGAGCAGCTCTAATTCTGGCTAGGGGTTGCTGGTTGTTTAATATGGGGAAAACTGACAAGAGGTATCATGGGCATGAGGTCTCTTTTGGGGGAAGAGATAGATTAGAAGAAGCTTCTAATTAAAGTGCTTCATGATTAAACTGCCCATGAGGTTTTGTTGGGCTGGGTTTGGAGGTGAATGACAGACTTTTCTTGGTTGACTGTACTCTTGGAACCATTGTCCTTATTCCCCTCCTCCCCCGCCCATGAAAAGAAGAAAAGCTACCTTTCTTGCACATTGGGTAATTAATTTGTGCCATGTTCACTGAGCTATTTGGACTATAAAAATACATCCCACTAAATGCATAATTGACAGTCTGGTTTCTTATCTGAGCTCACCAGCTTACTTTCAGTTTGAGTCTTTGCAGATATTGCATACTAACTTTTCTGATCCCGGCACCAGCTTCTAGTTCCAAACTTCCACATTTTCAGTGCCCCTATATCTCATTTGTCATGAAAGAGAGATCTGCCTTGCTTGCTATGAAAATAACCCTGGAGATTGGACAGAGTGCTTGTATAAGTGTGATCTAAGTTCATGCTTTACTTGGTTATGAAGAATAGGTTTTCATTGATGAGAGAGCTTGGGTATCTGTAAGAACCATTCTCCAATACAAGGTTAAAGTGTTGCTGCTGCCTCCATCCTGCTCCTCCACAGTCGTTCACCTAAAAGTTTGAGCATCCATTGAACCATGCCTGAAACCGTTATTTCATGAGGAATGCTATATATCGGCACAGAAAGATGGCCCAGGCTCACCCTGTACTTGTTTTTGCCTCATATCCTCCATCAACCATTTCTTTAAGGAACCCTGCTTCTTCCTAGTGTTTAGAAAGCAAGATCTGAATGCCAAAGATATCGCAGCTGTTAGGATGCTGTGGCATCTGGGCCCTATCCCTGGATGGTGGAGACACACAGGACTGCATGTGTATGCATGCATATGGGAGTTTATATTCCTACTTTTATTAATTTCTTCAATTTTATGTTTATCTCATTTCTATTACATGAACAATTAAATGATTGTTATAAACATATACTCGCTTCAGAATTAAAATCTGCTACAGTCTTTTGTTGGGAAGACAGGACAGGAAGACAGGAATATGTAAGTAACGGCTTGGTGGGAGGTGAAAGGGAGCCGAGTATTCCATCACCTTCCATACAGGAAGGCAGTAGATAATGCTTAGAACCAAGAAGTAGGCCTGTAAGCATGGTATTAGAGATGAAGATGTAAACAAAAGACACAGAGAGGAGAGTTAAGGAGAATCGCGTTTGGAGAGTGGGAAATGAGGGCTTTATGCCGGTGGGCTGCTGTTTTCACAAGGCATGTAGAACTGCGGACTCCAAGACGGCAAGTCTAACTTTGATATAAATGAAAAGTTAACTAAATCCTAGTCTCTGCCCCCAGTTAGTTTTATTTTGTTGCTGCCTTTTCTGGAAGATACCTTGCTATAAAAATGTGTGTTATGAAAAAGATTTGAAGGAAGTTCAGGGAATGCATTACAATTTTAGCGCCTACTTTTCACTAAGCCGAGTACTTGCTTCTTAGGAGTTTAACAAAAATGAAGTAAGTATTCTTTGTAAAAATTGGAAGACTTATATTTTTCCATGCGTCTAGTTGTTCAATTAATTGAATATGTAAAACTTTCTTATTTACAGAGACTAAAAAATTGTGCTAAAAAACATAAAGTTTGTCATCCTAACCGTTTAAGTGTCCAGGTCAGTGGTGTGACCTGCACTGCGCACATTGTTGTGCAGTAGATCTAGAACTTTTTCATCTTGCAAAACTGAAAACTAACTGTACCCACTGAATAGTGGGGAACTGATAGAGAGGCTGGAAAAGTTAGGGAATGTTTCTGAAGGAGAAAAATACAAGCTGGGTCTTATAGAAATGTAACCTTAAAGTAAAAATTTGGAACATTTTTATTTGTTTTCTTTTTGCATCTTAAAAAGTATTTCTTGATCTTAAATTAGTTAATTATCTTCTTCCCTTGCAGGCTGAGAGCAAATGAGTTAGGTTTATAGTTCTGTTATGTGTACTGTCTATACTATCATTTCTTCTCTTCTTGTTGATTTGGGTGAATTATGTAGTCTGGCATTTTCTGTTAAGAACCTATTGCCCCTCAACATTTTCTCCTCAGTTTTAATGTTAACTCCTGCTTGGATTAATTAATCATCTTCTATGATAAAATGGTAATCAGAATCCAAATTCAATTGTCAGTATTGAAATTTTTACTCTTCATGGCTGTTAGTACATGCATGCATGTCTACACTGGAAACATATTATGCTACAAAAATAACCTATTTTGCCATTTGGAGCAGTCCTCCCAGAGTCCCTCTGAGGCAGCTGATTATCTTCAGTTTACAAATAAGGGGGGAGGAGGGATCCCTGGAAAGTAGGAAGACTGGGAATTCTGTCCTCAACTTGTTACTGGGTTCTGTTTGCTTTATAGAATTTCCAGCCTGCTCAAATGAAAGCAGGGTGACTGAGGGCTTGGGAGGGGTAGTGTTGTTGGGCAAGGTATGAAAGGTGCTTCAAAAGCTCGGTGTTCAATGAGTTTTTATTTGTAATCCATCTTGCAGGTCTGTTGCTTAGCAGGGGTGGGGAACGTCTGGTCTAGGCTGTATAAGGCCCGCAAAATCACTTGGTATGGCTCTGCCAAGGCATTAGGGTTAAGTTAATTGACCAAAAATAGCAGGCTAATTTTTAAGTTGATAGCTTTGTGTGGCCCTTAAATAATATCCAAATGGCCCTTGGCAGAAAAAAGGTTTCCCACCCCTGGCTTACCGCCTAAACAGGAGAATTTTTTAAAGAAGACAGCATCTTGTGTGACTGATTTTTAAATAGGTAACACATCTCTGTGGTAGAAAATACCCAAAATCCAGATATTCAGAGTGAGCTATCTCCTTACCGCTCCTCCAGCACCTTCCGGACCCCTCATTACACACTTCGGAAGCGGTTGTTACAGGCTTCTGTGTATCTTCTGAGGTGTTTTGTGTGTATCTTGGTTTGCTTTTATGTTTGAGAGGATTGGTGCATGTAGTAGCCTTGTTCTTTTAAAGGGCTGTAGGCTACTAACTTTTCATGACTTACAGAAGTTGTATCTTTTTGCAATTTGCACTGGAGTGTTAATTCCATAATGAATAGTAAGTTTTTTTTTTTTTAAATTAAAAAAGACATTCTTTCAGTTTCAGAGTCATTTTCTGACAAATTGTTTATAATCTTCCAAACGAGGTCCCTGGACCAAAGCAGCTCTAAAAGCCCATTTTGGCTTCCTGGTATTCGGAGTCAGGGAACACTCAGCTTGTATTGGTAGAATAGAAAATGCATTGGTTAAGGGTCAGTGCATGATCAGTTGGGATCCCTTTGTGAGAGTAGCACAGCTAATGTGAATAGATTCAATTAAATGGGTATATTATGCCTCACTCTTTGGTTCCCAGAAGAGGAAAACTCGGTGGTTCCCAAGGAGGGGCCATGGGGCTGCGCAGTGTGGAAGCATTGGTGTGTGTTGGAGCTCTTTGGACTAGAGTTACTGTGCGTGGTTGTCTGGCAATGTAATGTCTGTGGTAGCACTTGATCTTGTGTCCGGGTGAAAGACTTCCCTTCTAAAGCTTGTTCCAAGGTATGAACTTCCCAGCACCTGCATTTAGGATGTAAGCAGTAAACAGTCTGCTTTAGCATAGAAACTACTCAGACCACATCGATTATGGAGTGAAATTCCAATGCAAAGTATAAAAAGAAAATGTAATTTATTTTTGCTTCACAAATGACTGGGGCTTACCACCACATGCTCCGTAGCAAGAGCTAGAAGAGGATTGAGGTAATGAAATATCAGATGTAATCATTCAGGTAGGTTGGATGCCTTCGGGGTGGGCAGCCAGTTTTTCCTCAGAGCTGCTCCATTTCTCCACCCCCCACCCAGACCCTCAGGGGGCCTTGCCTTTATGCTGAGGGTCTAGGAGGGCACGGAGGTGTGTTTGCCACCCAGGGAAGCCAAGCTGTTGTCTCATAAGTCTGCCTCTTACCAAAGACAATTTTGTTGTCTTGCTATAGCTTTCCTCTCCTGGGGCAATACAACCCATGGCTTGGTCTCAGATGTGGAAGACTGTGGGGACTTGTCCTAAGGGGTTAATTAAATGTACCAGTTTAATATTTGTGAAAATAATGTCCCTGTTATTCTTGCTAGGAACATCTCACCATGGCCAGGGCTCACTCAGGTTTCTATAGAAGCCGAGAAGATTTGAGAAACTCCCCACTTGATAGTAAGGCATTAATTGCAAACAGCTATGTCATGCCCCTGTTGGCTGAGGTTTAGTATGAGCCACCTGTTGGGAAGAAACCCTGAAGCTATTCTTTTGCCAAGAAGCTGGTTGTATGATTGACATGTTGAATAAGAAATTCCTGTTCTAGGGCCTAAAATTGGATCCTGTGGCTTCCACGAGCCTTGCTTCAGATGCATGTATGGGGTAGATAGGGAAAAAGGACAATTAGAAAAATCCCTAAATGCAACAGTTAAGCATTGTCTGCGGTAAAATGGAAACAGGAATTGGAGATCTGACAGCAGGAGGGAAAACTAAGAAAAGAGTCAAATGCTGTTCTCCTGAGGTGTCAGATGCCATGGCACCTGCAAGCACAGCATGCAGACAGGAGTTTCCTTGCTGCTGGGACACAAGTCCCTTCCCAGTCCTCCCAGTCAGCCCCTCTCCATTCTCTGCCTGGGCCCTTGCCACTTGTTTCCTCATCTGGCCACTTGTCTCTTTTAACTTTGAAATCCTCAAGCATGAACTATCAGTCACACAACTGTGCAGTTATCTATATTCTAGAGGCCTGGTGCACGAATTTGTACACGGGTAAGGCCCAGTCGGTCCACCCCAATGGGGGCCAATTGGGCCGGGCCAGTGGGGGGAGGGGACGTGGGAGGTTGGCCAGCTGGCCCCACCCTTGATGGGGGGGAGCAGTTGGGGCTGGGATGGCGGTGGGGGGGGGGGAGTCTCGGGAGATTGGCTGGCCGGCCCCATCCCTGATTGGGGTGGAGGGGGCCGATCGGGGCTGGGCAGGCCAGGGGGAGGGGCTGCGAGCAGTTGGGGGATGACAGTTGGCCGCCACAGTGCATTTCATAGCGACTGGTTGTTCTGGCCATTCCAGTCGTTCCGTTGTTCCGGTCGCTTGGCTTTTACTAGTATATATATAGATTGCCTAATAACGGCCCTTATCTTTTTGGAGGTATTTTTGTCACTCCTCCCTCAACTATATTATTCACTCCTTGGACAGAGTGTCCTATGTCAGCTCTTCACCTCTCTCTTCAGGCTGCCCTCCTTGCCTTTCACCTTCCCTTGAACTTCAGAGAGACACTGTCGGTAGTCTCCCTTAGCCACCTGCTCACTCCCTCCCACCTAGATACGCTTACCGGCAGTTCTTACCTGTCTTTCTTGTCTTGGCTAGTGAGATCCCACTTGCACCTACTTCCTACTGGTGGACTGCTGTCTGCCTGGCCCTATAAATCACATCAGTTTGCTTTCTCCTGGGTATGCATTGCCGTTAATTCTCAAAGTAACCCTCTAGACCAGGGGTGGGCAAACTTTTTGACTCGAGGGCCACAATGGGTTCTTAAACTGGACCGGAGGGCCGGAACAAAAGCATGGATGGAGTGTTTGTGTGAACTAATACAAATTCAAAGTAAAGGAGCGGAGGGGAGAGCAAGAGAACCCTCTGCTCTTTCGGCTCCGCAGGCCGGATAGAACAGCCGAACAGGCCGGATCCGGCCCGCGGGCCGTAGTTTGCCCACGGCTGCTCTAGACTAAGTACACGTATCAGCCCTGTTTTATAGACAAGTAGCTGAGGCACCCAGGGGCAGAATGAGTTGCTCATGACCCCAAAGCTGAAGTGATGGAGTGGGACAGGAGTCAGGCTGCCTGCCCCCAGAACCCGCGCTTTTCACCACCTCCAGGTCAGTAACTGACATCGAGGGCTGGAAGAGCCCTGGGTGCCCTGTGAGCACACAGCCCAAATTCTTATTCTGCAGAATAGACCTGCCTGCTCTTGGATTGTGTCTGGGGGACATGTCGCCACAATCAGGAAACAGTCCCCACATCTGTGCCTTCCCCCTGACCTCCTCCTGAGTGTCAGAGCTGTGGATCCACCTGCCCCTGGACACGTTTTCTGATGAATATCAAGTTCAGATGTTCAAAACGGAACTCAGAACTAGAAAGCCTGAGTAAGCTTGGTGGGTTTATCAGTGTCTCTCCTGCTTGTGATATTGTACTGTTGTTTTACAAAATGTTAAACTTTGGGAAGAATAGCTAAAGGCATGTGGGATCTCTCTCTTATTATTTCTTACAATTGCATGTGAACCTGTAATTATGTCAAGATAAAAAGCTTATTTAAAACAAAAAGTTAATGAAAACAAAGTAAATTCAGTTCCTTCACCCTCCTGCCCCACTTGCTGTCTATTCCGCATCTCAGTTGATGGCACCCAGAGCTCCGGAAGCCACTCTAGCCCTCTGTCTTCCCTTCTCTCCAATATCAGGTTGGTATTGTTCTACCTGCTTCTCCTTTAAGCTTCCTTAGTCACCTCCCCACTGCACTTGGCAGCCTCCTTTTAAGACTTCCTTGGAGTCTTAATTTGCATACCCGATTCCTTTGCCTAAATCATTCAGTGGCTTTGAATCATTTGTGATAAAAGACCGAACTCATAGCTTGTCACTGCCTGGGTCAGTCATTGGGCTGCTGGTTATAAATGCCGATTTTTAGACTCCACTGGATTTACTGGGTGGAAGTCTCTGCATTGGAGTGCCCTCTGGTGACCATTTTGTGCACTAGCTTTTGAGGACCTTGGACCACCTTCCTAGCCTTCCTCTCCCTCTCCTTCCCTGCTCTCCCTTTGCCTGGAACTCTGCACACTGCTGTTCCTGTCTCTGCAACTCCTTGGTACCACCCCTCAAGACTTGGCTAAAATGGCCCCCTGCTTCCTTTCCTGTGTCCCATGACAAGTCAAAGCACTTACTACATTGCTGTCAACATCTGTGCCCCATGTGTCTCCCTATCTCAGGGATGAATCGCCTCCGGTAGGGACTACTTTCTCCTCACCTTTGTAGCCCCATATCCCAGGAGAGCTTGTGGCCAGCCCTAGGCATTTAATGCTTGCTGCCAAATACCCATGGTTATGTTATCTTGAGTTGTCACTGTGATCTCCAAGTAACAATAACTAGTGTCATTGTTCAGTAAATAAAACCACAGAGAAATGGCCAGTTCAAAATAACATAGTTCTCAAACACACAAAAACTGATACTCATTATTTGCCAGTAAACACCATTGTTCTCCAGGTAATTCTATGTTAGAGAAACTTATTTTAAGCATAAGAAATGTTTCAACAATTTATAACACAATAGCATTTCCACTGAGTGCCAGCAGCCCCCAGCCCTTCCCTGTAGAGGCCTGACTTTACTGACTATTCAGTCGGCAGCCGGTCTGGGTCATCGCACTGAGGCAGCAGTTTCCATCTGGGCGACTCTTACCCAGGCTGCTACTCAGCATGCCGATTTCCCCCGTTCATTCCCCACGGGAACAGTGGCGAATAGGGGATTTCAGGTTTTCTGTGAATCTCATAGGGTACAACCAATTAACTTTTAGAAGCCTTTTCTTATGGAAGTAATACAAAGCACAGAGACATATTGAAGATTGTAATAAAGTCCTTTTACTCTTCACCCAGCTTTAACCATTAACTCCTAGCCACTCTAGTTTCTACCCCTTCCCCTCCTCCCTGCCCACCCTCCCCAAAGGCATGTCATTTTATAGTGGACTAGAGGCCCGGTGCACGACATTCACGCAGCGAGCGGGGGGGGGGGGGGGGGGTGTCCCATAGCCAGGCCAGTGCCCTTTTGCAGTCCAGTAGCCCTCAGGGGATGTCATCCTTAGCGCTGCCGTGGAGGCTGGAGAGGCTGTGATCCCGGCTTCTGGCTGAGCGGCACTCCCCCTGTGAAAGCACAGTGACTACCAGGGGGGCAGTTCCTGTGTTGAGCGTCTGTCCCCTGGTAGTCAGTGTGACCTGACTTAGCGACCTATCTTTCTACCGTTTGGTGGATTTGCACATTAGCCTTTTATTATATAGGATTACTATGAATCTTTTGCTTCAGAAATGCAGTGACTTCTTCTTAGTAGTAAAGTATTTTAAGGACACATTTTTAAAAATGATAAGACAGCTTCACTGAGATATAATTCAACTGCTGTATACTTCATTTAAAATGTACAACGTAGTGGTTTTAGTGTGTCCATAGAGTTGTGAAGCCATCACCATGTTTTAGGACATTTTTATCACACTTAGAAGAAATCTTGTAGCCATTAGCAGTCATCCCCTGCTTCCCTGCAGTTGCCCTCAGCTCTAGACAATCTAAATAGCCTTATAGATTTGCTTGTTTCATATAAATGGAGTCATACCGTTTTTGGTCTTTTTAAACTGGCTTCATTCAGTCAGCATAATGTTTTCAAGGTTCATCCATGTAGCAGCATGCATCAGTTGTCCGCTCCTTCTCATGACTGAATGTATTCCATTGTATGCATGTAACATTTTATCCAGTTGATGGGCATTTAGGTTGCTTTTATTTTTGGCTATTATGAATTATGCTGCTATAAATACTTGTTTAGGAATTCTTGTGTAAACATGTGTTTTCATTTCTCCTGGGCATATAAATAAATACCTGGTAGTCGTGAAATTTTTGGGTTATGTGGTAACTCTGTTTAACCTTTTGAGGAATTGCCAAACTTTTCCACAGTGGGTACATATTTTATTACATTTCTCCCAGCAATGCACAAGAAATTCTAATTTGTACACATTCTCACCTACGCTTATCACCTGTCCTTTTGTTCTAACTGTCCTAGTAGTATCTCAGTGTTGTTGTTTTTTAATATATTTTTATTGATTTCAGAGGAAGGGGATGGAGAAAGCGATAGAAACATTAATGATGAGAGAGAGAATCATTGATCGGCTGCCTCCTGCATGCCCCACACTGGGGGTCGAGCCCACAACCTAGGCATGTGCCCTGACCAGGAATGAAACCATGACCTCCTGGTTCATAGGTCGATGCTCAACCAGCCCGGCAGTGTGGCTTTGACTTTCATGTCCCTGTGGCAAATGATGTTGAACATCTTTGTATTTGCTTATTGGCCATTTGTGTATTTGTATTTGCCCAATTGGCCATTTCTTTGGAGAAATGTCTATTGAAATTCTTTGTCCATTTAAAAATGGGTTATTTGTCTTTTTATTATTGAGTTGTAATAGTTCATTATATATTATAGATCTGAGTCCCTTATTATTAGATGTATGATTTGCAAATATTTTCTTCTTTTATATATTTTATTGATTTTTTACAGAGAGGAAGGGAGAGGGAGAGAGAGTTAGAAACATTGATGAGAGAGAAACATCTATCAGCTGCCTCCTGCACACCCCCTAGGTACATGCCCTTGACCAGAATCGAACCTGGGACCCTTGAGTCCGCAGGCTGACGCTCTATCCATTGAGCCAAACCGGTTAGGGCCAAATATTTTCTTTTAATTAGTGGGTTGCCTTTTCCCTTTGTTGATGGTATCCTTTGATAAAGAAATCATTTTAATAACAAAAAGCATGAGAAAAATGGTAGAAAATCTTTCAGTTATTCTTACTGAGTGTTTAGAAATGGAGTGTGTGGCATGTTACACCTACTGAAGGTGTTTTCCTCCATTCAGTCTGCACCAAAGTCAGGCTGGTCAAACCCTCTACATCCTGCAGTTTTGAGAAGCAGGCTGTCCTCTCTGTGGAGAGGCAAGAACCTTTTGTTGTAGTGCTACACCTCAGGAAGAATTTTCCCTGGTGGCTGTTGGGTATAGGTTCTCCTCTGTCCTTGACTTAAGGTGCTGTAGCAACTGGATCACCTTAGAGATAGATGTGTGCGTTAGTCTCTAGACTTGGTGGGCATTTAAAAAAAATCATCAGCATTATATTTATTTCACATAGTGGGTTCCCACTGGCTTTGGAAACAGGAAAGAATCCAGCCAGGAAAATGAACCTTCACAAAATACATACATTTATTGTAAGTTTATTAAAATATAATTGAAAGTTTCATATTTGCATGGGCCTTTGAAGCACATTGGTTAGCAGGTGCTTCTAGTTAAATTGGTTATAATAAACACAGTGCATCAGAGAGGGAATTTGGCATTTTTCCTATAGTGGTGTTTGAAACCTTCAAGGTATGTAGTAATGAATTTACTAGTAAACTAGAAAGCAAAGATGTTTGTATCAAGATTGGAGAGTCAGTATGATTGGGAAGGAACTTGATTTATTAGTCATTTTGAGAGAGCCTTGGGGTTCATTGATTCAAGTCAATACTTGGTGGTTGACTATGTGTGGCAGAGTTTTATGGGGATGAAAGAGAGAGATGGAGGGGATTCTAAGATATCGGTTAGAGAAAAGAGGGAGACCCTGCTAGGAGGTAGGGTGGTGTCCAGAGACAAGAGAAGGCTATGTGTTAAATGTGACATTTGAATTGGGTCCAGGAAATTCTCCTGCATGAACACAGGTGAGTAGAGAAGGATTGTTGGTAGAGATTGCATCAGAGGCATGAGAGTCAGAGCAGCTTGGGCTGGTGGAGTACGAAATGCTAGGTGGTTGGTAGTGTTTGAAGTGATTCCAGTTCCTAGCTAAGGAGTTTAGCCTTCATTCATGACAGGTTGCTGATCAGTGAAGGGTTTGGAACCAGGGAGCTGATGTTGATTCTGTAAGTCTGCCTGTGGAGCAGGTTGTTAGGCATTGGCAGCTCTGTGAGGCTGAGGTGGGGACTGACATTGGCAGCAGGTGTGTCCTGATAGTGACCGCTTGGCTGTTAGTTTTTGTTTTTTCTAAAAACTTTTCATCCTGATGGTGATGATCAATGTTACCAATTATTGATCATTTTCTGCATTTCGTTCATGGGGCTGAGTAACTCACCCTTACAATCACTCTGATGTACATATATTATTGATCCTGTTGTAGGATGAAGAAGGTGAGATACAGCAGAGGTTAGATCCGCTGCTCCAGGTCGCATGGATGAGTGACAGAGCTGGGATTGGGATTCAGGGCCATCCATTCCCAAGTTCACTCTGCCCCTATGCCTGCATGTGGGTTCTGTTGCTGTGCTGCGATGCCACACTGCAGGACACGTTCACCAGGGGCCCTGCTGCACCACGCTCCGCCCCGCCACACCTCTGTTCTCCCCGTAAACGATGTGTTTATCGTTTTATGTGATTTCATGTACCAGAGTGGGCATCTCACGCCTGTTTGTGTCCTGGGCCAGCTGTGTGACCCTGGGGATGCCTGCAGTGCCTGGGTCTGTAAGGTGGTAGGTGAATTGTATGGCTTCTAGAATCCCTTCTGCTTGGGGGTTAAGCACGGACAGAGAGATGCAGTGGCTGTAGGATTCTTGGATGCTAGGGAGAGCACCGTCGAAAGGACGGGGCACTGTATTCAGTCCTGAGCCCTCTCAGTAACGCTCATGCTCATAAACTAACAATCTGGCTCATGGACCTTAGGTTCTACTACACTTCCAGGAGCTACAGGTGTGGCCATCCGCACCCCCCCCCCCCTCCCCCCCCGTTCCCCCAAGTTGCTAGAATGTAGGACTGCTCCATTTTCAGAATAGTACTTTTGGTCACTTTCTAGCTTTTTACATTGGAATGCCACCCTGCCCCCATCTTCCCTGTGATCTTTATCTTTCCTATTTTCTTTTACTATCTGGAACTGGGCCGGGTCAGAATCTGGCAGTGGGGCTGAAGGCACTGGCATTGGGTCAAAGCCCCCTTGTGGTGGTTTTCCACTCAAGGCTGCTGTTTTCTGTTTTCAATTTCTAATGAAAATTTTGTGTGGGCAGTCTAATTTTTTATGCTAGTCCACTCTAGACTATCTTATGCCCAGATCCCCGAATCTGTCTGCTTGCCATGATCATTTACTGTTAGTGGACTGCAGTACAATTAAAGTACACTATTAAGAGGCCTGCATTTAAATTCCATGTGAATCCCAAAAGGAGGAGATTGTGGAGCGGTATATTCAGCAAAGCGGTATATTAGACACACATGTGTTTATATAAATGTTCAAGCACACATAAAGACCAAAGGTTACATGTTAGAATATTTAATAATTATGTGTGATGGTGAGGAGACAGAGGGAGCTAGTTAGACAGGGTCGGAGACCATGAGGGGAGGAGGAAATAGAAATGGGGTACTCAACTAGGCGAAGTTACTAAGCAACCCAATTGGGCAGGGAAAGAAGGGCACACATGAGAAAAGCGAGGTTTAAAATATATGAACGTTGCTAAGACAGGTAGCTTGCAAATAACTAATCACAAGGCTGTGAGACATATAAACCAATCCCAAGGATGTCACTAAGGCAGAATTCTTTGAAAAGACCAATCAAGAACTAGCAAGGCTTGTACCCACCCCCTAGATTAAAAACCATGCTTCCTCTTGCCCTCTCTCCTCTCTCCTCTCTCTGGCACACAATGGGTTCCTGAAGTTCCTGTGGCAGGGGAGCACATCCCTAAGCCCACGCTGCTTATGGCTATGTGGGACTCCGGACATGGATTACTAGACTTTAATTATCTTGGATGGTCTCAGTAAACTTTGGTTCCATTACTCATTTTTGTCTGCTACATCATTCTTCGATTTTGTGAGACAACAAACTTGGGCTAAAACCCCACATTTTGGTTTCAGTGGGATTACAGATCCTTTTTGTTTTCATACATTTTTTCTGTAGCGACCATGTATTTCTTCTATATAAAAAAAACCTTTTTAAAGTTGGGGTGTGTGAGTGTGTGTGTTATTTTTAGCTCTTGAGGCTTAAATATTCTGTAGGGATATTGAGAATAATACATACTGAGAATGAGCTAATAGTAAGGCATGGCACACAAAAGCTGGGATTTTGGTTTTTGTAGTTTTTGTTTTTGTTTATTGTAGCTAAGCTCCACCCATCCATTGGATGGTTGGCATTTTACTTTGTTGAACAAGTGAGTGACATGAGACTGTTAGTCCGTATGACAACATTGGTAATTCAGTCTTTGTTTTTAATTCCAGTGGATTCATTTTTTAAAAAATATATTTTTATTGATTTCAGAGAGGAAGGAAGAGAGGAGAGAGATAGAAACATCAATGATGAGAGAGAATCATTGATTGGCTGCCTCCTGCATGCCCCCACTGGGGTTCGAGCATGCAACCCGGCATGTGCTCTTGATCGGAATCGAACCTAGGACCCTTCAGTCCGCAGGCTGATGCTCTATCTACTGCCAGCTAGGGCTCCAGTGGATTCATTTTAATGATGGTATCTATTATCGGTGGCAAGTGTTGACCTAGTATCTCTTCATCCTTTTGTGTTGGCTTATTATTGGAGGTTAGCACCTGCATTTGAATTTCAATTTTAAATTAGACACAATTATAATAAGTGGCTTAGACCACAACTTAATAGTAGTTATCTCTGGGTACTATTATCAAGTAAGTTTAATAGTATTCAAAAAGGAAAGACAAAACTCTCAATGACTAATAAGATGTTTAGTATCTATTCTTGTCAAAATAGCTTCCTTTAAAAGAAGGTGGGAGAACCTATTGCCAAAGTAATGGGAAAACAGCGTTGAGTGAAAATGTTTCAGTAGGATGGTTTCTTCTGAGATGCTATTTGGCTAATCCTTGGGGAAATTTGACTGTGAGCATGTAATCATTACATTTTTACACACAGAATGGGCTCAGGTTGGCATCTCATCCCCTGTGATTGCCAGAGGCAACACAGTGATTTAATTTGTGCCCCTGTGGCAGACATTTTTGAATAATTTCAGTGATTTTTTTTATGCTACGTTTTCTATTTCCTTTGCAGTTTCCTACCTTTGTTGCTCACCACTCTTGCTGATTGCATTCTGAGGATAGTGCAGTAATTGCAGGTCCACACGGTTGTCTGAGAGGCCACTGCTCTTGTGTCTTTGGCGGTCCGGGGCAGTGCTGCTCGGAATGCTGCCATGGGCCAGCCCACATAAATGCTGCCTTCTCACAGATTGACAAAAACAGACCAGATCTTAACTAGGCATGTTTGACACTTGACTTGCACCCTGAAAAACATACACTTGGGGATTTTGAATTCTTTTGGTGGAGACTTGAAATTTCTCAAAGGGCTCGCCTCTGAAGTTCTGTTTCCTGTTTGTGCCTTTGATGTTTTGGTTGTGCTAACTGCTGTTTAACATGGAAGAACCCCTGATGCATCTAATTTGAGTGCAGATGTCTTCTCCTGGATAAGGGGTCGCAGAGGCACAGGATAGAGCTGGCTGGATCCCTGCTGCTGTGGAGGGTGCCACGGCACTAATGGGCATTATTTACAGGCTTTGGGGTGGGCGTGCCTTCCTGAAGCGCTTGCATGTGCAAAAGCCACTTTTATGTCATAGTTGTTTGTTTTATAAGTACATCCTTAAGATGATCAGAAAGGGGTGAAAAAGTTATTTCTTATAACATTTTTTAAAATGCAGAGTGGACACAAATATCTACCAGGTATCTTCGAGAGCAGCTGGCCAAGATTTCTGACTTCTACCACATGGCTTCCAGCATGGGTGATGGCCCTGTCCCTGTGCCCCCAGATGTGGAGCAAACCCTGAAGCAGTGGGAGTACAACGCGAAGCTGGCATTCCACATGTTCCAGGTAACCTGCCAGGGCAGCCAAGGCTGTGCAGCATTCTTTTAAAAAGAGAGCAAGTTCCTTATCGTTTAGTTTTCTGGGGGTTAAATTGAGGCTTTCTATGAACAGTACATTCAGAGAAAGCCATCTGACATTTCTCACGTTGAATTGGAGTAAAGTTTGCACCTTGGCCCTGAGATGACAGCTGCTTCTCGTACATGTTGACCTCCAGCTTTAATGATGTCAGCTCTGTTAGTGCTGTTGCTATGTAATTGCACTATTAAGTATGATCCTTTTAAACCTTTTCTTTTGCAAAAATTGGATGTGTTCATTCAAAAAAATCTTTGTACTGATGTCTCCTAGTAGATCTTTAGAGTTTTGTTATTCCACAGATAGGTCACCTTAATTGGGCTCAGCTGCAGTTCAAAATGCAGTTGATGGGGCCTATAAAGGCACTGTGGCACCCAGACAAGCTGATGTAAATCATATGGACCAGAAGAGGGTGCATGTGCCTCACTCTTTACTCCTGGCAAGGAGAAGGAAGTGTGTATATTCAGCTGAAATTGTTATTGCTGGCATAGACTTTCACTACCTGCTATCTTGACCAAAGAGAAAGGGGATTAGAAAGGATGTGTGGCTTCTAAATTTCCTCTTTACTTTAATTATAGTTACCAACTTGCAGGTGATTTCTTTTTCAAAGTAGGAAAAAGCATGGTCCTCTTGAGAAATAGCATTGTTGCAGTCAATAAAAACAACCCTCTACAAATCCTAGCTCCACTTATTACAGGATTACTTCAGTGCGTGCTCAATTACTTTTATTGAGCTGAGGATTTAATCTGCATCTTCTAAAACATGTCTGTCAACAAGCTTATTGTCTTTGGGAGGTTATCTTTATGTATTAGGAACATTGAAATCAGTATATCTTTTTAAAAAATTATTATTTTACTATTTTAAAAATTTAGTTTAATTTTTTCCACCACCATTTATTTCCTCTATGCCCTCTTCCACTTCCATCCATCCCCCTCAACCCCCACAATCACCACACTGTTGTCCAGATTCATGGGTTTTCTCTCACTTTTTTCCCCCTCAATCCCTCTACCTCCCCAACAACCCCCCTTCTCCTAGGGTTGTAAACTGATTGGAATCTAATTGTAACATTAATGCTACAATTTAAAAGTTCGTGATATCTTTAATTTGTCACAATCTGAAATGTGAAACTGATCCTAGTATATACACATGCAGAAATAAAGGCATGGGTACATAGACAAAAGCACATTGAGGAGGCACTATTATGTAATCATGGACAATCATATTTATTAAGATTTCTTAAAATTTTAAAATCTCGATTCATCATCTCTTACACCTTAATGCAAAATTCCATTTTATTTATTTCTTTATTGAGTGAAAATTCACTTTACTGGTTTAAAAATTTTAAATTGCAGTTTTTCTGTGATAACCCTTTGACACTTTCTGCCTTTCAATATTTAAAAAGTTAGAAATTAGCGACAAGTAAATATCTTGATATCATGTTAGTGTGGTGTCATTGTAATCCTATAAGTACTGTAATTTCTCAGTACAGTTTCTTCACACAGATTGTTGGTAGCCATGGCTTTGGACCACTGGTATACATAGATCTGTAAAAGTTGCTAGGAACAAAGTGGGAGTTCATAGTAACTACTAAAAGGTTGTTACCAGAAGGACCATAAAAGTATGTCTTTCCCAGGAAACATGGCTTTTTGTTTCTATCTTGAAGTTTCTTTCATGATGTGAATCATGACACAAAACTGTAATATGATATTTACTATGTATGTGCAGGGACTGTCATGAAATAATGTGTGTATTTATACGTATGTATATGTGAAGGCAATAGAATGCTTACGTTGAGGGTCTGTACCACCCCTGTGAGGCATTTTGGAAATTTGTAGATGTGTTATTGTTTCTTACTGTAGTTATGTTGGAATATTTATACATTACAGTATTTTATTATAAATTCATTTTCTTTCTTTATATTATAGTTATTTATGCCATTATATTTTTTAAGATATATTTTACAGGTAGGTTATAGTATCTGAATTTCATTTTAGGATAGAGGAGACTATTAAGGGGGCATTGGATCTGGTGGGATTGTCAACTTCTCATCAAGATAATGGTATGATGGTGGCTTCTTTATGATTATCGCCATTGGCCAGGTTTCCTCTTGTGAAGATGAGTACATACACCTCAAAATCTAGCCAGGTGCTTGATATATGCCTTGGGAGTCTTTTCAGTTTTCTTTCTTGTAGGAATCAATTTTTTTTATTTTAAATTTAGAATTAAGCAGATTATCAAAAATCACAAACAACAGCAACAAACCCCCAAACCAACCATACAAAGTAATATTAGTTCTTTTTGTTTGAAATTTAGACTGTGATCAATGAGTTTTACTACAACAAAAACAATAGTAAAATTATGCTTAAGCATAAGAATAGCAGTGCTTTTTGCATTTTAGTTAGTTTTACTTTAACATTATTAGTATAATTTTTCTTTGTTCATTTAAGGAAGGAATGCTGGAAAAACATGAATATTTGACATGGATCTTGGATGTTTTAGAAAAGACCAGACCAATGGATGATGATCTTCTTAAACTCCTGTTACCATTAATGCTTCAGGTACAGTATATATAACCACAGGCCAGTTGATTTCATGGGCAGGAAATGATCTGCTAAGAAAGCTTAGGTAAGTAGAGGGGGAAGAGGAAAAAATTGCACTTTGAAATGGAAGGAAAAAAAATATCTTGACGCTACAACACATGAAGTGATAACGAGGCTTAAGTTCTGGCAGTCATTTGTAATGGGCGTTTCATAGTTTTAGCCACATGTCCTTTTAAAGTAATTTTACTACACTACATTGATTTCTCCCATCACTGAGCTAAACAAACAGCTCTTTAAATACTGTCCTCTTGTTCCAACAAATGTCTGGGAAAACAAAACAAGTCATCTCTTTTTGAGGACCCAGAGGATCTTTTATATTCGTTTGACATGTTTTGAGCTGGTGGGAACTTCCTATTTTAATGTCTGGTCTAAAATTTGTTGAAATTTAGGTTATCTTGGACAAAATTTATTTAAAAAATTATAATTTCCTTCGAAAGGTAATGCACGTACTTGAGTATTCAAACAGTACAAAAGAGTATCTAATGAAAAGTCACCTGTTTCCAGCCCCAGCGCACCCTTTCTGAGACTGCCCCATGCTGGTCCTGTGTGTCCCCTCTGGGGTGCCTGGGCCTGTGCTGCCCAGTAGAGGAGCCACTAGCCAGATGGGGAGGTTAACTGTTGGAACTGTAACAAGTACAAATTGATATGTGTTCTCAGTACAAAATACACACCAGATTTCAGACTTAATGCAGAAAAAGCGTATATATAATATCTCAATACATCTTGGTTTGATTATATGTTGAAATGATAGCACTTGCCTATATGAGGATAAATAAAATATTCTTTTAATTTTACCTTTGTTTTTCCAATGGCTATTAGAAAATTTAAAATTACATATGTGGCTTGTGTTATGTTTCTGTTGGACAGCACTGGTCTATACAGTACCTTTGAAGGTTGTCTTTTTAAATAAAAAATTTTCTGTATTACGATAGTTATTTCATCGACATGACCAAGTCTGGTGTCCTTGTACTCCTCAGTATTCAGATGAGTTTGTTCAGTCGGCCTACCTGTCTCGTCGTCTTGCCTACTTTTGTGCCCGGCGTCTTGCCTTGCTGCTGAGCGACAGCACTGGCCTCCTCGCTGCCCACTCGCCCCACATGATGATAGGACCAAACAATGCAAGCATCAGGGCCCCCAGCCCCGGCCCCCCCGGCACCAGTGTGAGCCCCGTGCAGCTCGCCTTCTCAGACTTTTTGTCCTGTGCACAGCACGGTCCCCTTGTTTATGGACTTAGTTGTATGCTGCAGGTAAGTCCTTTGACCTTGTTACTTATGTTAGATTTTAGTGTAGTAGGAGATAATTGTGGTGGGAATTGCAACAGCTTTCACATTACAGCTCTAGTTTCTTCCTTAACCACATAATTTATAGATTGAAATTTCATGTTTTTATTTTCCTATGTAAATCAAGCCAAAAGAAGATTAGTTGCTTTAGTTTAGTAGTAAGTTATTGTGCTTATTCTTCATGAGGGCCATAAAGTAGTCAGTGAGTAAAACCCTTTAGGGAATCCATAGAACAAGCCAGCTGTATCACTGCTCTGGAAGATCAGCTTCTTCATGCAGCGTCTTTAGCTTCCTCAGTTTACATCCTGAGCGGTTGCCTTTTCTCTCTTCCTTTAAACCCAATCAATCTGTCCTGCTTTGCTCCATTGAGCTTCGCTGCTGGTGGCCTGCGGACCATCCCCAGCATGCTGGCCCCTCGGCTGATGCTGTTAGGAAGGAAGTACAGCCCCACGCTAGAGGAGCTCCCAGCTTAGTGTTCAGATCACACTTCCTGGGCTCTTAATGTGTCCATCTGTTGGCTAAGGGGCTTTGGGGCAGGCCTGGCCTTAAAAACACAGTCTCCACTCTGGTAGAATTTGCTGCTTTGTCAGGAAGACAGGCTGACAGATAGGCAGTTTCTGAGACTCCGACAAGTGCTGACCGAGGGATGCACAGTGAGCCAAGGGAGTTGAGAAGGATCATTTCTGATCCCACCTAGAATTCAGGGGAGCTTCCTGAGGACATAGTCCTGACTGGTGCTTACAATACAAGTTTAAAAAGGTGGTAGAGTGTTCCTGGCAGAGCTCACAGCAGGGGCAGAGGCCCAGAGGGTTGGCTGGCCAGTATTAATGGAACATGGAGCATAAATCTGTTGGGGGTCAGCACATAGAAGACCCTTGTGCACCTTATGACTGGGTATCATTGGAGGATTTTGTGCATGGAAGTGACAGTGTGTGGGTTAGTTAGATTGTTTTAGCAACAGTAGAGGGACAACTTATGTGAGTAAGGAAGTAGGGGGGAGAGAGACAAGGCAAAGAAATAAGTTTGGAAGAGTCTAGGTAAGTTCAATTTTGAACTGTTTTATCCCATAGGATCTCCAAGTGGGTATTTTCAAGAGGTTGTTACATGTCTGATTCTGTCTCCTGAGCCAAGATGACCGGCCACATGTGGATTTGAATCATTCAGGGCATGTGGCTGGGAGGGGCGAGGTTACCTAAAGAATTAGTGGTGGGAGAGGCCAAGTGGACCAAGGGGCATGTGTGGTTAAGAGATGGCAGAGAGGATTTCACAGAGATGACTTGGAAAGTTAGCCAGACTAGAGAGAGAGTGAGAGAGAATTTATTGTAGAAACAAAGATGAGGAGAAGAAGAATACTGAGCATGTTCTATGTTCTAGGTACTGTTCTAAGTTGTATCATATATTAAGTCATTTAGTTCTCAGAACCACCCTATCTGATAGTAACCTCTGTTATTTTTGTAACACTAATGATGAAAAGGTAATATAGGTCACACCTGAGGTCAGTGGCAAAGCTGGAATTCAGACCCAAATTCTGGATCCATAGTCTACATTCTTGACAACCACGTTAAATGGCTTCTCTAGGTACTGCAGAAAGTTTCAAAATGGAGTTAGCATTGGTAGTGGCAGTGCTCAGTGGATTGGGGAGGTCTGGTAAGAAGGTGGGTGAACTTGTCTTTGACAGTATGGTGGTGTCTTTGATGATCAGTTGGGTTTTGGGTGAGAAGCCAGGTTAAGGCAGGTTGACAGGTGATGCGGAATGGGGTGAAATAATGCTCCTCTTAGTTTGAGAACCATGTCTATGAAGGTAAGAGATAGAAATCGCTGCTGTGTGAATGAGATTCTTTTTAAAAATTATTTTAGACGGGCGTATTTCTAAGCTAAGGGTAGACTAGTAGAGGTGAGTCTGGGAATAGTATTTGATAGATCAGTGTCCTAGATGTGGGAGGCTTTGGAACTAAGAATGCAAGGGAAGGGCTCCATCATGGACAGGTGGTGAGGACCCCACAGTGTCACGGACAGGATGAAGTGGGGAGGGATAGGTGCCAGAGGAGATGTGCATTGGAGGGTTCAGAGACTTTATGGTCCTACTGTTTGCCATCTGATTTCCACAGACATGTCTCCCTCCATACCTCCAAATGTAGTACTTTTATTTTTCTCTTCACTTTTTAGAGAAAGGAAATGCTGCATTCATTCTCTCAGCTCTCTTTGTTTGCAGTTGAGTGACATGATAGCAGAATGGTTAAGACATATACTTTAAAATCATTCAGACAGACCTGACTTGGGCTCTGCTCTGCCAGTTGGTAACTTGGACCTTGAGGCTCTGTTTCCCAAGTGTGAATGGGGGATGATGACAGTTTTTTTTTTTTTTTTTAATTCTTTATTGTTTAAAGTATTATATATAGTATTACATATGTCTCCTTTTTTCCCCCATTTGCCATCCCGACCCCCCCAGCACATGCCCTCACCACCCTAGTGTCTGTGTCCATTGGTTATGCTTATACGCATGCATACAAGTCCTTTGGTTGATCTCTTACCCCCCGACATCCACCCCTCCCTACCTTCCCTCTGAAGATTGACAGACTGTTTGATGCTTTACTTATTACCAGACTAGAGGCCCGGTGCACGGATTCGTGCACCAGTGGGGTCCCTCAGCCTGGCCTGTGGGGATCGGGCTGGAACCGGCTCTCTGACATCCCCTGAGGGCTCCCAGATTGTGAGAGGGCAGTTCTTGGCACCCTAGAATTGGGTTCCCTCCTCTCTGGTTCTGGGTGCATCACCCGAGAACCACAGCTGCCAAGTCACCACAGCTCAGCAGCTCCTGTGTTGAGCATATGCCCCCTGGTGGTCAGTGCATGTCATAGCTACTGGTCGGTTGGCAGGGGCGGGGGGTGGGGGCAGGCGGTGACTTAGGCTTTTATATATATAGATGGGGTTAAGGTTATGAGGACAGAAAGCTTCCAGGATAGTGTTCAATTAAATGTGAGCTGTACTATTTTATTTGCATTTCAGAGGCAGCAGGATCAACATAGGAGTGCCAGTCACGTGTGCTGGACTCAATTTGGGGCTGTTACTAATCTCTGTCTCATGTTCCTCTTTCATACAGTCGGGAAATGGGGTTGCTGTGACGTAGAAGCAAGGTGGTCATAGAAAGTACTTCGTGCAAGCTGGTTGAGTAAGACAGTCTGTAAGGGGCTCAGCCAGGGTGGACGAGCTACAACTGAGGGCCAGGTGCAGCCTGTGAACTATAATAGTTTCATGTTTCCAATGAGTTATTAGAACAAAAAAAGAAGAATATGAGACAGAAACCATAGATGTCCCAAAAAGCTCAAAACATTTACTATCTGGCTTTTTACAGAAAAAAAATTGCCAACGATTAGTCCAGGATTACTGCCTACCCAGCATTTATGAAGCTACTTACTGCACCATTACTTGAAATATTTTTAAAAATTCCTTTTTACAGTTTATAACCTTAGAAATTACATATTTAATGCCATCTCATTTTTTTAACTTCATGAAAAAATTTTTTAAATGTTGATTACTTCATTTTTATGTTTCCTAGGTTTCCTATAGTAGGTAATTTCTTAATACTATACTTCCTTCCTTTCAAAGTGGTAATTCTGTTTTAGTTTTGTCTTATCACTTGAAAAGATGAGAATGGGATAAGATACTCATATTTTAATCTTACTGGTAAGAAACTGTAATAGTCATGATAAGGTGTCATTTTACTGTGAAGCTGTTGTTATAACTTTTCTTTCTCTTATCTGGATTTTCCCGCTTTCTCTCCAGACTGTCACTCTCTGTTGCCCAAGTGCCTTAGTGTGGAATTATTCCACAAACGACAGTAAGAGCGTGAACCCAGGCTCACCCCTGGATCTGCTGCAGGTGGCTCCCTCCAGCCTCCCCATGCCTGGCGGGAACACGGCCTTCAATCAGCAGGTAGACTTTCTGTTGCAGTGATTTGATGGGGGTTCTCGTTCTTGAGAGTCATCAGAGCAGAGAGGGCCAGGTGGGTTTTAACATCTCTCATGCTTGGGTGCCATTCCCAGCTCCGCCCCCTCTCCCCGGGTGGCCTTGGGGGATGTATTTAGCCTCTTGAACCACAGAAGTTCATGTTGCTCTCTTTCTTCTGACCCTTTTGCCGGGCATTTCTTGCAGAGAGTTCTGCCACCCAGACGATAATTATAGTGGTGTTCCACAGCTCTCAAAGTAGTGGTCTGTGATATTTAGTAATTATTATGTTTTTATTAGTGCTGGGTTATTTGGTTCAAAGACTTAAGAAACTTGAACCAAAGAATGGTGACTAATACTTAGAAAAAGGTCTCTGTTTTTTCAAAGCAGTATTATTAAGTTAATAAACATGACTGGTTGCTTTCATACATAGAAGAATGGCTTATAGATGATATTTAGAACTTTTACTTTCTATTGATGTCCTAATATATTTTCAGTTATAAAGATGTTTTGTAAGCGTTTATTATTGAAAACTGGCATAGAAACACCACCTGTGAATTTTAAAATGCACTCTTGGTGAAACAGAGTGAACTTCCTACAGTGCAGTGAAGACTGGAGTTCACCGTAGGATTCTCTGCTCATGTGGAAAATCCTGACATGATTTAAACAACCACTGTGGCTCTCCAAGCATAAGTTAATTAAAAATGCTTATTTTTCAGGTTCGGGCAAGGATTTATGAGGTAGAACAGCAGATAAAACAGAGAGGCCGTGCAGTGGAAGTTCGGTGGTCTTTTGACAAGTGCCAAGAGTCAACAGCAGGTACAGAGCACAACGGAGGAGTGCTTTTGAATGCAGGACTTTATATGCCATGCTTCTGATTCTCGTCACCCTGTCCACATACTGGATAAGGATGCTCTCTGCTCTCTGACGGAGCCACCTAGTGAATTCTGAGGAAGTTCTTTAGTTTATGCCCTTCAGACCCTGGCTGTCCAGCTTGCCGGGTTTGGTTTTGTTGGCAACTCTTCTATGCTGGGAATGATTTCTTAAAATCCCTTTTGCACCCATAATAATGAGTTTTGTACTGTGCTGTTTGGCCTCATTTAGCCTTTTTAACTGCTTGCTTAATTTCCATTTCTAGGGGTGACCATTAGCCGGGTTTTGCACACATTGGAAGTGTTGGATCGACACTGTTTTGACCGAACTGATTCTAGCAATTCATTGGAGACGCTTTATCATAAGATTTTCTGGGCGCACCAAAATAAAGATAACCAAGAGGTAGTTATTTTTTTCTTCTTATCCCATTTTATTAGCATATTTTCTTCTTTTTCATTCTTTAAATGTTGCCAAAGCCTTCACAATAAAGTGTAATACCTTGTGAAGAGGTCTTCACCGTGAAATCATTCTATTGTTCGACTAAAAAGTCCCACCATTATAAAAATGTCCATTGGGCTGGTCTACCTAGGTATATCGGTTGGAAAGCTTTTTCTTCATCCTTTTATTGTTATTTCTCATCACTTTCATTTTAGAAGACTATCCTTCATCTAGTGATAGGATTTTATGCAGTGGTTTGGCTTTAATCCAGTAAAAAATAATAGATTCAGCATATCAGAAAGCAGCGGATTAATACCTGTGGTTATGATCTTTGAAAAATCTGTAGACAGTATATTATACAGGATTCTCCAGAGAAATAGAACCAATAGGGGAAAAAAATGTAAATATAAATATATATACACACATATATATCTATATATTAAAAGTTGAGAGGATATTTACAATCATTTGCCGCATAACAATGTTTCAGTCAATGACAGATTGCATATATGATGATGGTCCCATCTATCTATAATAATAAAAGGGTGATATGCTAATTAGACCGGACGTCTTCTGGACGTCATTCTGGACACCCTTCCTGACAAAGCCGGGGCTGGAGGGAAGCCAGCCCGGGTCCTGGGTGCCTGTGGGTGGCCAGAGGAGGGAAGCAGCCTGGGTCCCGGGTGTCTGTCAGCAGTTGGAGGAGGGAAGCTGGTGCCGGCAGCCAGGGGAAGGAAGGCCTACTCTTGCATGAATTTTTGTGCATTGGGCCTCTAGCATATACTAATAAAAGAGAAAGATGCAAATTGACTGTATCTCCACGACACCCACCAGCCAATCAGGAGTGAGTATGCAAATTAACCCGACAAAGATGGCGGATTAATTGGCATACACAGGGGCCGAGCGGCCTAGGTCCTGGGAACATTTTCAGGACCCAGGCTGCTCCTAGCCTGTAGGCCCACATGTAGGCCCTGAGCGGCCGGGGTCCCAGAATGCCCCCGGGCCTATGAGCGCAGGCACCAAGCCGCTGGGGGTGGATGTTCCCAGCCCGGCGCCCACAACGCGGGGCTGGCTGCTGGCCTTGGGGGCGTGCCCCCTCCCCCCCCCCGGCCTCAGGGACATGCCCTAGCCCAGTGGACACAAAGCAGGGGGTCCTCTGCGCATGAGCTGCAGAGGAAACACCTTTTCTTTAAAAAAAAAATATATTATATTGATTTTTTACAGAGAAGAGGGGAGAGGGATAGACAGTAGGAAATATCGATGAGAGAGAAACATCGATTCAACTACCTCTTGCACATTCCCCACTGGGGATGTGCACCCAACCAAGGTACATGCCCTTAACAGGAATCAAACCTGGGACCCTTCAGTCTGCAGGCCGACGCTCTATCCACTGAGCCAAACCAATTTGAGTGTAAACACCTTTTCTGACTGCTCATTGGCTAAGCTCCATGTATGCTGCCACTTGCAGTGTTCTTGGTAACTTGGGTAATAAGAATCCAAGAAGGTGATCTAGGGTTTTTCCACTTCACTCCTGGAGAATGAAAACGAAGGTCCGCTGCTGGAGGGGCTAAGAAAAGTCATATCCTGCCCTAGCTGGTTTGGCTCAGTGGATAGAGCCTCGGCCTGCGCACCGCAGGGTCTGGGTTCGATTCTGATCAAGGGCATGTACCAAGGTTACAGGCTCCTCCCTGGCCAGGGCCCAGGTCAGGGCTCATGCTGGAGGCAACCAATCAAAGTGTCCCTCTCACATTGATGTTTCTCTCTGTCTCCCCCTCTCTCTTCCATACTCTCTAAAAATCAATGGAAACATATCCTCAGGTGAGGATTAAAAAAAAAAAGGAAATGTCATATCCTATGAAAGACACATCTTGAAGATGCCTAAAGGAAGTTGTCATTTTTTCATGGTGAAGGGACTGGAGTCCGTGTTGATGAAAACACCTTGGTGGATGTGGTGGCTGGCAGTGGCTGCAGCAGCGGGTGATAGGGGCTGGCGCTTTCCCCTGATTAGCCCAGTTGCCTCCCGCAGTGGAGGACACCCCCTGAGGCCGTTAGTAGGACATCCCCTGAGGACTCCCATTCTGTGAAAGGGGGCAGGCTGGGCTGAGGGACCTCCCCCCTCAGTGCACGAATTTTGTGCACTGGGCCCCTAGTAAGATTATAATGGAGCTGAAAAATTCTTATCGCCTACTGATGCTATAGCCATTATAATGTTGTAGTACAGTGTTGTAGTACAGTGCTCATGTGTTTGTGGTGATGCTGGTATAAACAGACCTACTGTGCAACCTGTCATATAAAAGTATTGCACAAAAGTATCAAATATAATACTTGATAATGATAAAAAATGACTGTGTTACTGGTTTGTGTATTTGCTGTATTTTTTTTTATTGTTTAAATATTACATATATTAGTACATATATCTCCTTCCCCCCCCGCCCCCATTGACCTTCCCCCAGCCTCCCCTAACCCCAGTCGCATGCCCTCATCCCTCCCTCCCCCACCCCCCCTCCCAGTGTCTTGTGTCCATTGCTGTGCTTATGTGCATGCATACAAGTCCTTTGGTTGATCTATTTCCCTCCCTCCCCAACACTCCCCAGCCTTCCTGCTGTAATTTGACAGTCTGTTTGGTGCTTTACTGCCTCTCTATCTATCTTTTTATTCATCAGGTTATAGTGTTCTTTATTTTCCATAAATGAGTGAGATCATACGGTATTTTTCTTTCATTGCCTGGCGTATTTCACTTAACATAATGCTCTCCAGGTCCATCCATGCTGCTGCAAATGGTAAGAATTCTTTTTTATAGCAGCGTAGTATTCCATTGTGTAGATGTACCATAGTATTCTAATCCACTCATCTGCTGATGGGCATTTAGGCTGTTTCCAAATCTTAGCTATGGTGAATTGTGCTGCTATGAACATAGGGGTGCATATATCCTTTCTGATTGGTGTTTCTAGTTTCTTAGGATATATTCCTAGGAGTGGGATTACTGGGTCAAATGGGAGTTCCATTTTCAGTTTTTTGAGGAAACTTCATACTGTTCTCCACAGTGGCTGCACCAGTCTGCATTCCCACCAGCAATGCACGAGGGTTCCTTTTTCTCCGCATCCTCGCCAGCACTTGTCATTTGTTGATTTGTTGATGGTAGCCATTCTGACAGGTGTGAGATGGTACCGCATTGTCATTTTGATTTGCATCTCTCGGATAATTAGTGACTTTGAGCATGTTTTCATATGTCTCTTGGCCTTCCTTCTGTCTTCTTTTGAAAAGATTCTATTTAAGTCCGTTGCCCATTTTTTTATTGGATCATTTATCTTCCTTTTATTAAGTTGTATAAGTTCCCTGTAGATGTTGGAGATTAAACCTTTATCGGTGATAACATTTGCAAATATGTTCTCCCATGCAGTGGGCTTTCTTGTTGTTTTGTTGATGGTTTCTTTTGCTGTGCAAAGGCTTTTTATTTTGATGTAGTCCCATTTATTTATTTTCTCTTTAGCTTCCATTGCCCTAGGAGCGGTATCAGTGAAGAAATTGCTTCGGCATATGTCTGAGATTTCTCTGCCTGTGGATTCTTCTAGTATTTTTATGGTTTCCCATCGTATGTTTAAGTCCTGTATCCATTTTGAGTTAATTTTTTGGTTTGGTGTAAGTTGTTGGTCTAGTTTCATTTTTTTGCATGTATCTGTCCAATTTTCCCAACACCATTTATTAAAGAGACTGTCTTGACTCCATTGTATGTTCATGCCTTCTTTGTCAAATATTAATTGAGCATAGTGGTTTGGGTCGATGTCTGGATTCTCTATTCTATTCCATTGGTCTATATGTCTGTTCTTGTGCCAGTACCAGGCTGTTTTGAGAACAGTGGCTTTGTAGTACAGCTTGAAATCTGGTATTGAGATCCCACCTACTTTGTTCTTCTTTTTCAGGATTGCTGTGTCTATTCGGGGTCTCTTTTTATTCCAGATGAATTTTTGGAGAGTTCTTTCTAGGTCTGAGAAATATGCCATTGGTATTTTAATGGGGAGTGCATTGAATCTATAGATTGCTTTGGGTAGTATGGACATTTTAATGATGTTGATTCTACCAATCCATGAACATGCAACGTTCTTCCATCTGTTTACGTCTTCCTCTATCTCTTTTTTCAGTGTCCTATAGCTTTCCACGTATAGCTCTTTTACCTCTTTAGTTAAGTTTATTCCTAGGTATCTTAATTTTTTTGGTGCGATGGTAAATGGGATTGCTTTTTTAGTCTCTCTTTCTGTAAGTTCACTATTGGTGTATAGAAATGCCATAGATTTCTTGGTGTTAATTTTGTATCCTGCTACATTGCTGAATTCATTTATTAAATCTATTAGTTTTTTGATGGAGTCTGTGGGGTTTTTTAAGTACAATATCATGTCATCTGCAAATAAGGACAGCTTTACTTCTTCTTCTCCAATTTAGATGCCTTTCTTCCTCTTGTCTAATTGCAATGGTTAATACTTCCAGTACTATGTCGAACAGGAGTGGTGAGAGTGGGCATCCCTGTCTTGCTCCTGTTCTTAGGGGAAATGGTTTCAGTTTTTGCCATTGCATATGATGTTAGCTATGGGTTTATCATACATGGCTTTTATTATGTTGAGGTATGATTCTTCTATTCCCACCTTGTTGAGAGTTTTTGTCAAGAAAGTTGGATTTTGTCAAATGCTTTTTCTGCATCAATTGATATGACTATGTGATTTTTATCTCTCAATTTGTTTATGTGATGTATCACGTTTATTGATTTATGGATATTGTACCATCCTTGCATTCCTGGGATAAATCCTACTTGGTCATGGTGTATGATCTTTCTGATGTAGTGCTGGATCCAATTTGCTAGAATTTTGTTGAGGATTTTGGCATCTGTGTTCATGAGGGATATTGGCCTTTAATTCTCTTTCATTGTGTTGTGGTTTTGGTATTAGGTTGTTGCTAGCTTCATAGAATGAGCTTGGAAGTGTTCCTTCCTCTTGAATTTTTTGGAATAGTCTGAGGAGGATATGTTTTAGTTCTTCCTTGAATGTTTGGTAAAACTCTCCTGTGAAGCCATCTGGCCCCGGGCTTTTGTTTGGTGGAAGCTTTTTAATGACTGCTTCAATTTCTTCCATAGTTATTGGCCTATTGAGATGTTTAGATTCTTCCTGATTGAGTTTTGGAAGGTTATATTTTTCTAGGAATATGTCCATTTCCTCCAGTTTGTCCAGTTTGTTGGAATAGAGTTGTTCATAGCATTTTTTAACAATCTTTTGTATTTCAGTGGGGCCTGTTGTTATTTCTCCTCTTTCATTTCTTCTGATTTTGTTTATTTGGGTCCTCTCTCTTTGCTTCTTGGTGCGTCTGGCTAGAGTTTCATCAATCTTGTTTATCCTTTCAAAGAACCAGCTCTTGGTTTCATTGATCTTTTGTATTTTTTTTTTTTTTTTTGTTCTCAATGTCATTTATCTCCACTCTGATCTTTATTATTTCCTTCCTTCTGCTTACACTGGGCTTTTCTTGTTGGTCTCTTTCTAACTCTTTGAGTTGTAGTGTTAGGTAATTTATTACCATTCTTTCGTGTTTTTTTGCAGTAGGCTTGTAGTGCTATGAACTTCCCTCTTAAGACTGCTTTCGCTTTGTCCCATAGATTTTGGATTGTTGTGTTTTCATTGTCAATTGTTGCCATGATGTTTTTTATTTCTTCTTTGATCTCTCTGGTAACCCAGTCATGGTTTAATAGCATGCTGTTTAGTCTCCATGTGTTTGATTTTTTTGGATTATTTTTATTGTAGTTGATTTCCAGTTTTATGCCATTGTGATCTGAGAAGATGCCTGATAGGATTTCTATCTTCTTGAATTTGGAGACTTTGACTATGACCCAACATATCATCTATCTTTGAAAATGACCCATGTGCACTTGAGAAGAATGTATATTCTGTGGCTTTGGGGTGACATGTCCTGAAGATGTCAATTAATTCCATCTGGTCTAGTTAGTCATTTAGGATTGATATTTCTTTGCTGATTTTTTGTTTAGAGGATTTGTCCAATGGTGATAGTGCGGTATTAAAGTCTCCTACTATGATTGTATTGCTGTCAGTCTCTCCCTTGATATCCTCCAGGAGTTTTTTTTTTTTTTATGTATTTGGGTGCTCCTGTATTGGGTGTGTATATGTTTACCAGAGTTATTTCTAATTGTTGGATTGCTCCCTTTAGTATTATGAAGTGGCCTTCCTTATCTCTTGTTAAGTCCTTCACTTTGAGGTCTAATTTGTCAGATATAAGTATTGCTACCCCAGCCTTTTTTTCATTTCCATTTGCCTGAAAAACCTTTTTCCATCCCATCATCCTTAGTCTGTGTGCGTCTTTTTTTCTGAGGTAGGTTTCTTGTAGACAGCAGATATTTGGGTCATGTTTTCTTATCCAATCCGTTACCCTATGTCTTTTGATTGGGGCATTTAATACATTTACATTTAAAGTTATTATTGATAGATGCTTATTTATCGCCATTTTTATTCTTTACCCCCGTGTTCCTTCTTCGATTCCTATTTCTTTTTTTTTTTTTTTTTTTTTACAGCAGACCCTTTAGCATTTCTTGTATTGCTGGTTTGGTGGTAATAAACTCTCTTTGTCCTTTTTTGTCTGTGAAGCTCCTGATTTCACCTTCAATTTTGATTTATAGCCTTGCTGGGTACAGTATTCTTGGATTCAGATCCTTTCTTTGCATGACTTTGTATATATCATTCCATTCCCTTCTGGCCTGATGAGTTTCTGTTGAGAAATCAGTTGCTAGTCTGATGGGGGTTCCTTTGTAGGTAACTTTCTGTCTCTCTGTGGCCGCTTTTAAGATTCTTACTTTGTCGTTGGTGTTTGCCAATTTAATTATAATGTGCCTTGGCGTCGGTCTTTTGGGGTTCATTTTGCTTGGGACTCTGAGCTTCTTGGATTTGTGTGGGTTTTTTCTTCCCTATATCAGGGAAGTTTTTTGTCATTATTTCTTCAAACAGGTTTTCTATTCCTTGCTCAGTTTACTCTCCTTCTGGAACCCTTATTGTGCGGACATTGTTTTGTTTCGTGTTGTCCCAAAGTTCCCTTAGGCTCTCCTCCTGCTTTTTAATTTTTTTTTCTAGAAGCTGCTCTACTTGGGTATTTTTTCCCATCTTGTCTTCTAGCTCACTGATGCGGTCCTCTGCTTCTTCTAGTCTACTCTTGATGCTTTTTATTGAGTTCTTTATTGCAGTCATTTTTCATTTCTTCTTGGTTCTTCTTCATTTCCTCTTGGTTCTTACTCATATTGTTGAATTTGTCTTCCATTCTTTTCAGCCACCTTATGACCATTTCTCTGAATTCTTTTTCTGGAAGGTTGCTTGCCTCCATTTTGTTTACATCCTTTTCTGGTGATGCCTCCTTTTCTTTCATATGCGGTCTGTGTCTTTGTCTCCCCATGGTCTCTCTTCTCCGGATGTCTGGTTATGTAGTTCTCTCTCTCCTGCGTTGATTTAAAGGCACAAAATACAACATAACCAGGTACAACGCAGAAGTCACTGAACAGAACTGTATTCACAATATTAATAACCTCCAATAAAGGTGACCTCCAGAGAAAAGCAAATTAGAGGATAGGAGAGAAAGAAGAAGAGAGAGGGAGAAAAAGAAAGGAATGCAAAAATGAAATTGGGGAAAAGGGAAAAAAAAGTAAGAGAGAAAAGAAAGAGAGTATGAAAGAAGAGGGGAACAAACTTTATATATATGGGGAGGAAAGTCCAATAGAACGGCCACTAATCCCAACAAATGCCAGCAACAAGTACCTGGAGATGAATACAAACTACAAACAACAACTAATATCAAGCGAGGTGAGGGAAAACAAGCAAAAAACAAACAAAAAAAAAACAAACAAAAATAAAGAATAAGCAAAGCAATCTCACAAACAAGCATAAAACATTGATATAATCAACAATCAATCAAACAACAACAAAAGGACAGAGAGAAAAACAATTTTTTGGATAGTGAAGACAGAGAAGAGAGAGGTGTTCATGGACTTGGAGGAGGGGATTGGAAATTAGATATATAAGTAGGGTGAAATTTTAACGGGTTAAAAAGAAAGAATAGGGAAAATCTAAAGCAGGAAAAGGGTAAGAGAAACAGGACAACAAAAGGGGAAAAGTTAGGAAGAGAGTGATGGCATAAAGGTAAAGTTGAGATAGAGTAAAATGATGCTAAAGGGAAGATTAAAATATAATGTAAAACACTAATCCCAAAGTAAAATAAAGAGAAAATAAAATACTTTTTTTTAAAAAAAGGTAAAATAGTAGTAGTAATAATACTGATTGAAAATAAAAATGTAATAATTAAAAAGGTAAAATGAAGTGAGGAAAAAAGAAAAAAAATTAGTTTCTTAAGGAAAAGATGAAAAAAAAGTGCAGTAGTGAAGGTCATTCAGTTCCTCTACTGTTCTGTTTGGCATGCCTCTTTCCTAGTCAGGACAGTATTGCAGTTCCCTGTGTTCCACTTCTCCTCAGTGTTGTAAGCCAGTCCTGATTTTTAAGTAGGCAGTGTGTCTTAATTTCTTGTATTCCTTTATTTGTGTTTACCCAAGAGTGAATTTGTGATTCAACCCCTGGGTGGCAGTGTTTCTGGATGACCCCCAGGTCTATAGGTCCTCTCTAGCCAGTGCTTAGATCCTGGTTTCCCTGTGGTATTCAATACCGGTTTGTGGGAGTGGGTTGCCCCAGAGCTGGTTCTCTGATGGTTATTCCCCGCTCTGATCCCCAGGTTCCAGAAAAACAACTTCCCTCTGCAGTCTCTTAGGGTGTCCCCAATTGGGTGATCCTATGTGTTGGGCTTAGTAATTAGAAGCAAGGATTTAAAGGAAAAAGAAAAAAGAAAAAACAAACAAATAAAAAAAGAGCCAGCGTAAGTGTGTGAACTCGGGATGCGCACAAGTCTGTGCAGTCTTTTTCCCCCCTGGGTCTAAGCAGCCGGCACACTTTTAAAATTTTTAAGCTGTCCTTTTGCATCAGATCAAAATGGGTTGCTTTTAAGAGTTCCTTTCTGTTAGCAGCTCTGAGGACCCCCTTCCACATTCATGGATCACGCCATCCCCAACAGCCACAGATTTTTCTAGGCGCAGACTTCCCCTGGTCCTCCAGCTCCTGCAGTGTGTGAGTCTCTCTCTCCTGCCGGGAGCAGAGACCTCCCCTTATCCCAGGCAAAATCTGACCTTTACGTGGTGGAGTGTAGAGCTCCTCTGAATCCGCGTGTTTGTGCCAATTGGGGACCGGTGCTTTGGGGTTCGCAGCTGTTCAGTTGGTGCTGCAGTTGTAGATTTTCAGGCTTCCGATAACATCCACTTTCCTCTTCAAGATGGCATGGTCTCCGCGTCCGAGCCGGTCGCTCCAGGAGGGAACCCAGCAGCAGTGGGGGCTGCCCGGTCAGGGGTGCCCCATCCAGCAGTCCCCCACCATCTCCTGGACTATAGATGTTCCTCAACTCACCAATAAACACTCCCTGTGTGACCCTCAGCTGTTCTTTCTATCTGCTCCGGAACAAGGCTCGGGACACGTCTGTCTATTCCACCGCCATTTTTTCCTCTTTATTTGCTGTACTTTTTATTGTCATTTTAGAGTGTACTCTTTCTACTTATAAAGAAAAAAGATTGGTATAAAACAGTATGCCGTATTAAGCCAGCAGCAAGCAGTCTCATACACTTTGTGTTTACCATGTTTGATTGCATCATTTTCTCATGTGCTCAATTTAATCTCATGTTGTTTTGTGTGGTAAAATATACTGTACAGGCTTGCAGCCTAGGTGTGTAGTAAGTTAGGCCATCTAGATTTGTGTAGAGCACTCTGATGTTCACATGACAAAATTGCCTATTGATGCATTTCTCAGACTGTACCCTACTTGTTAAGTGGTGTATGGCTGTATTTTAAGGAATTGGCTCACATGATTATGGGAGCTGGCAAATCTGAAATGTGTAGGGCAGGCCAGCAGGTTGGGGATTCAGGGAAGTGCTGATATTGCAGCTTGAGTCTGAAGGCAGAATTCCTTCTTCCTTGGGGGACTATATTTTCTCTTAAGGTCTTTAACTGATTGAATAAGGCCCACCCATGTTATAGAAGATAATCTGCTGTACTAAGTCTATGGATTTAAACATTATTCACATTTTAAAAAAATGTCTTCATCTAAATTGTAGTTTGACCCCAAAACATAGCCTAGCTAAGCTGACACATAAAATTAACCATCACACAGTCAGTTGTTATCATATGCTTTCCTAGTAATAGATTGTTTCATTACTGAACTGATCTATAAACATCAGATTTTCAGTGTTTTTTTTTCCCCAACTCTTATTTTAGGGAACAATAAAAAGTTTGTGTTCTTTTTACAATGGAAAGTGCCTGTGGTATGTCCAAGTCATGCTAGGTGCCAGGAATGTAGAGGTAAATTTTAAGACATTATACCTACCTTCAGTGAATACTTTAGTTAACTGATTATAAATACCTTTGGTTTTCATAGCAGTCTTTGGGAATTGCATATATGGAAAGAAGGGAAAACAATAAGAACCACCACAAATCTTTCACTGTCCTACCTCCATGTGAACTTGATGTGAACCTTTTCCAGATTACTTCTGTTTTGGAATATTTCTGGGTCATCACTCTGCTTCTCGAAGAAAAAGATCATGCCAAGTAGGGTATCCGGATGCTGTGAGTGAGGCACACAGACTCAGTAAAATTTCTAACTCGAGCCTAAGTGGAAATGCTTCAGTCCTTCCGGAGAGCATACTGATGATAAAAGTCTACACAGTTATCTGCTCACTGTCATAGGACAGAATGTTACTGGGTGGACATCTTGAAATCTTTCTTTTTGTAATAAAGACTTTCTTAGATAAAAGGCTTCAAGAGTGCTAAGATTTGTAATATGTAGACTTGAGCTATCTGGAAGGAAAGTAGGGCTACCTGAGATTCAAGGTGTGCTTTTGTATTGCTAACCTGCTTGCGCTAAATGTTGAGTAAAGACTATATTGTTCCCAGGTGAGAGTTTTACCTAGTCCATGCAAACTGCTTCAGTTTTATGGTTAGCCTGACTATGTACCTTTCTAGTTCATGAAATGGCCAACTTCAGAATTCCTATGCCTCATTCACGCACAGACTTAAGTTATAGGACTCTTAAAAAGAAAAATCATGAGTGTCTATATCAAGGGCAGAAATAATGTTGAATGTTTTTGACTAAAATTATATTATCAGATTCTCTTTCAAGCACAGTTATCTCCAATGTGGGTGCCTGAGGAAGTGATTAGAATTTCTATTTAGATTACATTTTAAAACAACCAGGTCTGTTTTGTCTACGTTTTATAATAAACATAATTGTTATGCTGATATTACTATAGAAATAAATAAATACGTGTTGAGTGAGAGTGTTTGCTAAAAAAAATACTGAGCTGAAAGGGTATGTAAGAAATGTTTGGTGATCTCTGCTGTAAGCATCCTCAAGTGAGGGACTTAGCCCAGAATGTGAGAAGTGAATGCCACTAGAGGGCGAGTGTGCTCAGGGCCGAGAGTCCTGGATCCTCTAGTCCAGTGGTCGGCAAACTCATTAGTCAACAGAGCCAAATATCAACAGTACAACGATCGAAATTTCTTTTGAGAGCCAAATTTTTTAAACTTAAACTTCTCCTAATGCCACTTCTTCAAAATAGACTCACCCAGGCCGTGGTATTTTGTGGAAGAGCCACACTCAAGGGGCCAAAGTGCCACATGTGGCTCGCGAACCGCAGTTTGTTGACCACGGCTCTAGTCACAAACATACTTCTTTGGAAGGAACGTCAGTGTTGCCCATTTAGGAGTAATTATATTGCATGTTGACTCAACTCCAGAAAGAGCTGATGTGAGTAGTTGCTTTGTGTTATTACGCTGTTTAATGAATAAGACAAAAAACTACATTTTAACCTGTAAGTCAAACTGGTCATCTTTTCTTAATAATTGGTCAGAAAGAATAACTGGATGGAGCCTTCTGAAACATTTAACATGAAATTATTTTTTACAATATGACTTTGGCATCTACGTGTGTGTGTGTGTGTGTGTGTGTGTGTGTGTGTGTGAACGTATGTATGTGAATGGCAATGTTGCATCACTGTTTACTTGCCACAGGGTTTGCTGTTTTCTTGACTTCCGAGTCACATTATATGTTTCTGGAATCCATGTATGAACCATGCAGCTGTATTGACTCTGCTCAGCTCTGTGACCTTGTACAAGTTACTGGTGGGCTCTGCGCCTTAGTGCTCTTACTTGTTAATCAGCATAGAGCACTTGACCCACTTGTCTCTAAGGAGACAGAGTACTTTCAGAATTATTAAGCACTATGTAAATGTGTTTACAATTGTTATTGTTAGTAATAATCATTACTAGGCTTATATTAGAAGAACCAATATAGTGTTATGCTGAAAGTTATAATTCTCTGATAAGGAGGAGTTGTATAAAGTGGTGTGGTTGGTATACAGAAACACATCTCACTTCTTCAAAACAAACGTCCCCTTTTTGATTTTATAATTTGTTAGGGCTTAGACAACATGATAGATAATAGAATATGCGTGTCCCTCAGCAAGGAGGGCGCTGCCCCGTCAGCCAGGGCCAGGCCCCTCGGACGACAGAAAGGGGTCCCCAGACGCCGCCACACCACACACACCTCTCCAGGGACCTGGACTCCACCCAGCTCCCAGCTCCTGGCCAGAGCCACCCAGTGTCCTCGACACCTGCTGGGGGGGTGTAGGCGCTCAGAGGACAGACTCCTGGGATAACATGGGGGTGAGGAGCGGGGAACCCGCGTGCAGGCGTCCGCCTCCGACCTGAGTCCCGGGCCTGGCAGCTTGGGTTCAGTGCTGCCCTTTCCAAAGCAGGCCCTTCCTGGGAATTGGTGTTTGCTCGGAGGGGTGACCTCGACCCCCCAGGAGACCTGTCCAGCCTCGGGCTTAATGCCACGTGCGACAGGCGTCTGTGGGACAGCCACCCGGCACACACTGGGCACTTGGCCCGCCGGCAGCCAGAACTTGTCTCTTGCCTCCCACCAGCAACCCCACACAGCCCCAGCACGAAGCACACGTCTCAGGGGACCGTCCCCGTCCGTCCGGGAGCCCAAGCGAGCCCCGCGGCCCCCCGCAGCGGGAGCCTCGCTCCCTGTGCCGTCCCGCAGGGAGGAGCGGTCCTGCCTTCATCCCCGTGACAACCGTGACACCCAAGCCATTCGCACGCTGTCGCATGCGTGAAGTCCCCGTGTGTGTGAGCTTAGTTTGTGTTTGGAATCACCCAGCATGCATAGCAAGGGGCAGCCCGCCTCGGGCCACCTGCTGGCTGGCCGTAGCGTCCCCCACAGGGCGGGTCTGGAGCCTGAGCGGGGCCCTGCACACACCTGCCCGCCCCAGCACACGGATCGCACACCACCTCGCACACGCGAAGATGCGGAGTGTAACCTCTTAGCATGGACCCCCTCACTTAGGGAAAGCCACCCACCCCGGGCCCTTCCTCCTGGGCATGGTGCGGAGGCCCGTGCCGTCTGTGCCCCGCAGGGCTGTCCCCGCACAGGACGCTGAGTGGGGGCGCCGGGCGCGGCCTCCCACCAGGACTCCCGGGAGCACGTGGGCGGAGTGGGCACCGACGGTGACGTCACCTTCTCATGATAGATTTGTATGATCAACACGGGTCTATTTTTACGTCAACTGCACACGTAGCGGCCAGTCTTCTCCAAGATTGTTCCCTTGAGACAAGTCATTGATCCTTTTCCTATTTTTATTTGAAAAAACAAGTGAACGGGCTGACATGTTAAATGTGAATGTACGTTTCTTAATCGCAACTTTTCTACTGAGTGCACTATACTTCAATCTTATTTAACAAAAGTAAAGAAAGACCTTGCTTGACAAAAAAAAAAAATAAATAAATAAATAAATAAATAAATAAATAAATAAATAAATAATAGAATATGCGGCAGCCTCTGCAGTTGCAGTGAGTCTGAGGTTTGCTTTTGCTGAAGTCATGTGTAGGGTCATGAACTGCCCAGTCTCTCACCTCACATCTGTTTGTGAAACTTGAACTCCATTCTCCTCAATTCCCTTTTCTCTGGAACTGCTAAGGGAAATGCTATTCTCTCTATTCTTGTGTGTGGTGGGGAGAACAGCTGTCCAGGTGGGGTGAGGGGCAGAGGGCCAGGTTTGTTGTGTAATGTCTTGGAGTTTGGTGAAAGCCCATTGAAAACAGTCATGTACAAGATGGGATTCGAGGCCTTGGCTACCCTGTGGTTGGAGTGTGGTCACAGGGAGTAGCAGCTGACACTGTGCCAGGCCTGTGCATGGGGTGTGCCAGGTCTGTGGCATGCTTTCACTCAACTCACATAAAATGCATTGTTCCTTTACCCTCCCTCCTTCTCCACTATCTCCCCAATCCTCAGCTACTGCTTCTGTATCAGGGTTTGGGTACTAGTGTAAGAGCATGAAAGTACAAATCTCAAAACACCCTCAGTGTTAGTTTTTCTAGATCTGTGCCACTTGATTTTCCATTCAGTGGAGAGTGAGGCGTGAAAATGGCAATTCCTAGGGCGGGGTTGGGCCACACAGGGGCTAGACACATGCAGTGCACTGGTGGTGGGCTGCTGTGCACAAGATGGGGTGAGGTGACCGGGAAATGGGTGGCTTCTCAGATTCTACTTGGGATGGTGGACCCACTGTTGCTGATCATCAGCATTTCAAGGGAACTGGGATGTCAAGATGTGTGTGTCACCTTCCTCAGTCTCATAGCACCCTCCAGGCCAGTCCGCAGGCCTTGCTGGTCGTGTTTGCTCAGATGCCTGTCACTTTCCAATGCCTGGCACATGTTTCATACAACATTTACTCACTCATTTGCCTACTTAGTGTTCTAGAATCACTCCTACTCTTGGTGGTGAAGGCAGAGAAGCCGGCAGCCCTGTGAGGAAGTTACTGTGTGCGGGTGAGGACCTCCGCTTCCTGATGCTGACGGTGCCCATCACTTGTGACCTCACCTGAGCAGTAGGATGAGGGGTGTCCCCTCAGCCCTCCAGAGCCATGCACCACTTCCTTCCTCTTGGCTTCTCTCCTTGTTTTTGTGGGCGTAAGGGGCTAAGAAGCTGCCTCTTTCTCACTTCTCTCTCTGGTGCCTGGGAAGCAGGCTTTCTCTTCCTGTTGGAAGGCTGGACCAGCTGCTCTGGGCAGAGCTGCTCAGACAGCAGCAGCCTGCATTTCCCCTTTCCCTGTGGGTCCACAACCCGGCATGCCCAGACTGGAAACCTTTGGACTTGCTGTTTGTGTTGTTTGGTGCTTGGAGTATTCACAAAGCATTCTCTGAACAGCTGAGAGGCGCTCATGCTGATGATCTGAGTAGTGGCCTGAGGTCCAGAGCATGTGCCTGACTCCCCGTGGTTCAGGCCCCTGGTCAGGTCAGGTCTCTGCAGCGTGGCTGATGCACCACCAGAAGCCTCGCGTCTGTGGTAGCCGGGCTTGTCCTGTGTGTCTTCGGGTGAGCCTGTAGTTCCTAGGCTAGGGTCTGTTCCTTCTGCTCACCGGCATTTCATCAGCCGCTAGCACCATGCCTGGGGCCCTCAAGTCCTGAGGAGGTACTTAGGAAATTGGTTTTAGGGCTGCTATAAATGCTGCTGGATAATGAACTGGAAAGGAGACCCCTGTATTAGTTTCAGCTTGGTATCAAGTCTCAGTACGATGTCTGTTTACCAGTGGTGCCTGTTCAGATGTGTAGGAGAGTGGCAGGTGGATGGCGAAATGCTGCTGACGGGAGCGCTCAGCTGTAAAATCAGTAGGTTAGTGCGTTTCTTTGGGGGCATTAGGGACAGTTCTCCTACTCATGATGAGTGTCAGTTTCTTCATTTGTAAAAAGGCAGATAAAACATGTCGATATGTATAGGGCTTAGATGTAAACCCTAGCTGCTATTATTATGGGTAATGTATTTTGGGAGACAGAAACTTCGGAGAGATGGAAGGATCCCTTGGGACTACTGTAGACACACTCATACACACCCACAAACAATTATCTATCACACAACTATCCATCACACAGTCCACTAGTCCATAAAGCACAGCCAGGATCTGCCAGGCTTTTTACACTCTTGGATTTTCACAAATGCTTTTGCCCGCAGGAGAGAAGGTGGAGGGTGGGGTCAGCCCACCCAAGGTGAGGTGGCCGAAATCCGATATTCTAAATGAGATCATGCTCATCTCGATGCTTATGATGTTTTTAAAGCCAAGAGTCAAGAAAGTCAAACAAGCACAAGTGAAGCAAACAAGGAACACACAGACCTGACCCCCATTGAGAGGCCCTGCGCTGAGTGACCGCAGCTGCTGCTAGTGCTGTCGGTGGCCTGCTGGAATCCACTCTGCCTTCGACCGTGCAGGTTTTCCTACTGGCCACCCAAAGGAAGTGTTGCAACAGCTACCATCTTCTTTTTTTTAAAATAAACCTATTGGTAAAAGGGCAATTATGTTAACATAGTGGGAAACATTGTGTGCCTGGACATTTAGATTTTGCTGGCATTGAGAGGGTCAGTAACACCACCATTTAGGTTGGGGTGGGCCTCTGTTTTTGAGCATGTATGCAAGGTCATAAGCACCAAGCCCTGTTTTAAGTGTATTATATCATCTCATTTAATTTTTTCCTGGCCAGTGAGATGCATGTCTTAAAAAATTTTTGTTCCCCAACTTTACAGATGAGGAAAGCAAGGTTGAGCGAGGATGAGTACATTGCCCAAGCTCATATGCAGCTCATTGGTGGGAGAACAGGAATCATAATGGTTGCAGAGTGGCACTCTGAAATAGTACATTCTATTCTTTGAATCTCTTTAAAAAATCATTTTAAGTGTCTAAAGCTGAGCAAATAAGTATCAGATGTAAATTTAGAAAAAGGAGGGAAAAACCTTAATAATAGCCCTGAACAGTTCTCACATATTAATATTGGCACTTTTTTTTCTTCTGAATAATCTGTAACTAATTTTTAAAAGTTTGTTTGAGATTTTTAACATAGTAAACAATACTTAAGACAGTCTAAATCCTGAAGTTGAGCAGTCTGGCCTTTGTAGTAGAACACAGGCTCGAGGCCACCTCAGACCTGGATTAGAAGTCTGGCTGTGTCGCCAGGTAGGTGGGTAGCCTCGGACCAGTTATTTCCTCCCTCAGTATCATTCTCTTTGGTCCCGAGGCCTTTCTAAAAGAATCCACCTCATCTGGCAGCATATGATAAACAGTAAATGCTGAGTGTGATGTTCTGGGCTGGGCAGCCTAGCACCATCGTTTAGAAATTGATAGTCCCCTTGTTCTCATCTGTATGTTTTCTTTATCTACACTAATAAAAGAAACATGCAAAATTGACCGTACCTCCGCCATGCCCAGCAGCCACGCCCACCAGCCAATCAGGAGCGAGTATGCAAATTAACCCAACCAAGCTGGTGTTTGCCACAGAGCTGGAGTGAGCAGGAGACTTGGGTTGCCCCGCTGAGGGAGGAAGCCAAGCTTCCTGCCCACCCTGGCCAGCCCTGGCCTCTGCTCAAGGCTACAAAGTTTCAATTATAGAAGATAAATAAATCCTATATACTTGCTTCCAGCCGGCCCTGGCCTCTGCTCAAGGAGGCACTGAAAATAAAAAAAAAGAAAAGAAAAAAAGGAGGGGCTGGGAGCTTGGGTTGCCAGGGGGTGATCAGGCCAGGATGGGACGGCAGTTGTGGGTGATCAGGCTGGTGGCGGGCGGGGCCGTTGGGGGTAAGCAGACCAGCAGGGGGCCAGTTGGGGGCGAGCAGGCCGTCAGTGGGGGTCAGTTGGAGATGATCAGGACAGTGTGGGGGGCAGTTTGGAGTGAGCAGGCCAGCAGGGGGCAGTTGGGGGTGAGCAGGCCAGCAGGGGGGGCAGTTGGGTGTGAGCAGGCTGGCACGGGGGCAGTTGGGGGTGATCAGGCTGGTGGGGGGGGCAGTTGGGAGTGAGCAGGCTGGCAGGCAAAGTGGTTAGGGGCAATCAGGCAGGCAGGCAGGCAGGTGAGCGGCTGGAGCCAGCAGTCCCGGATTGTGAGAGGGATGTTCGACTGCTGGTTTAGGCCTGATCCCTGTAAACTGGCAGTAGGACATCATTCGAGGGGTCCCAGATTGGAGAGGGTGAGGCTGGGCTGAGGAACACCCCCCCCCCCCCCCCCGCCACAGTGCACGAATTTCGTGCACTGGACTACTAGTTATTTATAAAAAGCAAGCAGTATAGTTTATTAGGACATACAACGATGACTTTTGGGATTTAAGCCTAATGTTTTAATTATTTTCAGAATTAGAGACATGGCCCTTTTCAATGACTTCCAGAGGGGTTACTTTGTGATTATAATTTATCTCGTGTATGACTTTGGTTATCATGCAGTTATATATTTCTCAAAACTATTTTCTCCATTTGTATTATCTAAATGTTGATTTAACAAAAAGATAGCACATTTATTTTTTGGCACATTGCAAATTAATGACAATTAGTTGATATAGATGCTCAGAGGAATCTTTTTACTTTTGTTTTCTTACCTACCTCTCTTCTTCTCAGAATTCAGAACTGTACTATTTTTAACTTCTGCTTTGGGATAAAAAGGAAGTATTTTTGCTTCCATGATGTATGTTTTGTTTCAAGACCTAAAAGCTATCAACATTGATTTTGAGGATGTGAGAGTAGGAGAACATGCCCTTTTCCTCATCAGAAATCAGCCTTTCCAAATATCTGTTGGGAATGTATATATGAAAACATTTGTATATATAAAGATTTTTAAATTATGAGTGCCATTTATCTTTAAATTATAAATCTTATGAGTTGTGGTTAACAATCTTATGCTAATTACTTTATAAGGTGATTCTGCTAGTGACCATGTCCAACAGGCTTATGTTCTATTAGCAGCTCAGACCAATTTTAACTTGTGCAGCTCTTGAAATTCACCCAGGTCTCTATCATGTACCTCAGGCTGCAAACCATGTGACTTGCTAATATCACTACTCTACATATACCTATTCCATATTATTTATTGGGGCTGTTATATGAATAATGTTCTTATCCTGATGTGACCATTTTGTTTAATATTGACTAAGAGTGATTAGTTATATTTATAAACATGTCTTTTTTAGTTTTAGATTAAAGAGCTTTATTCAGCATCTGATCTCAGTCAAGTTTGCTGTGGCTTATAGCAATGAGTCATTGATCTTCCTGTTCCCTTTTATGGCATTGTTTTATAATGCAGGTAGTATATTTAAATTCCATATTTTAAAATGGTAAACAGTTTCACCAAGCATCTCTAATTTCGAAAGGAAGTTTTCCTCAGATGTAATTGCCTTTGTTTTTAAAATAATACAAGTCCTCTGGTTAGTGTATAGATACCATTAGGTTATTGAGTAAGAGTTGAATTATACTTAATCTATCAGGTTTGTGCCATCCTCCCCCAGGAATGAAAATGTGACAAATCCCTCTTATGATAAAGCTTTCTTCACATTTGCAATATATTTACTATAGATGTAGCACCCCCATGATGAGAATGAATAATTTCAGTATTTACCATTATGGTATGTCCCAAGATCATGAGGCCAGATGAACAATGTTGTTATTTAAGGGACCTTAATGATTTTTCAATTTTGTGTTCATTCATCTTCTCTTATTCCCATTATAGAAGTTATTTCTGCTTGTATATGTCTATATTCTTTATATCAAGAAGTCCCTTTCAGCCCTGGCCAGTTTTGCTCAGAGGTTAGAGTGTTGGCCCATGGACCAAAGGGTCATGGGACCAATTCCCAGTCAAGGACATGTATCTGGGTTGCAAGTTCAATCCCTGGCCCCGGTTGGGGCTCATACAGGGGGCATCCAATCGATGTGTCTCTCTCACATTGATGTTTCTCTCTCCCTCCCTACTTTCCTCTCTCTCCTCCCTCCCTGCCTTCCTCATTCCCTTCCTCCTTCCCTCAGTTTTCCTTCTACTCTCTTTAGAAATCAATGGGAAAAATACCTTCAGGTGAGGATAAACAAAACAAAACAAAACAAAAAAATGTCCCTTTTAGCCTACGACCTGGAACTCTGTCCTGCTCTCTTGCCAAGAATGGGGCTGCCAGAGCCCCTGCTCAGGTAGCTTGGGTTTGATTCAGGTCCGTGACCCAGCAGCTTTGAGACATTTCACATTTTCAACCCGTAGGCCTAACTTTGCTCCACAATCATGATAGCGTGAAAGTATTAGAGCAGGAAACACCGTGGAACAAATACTCATTATTTTTGTGAGCAGTAACCACTGTTCATTTTGGACCATATACTTTGGATATTTTCCTAGGCATTTATGTATATTGATATGAACACTTAAGTTTTAACAGGATTTTTTTCTGCTTAATATTGTCCATCACATCTTGCCTATTTATTTTGTTCTATCTATGGTGTTCAATTCTTTTATTCTAATAAAGTTATCTGGTTGCTGGTAGTAATATTGACTTATCCTTTCAAGTATTTATTCCTTTTTCTTCCTATTGACTAAATCTTTTAGAATGATGCTAAATAATAGTATTGGGGCCACCATCCTTGATTCATTAAATTAGGAATGGAGCCCGGCCAGTTTGCACAGTGGATGAGCATTGACCCACAAACCAAGAGGTCACCAGTTCAATTCCTGGTCAGGGCACATGCCCAGGTTGTGGACTTGATCCCAAGTGGGTGGCGTGCAAGAGGCAGCCAATCAGTGTTTCTCTCTCATCATTGATGTTTCTATCTCTCCCTATTCCTTCCTCGTTCAGAAATCAATAAAAATATATATATTAAAAATGAGGAATGGAAATGCTTCTAGTGTTTTAATCAGCTGTTGGATTACATTAGATAGTAAGTGCATCTGTGTGTTAGGGGAAGCGGGACAAGATATTAGACCCCCCACCTCCAACCCACCCCAATCATTCTCCTTGTGTTTTCCTTCAGTTACATGTATTACAGTACATCGCTTTTATATTTTTTGATTAAAAAATATCTATTGAACTTAACATGTGCCAGGCACTGTCGTAGATGCTGAAAATATAACCATGAAGAAGGCAAATCCTGCCTTATATGAGCATCTAGTCTAACATGTGTTAGAGGCAGAATGAAGTCTTTGCAAAGTAACTTACTCCTGTGGCTTCATTTCTGTAATATCAATTTGATTAGAAATTTGGCTGGTCCCTTGAGAGGTAGGAGTCAGGGCTGGAACCCTGGTGGCAGTGACTGGTTGGAGTGGGGTCTGTGTGGCCCACCTGGGAGACTTCCATGTCACCATGGTGCTCCTTGTACTTCCAGTGACCTTGCTTCACCCAAGATGGGAGCAGCAGAGAGTATAGACTTTGGAACTGGGTCTCCTAGCTTTTCCACTTTTGATCTCCATGCCCTTGGCCATTTTAACCTCTGAACCTCCATATTCCTATCTGTAAAATGGGAATAGCTTCAAAGTTTGTTGAGATTAGAGGTGATGTAAGTAAAACACCCAGTACCTGCTCAATAAATGTTTTAGATTATTACTACTGCTACTACTTGTTGGAAATTTATAGCTGTTAATGTTATTTCCATGATTACATGTTTTAACTTATGCCGGGCCAGAACTCGCTTCTTGTCCCCCTTGTTGGGTGCTTTTTCTCTGATCTTAACTCTGTGCCTTGACTCAATTTCTCTCAGTGTGTCTGTCTCGCCCTCTCTGTTTCTTGTTCTGTATGCCCTATTTGCCTGTGTGTAATTATAAGCTAGGGTGCCTGCTGTGGGTTGTTCAGCAATGTTTTACTATTATAAAGCCCCTGAATATTTATTGCTTATCTGCAGTGTTCAGATAGAAGTTCTTCAGCAGTTGTCAGAAGTGTGTCTCCTCTTCCTAAAGGACATTTGAGGCCAGTAGCTGGAAATCTTATAGTCAGTCATGAGCTATGTTTTGAAAGATGCATATTAATTACATGGAAGTAAATATTACAGAACAAGGCAACAGAATACTCTGAGGCTGTAAGCAGCAAGGTGGAAGGCAGAAGAGCCCAGAGCAGCGTGAGCCTCATACAAAAGGCTATTGTGTATGTGCACTAGGGGGAGTGGGCGGAGGGGGTGGGGGTGGGGCAGGAAGGGTCAAAATTACCTTCCCAGATTCTTTTGACAGACAGTGTTGCTCTGCTTACCTAGTTCATTTCCCAAGAGCTAGGTTGTGGCAAGAGGTCCATTAATTAGATGAATGATTAGTTGGACAAATTATTGGACATCTTTATGTCTTGATTTCTTAATCTGTAAAATGGTGACACTAATAATTAGCTCATAGAGAGTGAAGATAAATAAATAATTCCTGGAACACATTTATTGTAATCTCTGTGAATTCAGTAAGCACTCAATAAATATTAATTACCTCTATTACTGCCACCTTCAAATTTGCCAAGATAACTTTCTTAGTGACTTTGAAAGTGATTTAGTCCATACTATGTTATTTTATTAGAAGCGAATGAATAGATTTACATTTTAGTCCAAGCACTTCCCATTTTTAATCTTTGTTGGGTCTGCTTTGGTCAGTTATTGGTGCTGAGACATTAAAATAAGCAATAAATATTCCAAAAAGTCAATTTGACAAAATAGATGTTTGCCAGAATATAAACGATTTCATTGGCCAGGGCTCATGTCCTTTAACACCTAAAATATTTCACGAGGTTGAGCACAGAGCAGTGAATCTTGTGAGTACCTGGAACAGAGTGATTTTTTTCCCAGGTGTTCTAACAATCTCCTAAAGTCTTCACTGCCTATCAAAACCCCGGATCCAGAACGTAACAGTAAAGTTGAGAGGATGGGGTACTACATACAACTGGTAACCCCTCCTTGAGCCACCTGGGGGTGGGAGGAGGAGCAGTATCCCCAGAAGTAGGGGTGCAGCTCCTGGGAGAATGAAATGATGGTAAGCAGACAGAACAGGCCTTGTCTGAGGGCTGAGGACTCCCGCTCTTGGAGAGGACCTGAGATTTAATGCTGATCCTGCACCTTTGACCTCCCTTTTTTGCGTTCAACCGCAAGCCTCTCCCATCTACCTGTCTTATTTATGTATCTTTCATTAGATAATAAAAAGTCATCATTTTCATGTAGAAAATAGAAATAAAAACAAATGATGCCACAAAATTTCTCATACTTCCATTGCTGAAGATACATTCTGACCATGGGCCTTCTTTTTTCCTTTAAGGTCGGTCTGCTTTCAATTGTTGTGATCCATTATGTGCTTCTTGCAAACATCAGAAGAAGTCTTTGTCAGGCTTCACTGAGGCCTGGAACACTCATGTCTTTTTACTTAAGATAACTTCCTTGGGCTATATTTTCAGAGGTTGAATTATTGGAGCAAATAATATAAACTTTTAAGACTATTGTTATGTTACAGAAATTACATCCGAAAGGGAAGTACCAATTTTTATTCCTACAGAGTAATACATGAGAATATATCTATATCTAGTGCCTAGAAAAGGGCCGTATCATAGTAGGTGTTCAATACGGTGCTCAATACATATTTATTTAATGAATTAATAAGTAAATGCATGAGTGAGGCTCTACCAATTTCATGGTACTCTTCGTAATGTGTTTTCATAAACTTTTTTCCAGATTTTAAATTTTGTATTGTAGTCTTCCTACATTTGCCATTTAACCAGCAATCCTCAGATCCTGTAATTGCTTGAATCACAACCATGTTTTCCACTGTTTATGTTTGCTTAAAACTACTTAGAATTGATTTCCTATTGTTACTGTAACAAGTTTTCCGAAATTTAGTGACTTAAAACGACGCAGACTTATCCTCCCATAGTTCTGGAGGGTATGATCTCACTGGGCTGCTTTCCTTCCAGGGGCTCTGGGACAACCGTTTCCTCGCATTTTCTAGCTCCTAGAGGCCACCTTACTCCCTAGCTTGTGTTCCCTTACTCCTTTGTGGCAGCCAGCAGCAGAGCATTTTCAAACTCCTCCCTTGGTCTCACGCCTGCTTCCTTGTCATAGCTCTTTCTCCCACTCTCTTTCCCCTCCCCCTGTCCTTTATAAGCACTCCTGAGATTACTCTGGGGCCACCCAAATAATACACGATAATCCCTTCTTCTCAAGATTCTTAACTTAATCACAGTCCAAGTCCCTTTTGCCATTTAAGGTAACATTCACAGGCCCTGGGGTTAGGATGTGGACATCTTTGGGGATGAGGGCCATTGTTCTGCCTGCCACATACTTTATGTTTGCTTTTGTTCATCTCTGTTTTGAAATTGAATTATTTAAGATATTTCTCAAAAGCTACCTTCTAATAGAAACATCTAAGAATTCCCTTCAGTTGTCTCTGTACTCCTGGTGAATATTGCTGTCTTTCTGAGATAATTTTTGTGTTCTTTCTTATGCATCTAAATTATGTATATACATGTATGTCTGTCCCACTGAATCTCCATCTTGTTGAAGGCAGGGACCTTCATATTTAGTTCATATCCTGAACTACTAACTTACCTCAGATTTTTGCCTTGAACTTGTTATGTTTTAAAATAATATTTATTAAATTTCACTTAAACAATTATTGGTGTAAAGAAAAGGAGCTTAATATTTTTAGAAATTTGTTGTTAGGAAGAAAATGAATTTCAACTTACATATTTGAAATCATGATGTCCTATTGACAGTGTAGGGGCCCTGTCCAGAGTGCGCCAGATATTCAAGACCAATCTGAGTGTGGGAATCCTAATCAGAGTGTTCAAGGCTAATTTGCTGTATGCAGGTGCAAAAGCAAGGATATAGCAATCTTACTGTACGCACTGACTGTGCAGGCATGCCTTTCTATAACCCAAATATTGATGTCACTTTTTGGAAAGAAGCCTCCTTTGTCTAAGTTAGTATAAAGATGTGTTACTGACCATCCGAGGCTACGCTGCTTTTATATAGGGGCGGTTGCTTTGTATGGATCCTGTGTTTTCTACTGTATTAGGAAGGGCTACTGTGTGAGCAATAGTTCCTATGTTTGCTGGACAGCTTTATGTGACAGCTTTGTTAGCTGCTGCCTTGTAAGGCTACTTTGAAGAACTGTTTTGTCTAGTGGCTCCTTGTTAGCAATGACTACATGGTCTGCAATAAAGCCTCTCTTATACACCTATGGCGGCTCATAACTTCATCTCAAACACGATGCCCATGAAGGTCCAGTCCCTGGCAGAGGGACTCAAACCCATCAGTTGGCATAGTCGGCAGGATGAAGGAGTGAGTACCCCCCCACAGACAGTTACTTGAATTAATTTGTAAGAAAGCATCTGGCAGACAAAGGGAAGCTACCCTCTAATAATTTTCTAACCATTGATTGGTACAGAGCAGTGGAGAAGGTAGAAGGCATTGGTATGTGGGGCACAGGAGCCATGGGTGTCTGTTTGTATGCACATTGAACATATCTGATGGGGTGTACCCTGGAACTGGTGTTGAGAGTCAAATAAGCAAAATATTCTCCTTATTTTTGATGATTAGTAGTTAATACACTTAAAATGTAGACCAAAACTTCATAGTAAATAGGGGGAAAAGGTTTGAATGGGATATTATCTTGAAAAGTAATGCTAAAATTATAAAACTTTATTTTATAACATTTTTAAATTATAAAGAATTAAATTGTGTTCCCTTTCTCCTTTGTGCTTTATTACCTAAGTCAGGGGTGGGCAAACTTTTTGACTCGAGGGCCACAATGGGTTCTCAAACTGGACTGGAGGGCCAGAACAAAAGCATGGATGGAGTGTTTGTGTGAACTAATATAAATTCAAAGTAAAGGAGCGGAGGGGAGAGCAAGAGAACCGGCTGGATCCGGCCTGCGGGCCGTAGTTTGCCCAAGGCTGACCTAATTTCATAATTCTGTAATTACTAGGGACCCAGTGCACGAATTCGTGCACCTTGAAAGGAACTGTGGGCTGCGAGGCTGCAGCATGCACAGGAGCGGGTCTCGGCCCATCCTCAGCGCCCCTGCCCAGCTCCTCCCGCTGCGGCCTCCAGTCCCCTGTCTGCCGGCAGCCACTCTCATGTGCTCATGGTGCCGCCCCACTTGCACCTGCTAAAGTCACGGACCAATTAGGGCTAGCACCAGCAGCAGGTGTGAGTGGGGCCGGCGCTGACAGTGGGTGCGAGCGGCAGGTGCTGCCCCGATCACCCCTCATGAGCAGGGGGAGGTGGAGAAGCCCTCAGGGGTGATCAGGGCCGGCAGCTGCTACTCACACCCACTGATGGCGCCGAGCGATCGGGACCAGTGATGGGCACCAGCAGCAGGTGCCAGCAGCCGCTCTGGCACTGGCTGTGGGTGCGAGCAGGGCCAACATTGGCAGTGGGTGCGAGAGGCAGCTGCTGGCCCTGATCTCCCCCTCAGGAGCAGGGAAAGGTGGAGAAGCCCTGAGGGGCAATTGGGCCCAGCAGCTGCTGCTCGCACCCCCTGACGGCACCAAGTGATTGGGGCTGGCGCCAGGCGCCGGCAGTGGGTGTGAGTGGCAGTTCTAGCACCATGAGCACAGTGGGTGTGAGTAGGGCTGGCACCGGCAGCTGGTGCAAGCACTGGCCGGGACTGCGGGACACGGGAGCAAAGAATTTTCAGTAACCACCAGAGGCTTGCCCCAATGACAGTGACTGACACCCACCCACCTTGGTCTGGCGCCCCCACTCACCTGCTCCACCATCCTGCTGCGGCTGACACCCGCTATATTCTGCGCACGCCCCCTGGTGGTCAGCGCATGTCATAGTGACCGGTTGTTCCACCATTTGGGCTATTTGCATATTAGCCTTTTATTATATAGGATTCATATTGCATGCTTTCAAGTTGGTATAATATGACCTGATATTCCAGTATGATCTTCTGAGAAGTTAGTGTAAGTTGTCATAAAACCTCTGTTGTAATATCTTCTGTTTCTTTTAGTCAGCACAGAACCTGCCTATTCCTGCCTCCCCCCACGCCCCCCCCCTCCCCCCCCCCCCCCCCCCCCCAGTGTCCCAAGGAAAGAGTGGCATCAGTTGGCAGGCTCTTTCATATTCAGAAAGGAGTGGTTTTTACCCTGTTGGAATCTGCACACCATGGGAAAATACTTTTTGGTTGAAAATAGATTTTCAAATGTGTAACTTGTTTTGGGCACAAAGTTTCTGTGATAAAATTTTGAAAGCTCAGTCTTTTAGCAGCATTTTCCTTTGATTTTCTTAATTGTCTGAATTCTTAGTGACCACAAATTGAGAATACAGCTGCAGCTGCAGGTAGACTGCCAGCCTGCCTTCAAGTTAAACGCTCTGTAAGCTGGGACAGGCGGATGCTTATCACTTATGAACTACGGCAGGTGCAGACTATGAGACTTAATTACTTCCTCTTTCACCCTGTCAACATCTTGTTTGCTTTATGATTAGTTGTCTTTTCTGCTTTTCCTGCTACAACATGAACATTTTGGGAACAGGGACCACATCTTTGAAACTTTTGTTTCCCAGCATGTACCTTCTCATGGGTATTTCCTACGTGCTTTGAAGTGAATCGACTTGTTCCTAAGACTTGTTTTCTAGTACATCATTCCAAAAACGGGAACATATCTGTATATGTTAAAGATAATTCTTTTCCTTTATCTTATTTTTAATACATCTCTAGGTTAAGTAGAGCCTATTTACTTAAATTGGGTAAGTCAGCCACTTAACCTCTTGTAGCATATTTTCATCTGATTTTCATGATGTAGGGGAAAGTAAAAAATTGTGTAAATGTGGGTCTGATGCACATTACTTATTAGATTCATTTATTTAAACTGGTGGCAGTGCTTTTAGGGCAACTTCTTTCGTTTTCTTTAGTATTCTCAATGTCAGTATGTCGTGCTTCACCGAACTGACTTGTATGTTTTTACTCTTCTCTGGATTACATTGAAACCAGGTGGGAATTCCTCCCCGTTTGCTTTCTTTTTTAAATGCTACGTTTGGTCTTTCTGTATTTTAATTGCATTTTTCTCTTGTTTCAAACCAAGGGACCCAAAGCTCCTTTTGAAATATATGCCTTTTTGTGTGTTTTGAGTCAAGATGTTTTTAATGAAATTTAGGGTAGGATGAGTAAAAATCTTGGGATAAACTGATTTTTATATCTATTGTTTCATAGTGTCTAAAGGCTGATCAGGGATTCTTATCCTGAGATTCTTGGATGTCTGCTCAGAGTGCACAAGCATGAAACGTGCTTACAGTGTGTGTGTGTGTGTGTGTGTTTGAATACACACATACATTTACAAGAGTTGGCAAAAGTGGGTTTACAGTTTTAAGTACCCAAAACATAGTTTATAGTTGTATTATTACTTATTCTTGTGTTACATGTTTTTGTCTGCCATTTTTCATGTTTGTATTTTCTAGTGCAGTGGGTCTTTGATTAGCAGACCCTCCTCACCTTCACACAAGGTTTCTTCCAGTTCCTCATTGGACTGGGCGATTTGGTAACCCGGCTTGAGTGAATTATTGAGGGATACTGTGAGTGAAGGTCTGAGGAGACAACAGTGGAGTGAAGTGCTTGGGCTTTGTAACAGCTGTTCTTGATCTTCGGTCGTCTGTTTTCCTTCCATCTGCTTTTGAAATTCTGGAGGATTCATGGGGCTAGGACCTAGGTTATGATCCGATGTAAGTAAAGGCCTGTGGAGGGGGCTAGGTTATGTTCCCGTGTAAGTGAAGGCCTGTGGATGAGGTAGGATATGATCCCGTGTAAGTGAAGGCCTATGGATGAGGTAGGATATGATCCCGTGTAAGTGAAGGCCTGTGGATGAGGTAGGATATGATCCTGTAAGTGAAGGCCTGTGGATGAGGTAGGATCTGATCCCGTGTAAGTGATGGCCTGTGGATGAGGTAGGATATGATCCTGTAAGTGAAGGCCTGTGGATGAGGTAGGATATGATCCTGTAAGTGAAGGCCTGTGGATGAGGTAGGATCTGATCCCGTGTAAGTGAAGGCCTGTGGATGAGGTAGGATATGATCCCGTGTAAGTGATGGCCTGTGGATGAGGTAGGATATGATCCCGTGTAAGTGAAGACCTGTGGATGAGGTAGGATCTGATCCCGTGTAAGTGAAGGCCTGTGGATGAGGTAGGATATGATCCCGTGTAAGTGAAGGTCTGTGGATGAGGTAGGATATGATCCCGTGTAAGTGAAGGCCTGTGGATGAGGTAGGATATGATCCCGTGTAAGTGAAGGCCTGTGGATGAGGTAGGATATGATCCCGTGTAAGTGAAGGCCTGTGGATGAGGTAGGATATGATCCTGTAAGTGAAGACCTGTGGATGAGGTAGGATATGATCCTGTAAGTGAAGGCCTATGGAGGGGGCTAGGTTATGATCCTGTGTAAGTGATGGCATATAGAATTCTCATTCTCTTGCAATTGTCACAGATTCACCTGTCCTAAGTAAATGCTGTCCTTCCTTATTACTAAAGTTTTACTGTTTATATTTCAGTTACAAAAGATTTGGGAACACTTTCTAAAATGACTGTAATAAAATATAACAAATCATTCAAACTATACGTAGATATTGCATTGCTTGCTTTTCTCTACTCTCATTGGGTGAATGCTCATTTGTTTCTGGTTGGTACTCATTTCTCTTGGTCATTAGGTTGCCCCCAATGATGAAGCTGTGGTGACATTATTGTGTGAATGGGCTGTGAGCTGTAAACGGTCCGGCAAGCACAGGGCGATGGCGGTGGCGAAACTCTTGGAGAAGAGGCAAGCGGAAATCGAGGCTGAGGTGGGTGTTCCTGTCTGCTTGTTGAATGCCATCATTTAAACATTATGTTTTGGAAAGGATTCTTTTTCTTATCCTCATTATGCTATATTTTTTCTTTTAAAGGAAAAAGGGAGAATGTACAAATTCATGGCAGGATCCCTCTAAATTAACGAAGCCGATAGTTTATATACTGGACTAACTTATAATTATCTTTTATTTTTATTTTTCCTTTATTGATTAAGGTATTACATATGTGTCTTTATCCTCCCATTGCCCCCACAACCCCTCACTCTTGCTCTCACCCCCCCCTGGTGTCTGTGTCCATTGGTTAGGCCAGTGGTCGGCAAACCGCGGCTCGCGAGCCACATGCGGCTCTTTGGTCCCTTGAGTGTGGCTCTTCCACAAAATACCACGGCCTGGGCGAGTCTATTTTGAAGAAGTGGTGTTAGAAGAAGTTTAAGTTTAAAAAATTTGGCTCTCAAAAGAAATTTCAATCATTGTACTGTTGATATTTGGCTCTGTTGACTAATGAGTTTGCTGACCACTGGGTTAGGCTTATATGCATGCATACAAGTCATTTGGTTGATCTCTCCCCCTACCTCCACCCTCCCCTACCTTCCCTCTGAGGATTGACGGTCTGATCCATGCTTCTCTGTCTCTGGATCTGTTTTTGTTCATCAGTTTATGTTATTCATTATATTTCACAAATGAGTGAGATCATGTGATATTTTTCTCTGACTGGCTTATTTCGCTTAGCATAATGCTCTCCAGTTCCATCCATGCTGTTGCAAATGGTAAGAATTCCTTCTTTTTTACCGCAGCATAGTATTCCATTGTGTAGATGTACCACACAGTTTTTTAATCCACTCATCTGCTGATGGGCACTTAGGTTGTTTCCAAATCTTAGCTATGGTAAATTGTGCTGCTATTAACATAGCGGTGCATATATCCTTTCTGATTGGTGTTTCTAGTTTCTTGGGATATATTCCTAGAACTGGGATCACTGAGTCAAATGGGAATTCTATTTTTAGATTTTTTTGAGGAAACTCCATACTGTTTTCCATAGTGGCTGCACCAGTTTGCATTCCCACCAGCAATGCATGAGGGTTCCTATTTCTTCGCATCCTCACCAGCACTTGTCATTTGTTGATTTGTTGAACAATTATCTTTAATGTCTAAGAACAAAGAACTCTTCCTTTGCGAGGTTAAGATACATACACACAAGTATGTGTGTGTACACACACACACACACACACACACACACACACACACATATATATATATCTTGTATTATTATATATGTTTGTGTACATATTTTTATATTATGGATTTTAAAGCCACATAACATTTTAGTGGAACCAGAAGTATGTTGCCCATAAAATTATAGGTAGCAGTTTGTATTATTTTTTGAGATTGTGTTCTGGTCCCAGAGAAGGCAATTATGGCCTCAGCAGTAGATTATTATGGGAAAACAGAGCTAGCTTTATAAACATGAGCTTTTGTTGAAGGGAACTTTTTTTTCAAAAAATATATTTTATTGATTTTTTACAGAGAGGAAGGGAGAGGGATAGAGAGTTAGAAACATCGATGAGAGAGAAACATCGATCAGCTGCCTCCTGCACACTCCCTACTGGGTATGTGCCCGCAACCACTGAAGTGAACATTTTTAAGCGAGCCTCTTTTTGTGCCTGTGAGATTCTTCAGGGTCAGCTCTGGAGAAGGTGTGATTTGACCAGGCCACTTCCTCTCTCACCTGGACCCCTGTTGGGCCTCCTACCTTGTCTCTTCATAGCCCGAGCCATCTTTTCAAAGTGGGAACACATCATACTGTGCCTTTACTAAAACACCATGGCGACTCCTTACAGGGCCCACAGAGCCTTGAGGGCTGCCCTGCCTGCCTCTCCCCCTCCCCCCACCCCCATTTCCTACCTCTTTCCTCTGGGACACATACAACTGCAGCCGCTTGGACTTTCTGTCCCTCCATCACTCTGAACTTGCTTTATCTCCGGGTCTTTGCCCCTGATGTTCTTTCTGGTGGCACACCCTGCTCCCCACTTTTCACGTGGCCAGTTTCTTTTAACATTCCTATTTCAGAAAGTGTCACTGTCTTTGTAGCATTCCCAGCTCAACATGTGTCACCTCCTCAGTCACTCTTCTCACATCACTCTGTTTTACTTTCCTCAGTGGCTTATTGTTTAATGCCTGCCTGCCTCTGGGATGTAAGCTCAACAATAGGGACCTGAGTACCCAGAATAGTGCTCAGTGCATAGTAGATGCTTAATAAATGTTGCACGAATGGATGAGCACTTAGCTGGCTCTCTATTACTGATAATGCACCTACTTCCTATGAAGCTATTGAAAAATGAAATAGGAAAAATGTTTCTATTGACATCTCTGTTGGGAAGGTACTTTTCACCAGATACAAAAGATCATATTGTTGAAATTGGGGCTTGAAGATATTGATGTTAAGGTGTAAGACACAAGCCAATTTTACAAATTAGGAAAAGTGTTTCATTGCTTTTTTTCTACACATTTATGAATAGACATAGACTATTCTACAGTGAATTGAAATGATTAAAGTTTAGTAACTGAAGTTGAATTTCTCAGATTTTATTGTTGCTTCTGGATTGTTGCTATCATTCCCTCCCCCCACCCAGTGTGTCCCAGAATGAACACACACACACACACACACACACACACACACACACACACACACACACACAATCACTTTCAGAAGAGGTTCACACATAGATTGCTTTGTAATTTTAATAGGTGTAACTGTATTCTTTCAGAGATGTTTAAGATAATTGATTTCTAATGAACATCAAAATTTGACCTTTGTAAAGAAAGGATGGCTTGGAGAAATATGTTAACATAATAATTAATAACTTAATATTAAAGAATAAGGATCAAAGGGATATTGAAGAGAATAAAAAACAAGGATCTGATTGCTTCTAAACTGTTTCTTTTCTGGTTTTCTAGTAAGTTTTATCTTTTAAAAAATTGATAATTAATTTAAAGAATAGTTTATTGGTTTTTAGAAGGAAAAGATAGGAGAGGGAGAGAAAGAGAGAAAAAAGGATGTGAGAGGGTAACATTGATTGGCTCCCTCCTGCATGTCCACTATGGGGATTGAGCCCGAAACCCTGGGCGTGTGCCCTGACCAGGAAATTGAACCAGCAACCACTCAGTGCTCAGGAAGACAACCACCTGAGCCATACCACCAGGGCAGTAAGTTCTGTCTTATGAGTGCACACTTTGAACCGCTTCTCTAGGATGCGTTTCATGAACTGTGGAGAGTCCCAGAGATTCTGAAAGATCTCATTGGTAAAATGTGACGAGTAAATGAAAGATCCTTATTGGAGGAATTATGTTAACTTTCTTATTCCATACCACACTTCTCCACACACACTTGTAAATACCCCCACCTGACCAAAACAAACACAAAAGAATGGAGCTCACTGCCAAATATTTCTTAGGGGGAATACATTTAAGCCTGAGCTATTTAAAAATGATAACCTCAAATTATTTTTAGCAGTTTGTACAGGAATACTGAATAGTTTATTTTGTACTCTGTTAGTATTTAATGGATGTTCATATAGTACTGTGTAGAGTTTACAATTCATATGAATAATGTTTTTCAGGGGTGTGGTTTGAAATCATTTCAATTGTTCTGGGTTAGCTTCCTGAACTTGTAAAGTTATATTTACCTACTATGCATGGCCTACAAATATATAAAGAAATCTCAACTAATTTATATTTTATCTGAGAGCTTAAACATTAATGAAATACTAACCTATTCATGACCCACGGTGACCATACTTGTCCTTTATAACTTACTGTGCTTGTTTACTTTTAATCTTAGAGATGTGGGGAGTCAGAGGTCTTAGATGAGAAGGAGTCCATTTCTTCAGCGTCTCTTGCTGGATCTAGTTTGCCTGTGTTCCAGAATGTTCTGCTAAAGTTTTTAGATACACAGGCCCCCTCATTGTGTAAGTAAAGCTCTTTGCTTTTAGATCTTAAATAAGGGAATTGCCTCCACCCCCTTCTTCTAAAGCTGTTTCTTCTTTCTTTAAATTGTTATGTGCATCTTATGAAAAGTTCTTGGCACTGAATATAATGTATATTTTACTGAATAAAATTTTGTGGCATGTTTTCAATGGATATTTTTGTGCAATTTTAAAATTAGGTGAACTTTAAAATTTTATAGAGTTTAAATATAAAGTGCTTCCTTCCTTTGTAATTAGTGGACTAATTTACCCTTTATAGATTTTTCTTACCAAAATAGAGGAGCTAAGATGTTTCACTGTATATTGTGACTTGAAAATTTCTCTTTTTAAACCATTTTCTAAATTTTTTATTTTCTAACTTTGGATCTTAAAAGGTGGGTGGAGGGTGGTAATCAAATAACGGTACTTTATAACAAGGTCCTAGATACAAGGAAATTATTTGTAAAGATGGTTGGCTGCTTGATAACTCTCTCTTGGATATTCATGTCATCTTATATTTTTTTTCTTTTATTCTGTAGTTGGTGGCAAGTTGAGGGTTTGGGGAATAAACCAACCAGTAGGTTCATACTGTGGGTGCACACTTTAAAAAAATCTTTGTGTGTGCTAAATGGGCTTGATCATATTCTGAGGCTTTTATGTGTTAGAGTACAGCAGGGAGGGTCTTAGGAAAGATAGTGATAGAACAACAGAAAAATGGCAAAAAGTGAAACATGATAGAAAAGGGAGAAAAAGAGTGCAGGGGGCGGGGAAGAAGATGTTTGTGAAGAAGAAAAAGGTAAAGCATCTAGAAATAGCCTTGCTTCCAATTCCTCTAAGAAGGGTCTCCTTTTGGGTTGAATGATGCCTGGGGGTCTTTAGTTATTTTGTGGCTGGTGGAGTTCAGAGGAAGAGAAAGAGCTGGAGTCAAGCTGATGGTTGGAATGTAGGGAGAGAAATGAAACATGGAAAATGAAGCAGGGAAATGAGAAGACAGGAGATATACTAGATAGAGAGTATACTATTGCCAGGAGTGGGAATTAGCGGCTGTAATGTCTCTTGTGTCCTGGGGGAGACACACGTTTGCCCTTGGCTTCCTTGTCCGATCCCACTCCCGTTCTCTCTCAGGGAAATACGTCCTTCTTCTCTGCCTCTGCTTGTTCTGGATCCCATTTTCTGTCAAAGAAACTGCTTGTTTCTCTGTGCAGAGGCTGCTGTATTGAATGTGGTGGTGGATGAGAGCAGCCATTTAGGTGTCAGGTTTAATGTTCCCTGGATGGTCTTGTTCGTCTCTGTGTTTGCAAGTGTGCTGGAAACGGGGCTGAGCTTTGCAGGGTTAGTCTTAACATTTTTAACCTCTCACAGGTACAGATACAAAGTTTTAGAGTGCAGTTACAATATTAAAATTCATAATGTAAATTAAATAGACTGGTTATGAATTAAAAAAGACAGAAGAGGTCCTGTCTATGCCCTTTGAATTTCATTTTCCCTTTTTCTTTTCAGTGGATCCCGCTCACTTTTTTTTAAAATTTATTTGCCATTTGAATTGTGGTTCTGTTGTGAAGTCTCCTTGGGAAAAAATGTATAACGTGTCCCACAAATACACAGACACACTCAAATTCTGAAAGCAGCTGCAAAGAAGACAGCAATCTTGGCCTGTGTTGTTTGTTTTTTTAAACTTCAAGTTTTGTGTGTTTATATTATTATTTAAATGATTATTCATTTGCTTGGGCCCACTACCTTTAAAGTTGAAGTTGTACTTAGCATACTGGATAGTCTTTTCAATTGCAGTGGGGCAGTCAAAACCTGTGAACCATTTCTATACAAAACAATAATGTCTCATAGGAAATTTGGCAATAATCATTGATTTTGTAAAAAAACTTATGAAAAGTGGTGCTAATATTGTTAAGCCTTAGCAATATTTTTATAAAATTTATCTTACCTTTTAATGGGATCAGTGGGAACTGAATTTTTGGTGGAATTGTTTCTATAGCGGATCCTAACAGTGAATGTGAGAAGGCAGAGTTTGTGAACCTGGTGCTGCTCTTCTGTGAGTTCATCCGGCACGATGTCTTCTCTCACGATGCTTACATGTGCACCCTCATCTCCCGGGGAGACCTGTCCATCACCTCCTCCACTCGGCCACGGTCGCCCTCGGGAGAAAATGCAGATGAGCACTACCCCAAGGACCATGATGTGAAGATGGAGGTATGGTCCTGGGAGGGTGTGCCTGCTTCCCCCATCTCCCTAACCCGCTCCGAAGGATGCACGATGGAAGGGTGATCACTTTTTAATTGTATTCTCTTGTTTCAAAGATCATGTATCTTTACTCCCACTCACAAAAAAACAGACTATAATTTACATCTTCCAGAGTTTTCTTTTGGATACTCTAAAACTATTAATGAAAAGATTTGACAGGCCATAATATCTTTCTTTGGATTAGAATTATGTACTTCCAGTTTTATGTATTTCTAATCCCCAGTTTTCCTTTAACGTTTGTCTCAAAATTGGACTTGTTTTGGCCCTAAAGTCCTGGTTTAGTGTTCATTCTAAGGAGCATCTTTCCCGATGTATTTTGTTCCTTAATTGTACCAGTCTTTTATACATAGTGGGAAATTCTGTGTTAGTCTTACACATCATGTCTTCATTCAATGAATGAAAAATTTAATCTCTGTTTCTCAAATTTTTTAAAGTTTAGTTGTTCTTTTCAGCAAATTATTTTATGCTGTGAGTATGACTTTATAATTTTCTGCCAATTTCTGATATTTTGGACATTTTTCCAGATACTTATTGAGATTTTTAAGGCAAAAAAACATGAAATTGGTGATGGGAAATAGTAGAAAATGGTGAGAGATTGTGACAATTCCTTAACAATAAAGCCTCATGTTGATTGTATGAGAGTTTAAGTATATAATATTATATTTTTTAAACCAGCGCCTATACTTATAATTTAAAAACCTGACATTAGAATTGCACACATTGATTCACAGTTTATACTCTAAGATTTGGTGACTAAATGGTATAGGAATTAAAAAAATATATTTAATGTAAATACTTTCGTTTCTAAATTTGTCCACAGTATAAGTTACAAAGGGTGAAAAAATTAAAGCTACTTTACTTGTTTAGGCTTTATCTATGTTTCTGATTTTTCTTTATTGTTCTTGGATATCAAGATATCTTATAGCTTAGATTTGTCTTACTAAGAAAAGTTGGTGAGCAAATGACTGGGAATAGCCCAGAGAAGGAGATTATGGTCAGCTTGTTTTTATCAGGACGTTCGTGTGCTCTTCCTTTAAAAACTCATGGAAGTTGAATCTTTCTCATCGTGAGGACAAAGAGTGTGACTTTGCAAAGCAGTGCATGTCTTAAACCTTCTTTATTTTTGGAAAAGACACTAAGAGGAAATAAGACAGGGTGGTTAAAAATGTTACTGTCCTGCTTTAGCTTCACTTTCTTAATAGCCATCTACCATGTGACCTTCTTTCTCTGACCATCATCAGGGACAGACGATTATGGCACATATGGGCATTGGCTCAGGAACTATTGATCTTTTTGATGAAGTAGACAAGTGACTTTAAAACTGACTTGGGTTCGGAATTGCCAGTAGGTTAACCATTGAATTATTATTGACTATGAATCCCTCCCCAACCCCTACCCCAGCTGGGCTCTGCCCTCTGTTTCTTGTCCAGGCACTGGAAGGACCTGTGTACTTGCGATGTAAATGTGACCCCTGCACATTCCTCCCCAGGGCACAGTCCATCAGCTCTGCAGTTCTTTCCTGTCGGTTCATCCTCGGTTTCGGCTGTACTGCCTCCTTGAGAAATTTAACACTCCTGCCCTCCTACTTAACTCTCTGCGACCTTTTGTTCATTTTGAGATCAGCATCTCACAGGAAAAGGGAGTGTAGTAGTTTCATCAGGACAGTGCATGTTGATTTGCCGCATATGTGTTTAGCTTCTAAATAGTAGCTTTCCTGGCTCTGGACTTGCTATACATTCTTTTACTTTATCTAAGTATAATTATGTGTTCTTCCCCATGAATCTTAATGAGTCCCTCTTTATAAAAAATATTGTTTGAGATACAGACTAAAACCTTTATGTTATTCATTAGCTTGTTAATTATTTCAGTGCATGTGTTTTTGTAGGAAATGTAGCCCTAAGAGGAAAACACTTGTCTGTAGTCTGATTTGTCTCTGGCCCTCCAGGAAACATAGCTGGGTCCATTTCTCATGTGTGTGGTCATCATGGTCTCATCTTCCAAATGGAGGAGGATGGCAACAGCTTCCTAATGATCTGAATATGAAGTTTTGTGAAATAAAGACAATTGCTGCATGTATTTTGCTCAGTGGTTAAATAAGGAAAGGATATTGTTTGAGTGTTTTGTGTGTTGGAAGCTCTGTATGCAGTTCTGGGTTTTGGCTTCACTCTCTTTCATTTATAACCTCCAACATTTGTTTTACACGACTTAGATTTTTTCTCCTATGCCTGGAGAGTCCTGTGAGATCATCAACCCTTCCTTGGGCAGAAGAATGTCAGTTAATGGTGAGAAGCTGTTGAAGAGAGAAAAACCAAGAGAGTTAATTTTTCCATCTAATTATGACCTCCTGCGACACCTGCAGTATGCAACACATTTTCCCATACCTCTGGTAAGTCAGTGCGTCAGTTAGTTGACAACTTGATTATTTCATTAGAGGATGATTAGCCATTGATTATTCAGCTACTTGCCTGAGCAATACATGTGATAGCAGGTGAGTGTTTGTATTCATTGCTTCTTTTGTTATAACTCTTACCATATGGTTTATGTACTGATGAGTGTGCATGTGTGGTGTGGTACTACTAGCTGACTAGATTTAATAGAATTTATTATATTAATATCCTTTTAACGAGCATTTGAGTCACTGCAAATAATGGCTAAATTTGTGTTCCTACTTCAATTTGAAACTCGTTCATTGAGTAGCATTTATGTGCACTGTATTGTGGTAATTACTTTTGGTATTATGCAGATGAATAAGAATTTAGGGACACAGGAAAGATGAATAAGATCGGAGGAGACAAATGTCTATAAAATGAATAGCATTAAAAAGTACAATGAGTAAAAACCCAAGTGTCCACTGGAAGGTGAACCGTTTGACATTTTTGGGTCTCTTCCACTCTCTAAGAGTAAATATTGGAAGGGAGAGAGAGCATCTGATTGAGAAATTGGTTAGGGCTTCATGAAAGAGGTTTTATGTGAGATGGATTTAGATTTTGACCCATTGAATTTAAGAACTGGAAAGCACATGGGAAATACTTGCCAGGAAATTGTGTGTGTGAATTATAAAGAGTGAAGTGCTCTATTTTAAAGGAAAACAAGTTTAGTTTTTCTTATTAGTAATAAAGATTGGGCCAAGATCTGTAAATGTGTTTATTCTTAGGTTCACTATCATTTTTTCCTGGGCTTTTAAGTGTAATTTTAATGAGTAAATCTCATTGAAGACTATTATTTTAGCAAAAAATGTAATTTTAGGTATGCATTATGTTATTTTCTGGATATCTTTGAGAAGTTTTGATCTGCAAACTAAATATTTTCTTACATTTGTTTGTTTATTTATTTATTTATTTATTGGTTATTTTGGAACTTCCTCTAAAATGACTTTCAAAATCACTACACCCATGTATTTTTTTCTCCTTTATTAAATTAAGAACCCCCCCCCCTCTTTTTTTTTGGTGTGAACTCTTCTATGTCCAGGGCTATGTCAAAAGTTGCCATAATTCTTTCTTGTTCATCACTGGCTGAGTGTATCAACATTATTTTTTTTAACCCTCATTCAAGGATATTTTTTCCATTGATTTTTAGAGAGAGTGGAAGGGAAAAGGAGAGACAGAGAGAAACATCGATGTGAGAGAGACACATCAATTGGTTGTCTCCCGCATGCCCCCCACCAGGGCCAGGAGCCTGCACTTGGTATATGTGCCCTTGACTGGAATCAAACCCGGGACCCTTCACTCCACAGGCCAACTCTCTATTCACTGAGCCAACCTGGGTAGGGCTGTCTCAACACTTAGCAGCTGTTACCTGTGTCACTCATTTTTAATATAATGGAATAATAATAATCTTACAGTTTATTCAGGGCAGCAGAAAGAGTAGCCTGATATTTTTGAGCTGTATCCTGAAGAATCCCTGGATGAACTATCATGATATCTGGGATTTGTTTTAAAATAGAGTCTGGGGGCGGGGTAATTGAAGTGGAGTGTAGTTAACAGTAATGCACTGATCTTCATATCCCAGTTTTGACAAATGTGTTATGGGTGTGTAAGGCATTAATATTAGGGCAAACTGGGATGAAGGGTATGTGGGAACTCTACCATATTTGTACCGTTCTTATAAATTTTATATTACTTCAAAATAAAAAGTTTATTTTAGAAAAAGAAGAAAAAAACTGAGAGGGGAAATGAAGCAAATATGGCAGTGTTGAAAATGGTTGAAGCTGGGTGAGCAGAGCTTCACAGGGCTCCCCTCCACATGCCTGGTGTCAGAGCAGGGCACTCCCCACACACGACTTCTTCATTCTTTTGTTCACATCCTTAGCAATACCGTCCTCCCCGGCATTTAGTATTCTAAACACTGTCCACTAACTTCCCTGAGGAAAGAATATGAATTACTTCTAATGGTTAATTCTCATGATGAATTATGATATACAGTAATTCAATTGTATTGTAATCATAAAAAGAACTAATGAATGGATGTGGCAGGGTATACTTCATAGCCTTCCATCACCAGTTGCCCTAACCCCTTTATACTGTGAGTGTAATTAGAAGAAGGCATCAATAAAGGGAAATAAAGTATATGCTAATATTACATGTTGTAGAGTCTGGTTCTCTTCCTTACTAAAAAAGGAAAATTAGGCCGACTTACCGAACAGGTGAGGTGACGGTAAGAATATGATTTAAAACAAAGATTCCTTTACCTCTCTCTCTTAAGATGCGGCCCTAGTGACTGAAGGCCAGGAAGAGAGAACTAAAGTGGACTTGACCAAAAGGTTTTGAAAAATAGACTAGTTTTGTGTATGCTCTTATAGGACTAATGTCTTCATCTGCCCATCAGCAAAAACATGTTCTTAGACTACCAACAAGCACAGGTTCTAGGAGAGGCATTCTGCCAGCCTGTTGGGGTCAGACATGTAATGCTGATGGCGGCTCCTGTCATTACCACTTGCCAGCTAGCATTTGTTCAGAATTTACCATGTTATGAGTGCAATAGGCACTTGTGTGTGTGTATTTTCTTATTTATCATTCTCTTCAAACTCCAAGAATATATTTGTGAAATTGTAGACAGGAGTTGTCTTGGGCCAGGCTTTAGAAAGTAATTCTTCTCAATGCAGATCTAAAAAGGGGTATGGAATCATACACAGTTTCTTAATCATGGCAACCAATGTTCATGGATTACCAATTGTTTTCATATAAGCTTTTACTATTGAGATGAAAGCCCCCACAAAACTTCATGTATGCTTGTCTAAACTTTCCAATCTTCTTTAAATAAGTCTTACTTCATCATCTATTGAATCGTTTCTGCATTACTGGCAGTAGAGAGATCGAAGGGTATGACCTTTAGAGCAGGAGTCACCCACACTCCAGTGTGCTGGCCTCAGACGGGGTCACCCACCTTCAGGATCTGAGTGGCAGCAGCCAGCCTAGCACCACTGTTTCCCTAACCAGGCCTTGTTGTGTGGAGTGGGCATATCTATTTTAAGACCATTTGACTGATGCTCTTTTTCCATAACTTCAATGTGAGTTTCTAGGTCCAAAATAGTAGTTTGGCAGTTAGTATGATTTAACAATCCCCCTTGAAAATGTTTTAGGGTCTCTTTCTTATTACTCTAAAATAAAAATAAGAAATCACTGGATTTGTCATTCTAACAGCAGAAAGTTATTTAGAGTAAGTGACATGAAAGGTTATCTTCTTTGATGAGGTGTATTAAAAATAAATCAGGATTCAGGTAAAAATAAGCTGGCTTTTTTTTTTTAAGTGATCTAAAGGGCTTTAAATTGTGTTGCTGAAGGGCTTTATGGCAACTTATATAGAGTTTATACTTGTCCCTTGTGCATGAGGAGGTCAGTGGCGTTAACCCGCTCACAGTAAAAATCTACATATAACTTGTGATTCCCCCCAAACTTAGCTACCAATAGTGCACTGCTGACCGGAAGCCTTACTGATTTCATAAACAGTTGTTGGACACATATTTTGTACATTATATGTGAGAGGTTTGCGACGCAGGAGACAAAACACAGAGAGTCCTGGCGATTAAAAAGGGGGAGGTTTTAATCTTGCGCTCCCGGGTGAAATTTGCTGGTCTGAGGGTGGGCCAGGGAAGTTCGAGCCAAAAGGGGGCGTTGGTACTTCTTTTATACAGCTGTTTAGTGGGGGGAGGGCGGAGGGCATGAGAGGTGTGGAATTCCGCCTCGGGTCAGGGGTCTAGGAAGGCGCCAGTTATCTCTGTCACCATCTACCTTGCAGATGCATGCATCAGCTCTGGACTTCCCCCCCTGCCTCCACCTAACAATATGCATTATGTATTTTATTCATATAATAAAGTAAGCTAGAGCAAATAAAATGTTATTGAAAAAAAATCATAAGGAAGAGAAAATGTGTTTACAGTACTATATGTATTTATTGAAAAAAATTTGTGTGTAAGTGGACCCATGCAGTTCAAACCTCTGTTTAAGGGCCACCTTTGTTTTGCATATTTTTTTCAAGAAGTCAGTTCCAGGTATTTCAGTGAACACCTCACGAACACCTCTGTGTCTGTCATAGAAGTCATTTGGATTTCAAGGATATTGCAGGGTTTTACATTGGTTTAACAAGAATTTTTAGTTGTTTTTTTTTGTACAAATATTTGCCTTAACAACCAAGAAGTACTGTTTGGTTTGCATTTAAAAACAGAGTTTCACAGTAAACCATGCCACATTTGCTAGCTGTCTGTACTTTTACATTCTGAGGCTCTCTTTTTCTCCTCTTTTCCAGTTGTTTTGCACTTGTTGTCCAGTAAGGGAATAAGTTGCAGCATAAAGTTATAGCACAATCCCATGGTTTATGCATCATTTTCACAACTTGATTTTTCTTTCTGAGCCCTGCTCTCCTTACCTGAAGCAAAAGTTGCAGTGACCTTCAAGCGGAATGCCTTTGACAGCTGATAGTACAGGAGAGGGTCAAAGCACAAGTTTGACACCGCCAGGAGCAGTGTGGCCTCTTTAGCTTTGAAGAGGGAAATCCTGGTTGGACAGTCAGATATGACCTCGGTCTGGCTGAGCGTGTATGGGATTCTGACAATGTGATAAGGAACAAAACATATAATGTAGGCTGTAGTCACTAAAAGTATGTTGATGAGAGCTCTTTTCACATTTGAATAATTTTCATTATCTTTGTTTCTGTAGAGTTGTCGAATTACTAGGCAGTTTGATATTAAAATGATGGCTGAGAAATTTAAAAATATAGCTATACATAGGAAGTTTGTCAGCAAATGCCAATTTCTTCCAAACTCCTTTTTAAATTCCATGCATCCTACATTTGGCTTTTCCTTGATGTCTTTGATGGGAATCACCATGTTTGGCACCATTATCAGAAGGACCATTCCCCACACGACGGCCGATACCATTTTGCCAAATCCAGGTTCTTGTATTCGATAAATCTTGCAGCTGTGTGTCAATTGAAGACAGCGGTCAATGCTGACAAATGCTAAGAAGATAATCGATAAGTACATATTAATGTAGATGAGGCAGGCTGTTACTTGGCAGTGGAATATCCTCAGCTTCCAGGGTGCCACACCCAAGTCAACAGCAATTTTCACTGGTAATGCCAGAGTGAGCAGGAAATCGGCTGTAAGCAAATTAATTAAGTATATGCTTACACACCTGTGATTTGTGTTTTTCTGCATGAAAGCCCATGTTGCAAAACAACTTCCAATAATTCCAATAAGGAAAACTAAGTAAAAGAAATATGTGAATGGCTCCAGATCTCTGTACACTGGACAGAAGGTAGAACTGTTTGTCATCTTGTGCAAAAGTAAGGATGACTCTTCTAAAAAACAAAATTTTAAAAATTTGTTAAAAGAGAAGGGAAGAGAGGTTAGTTATTAAAATTAGAAATTAATTCCTTTAAAATAACTTGCACTCACAATCCCACCGTCCCAATCTTTCTGATTCTTAGAATTTTTCTTAACTCTTCTAAATCATGTGGACTGGTGGGAACATCTTAGCTTATGAGGAAGCCTGGGTTTTCCATGGTCTAATTTTGTGTTTTTGAGAAACCCCATTAAGTTAGCTTCTAAAAGGCATATTTTTGATATCACACTTTTGCCTTCTGATAGCTCTTGTTACCAGTTGGCTTGGAAGTCAGTTTGCAGAGGAGATAAGTAAACTGAAATTCTGAGAACTAGAGAGTCGCAACTAGGGTAAAATGGTTTGGTTGTGGTTGAGCCGGAAGAGCTGAATGAGGCTACCTGGCTTTCTTTGCTTGTAGGTTGATAGAACTGCTTGTGCTGGAGGAACCTAGACTGAGGGGGTGATAAGAGTAACAAAGCTGTAGTAAAATTTAAAAGTAAGTATTTCAAAAGTAGGCCCTTTATTGTCTAACCTACTAGAACATTTTCACAATCAAAATTTATTTTATTTTTCTTTTTAGCAGAAAGAGTTGAAGGATTAGAGTCTGGTCCAGATTTGATGCTTATTACCTCCCTTTTTCTGGCTCTAGTTTCATGGTATAGACCTGTGGTGTCCACTATGGTAGGCTGAAGCCACGTGTGACTACTGAGCATTTGAAATGTGGCCAGTCCAGATTGACATGTGTTGTAAATGCAGAATACACACTGGGTTTTAAAGATTTAGTACAAAATATTTTTTTAAAATAGTACAAGTAGTATAATTGTATTCATTATGCAAATAATACAACAACTAATATCTCATTAATATTTTCATACTGAGCACATGTCAAAATATTTTTGATGTATTAGGTTAAATATGATGTTAAGATTACTGGGGGTCCTCAAACTACGGCTCGTGGCGGCCCGCCGAGGACATTTATCCGGCCTGCCGGGTGCCGCTGCCTGTCCTGCTTAGCAGCCAACTCGTCCCGGGCCCGCAGTGTGCATAGGAATTTGTTCATAGTTGTTGTTGTTTTAAACTATAGTCCGGCCCTCCAACGGTCTGAGGGACAGTGAACTGGCCCCCTGTTTAAAAAGTTTGAGGACCCCTGGTTTATCCTGTTTCTTTTTGCTATTTTAAATGCAGCTACTAGATAATTTTAAAGTGCCTCTGTGGTTTGCATTATATTTCTATTGGACAGTGCTTGTATAGATGTTTCTGTGTTATTAGTATTTTTGAGAAATTTCAAGGATGTATTTTAAAGGCTTCTACAACAAGGATGCATGACATTGGTAACAAAACTCTCGAAGAAAAGCTCAGTTATATTAATATCAAAACATCTAATGTTAACACTTGAGAGTTTTTTCTTTCTCTTTCATTGTGGGTTTTGAGGCAGTCAAACTAGAAGTAGAAGATATGCCTTAGAACCACTATGATTCCATGTTCCTCCAAGTCTGGAACATTGGGTGTTAGAAGCGCAAGTTAAAACAATTGGACTTCACTTACTGCTTTGACTTGGTCCAGTCCCACTGATAACCCAAGGTCACAGCCACTTCTTTCTGGGGCTGCTTCTTGAGATGCTCCATCCTCATGCATATATTTTTTTTTAAACATATTTTATTGATATTTCACAGAGAGGAAGGGAGAGGGATAGAGAGCTAGAAACATCGATGAGAGAGAAACATCGATCAGCTGCCTCCTGCACACTCCCCACTGGGGATGTGCCCATAACCAATGTACATGCCCTTGACCGGAATCGAACCCGGGACCTTTCAGTCCGCAGGCCGACGCTCTATCCACTGAGCCAAACCGGTTTCGGCTCCTCATGCATATTAAATACCTTCCTTTTGTTTTAACAAGAAGAGTATTTTTGTGTTTTAGCCATAAAAATGGATAGATAACTTTTTAAATGTAGTAACTAGTAAGTATAGTGGCTGACTAAGAAGGGTAGATAAGCCCATTCACTCCCTTAAAAGAAAAAAATAACCAAAACTGCTGAAGCCTTTCTGAATCTTAATTCTCCTTAATTATTGAATGATCCATTGTGCGCATTTTGGGATGAAACAGTATGCAAATGGATTGATAAATCAGCGGTACATAAATCTTTCTAAATTTGTGTCATGGAAAGGGTACATGTCCTTCCCCCTTTCCAACCTGAGAGAGGATTTTAGAGTCCACTAATGGTCATAAATTCAATGGAAACAATTAAGCACTGACTTTTTGTCTGGCACTATGCTAAGGACTTTACATGTACCTAGTAACCTTCCATCATTCCTACCATGTAGGTATTATTATTCCTGTTTTCCAGATGAGAAAACTGAGGCACAACAGGTTAAGTAATGCCAAAGATTATATGGTTGGTTATAGAACCAGGATTCCAACTCAGGTTGTCTGATCTCAGAAACCACTCCAAAAGTCTGCCCCAACAATAATAGTATTAACAATGATGATGGTGATGGTAATTATTATTATTATAGCAGCCAACCTTTACTAAGGGCAGCAACTATAGTCTAAGCAATTTTCATTCTTAATTTTTTTCTAAATACTAATAAAAGAAGTTGAGGCTTCATGTATTTTGATGTTTCATTTTATAACATATATACATTAGAGGCCTGATGCATGAAATTCGTGCAAGAATAGGCCTTCCTTCCCCCAGCTGCTGGCACCGGCTTCCCTCTGGCACAGGGGACCCGGGCTTCCTTGCAGCCCCGGCTTCCTCTGGAAGGACTTCTGGTCTAATTAGCATATATATATATATATATATATATATATATATATATATATATATATATGGAACCTCTTTTCTTGAACTTAATTTGTTCCAGAAGGCTGTTTGAAAACCAAATCATTTTTCCCCATTAGTAAATTGAATTAATCCGTTCCAGACCCACAAATGATTTTCTGGTTTAACCTTTCTTGCATACAGTACATGTCTGCTGTACTGTTTAATGTATAAATAAACACTTAAAAAACAAAAAGGACATGAAATGTAAATTAAAATCTAACAAAAAGGAAATGTACAGTAAGAAATGAAAATTTAACAATAATTAAAAGCAAAAAAACATGAAAATATTCACAGCACAATATCCTGAGGTAAACTGACTCATATTCGCACATTCTCTCCTTTGTTTGTCACCTGAGAGATGCGTGACTGATCATACAAGTACCAGCATGAAAGGGTTGTCAGGTTGAGAAGTAAGTTGTTTGAGATGGGAGATGTTCGAGAAATGAGGTTCCACCATATTTCAAAACCAAACCAAGGTTCTATCTTTTAAGACTAACTTTTACTTTTGAAGTTCCCATGACCTAGTCTCTCCGTACCTCTCTACTGTCTTTGTCCCTCCTTGCTACTTTAGATTGGTGGGGTCTCCTCTGTTCTGTGAACTGTTCCTTCTGCCTTTGTATTTTTGGTTGTGATTAAATTGTGGGGTCAAAGGACTCTAAAGATGGAGTGAACCTTTATTGATAGCATTTAGTCCAGTCCCAGATCAGATGAGGAAACTGAGGTCTGCAACTCGGGTTGCTGAAGGCTTCACAGCGAGAGCAGGCTAGGATCTGACCTTGATTGCTTTCTGACGTTCTGCCTTTATCCTTCCTGAGCCGGGGTCCTGCCTATCCTAAATGCCTGGAGGAAGCTCTTCACATCTAAAGTCTAATCCAGGCTTCACTGAATTCCTTATGACTGAATCTTCATAGGAACTATTTATGTATGCTGTGACTTCCTGAGCACCTTTTCTTATCTGGTCATAAGCTAACGGTGCAGATTGGCCCTTGTCTCCCACCTTTATTCATTGTTCCTTTATAAGGAACTAGGATTTTGGCTTATGCACTTGTATTTAAAATATTGCATAATGGTAATATACTAATGTGCTTTTTATTTTATTATTATTTTAAAGTTTGTTTTTATTGATTTCTGAGAGAGGAAGGGAGGAAAGAGAAAAGAAATGTTAATGAGAGAGGAAAAACATCTTTTGGCTGCCTCCTGCACACCACCCACTAGGGATCAAACCTGAAACCTGGGCATGTGCTCTGACCAGGAATCAAACCGGCGACCTCCTGGTGCAATGGACAGTGCACAACCGAGTCACACTGGCTGAGCATAATGTGCTTTTTAAAAGTGCCCTATTGTTCATACCATCCTATATAATAAAAGGCTAATACACAAATATACCGAACAACCGGAACAACTGGAACAACCAAACAACCTGTTGCTATGACATGCACTGACCACCAGGGGGCGTGGCTGAAGATGGGGGCGTCGGCCACGGCGGGATGGTGGAGCAGGTAAGTGGGGGTGCCAGACCAAGGTGGGGCGCCAGTTGCTGTCATCGAGGCGAACCTCTGGTGGTTACTGAAAATTCTTTGCTCCCACATGCTGCAGTTCCGCCCTGCGATCACACCTGCAGCCGGCATCGGCCCTGCTCTCACCCGCCACCAGTGCTGGAGCCGCCACTCACACCCACTGCCAGTGCCGGCCCCACTCACACCCACAGCTGGCGCTGGAGCCGCTGCTCACACCCGCTGCCAGTGCCCAGAGCCTGTCCCAATCGCTCTGTGCCATCAGCGGGTGTGAGTGGTGGCTGCAGGCCCTGATCACCCCTGAGGGCTTCTCCACCTCTCCCTCCTCCCAAGGGGCTATCAGGGCAGCAGCCACCACTCACACGTGCTGATCGCGCCAGCCCCACTCACACCCGCTGCTGGCACCGGCCCCAGTGGCTCTGCACCATCTGCAGTGTGATCGGGGGCGGCGGGAGCGGAGCTGCCGGCAGACAAGAGACCGGGGGCCGCCGTGGGAGAGACCGGGAGGAGGCACGGAGGATGGGCCGAGACCTGTCCCTGTGCCTACTGCAGCCTCACAGCCCACAGTTCCTTTCAAGGTGTGCGAATTCGTGCACTGGGTCCCTAGTTATACAATAAAGCCTTATTTTATAGGAGAATGTATAGTAAACTCGGATTAGAGAAGGATTCGTTTTGATCAATTAATATTCTCTATAACTGGCACTGACCATATATACCACCCATAAGTAATTTATTTAAAAATAATCACAGTGTGTTTATGTATACAATAATGCTTGAGAATCACGTAGTGCCTCACAGTGGCTTTCATCAACCTGTCTAGATTGCAACAGAAACCAAATCTCTTCATTTAAAGTTTTGGTATGTCAGAAGTTAAATTATACTATAATAACATCTGTGTTATCAATAATGAATTTGTAAACTAAATGCTTGATTAATATTTTGTCAGCCACTTATTAGCCTGTGGAAAGTTGTGGTAATCAGAGGTACTCCAGCAAAATGGAAAATATTTCAAGTGTCCCTTTGTTTGGATTGAAAGCCCATTGCTTAGAAAATAAACAGATTAGGTTTTTTTTATGGAAGTCACAATGGAATTTTCTTGAAATTACCTATTATAATGTGTATAGTAGGAAGTCATTTTAAGAAACATTGTGCCCTGTTGTGAGGACCAACATGGCCTTTATTCATCCAGTTGTAAAATTGAGTTACTTAGTAGCAAGTATTCAGTCTTGTATGGATTAAGCTGTCTTTCTGAGAATCAATGGGGTCTTCAGACAGAAAAACATTATAGTGTAGTTCATAGTGAGAATCTACTTAGAGATTAATAACTGGTGCTTTCTCACCCAGCAACCTTGCTACATGTTGACATTTCCAATTACATGGTTTAAATACCGAAAATCATGCCTTTCCTTCCAAGGAAAGACAGTTGAGAACATTAAGTATTTAAAAAGACATACCTGTTTGCTGGAAGAACATACCATGTTCATGGATTGGTAGAATCAACATCATTAAAATGTCCATACTACCCAAAGCAATCTATAGATTCAGTGCACTCCCCATTAAAATACCAATGGCATATTTCACAGATCTAGAAAGACCTCACCAAAAATTCATCTGGAATAAAAAAAGGCCCCGAATAGCCACAGCAATACTGAGAAAGAAGAATAAAGTAGGAGGGATCTCAATACCAGATGTCAAGCTGTATTACAAAGCCACTGTCCTCAAAACAGCCTGGTACTGGCACAAGAACAGACATATGGATCAATGGAATAGAATAGAGAATCCAGATATCGACCCAAACCAATATGCGCAATTAATATTTGCCAAAGGAGGCATGAGCATACAATGGAGTCAAGACAGTCTCTTCAATAAATGGTGTTGGGAAAATTGGACAGATACATGCAAAAAAATGAAACTAGATCACCAACGTACACCATACAAAAAATAAACTCAAAATGGCTACAGGACTTAAATATAAGACGGGAAACCATAAAAACACTAGAGGAATCCACAGGCAGCAAAATCTCAGACATATGCCAAAAGAACTTTTTCACTGATACCGCTCCTAGGGCAATGGAAGCCAAAGAGAAAATAAACAAATGGGACTACATCAAAATAAAAAGCTTTTGCACAGCAAAAGAAACCATCAACAAAACAACAAGAAACCCCACTGTATAGGAGAACATATTTGCAAATGTTATCACTGATAAAGGTTTAATCTCCAACATCTACAGGCAGCTTATACAACTTAATAAAAAGAAGATAAATGATCCAATAAAAAAATGGGCAACGGACTTAAATAGAATCTTTTCTAAAGAAGACAGAAGGAAGGCCAAGAGACACATGAAAACATGCTCAAAGTCACTAATTATCCGAGAGATGCAAATCAAAACGACAATGCGATACCATCTCACACCTGTCAGAATGGCTATCATCAACAAATCAACCAACGACAAGTGTTGGTGAGGATGCGGAGAAAAAGGAACCCTCGTGCACTGCTGGTGGGAATGCAGACTGGTGCAGCCACTGTGGAGAACAGTATGGAGTTTCCTCAAAAAACTGAAAGTGGGACTCCCATTTGACCCAGTAATCCCACTCCTAGGAAAATATCCTAAGAAACTAGAAACACCAATCAGAAAGGATATATGCACCCCTATGTTCATAGCAGCACAATTTACAATAGCTAAGATTTGGAAACAGCCTAAGTGCCCGTCAGCAGATGACTGGATCAGAAAACTGTGGTACATCTACACAATGGAATATTATGCTGCCATAAAAAAGAAGGAATTACTACCATTTGTAGGCACCTGGATGGAATTAGAGAACATTATGCTAAGTGAAATAAGCCAGTCAATGAAAGAAAAAACCACATGATATCACTCATTTGGGGATAATGAAAAACATTAAAAACTGATGAACATAAAGATAGATACAGAGGCAGTAAAGCATCAAACAGACTGTCAAATTACAGTGGGAAGGTTAGGGAGAGGTGGGGGAAATAAGAGATCAACTGAAGGACTTATATGCATGCATATAAGAGTAACCAACGGATGCAAAACATTGGGGGGTGAGGGCATGTATGGGAGTGGGGGGGGCAATGGTAAGATATGTACACATATAATACCTTAATAAAAAAAAATAAAAAGACATACCTGGGTGTATATTCCTGGAGCCTCAGAGCCTACTCTCCAAGTCCTCAGAGAAGCATGTGCTGTTCCTCTGGCTGTAGCAGTAGCAGCTCTATTGAGGGGCTGCTGGTTGTACTAAAAATTTCCTTTCCTTTTGTGTGGTTTTAAATGTTGCATATTGACATAGATGAAACTGTGGTTTGCAAATAGTTTAACTGTATGAAGGTCTACTCAGGAGGTTCTTTTCAGTTTTGTGTATGCTTTCTTAAGCAATTCAGATTTGTCCTAATTTTAGAGGAAGGATTTTTATTTGTCCATTGTAGAGCTTAATTGTGTTTTTTTAAACACCAAAGCTGTGTTTTCCATCATAATGATTTTAAAGAACATTAATTTTTATGCCTTGAAAGGGCATTCAAGCAAATTTCTTTAGTTCTACATATTGATTCCCATCAGCCTTTCAAAGTTATAATTTTAAAATAATTGTTGCAGTATGGATCCTGCTAGAGATATCTTTTAATAAATAAACAAACAAAAGATGTGATTTGACATCATCTGGTAAACTAATCTATGTTTTATTTTTCTTTATTCTTTTTTTGTTCATTGTAGAAAAATCTGGAAATAGAAGAGGTAAGTCACTGTACACAGAGATAACCCCTGTTAACATTTTTAGCACAAACATTTAAAAAATGTTCTGTATGTATAACCCACTTAAAAATGTTATTTTATTGTACATACTGGTTCATGGTTTGTACTTTTTTCATTCAATATGTTGGATTTGTTTTCCTAAGTTATTAGAGTAGACATATAATGAGTATTTGTCAATTTGGCCCAAACAGCTTAATGAATTGAGACAGTTAATTTGTAATTATTAGATTGTATGAAACTATGCATTTTAAATGTTTGGGTCATTGTTCACTCTGCCTGTGGGTGAGCAAATATTTAGTGAGTGACTGAATGGAGCCCAGCATGGTGAGGGACCTAACAAAAAATCAATCTCTTATCCCTGTCACCTATTGGCTCTGTTAGGTTATGTTTCTTGCATGAGGGTAGCTTTTACAAAACAGAATATTGAGTGTACATTTCAAGAACATTTTAGGAAGTTCTAAGTCTGCTGGTACAAAGTCAATTTGTAGTTGAGCCATTGCCTGGTCAGTCATGGTCTGCTTTCTTCTGTTGCTTCATCCGTTTGGTAGATGCTTTGGTTTCATCTCTTTTTCTCCTAGTAATTCTTAGTCAGTTCCCAAATAATTAGAAAAAAGTTCAAAGGAACCTCTCCAGAGTTTAAAATTCAGTCCCTTTTGGTATTCACTTTAAAAAAGAAAATTTCTCAAAAACCTAAATGGGAAATGCCAAGCTGAGGTAATGAATTTAGAAGAGTCAAAGGGACCTTTTGAAAAAAGCATTGTGAGGATGCTTTTGATGATTATGGCCATTTGTTTCAGATATTCTGGTGTCCTCCAAATCCATGTAATTATTGTTTTTATTTTGCAGAAGAAGAGGTTCTTTTTTTTTACATATATTCACTTAAAAATTAGAGGGAAAACTCAAACTCGCTCTTTGTGTTGGATTTTGGTTCAGCACCAGTGTTAACTTTCATTATGACAGTGCTAGGAAATGATCCATCTTTTAAGATCTGTGTGGGACAGGACTCACTAAAAACACTTCAGAAAAGACTTGCCTGCAGATGGTTAGGTAAGGGAGCAGTACGGTCAGGGTTGACATTCAGTAGGGGATGGAGAAGCTGAGATGGAGAGAATTTGGCGAGATGGAGTTAGCTGCCAGCTGAGTGGTGAATGGTTTTAGCATGGTGTGAAGGAAAATGAAAATAAACAGATTTTGGTAAAGTTGTTTGTTGTTGTTTTTTAGGTTGGTGTATTTCTATGTTTACTTCCATGTTCACTTTGGGGTATAGAGTTAAGAAGTACATTCTACTGTCCTTAAAAACCCACTAAGGCTTTTGTGTCTGGATTGCCAAATGTTCAAGAGCTGACGTACCCCAGATCTCAGAGTTCTGTTTCCTTTTTGGAATAGTGGGAAACGACACTTTTAATAGTGAAACTGAACCAGGTTCTTTCTTTTGAGAATGACCTTGAGGCACCTTGTGTTTTGTGGAAGTTTATTCACAGTGGAAATATGCTTTGGGGGGCTGTTGTCCCTCTTTTTGTTTTAACACGAGTTCCATTTGAATTTCCATAAGTCACCTTTTTCTGTTTCATGAGGACAAATGTTGTTCAGGTCGTCTCTTGTTAGCGTTCTAGGAAATGACACATTACCACTAACCCAGTACTTCAGAAACCCAAGTGGGAAGGAGTGAGGGGAAGTTATTTTTCCCTTACTTGGTCATGACAATACTTTTTATTAGAAACTAGAGGCCTGGTGCACGAAATTCATGCACGGGGGAGGAGGTTCCACTCAGCCTAGCCTGCACCTTCTTCAATCCGGGACCCCTCGGGGGATGCCCGACTGCCAGTTTAGGTCCAATCAGTATTCCACTGTTGCCACTCTTCTCATGGAATTTGCAAGTCAGCATGCTCTCAACTCAACAGTAACTTACATCCTGAAACTTTTTATGATCCTTGTTTAATGAATGTTGTTGATCAAAACATCTCTCTAGCAGCTTGTGTGGCTCTGATCAGCCTTCTCCTTGGAGCCACTTTCGTGCTTTTGGTTTGTACTTTGAAAGTTTTTTAAAACCATGTAATTCCCTTTCCCACCTGGATCACTCCAAAGTATTTTTCCTGACCCTAGTATCTTCAAATTTGTGAGTGATGGACATATTGGACAGAGTGGTTTTATAGTGTGGTGCAAATATAGCTCTTAAAAGATGTTGCTTTGTCTGCATGATTTAAGCTCTGCCTTTGTTTGTTACCTTTATAATGAAAGGGAGTAAAAATTTGGAAATGTTTTGAAGGCAAAGTGTTCTGCACGTTCTTGGACTGTGAAGTCGGTTATAAGAGTAGCTGAGCATATTCCCTGTCATTTTCCTTGCCCCTCCTTTTGCTCTTCTGCCTTTTTATTGACAGTACAGTGCTATTTGGGGTCAACACACAGTCCATTTTGCCTTTCTGCTGTGAGGTGCGACTGCTCTTTAACCCATGGTTATAAAATAATTAATTGGAAGGAAATCCTTAAAAAAGAACTTTTAAAGGTTATCTTGTTTGTTTTTAGTCACTGAGTTCATTTTTTTCTTTTCCACTTGTGTCATTAAGCTCCCTTTTTAATGAAGTATGAGTAACACATTTTCAAAGCTCAGAACTCTCCATTTTATAAACTCTGTTGTTATTTTCCAGGAGGAGGTTCTTTAGAGGAATTCTCCCTTTCTTTTCATGTGAATCTTTGTTTTTTGATGAAATAAAGAAAAAATCCAACAATAAATATTTATTGATTTGCAGGCTGCCTCTTTAGCGCCCATCCTAGGGAATATTTTTGTGACTTTTAGAAGGTTACAATGTAGAAGGGGTGACAAGAATATGCAGAACCTTCAGTGATCCAAATTTGCTACTGGCTGTTAGAACCTGTGAATCCAGGAGATGCCCAGGTGGGATGAAGGGATGCTTCTGGGAAGTGGGAGGCATGACTGGGGAGTGCGAAGTGTGTTTGGGGACTCTCAGGCATTCTGGGCAGTTGGAGTATCTGAGCAGGATCTGTGTGAGGACAGAGATGAGACCAAATGTTAGATCAACCTGGTCAGCCTTGGATGCTTGAATAAGCGGGGGAGAGCCCAGGAAAGTTGTGTGTCAGTTCAGCAGTAGGTAAAGCTGTGGTGTTAGAATGTGTGGAGTCAGGGGAGAAAGTGGAAGGCAAGATGCCAGTTAGAGGAGGACTGCAGTCATGTTAGCTGAGAGGCTTTGAGGATCGGAAATGCATGGCAATGGGAGGTGAGCGACCAAGGTTTAGTGCTGGGAAGGGAAGTGTGATGAAGAGAGAATCGGGTGTGTTGACTTCCTGTGTTTTTAGTGCCATCTCATTATTTTATGTAGCACAGATTGCTTTTTATTCCTCTCAGTTAGATATTAAATATTCCTCAGTGCTTTGTCTGTCACCACCCGGACACCTGAATATAAACTTGTAAACACCTCAGACGCTCTTATTTTGAACAACATTGATGGAAACACTGCATTTCCTATCAAAAATAGCTTTTTATTCAGCTAACTGCTTTAATAATATCAAACATTATATAATGCACGTTTTAAAAAAATGATACCAGGTTGAAATTGGCTTTCACTTTAGAAACAAAATGAAGATTAACTCCTTATTTCAGTGAGATGTCAGAGAGCTGGTATTCTCTCAGAAAGCTAAGGGCTCAATGTGGAACATGAATAATTAATAGCTTGAAAAATCTGCAAGTTACAATTTACTGTAGAAAAAAGATTATCAAGAAATTGTTTCAACTAATATGATGTTTTATATGGAGATAATAAAAACCATCTTTTGGTGTCTTATGTCCAGGGATGGAGTGATAGGGAATACGCCCATGGGACTTTGTCATGCTCTTTGAGGGCTTAGCAGTTCACCAATGACTGTGATTTGGGAGGGAGAGGGAAAAAGTGTAGCTCTGGGCTTCCCCGGATGTACTGGTTCCAAGGGGGTGGAACAGCAGGATTACCCTGACCCAGAGTCCTACGTTGTTGGTCCCCAGAACACTGAATAAAGATAACTGGTGAAAATAGTTTTCATATCTGTTGTTGTGGTTGAGATGGGCCTCATTTTATAACACTGCCTGCCCGCTTTTCCCTCAGCCTCTGGAGGAGGGGAGACAGGAATGGATTCGCTTCTATTCCTTATCAACCCGGAGACCTTATTTCATGGAATAATTTGTTTCTTTTCTGTAGCTAGTTTATCAATAAGGTTTAAAAAATCTATTTACTACTGATAAAGTAATACAATATGTAATCATTTTGTATAGACAGTGCTATGAAATGATTGAAGCATTTTTCAGAGTGGCTTGTGAGAAAGGAAAACTACATTTTGTTGAAGTGTTTTTTTGGGGGGATTTCTTGTCACGAAACGGAAGTCTGTGTGCCATTGGCTACTTGCAGACAATAGGTGACTGAGAGGAAATGGTGGTTTTCCTTTGAATAGCACTGGGTGCCTCCGGTTCCCCCCATGCAAGCACACACCTCATAGTGCTGTTTCTCAGAGCATAGCCCCAGGCTTTTTGGAGGGGGATGATCTGTTTTGTGTGTAATTGTAATGATGCAATCTCCTGGTGTTACAGATATTGTCTGTTTGAATAAAGATACTGACTTTCCTTCTTTCTCCAGTGCCAGTTGGAGGATGCAGGGCAGTTAAGGACAGACCACATCAGATGGAAGCACAGCTGGTGTATGGTGTTTTCTAGAGTTCCTGGACTACTTCTTTAGCTAAGCCAATATGCCAGGCCTTACTCATTTGTAGGTGACAAAGAAATACAATGATAATAGCGCTTATGCTATAGAAGAGATTTATTAGCTGAGTGTCCACAGTTGTGGGAGCGGCCTTAGTTGAGGCTGATGAAGGACCTTTGTCGCTGAACCAGGGCTAGATTGGTAACACTTCTCTGGCCATCTTGTGCAGGGTTAGTTTCAACTCAGAGAAAGCTGTGAGCTTTGCGTTTGTGGTGGCCGATGGAAGAAGCACTCTGGACTTAGCATGTTGACAGCAAGCCCTCCGGAGAATTTCTCAGGAATTAAGGACTTTCTCACATTGGGTCCTGTTCCCTCTCAGCTTGTGGCCAGTGGAGTTGGACATACTGGTTATCAGTTACGGCCTCATCCTGATGTCAGGGATAGGATGGGCTCCAGGACTGTATATGGCCGAGAACAGGGAAAGGTGAATTTCCCAAAGGAAAATAATTTGCTTTGACTGCTGAGAAAAGAGAGTATGGAAGCTGAGGAGATAACCAACCAACAAGTGGGCATTGCTGATGATGATATTTTGTAAAAGATAGTTGTAAGGTGAGGGTAACTCTGTGGGTGGGTTTCATGTTTTACCTTTTATATGACTGATTTCTTTGTTTCTTGATTCTTGTATCAAATGTTTCTTTTATAAAAAACGCTTTAGAGTATTTTTGTATAGGTGGTTGAATCGATTACACATCAACATAGAGCCTCAGTTTAGTTCAAGAAAACATGAGGATTCCTATTAAAGGGGCATTTTTGTCTCAGTCAAGAGCCACTTCTGAGTCCCTTTCTATTAGATTTCTGCAAGTAAGATGTTGCAGAGCAGCTGTCGGTATATCATTCTATCACACATATGTTTTCTTTTCACTGCTGCCTTGGAATTCAAAATTGTATGGCTTGAAAACACATGACCCAATTGGCTGAAGCTAAGTGCCTGTTGGCCTTTGGGTGAGGCTCAAGCTCTCGGCTCATTATCATCTTTTTTTCTCTTTCTTAATTATGATTTTTATTGATTTTCCTTTTAGAGAGAGAGGAAAGGAGAAGGAAAGAGAGAGAGAAACATCAATGAGAGAGAAACAGAGATTGGTTGCCTCCTGCACACCACCCAATGGGGATCGAGTCTACAACCCGGGCATGTGACAACCTCTCTGTGCATGGGTCGACATTCAACCACTGAGCCACACTGGCCAGGCTCACCATCATATTTAACATTCCCTATTTTCCATTTTCTTACAACCAAACTTACATTGCCTTCCTTGCCACCATAGCACCTGGGTGTAAACACTGCACAGGCAGCCTGAAACTTGAATATCTGCACTATAGCGTTCTTTACAGAAGGGCCTGGAGTGTGTATTCCCTGTCGCCTGCCTGCACTGGTGCTGGTGACCTCCTCGAAGTCGGAGTTAACCATTGTTGCTAGTGCTCTACAGCTTCCCTGTTGTAGCCCTGGACCTGAAAGTTCTAAGATGTAGTAACTGTTCCCCACCTCTTGCTTCACAGAATCCTTATCTGCATTGCATGTTGTTTTTGAGAAATCTTGCCTTTTACATTGCTGATCTGTTTTGGCACGGCGGTACAAAGGCATTCTCCTTGTGCTACCGATATTCTTTTTGTTACTTTCATTTTTGCCCATGCCCAATAGGGGCATTTAAAATACCAGCCTTTAGTAATTGGTCTTGGCCCATGGAAAGAATGAAGAATAAACTCAGTCAATTTTTTTTGCAAATATATTTAGCCAAACTAGTACAGCAAGCTAGTTTTAGCTAGCATGCTTATAGTAGGTTGGCGATTGTGTTTTTTGACCCAGAGTTGGGAGCAGGGAGCTTTTACAAGGATAAAAAGTGGGCACAGGGTATAAAATCCTTCCCATCTCTTCTTCAATTTAAGGTGTACTTTCTGAGTTTTGCCTAAAATCTAATGGAGCATATGCAATACTTATTTGAAAAATGAGAAGCAAGTACAATTTGAGTGTCCTTATTAACACGCATAATTGAGCACCTTAAACAAACTACCCTATGTCTTGACTATGAGGAAATCTGGTAATTTTTTTTTTTCCATGTCTTGATTATTTAAAAAAAAATGAGACTATTGCCGAAACCGGTTTGGCTCCGTGGATAGAGCGTCGGCCTGGGGACTCAAGGGTCCCAGATTCGATTCCGGTCAAGGGCATGTACCTTGGTTGCGGGCACATCCCCAGTAGGGGGTGTGCAGGAGGCAGCTGATCGATGTTTCTCTCTCATCGATGTTTCTAGCTCTCTATCCCTCTCCCTTCCTCTCTGTGAAATATCAATAAAATATATTAAAAAAAAGAGACTATTAAAAATAGTTTTTTTATTAGTAGATATACAGTAAAGAATGAAATATATATAAACATGACTTACAAAAATGTTTGAAAAGAACATTGGAAAGATGGGCTGAATGTCTTCCAGCTGGTTAATAGCAAAGAAAGATTGTTTTCATAAGTCATAAGCCAGCAACCATAGCCCATATCTGCACATATTAATTCATTGTTTTTCAGAAAATGGGATGTGTAAGTTTTCATTTTATGTATAACTTGTCACTCATTATTATACATTTTAGATTTTCTTTTTTTTTTTATCAAGTCCAGTTGCTTTCTATGAAAACTGCTCCCCCTCCCCAGGGAAGAATGTATGTGGCCAGCCAGAGAGAGAGAGAGAGAGAGAGAGAGTCTTTCTCCCAGGCACCCTGTTTTTTTTGTCCCAACCATGAACAGGAGAAGTCGTGGCAGCACCTGCCCATATCTAGCTTCCCTTGGTCGAGCCCACTTTTTTTTTATTTTTAATGTAATATAATATTTTATATATATATAAAGAATATATATATATATTGGTTTCAGAGAGGAAGGGAGAGGGAGAAAAAGAAAGATAGAAACATCAATGATGAGAGAGAATCATTGACTGGCTGCCCCCTGCACAGACCCTACTGGGGATCGAGCCCGTAAACTGGGCATGTGCCCTTGACCAGAATCGAACCTGGGACCCTTTAGTCCTCAAGCCAACACTCTATCCACTGAGCCAAACCAGCCAGGGCTCAAGCCCACTTTTAAAAATACTCTAACACCGGAACTCCAGGCTCATGAAGTGGCTTAACCAATCTCTACAGAGGATGTTATTAAAAATGTATTTATATCATCCTCAAAATACTATCAAAAATTGTTTTTTATTGCAAAGTACATAATTTATATATACTTTCCTTTGAAATGCCATGAGATAGATCAGTGGGTGTCTCCTTTTTCTCCTTCAAATCAGACAACTTGACTCCCTTACTACAACAGGCCTCTAGCTGTTGCCTGCCTTTAAGTTGGTCTTGATGTTCCTGCTGAAAAACTGCCCATAACTTACTAACTTAATTATTGTACTTAGAGAGGAAACACACCCCTGAGAATTGTCTTGATTGCTGTCTATTTTCTTATTTGCTGCTTAAAATTCTATATTAACTGACCAGATTAGCGTTTAATTTAAACCTTCTATTTTGATATGATTGAAAAATGTATGTATTATTTTTTTCTTTGATGTCACACAAAAGCATGGAAACTTGCATTTTAATTATTATACTAAATTGGAGAGTAATGCTCAGTGACGATGCTTATTATCACGGCCATTTCCCCATTTACTCCTCTCATTGTGTAACTGAAAGTTACAAACACGCACACAGGGACCTCATTTGAAAGGCGGGAAATCACAGCGTATCTGTGCTTTCATGCATCATATTTCCCCTCCTGGTTTTGGAAGTTTCTGGGTCATGCTGAGCTTTTAGTGGGATGTGCAATTTCTTACACAAGATTTCTCTAAATGGCTGGCATAGAAATAAATAAATAATAGGGTCTAAGCACACATTTGCTGCTGACAGTATCAGAGTAAATTCTTTCACATAGTACAAGATTTCTTTGGACTGGCAGCTGAAAGGAGCTCCTGTTTGGCTCTGTGTGTAGGAGATTCTGGCAATGTGGTAAGGTACAAAGCAGACAAAAAATACTAGCATGATGCTGAATATATTGCGGCTGGATTTCCTCTTGACGGAAATGGAATTCTTTCGGGACTTCATGTGGGACTGGAAGATTTTCCTTGTGATGGCAGTGTAGAAAATGATTAGCAGAAGGAACACAATCCAGAAGATGCCCACAAAGATGTAGTTTGATGCCTTGTGCCACTTGAGTCCCAGTTCGTTTTTAAGCTCCATGCATTTTACATGTGTGCCATCCTTAGCACTCTGGTTGGTCAGGATAATGTTGGGGATAGCGAGCAGGAGCATCAGCAGCCACACCGTCACTGCCAGGAGTTTGCTGTAAGTCACTGACTGGATGGAAGAAGTCAGGAGAGGCTTCACGATTTTGTAATATCTGTCGAAGCTGATGAGCCCAAAGAACATGATGCCGGCGTACATGTTGACGTAGAAGAGCACGGCCGACACCCGGCATACGAACACGCCCAGCTGCCAGGGACCCAGGCCTGAGTCGCTGAGGATCTTGAAGGGGAAGGTCAGGCTCATCAGGAAGTCGGCAACCACAATGTTCTTGAGATAGACGATGAAGCTCTTGGAGCTGGGCACGTAGCAGAAGACCCACCCTGACACGCCATTGAGCAGCACGCCCGCGATGAAGATGAGCAGGTAAAGCACAGGAATGATTTGCTGTGTTATGACGGGGTTTTGGGAGCAGGACTCTGCAGGAGGCTGAGAGGTGGTGGAATTCAACATTTTGTAACTTCTGAAGGAGAGGCCTGGAAAATGAAGTGAAATATTCATTCAGGGCACTTAGGACCTTCCAAGTTAATTGCCAGATAATAAAGCAAAAGACAAGACAGTGAATTTAATCAAACCCACCATTATTCTTGAAATGAAGTTTTTTTATATATTAGACACCCTCCCCTTCTTCCTCCCTGCCCCCCTCCCCTTTTTTTTGAAAAGGCAAACACAGAGTAGTCAGGTGACAGGAAAGAAAAATTGGCGAAGTAGGACAGCCTGAAAACCCTAAGCATTTCCCTAAATGACAGTGGTTCCCTCTAAAACTCCAAAATTCTAGGACATACTCATTTAAATATAGTATCAAAAGGTAATAAAACAGAAAGCAGAGAACTATTCTGTTTCTGTTTCATTTAATTCAAAGCTTTGTTAATACACTAGATTTAAGAGCTGTTGATACAGACCTTACTCTTTAGACAGCGTGCCCTGCACATATGGTGGACACAGCACAGTGTCTGGCAAGCATACACACCCACTGTAGCTGGTGTAACTGATATGGGGCTCTGGGCACCTTTCAAAAGTGAGCTTTTCTCTGTTTGTTTGTTTTTTTTTTTTTCTTTTCCCGTTGAAAAAGTAATTTGCATTATTTTTATAAATTGGAATACAAGCATAAGCAAGTACCTTAGACATTCTAAGAAATGCTTCCAAAGTACATTTCCAATCTGCCCTGTTCAGTACGGCAGCCGCTGGCCACATGCAGAACACTGGAACTGTGGCCGGTCCAGATTGAGATGTACAGCAAGTACAGAATGCATACTGAATTTTACAGACTTTGCACAGAAAAAAAGTAAAATTTATTAATATTTTTAATATTGACCACATTTGAAATAATATTTTAGAAATATTTTGTTAAAATGTATTAGTAATCTTAATTTTACTTTTTAAGAATATGGCTACTAGAAAAGTTAAAATTACATATGTGGCTTGCATCATATTTTTATTGGACACCACTGTTGTAGGTATTACCCAGAACCATCTGAGTTAGGGACTCCTGCATGTTTTTGCTGATGTCAGCCATACTGATTCAGGGCACAGGGAAGATTAGAACTGCCTTGAAAGACTATTTGATGCATCAAAGAAAATATTTACTGCCCATCTCATATGTAAAACAATTTCTTCCTGTCCTCAGGAAGAAGTTCTAGCTCTTTAATGCTGAGCTCCCTTTTTGGTCTGATGGCCGCTCCCTCCTCCTCCAGTGAATCCCTGCTGTCTGGAACCTTCCCACTCCTCCACGAATTCTCTCATTTTGGACTTTTGTACAAACTTTCATTTGTGTGGAAACTCCTTTGATACCTTCTTGGTGGGTAAATTCCCTTCATCCTTGAGGCCTCAGCTTGAGTATCAGTTTCTTCAAGAGACTTCCCACCCAAGCCTTGGAGGGTGCCTGGGTGTGGGGCTCCATCTGTGTGCTCAGAGTTCTGTGCCTCTTTCCTGTCACAACACAGCTCTCAGACTTTGTTTTTTGTTTCTTCTCTTTGTGTATGCTCCTTCAGAGGAGAGAGCTCATGTCATGTTTTACCATTGTATTCCTACCATTATAATTAGAATATTAGGTAGTTAAAATACTTGTGAAATAAATAATACATAATAGCCTATCTAGTAAAGAGGGAATATGCTAATTGACCCTCACACCATCACAAAAGATGGAGGCACCCACAGCCAATAAGGAGGGAATATGCTCATTGACTGCCCCACCCTCTAAGATGGCGGCACCCACAGCCAATAAGGAGGGAATGTGCTAATTGACTTGCCCTGCCCTCAAAGATGGTGGCGACCACAGCCAATAAGGAAGGAATATGCTAATTGACTGCCATACCCTCAAAGATGGCAGCACCCACAAGATGGTGGTGCCCAGTACTCTCAGCCCCCCAGCCACCCAGGGCTGGCCTGTGGTGCAGGCAAGCCTTGGATGGTGGCTGCCCAGCTGCCCAGGGCTGCCTGAGGCTCAGGAAACCAGGGTCGGCTGAGGCTTGCACTGCCGGCAGTGGCAGCAGCTGAGATGTGATGGGGGTGTCACCTTCCCCTGATTGCTGGGTCTCTTCCCGCCCCTGAGGGCTCCCGGACTGTGAGAGGGGGCAGGCCGGGCAGAGGGGACCCCCCCCCCCCTCCAGTGCATGAATTTTCCATTAGTTAACTATATAAAAAGTAATCTATATATATAGAAGGGTAATATGCAAAGTGTTCCCTTGCGAATTTGACCGGGAGACCAGTATTTCGATTGCTTGCTATTACATGCACTGACCACCAGGGGGTGGCACAGAACAAAGGAAAGTCCTGGCCGGCAGCCGGCAGCTGGGGAAGGAAGGCCCTGGCTGGCAGCCGGAAGGCCCCGATCAGCCCTGATTGCCAGCCAGGCCAAGGGACCCTACCCATGCATGAATTTCATGCACCGGACCTCTAGTTATCTAATGAAATAGTGAAGAATTTTCAGAAATCTTTGATAGCCAAATTTTACTTCTTAAGGAAACACTAGAGGCCTGATGCACAAAAATTCATGCAAGAGTAGGCCTTCCTTCTCTCGGCTGCTGGCACAGGCTTCCCTCCGGCACCCAGGACCCAGGCTTCCCTCCGGCTGCTGGAGGTAGAGTGGGGACTGATGGGGTCTTTTGCTGCCCTGGCCTATGTTTTCCTGGCCAGAAGGGACAGTTTGAAGGGTTTCATTGTGTCCTGCCCTCCGTAGGCAGGTTTCATTCTGTCAGATCACCAGCTCAAGCCCTCCTTCCTTGGGGATTGGGTGGAGTACAGGGTGACCCCAAGGCTTACCTCCCAGCACTCTGAGCCTCACAGTAACCCTCTCCCAAAGAAACCCATGGGCATGGCTCTTGTCCAGGGGAAGTTGCACATCTGGCTCGTCATCCGTGCCCCATGTTCATCCTGTAGAAGGCTGGGGTACTCACAAAAATCTCTAACTTGCTAAAGGTGGGGAGCAATTCTGGGAAGCAAAGATACACAATATTTAGCTTCCCAGAGCTGGGTGGGGGCCAGTTTGGCACCTTCGGCAGACAGTCCTGGGCTGCTTCCTTCTGGCTGCCCGCAGGCACCTGGGACCTGGGCTGGCTTCTATCTGGCAGCTGGCTTTGTCCGGAAGGACATCAGGTCTAATTAGCATATTACTCTCTTATTGTTATAGATTATGGAAGCCACAACATATAGACAGTGACAAATTTCCCAGTAGTGATCTAGTGAGAGCTGCAGTTCCTTTTCTTATAGAAATTGTGTAAAGACATTTTCTCAGTCTTGGGATGTACATTTTTAAGCTGCAACATGTCTGCCTATAGCCTGACACCGTGGGTCTAGAACTGTTTCCAGGTTCCTCAGAGTGTGGAGGACCTGAGCATGTGCCCTGGTGCCGCACACCACTGCCAGCCCTGCTTCTCACTCTGAGGTTGGCAGAAGCACTGACTAGCGCAGAACCAGAGTAGGCATGCCTTCTGCAGTGGATACTCAAGGCACGCTTGAATGGATGTTTTCCCTCAAATAACTTGTGGTTTTGGCCTGTTTTTAAGCAATTGCAAGTTTTCCTTTTAGGATGTTAAAGTTTGAGACATGCTGGGGGAAGGTGTGGATCATCCCTGTTGCCTGCCCTGCTGTCTGCTTGGATCCAGCAGAGGCATACATAAGGGACACTCTGCATGAGTAAAAAGCTCAAGGTAAATCCAAGACAATTTTGGTAGTACTTTTCCAGCTCTTAGGTAGTGTTTCCTTTAGCAATAGTGTTGATGGTAGGGTATTGTGTCCTGTAGGTACATATTTTACTGTGCTTGATCTTGGAGTCTCAGAGCATGGCAGCCTTTTTGTACAGTGATAGATTGAGAGACGTGTGAAAAAGGAGTTATCGTAAGGCATCTATAGTGAGGCCAATTTTATATATTGAGACCAAAAGGCAGGGTTATGTGATGGATGAAAAACAGGACAAGCTTATGAGACATGTATCACTTTTGAAACATTTTGCCCAGTCTCCTCTCCTTATCTTTAGTATAGAGATGGTTTAATGCCCCGATAAAGGGACCTATTGAAACTTCAAGTCATTTTGGAAATGAAGAAATGCTGACTTTATGCAATCACATAAAGATAAACAAGAACCAAATGAATCAGAAAGAAAACAAAGAATGTCTTGGGGTAGCCCAACAGCCCTCCCTCCCCTGCCCCATGCTCCCATTTGACTTACTTTTTCTAAGCTCCTTGCTCTAGCCCATTAAAGATAAAGACAGGCAAAGGGAAGGGGAAAAACAGGAAAGGACCTCTGGGTGATGATCAACTGAAAAAGTGGCCAGCCAGTTTGTGGAGCCGTAGCCAACCCTGCCCCCAAGGCAGTTAATTCTGAGATGATAACTGAATTTCTGTAATGAAAGTGGTCGTTACATTAACCTTGAGTCTTCAGGAATGCAAACACTGCTCACTAAAGATCTCTCTATGTGGCAGAACTTTTAAAAGACACATAACTGTATAAGTCTTCAGCTTCTCGTGGTGGATCTCTTCCTTGCTCCTCAAATGCAGGCAAGGGCGAGTGGAGTAACATGGTGTTTGGTAACATAATTAAAGAATGTGGTGGAATGGAATTTATAAGCCCAAAGACAGCTCTGTAATAGTGGCCTATGAATTGCTTTTACTCAACTTTTTTTGCACAGCTAGAATATGAATGCTACAGGTTCATTCTAATGTAGATGGTGCATGCACTCATGTTTTCGTGCTGTGTAAGGTCTCGGGGTGCTGCACTGTTTTCAAGTGGAAGGGTGTTGCATATAACTCTAGGGCTCTTTCTGATGAGAAGAATTTAGTTGCCACAGGGCCATGCAAAGCAGTGCTCACCCCAGAAATATATTCATCTGAATAAAAATATGCTGAGCCTGGCAGGAGTGGCTCAGTGGTTGAGCGTCGACCTATGAACCAGGAGGTCATGATTTGATTCCCGGTCAGGGCACATGCCCAGTTGCGGCTTGATCCCAGTGTGGGGTGTACAGGAGGCAGCCGATCAATGATTCTTTCTCATCATTGATGTTTCTATCTCTCTCTCCCTCCCCCTTCCTTTCTGAAGTCAATAAAAATATGTTGAAGAAAACCACACATGCTGAGGTCATTACTCATCTTCTGAGTAATTACAGTCACCCATTTTTCTCTTCTATCCAGGCCATTTCCCACCATTCTGATCGTGTGCCTTAATCCTACTTTCTCTGAAGAAGGGCAATTATTCCTTCATGATATTTTGATAAAATTATTAAAACTTGTGATAATACTAGAGGGTTTTTTCAATTACCTTTAAAAAAAATTTTTTTTGTATGAAGTTTCTTTTCAATGAAGTAATTTTCAGTGAATGCTTGTCATCTTGAAGTGGACAAAGTATTCTTTACAGATGATCCTATTTATAGAAGAAAAATGAAGAATTAATTAAGTTAAATGAACACCAGAGTGTTTTTATTGGAGAAGTATGTATGGTAGCAGTGTAAATACTTTTAAAATTCAGCTGGTAAAGTTGTGCAATATTTCAACATGTTAATTTGTTGTTTTTCTATACTGGTCTTGGTTGTCAATATTAGTAATTATTGATTTGGTGTGAACTCCTGTGGAAAACTTACAAACTCTTGAGAGTGTTGGACATAAAGTATATTTAATAATTGGTTTATTTTCTCCCCCCCACCCCTCCCATGGAAGCAGATGTTCAAATCAGCTCAGTGAATTACTAAAGTTAACAATTGATCATTTTAGCCAGGAAATCGTAGACAGGATTTTTTTTTTAAACCTTCACACTATTGACATCTTGGTCCAGGTAGTTATTTGTTTTGGACCACTGGCCTTATCCTCCACATTATAAGGTGTTTAGTAGCATTCCTGGCTTTTATCTCCTAGATCAAACATGTCAAACTCATGGCCCGTGGGCCACATGCCTCGTTTAAACAGAAGGCACGTGGCCCGCTGGCCACAAGTTTGACATGCTTGTCCTAGATAGAATTTGTAATAAGATGTCTCCAAATGTTGCCAAGTATTCTGAGGGGACCACACTGTCCCTGGTTGATGACTGCTGGTCTGATGAGAGGGATGTGAGCAGAGATAACACCTGAAAGCACATTGTCTGGCAGGGAAAGGATAAGTTTGGTCGAGGTTGTCACCTTCTTAACCAGCTCTTCTCAAACTCCACTGTGCACACACGTTTCTTGGGGATCTCGTGGAAATGAACACTCAGATCCCATAGGTATGTAGTTGGGTGTGATGTTGGCCCAACGTCCACATTTTCAGTAGCATATGTTTTTTTTTTTTCAGACCCTGTACACCAAGAACATTTAATAAATATTTGGTGAGGAGGGTAAAAAAACCTTGTTTTTCTTTACTGTAGTTAAGACTCCAGATAGGAATCAGTTACATTATAGGCCGCCCTGAAATCTAGGATCTTCCTTAGTCTATTCATTCAGATTTCATCATCAATAACTCATTCTCATGGTCTCCTGGAAATGTAATTATGTATTTTATAGACATCTACTTGAGAATACGTGATAAAGAAATCTTATATTTCCTGTAATATTCCTAAAAGGTCATGAAGTTCTCTTTAGGAAAATAAAGGGATGAAGTTCCTTGTGGAGCAGCATTATATGTGATCCACAATGGTGCTGAGCATGATCTGATCAGGATGAGATGTTCTAGCTTCATGGCAGTGCTTAGTCCTGGGGAGGAAGGGGGAGAAGGCTGGTGTACTTTGGTTGGGCTTTTGCTATATTTCTGGTACTTCATCTCTTAAATTTGGAAACCATTATGGCTAAATATTACTATCATCAGTTAACACTGGGTGATTGGGTACATTGGTTTTGCAAACATTAGTTTCTGCACTTTTATTTTTTATATTTGAAATATTTCATAATTAGAAAGAAATGTATATGGAGAATGAATTGCTTTCAAATCATCCTTTTCTCAGCGCCCACCTCTGATGAGCGTCTTTCTTCCCGTCCTTTGTTCCATTCTTAAGAAGTTACAGTCTGGTGTCTTCTCCTACCTCTTGCCATTCCAAGTCCAAGCATCAAAAGCTTTAACTGATGCCCTAGATCTTTTCATATTTGTCTCCAGATGACTCATAACATTAGAAAATAGTATAGGTGTGTGTAATCATTGTGTACACTGCTGAATGAACTAAAGCCATTTTCTTATCACTGCTGGTTTTATCTTCCTTGTCCAAATTGTACTCTCTTGATTTCCCTTTTTGGTGCCAGTATATCATGGTTTCCAGAACAGTTAGAATGGTTTGAATGGAGGGATTTCTGTATGGACTGCATTGTCAGTATTGACATATTTAGTAATATCTTGTTATTAAATATCTTATATATATATTTTTTATTGTCTAAAGTTTTACATATGTCTCCTTTTTCCCCAGTTGACCCCCCCCCCTAACCCCCCAGTCATTCCCACCCCGGGCAAGACCCACCGCCCCAGTGTCTGTGTCCATTGGTTATGCTAATATGCATGCATACAAGTCCTTTGGTTGCTCTCTAACCCCCCATCCCCCTACCATTTGTCTCTGGATCTATTATTGTTCATCAAATTATGTTGATCATTATATCCTACATATGAGTGAGATCATGTGATAAATATCTTATATTTTATTTTTAAAAATCTTTTATACTATTCAATTGTCTTAATTCTAAGCATGTCATCATGCTCCTGGCCTTTCTTTCTTTCTTTCTTTTTTTTTTTTTTAATCTTTATTGTTCACATTATCACAGGTGTTCCTCTTTTTTTTCCCTCCATAGCTCCCCTCCACCTGATTCCCTACCCCACCCCATGCCCTTACCCCCCGCCACTGTCTTCATCCATAGGTGTAAGATTTTTCTCCAATCTCTTCCTGCACCCCTCACACCCCCTTCCCCCTGAGAATTGTCAGTCCACTCCCTTTCTATGTCCCTAATTCTATTATATTCACCAGTCCATTCTGTTCTTCAGATTTTATATTCACTTGATTTTTAGATTCACTTGTTGGTAGTTATGTATTTGATGTCATTTTGTTATTCATAATTTTTATCTTTACCTTTTTCTTCTTCTTCCTCTTCTTAAAGAATACCCTTCAGCATTTCATGTAATCCTGGTTTGGTGGTGATGAACTCCATTAGCTTTTTCTTGTCTGTGATGCTCTTTATCTGACCTTCAACTCTGAATGATAGCTTTGCTGGGTAGAGTAATCTTGGTTGTATGTTCTTGCTGTTCATCACTTTGAATATTTCTTGCCACTCCCTTCTGGCCTGCATAGTTTCTGTTGAGAAATCAGCTGACAGTCATATGGGTGCTCCCTTGTAGGTAACTAACCGTTTTTCTCTTGCTGCTTTCAAGATTCTCTCTTTGTCTTTTGCCCTTGGCATTTTAATTATGATGTGTCTTGGTGTGGTCCTCTTTGGATTCCTCTTGTATGGGGTTCTGTGAGCTTCCTGAACCTGTAAGTATATTTCTTTCACCAGGTAGGGTAAGTTTTCTGTCATTATTTCTTCTAATAGGTTTTCAATATTTTGCTCTCTCTCTTCTTCTGGCACCCCAAAAATTCGGATGTTGGTACACTTAAAGTTGTCCCAGAGGCTCCTTACACTATCTTCATATTTTTGGATTCTTTTTCTTTTTGTTTTTCTGCTTGGGTGTTTTTTGTTTTCTCATATTTCAGATTTTTGGTTTGATTCTTGGGGTACGTTGATCTACAGTTGAGTTTCTGTATATTCTTTATTTTAGACAGTGTATGCTTAATTTCTGACTGGTCCTTTTCCATTTTTTTGGCATTCTCATTAAGATCCTTAAAGGTCTCACTAAGTTCCTCAGCGGTTTTTAGAAGATTCTTGAGTAACCTTATAAATGTGGTTCTGAACTCTATGTTGTCCAGTAGTTTGCTTTCCTCCATTTCTTTCATTCGTGACATGTTTCTTTGTCTCCGCATTTTGCTGCTTCCCTGTGTTGATGGAGTGGCTTTGTGTGGTAGGTGATCTATAGGGGCCAGTAGCTCAGCCTCCCCAATCACCTGAGGTGGACGCCTTTGGGACACCCCTTTGTGGGCTGAATGCAAAGTCTTGGTGTAGTTAAGCCTTGATTGCTGTTGGTACACTGGGAGGAATTGACCTCCAGGCCAATTGGCTGTGAGGACCCGCTGTGGCTATAATGGAAGAACTGCTGCGCTGGGACACGCTTATGGTGCAGGACTTGTTTCAGTGGGGCTTTGGTGCTCACTGAGTCTGCCTCTTGAATGTGTCACTTATGGATGTGAGGAGTTGAAATCTGGTGTCTCACACTGACCACTAGGTACGCTGGCTTCTGGATCTCTAATGGGGTGCAGGTCAGCTACTGTCTGAGGCCACCCAGCAGGCGCTACAGTGAGAACTACAGTTTTCTCCTCTTTGCTTGGGGTTTGGAGGTTTTGGAGCTGTCTGACCTGGGCTGCAAGTTTCCTAGGTTAAGCTGCGATAGGGCAGGGCATTCATATGCTAAAGCCACTGCTTGGAGCTTGATTGGGTTTGTAGATTGTGCGGGGTGGGGTCTCAGTCACTAGGCTAGGGCGTGGCAAACAACGATGACTGACAGTTAGCCGGCTCTGTGTCTCCGACTGTGTCCCCGAGTCCCGCGCCCCAGCACAGTAAACAATTATTCCTGCACACAGCCCTGCAAGCAAGCCACCCTCACTTTCCGACCCCACGGCAGACAGTCCAGCTTCTCCCTGTAGGAGTTTGGGTCCCCCGTGTCTCCCCAGAAACTGGAGTTCAGAGTAATCGGGAGCTTGTCTCCCTTCGGGTTGAAAAAAGCAGCGCTCCCAGACGCCCGTTGCCAGCCCGATTCGCGTGCCTCCGTACCTCAGCTTTTCAGCGCTTGTGCACATCTCACTGCTCTTTTCTTTCCTTCTAGTTGTAGAACTTCCACTCAGCCAGCTTTCCCGTGGTTCTGGGTGATAGATGTTTTGTCTTTTAGTTGTAGTTTTGAAATTGTTGTGTGAGGCAGCAGTTTAGGTGTTTACCTACGCCGCCATCTTGGATCCTCCAGTCCTCAGTGAGTTTTTAATGCCCGCTCCTGGCCTTTCTTATTCCAAGGTCAATTGGATATTTTAGAATTTCTTGTGTCTTGACTTTTGGTCTTGCCTCTCTCCCCAATGTTCTTGTGGGTTGGTAAATAATGTTCTTTGCTTCTAGGTCCAAGACCTCTGTTAAGAGGAAGTCATTACAAGCATGCCAGTTTATTTCATGGAAATCACTATATTTTTCTCTGTAATGGACCGTCCCTCTGGCTTCCCATTAAGCTCTTTCTACTTGCTCCTTACTAAATTCTCACAGTGGCTGTCTGGCTCCTTCTGCTCTCCTCATGGCTTCTGGTATATGCTACCTCTAGCTCAGCCGGGGAAACTCACTCTCTCCTTCACTTGAAAAAATAAGCCTATTATCTTCCTTCATTTCCCTGAATATTGAATGTTTGACACTCAACAGTTTTCATAGGCTGCCAGGGACATCACTTGTAATTTATCATTCGTTCCCCAGTTATTTTTCCTGACCTCTTTGTAGCACTTGATGGTATTGATTTCCTCTTGTTGAACTCTTGTGTTCTTAAGATGCATTGTAACCTTTGGCTTTTGCATATTCCCAGTTTTCTTCCTTTGCCAAGACCTTCTGTTCATTTGCTTATCAGAACACGTTTGCCAGGCACTGTGGAAGTCCATCGGCCAAGGCACCTCTCAGGAAGGTCACAGTCTAGGAGGCTGAACAAAGTGGCACTCTGGCTGCAGCAGGGGCTGTCATGGGAGGTGGCAGCACAGAAGCAGAAGGGGCACAGCACCAGCACCAGCCAGCTTCAGGAATGGTGAGAGCACGTGACAATGAGTGCGGACAGTATGCTCCCTCCATTTAGTCAGGCAAAGTGGGAAAAGTGGGGCGTTTTGGGCAGAGAGAGCTACTAGGTACATTCACTAAGACACTTGAGGTGATGGCACAGTGGGGGGACATGGATTGCCCAAACTTTGGGGTAACATAGTAGAGTCTTGCCAGTGAGTTTCTATTACCTCTATCATGCAAATGAGCGCACTGATGCTTAGAATGCCAAGTAACTTACCAAAAGCAAATTGGGCAGCTAACATGACTAGACAAGCTTCAAACTCAGGTCTCTTCAGCTCTAGGCCAGTGGGCTGTGTGGGCAGCATATTTTGTGCTTGTTGATGAGTCTGAGCTTGTACACAGGCCCTTCAGCAGTCTTCTGCAGTCTTGCCTTTAGGAGTCACTCAGACCCTATTTTTTAAGAGAAGACGAATGCGTGCATGGGTGTTTGTGAGTGTGAGTGAGTTTGTGAATGTGTGTGACCTGCTGTTGATCAGGGTTCTCAGTGGCTACAGGTGTGGATTCCTTCACTCTCTCCAGTTAGCCTCCAGGTGCCACATCGTGGAGAACCTCCGTTTTATTTGCCATTTTCTGAAAGTAGAAATGTGTTTCTGACTTTTGATTTTGACTCAGCTTTCTATGTCCTGCACTGGTATCCAAGTAAAGGCATGGAATCGACTGTTTGTATTGGAGTTGAGAGCAAACAACATTAACCTGTAGGGGTGGAGCCTGCAGCTGGGACCCAGAGCAGCTGCAGGGGTTTGGGTGCCTGTGCACTGGTTAGCCGGGGCCCTGGAGTGGGGCTGTCTCTGCTTGCTGCTGCTGCTCACTTTCGTGAATTAATTCTCAATCAGGTCTGACTTGATTTTCCTGACTCCTGGCCACCATGGCCCATTGATTTCCCCTTCAGTTAGAGTCTAGTTCGGTGACAAACATGCTTGAATTTAACTTAAAATTGGATGAATGATATTGTCACATATTTTGAGAAACTGTGCGAGTTCTTATATTAGAAATATCTCCATGTGTTTGTTAAACTGAATTGCAGCACCTAGGAGCTTCCTCTTCACCAAAGCATAAGCTTGACTCTGTTTTGACTGCCAGGTCCTTCCTGGACCCTCCTAGTCAGACTCTAAAACTCACAAAGATCAAAAGCCTGAGTTGTTGCTACAAACAGAGCCAACTTTTGATTATGGGTGATAATGGGCAGAGTAATGGTTAATGGCTAAAAGCTGATAATGCCCAAACTGAGTCTTAACTTTTAATTCCAACCCCTTCCCCTAAAACACTTTTAGCAGAACTCGAAGCAAGGCATAAGACCAGCACATTTAAAAACTTGGATCTGTCTCATTTCTTGTGGTTGTACAGTTTCATCATGGGAGCTGCCAGAAGAGGGCAAGGTGTGGCGCAGGCACCAAACTTTTAGGGCCATGAAAATGGCCCCCCATCACTAGCCTCCGTACCATCTGGAGTGTCAGGATTGTTTTGCGTACAATTTTTGGTATAGCCCAGGGTTTCACAACCTTGGCACTGTTGACATTTTTTGTTCCAGTTCTTTGTGGGCAAACTGTCCTGTGCATTCAGGGGTCCTCAAACTACGGCCCACGGGACACATGTGGCCCACCAAGGACATTTATCCGGCCCGCCGGGTGCTGCTGCCTGTCCTGCTTAGCAGCCGACTTGTCCCGGGCCCGCAGTGCGCATAGGAATTTGTTCATAGTTTTTTTTTTAAACTATAGTCCGGCCCTCCAATGGTCTGAGGGACCGTGAACTGGCCCCCTGTTTAAAAAGTTTGAGGACCCCTGGAGCTGCATCCCTGGCTCTGTTCATTAGGTGGCAGCAGAACCCCATGATCTGAACCAAAGAACTCTCCAGACAGTTCGAAATACTCCCAAGTTGAGATCTATTGGAATAGAGGGGTGGGCAAACTTTTTGACTCGAGGGCCACAATGGGTTCTTAAACTGGACCGGAGGGCCGAAACAAAAGCATGGATGAAGTGTTTGTGTGAACTAATATAAATTCAAAGTAAAGGAGCGGAGGAGAGAGCAAGAGAACCCTCCGCTCTTTCGGCTCCGCGGGCCTGATAGAACAGCCAAACGGGCCGGATTCGGCCCATGGGCCGTAGTTTGCCCACGGCTGGAATAGACCCTTAATGGTAGGTGGATTTGATATTATTTTGATATAGGAAGATAATTTAGTCAGCTCTTTTGTTGGTGCTAAGACTTAACTGGATATTGAGTAATTTATCAACAGTGAGTAATTCATAAGCTTTGGCTTTGCAATGTGAAGTAAGCTTTCTTGACAGCTTTATTGGAGTAATGGGCAGACAGTGCACGATAATATTGCTTGCAGTGAACCTTGGTTAGACTGTGGCTCAGTTTCTTACTACCTGTGATACCAGGATGGTTACTAACTGTGTCTGTGCTTCAGTTTTACATCTCTAAAATGAGGGGGTAGTGCTTGCTACGTCACAGGGCTCTGTTCCTGTAAGAATCACATTCCTGGTGCCTGTCAGTGTATACTCAGAATAACACTGGGGGTTCAGTGAGTGGCTCAGATGGCAGCAGAATGATCAGATGTTTCTGGGACTCAGTCTGCCAGACTTCCCTGGGGCCAATAATACCTCTATTATAAAAACCCCTTGGCCGTGATGCCGTCACGCCATCATGACCAAAGACTGGTCACCAGGAGGCTACGTGCGCGGCGAGGCACGTGTGGATGGGCAGGGACTTGATTCTGGGTCCCACGTCCCACCCGGTGTGGTGGGGTTCAATCTGGGTCCTGCCTCCCGCCTAGCATAGCAGGAGTTAGTCTGGGTCCTGCCAGCGTGGCGGGTCTGGGTCTCGCTCGATATCGTGTGCTGGGCCTCTAGTCTACACTAATAAAAGAGAAACATGCAAATTGACCATCACTCCGCTATGCCCACCAGCCAATCAGGAGAGAATATGCAAATTAGAAGGATAAAGATGGCGGCCGCCCAGCTGCTCCAGGCATGGAGTGGCCGGGTGGGGCAGGACGTCTGCTATGAGAGGGAGGGCGAGGGGGCGAAGGGATCTACAGGAGCAGCACTCAGGCCGCAGCGAAGACGAAGACTGCAGACTCCAGAGCCTACAGTGAAGACGAAGATGGCAGACTCTGGCAGACTCCTGCCGGAGCGAAGGCCTGGGTACTGGGTGCCGGAGGAAAACTGGTGCTGGAAGCCAAGGGAAGGAAGGCCTCTTGGATGAATCTCTTCATGCAATGGGCCTCTAATAAATAATATAAATATCTAGGACTTGAGGTGGGAGTGGGAATATAGCAGAGAAGTGATTCCTACACACTTTAAACCTAAATTATTTTCTACACAGTCCCCTAGTTGTCCACACTGATTTGAAGCTGATGTTCTTTAGCACTGTGATTCAGGGCTGCAGAGGCCCGAGCCTTTTCCCGTCTTTAGACCTCCTTGGGGTGTCTGACTCAGCAGTGCTCACATCGGGGAGGTGAGGGGGCTGTGCTTCTTATGGTCCCTCTGTTCTGGGCCCTCTCAGCTGTGGGGAGTACATGTGAAGTCCAGAGGACTCTATGCTCATATTCATCAATTCCATACAAGCCTGTGTGTTTGGTGAGAGGGGTGTAGATCTATGAAAATTCCAACTTCAGAGCTTTGGGAACTGATTCCTTTGTCTGGAATTAGATCGAGCCCTTGAATTGCTGACTTTTTCCAGCCTGTTCTTTCTCAGCACTTGTTTGGAATATGTGGTTTTATTCCCTGGGGCCAGACAAGGAAATGAGTCTCTGACCTCTTTTTGCCTCACTGGGATGGTGTTTGCATTTCCCAATTAAGCATGCAGTACTCAGCTCTCCAGATCTTGGGGCTCAGAGCATTAATGCATGTCCCTTTGCTGTGGGGCTGGGGAAGATTTTCATTTCTGAGAAACCAACAGCTTTAACTACTTAGCTATATGTCAACCACCTGTATGTTTGTTCTAGATTCAGGCTTATGTAGCCAAAGGAAAGTAATATAAATATCTAGGACTTGAGGTGGGAGTGGGAATATAGCAGAGAAGTGATTCCCACACACTTTAAACCTAAATTATTTTGTACTTTCTACCTGTTGGAGGACTCAGTAACCTTTTATTTCAATAAAATATAGTGATAATAACTTATAAATTGGGCAGTTCTTTAAATGAATTTTTATTTTGTTAGACACAGCACGTGACAACAAAGCAAGTGTGCTCGTTTCAAAATGAGTAGGACTTAAATTCAAAAGATGCGTTTCTGTGCAGCCTAAAGGTGGTGCTCAGATTGCATATGAAACAAAGGAGCTGTGCTTTTTATGAATCCTGAGCCCACAGGTTGAGTTGAATGTACATGTCTTTTTTATATAATTCCATTTGACCTGGTCACTTGCAGATTCTTTTCATCTTTTTTTTTTTTTTTTTTTTTTTTTTAAATATATTTTATTGATATTTTACAGAGAGGAAGGGAGAGGGACAGAGTTAGAAACATCGATGAGAGAGAAACATTGATCAGCTGCCTCCTGCACACCCCCCACTGGGGATGTGCCCGCAACCAAGGTACATGCCCTTGACCGGAATCGAACCCGGGACCCTTGAGTCCGCAGGCCGATGCTCTATCCACTGAGCCAAACCGGTTTCGGCTGCAGATTCTTTTCAATAAATACAGTCAACCCTTGGTATCCGTAGGTTTCACATGCTTGGATTCAATCACCCACCATGTACAACAGTATTTTCACATTCACAACATGGTTTTCCAGCCACAGATTGATTGAAACACTGTTTTTGATCTGTAGTTGGCTGAACTGCAGAGTAAAGGACCAGCTATAGCTATTAGGGAGCCAGGAGTCATTTACAGGTCGTCACCTGAATGGGGGCTGGCATTCCTAATGCCCACGTTGTTCCAGGGTCAGCTGTGTTTCGCTTTTTCAAAGGATTTCAATATGTCAGTCAGGTACATTGTAATAGCTCTTCCAAGGGAGCTGTTAGATGCCATTTCATTATTGCTTCAGGTGCAATATCTGTCTGTAAATGTCTGAGAGTAAGCAGCACTCCTGTCCGCCGGCTCAGGCTTTGCAGTACTGTGCTCACCGCTGCCTCCGACCAGGACCAGTTCTGTTTCACTCCATACTTTTTTTTTTTTTTTTTTTTTTTTAATGTAACCTACACCAGCTTTCTTCTCATCTTTTTCCTTACATTATTACTTTTCTTTTTTGTATTTTTAGTGTCTCTCTCTGTCCAGTGGCTATTTGCCTTCCAGGTATAACCTGCACAGTCCTTAATAAAACAGTAGAAACCTGTAATCTACAAGTCATGACATCTCAGCATCTATAAACTTCTGAAACCATTTCCATCCTTAAAATAATAAAAGTAAGAACCCTCTGTAGGTGGAGAAGAAGTGGTCCCCAGTCCCATTTTGCTCATTCTGTTTCTAAGTATCACTTCCCACTAAAAGGAACTAGGGTTTTCTTGGAGAAATAACTAATCTGAAATCAGGCTTAGGGAAAATATAAGGTGAGGTGAGATACCTTGTGAGCAAAAGCAAGGAAGTGCTGCAAACCAATGGGGCAATATAAAAAAAGGACTTTTGGCACTTCTAACCTTACAATTTGGATATCCACAAGAGTGACAGTAATAGATGGAAATGCTTTGAAAAACAAACCAAATTCAGAAAGTTGATAGTGATACTAAAAACATGCATTTAAAAACAAGAGGGTGAAAATGGGGGAAGTTCTTTACAGAATGCCAGCTGGAAAGCGCAGGAGGATGACAGGATTACACAGTCACCGCTTTTTTCTTTTTTGTTTTGAGAGAGGCGGCGGGGGGTGGGAGAATGGGGGGAGGGTGAGTGGGAGAGGGAGGGAGGGAGAGAGACCGATCCTATCACTTGCCTCTCACACTTGCCATGACTGGGGTCGAACCTGCCACCTGGGTGTATGCCCTGATAGGGAATCAGATCCGCCACCTTTTGGTGTATTGGACGACACTCCAACCCACTGAGCCACTGGCCAGGGCTACATGGTCACCATTTTGCAACCCCCGTGTAATAACTAATTCAGGCAACATTCTCCTGTGAAAAGGCCATTTGGTGAAAGGTTGTGGGAGAAGAGGATATTCCAGTGTAAAAGAATCCAAGATAATTTATAATAATAAAGAAAAAATTATGCCATTTCAGCAGGCATATCTGAATGAACACACTTATCAAAAGTGAGATAAATTGGCATTTTCGTGCCTCCTGATGTAATTAGATGTACACAGCATACCTTATCTAAAAGCCAATCACGAATCAACAGTTGGACAAGTTCAGAATGTGAAACACTGTAAAACCACCAGCCTAGACTCAAGAAATCAAGTTCATGAAAAGTAAACAAACACAATGAGAGGAAGCAGTTCTAGATCAAAGGAGGCCAAAGAGAAATAGTGTGAACAATGATTGGTGGTTGGGGGAAGTGAAGATAAAGCCATAGAAATTGTGTTGGAACATGTTTGAAATCAGACTCTATTCAACTAGAGGCCTGGTGCATGAAAATTTATGCACTTGAGGTGGGGGGGTCCCTCAGCCCGGCCTGCCCCCTTTTACAGTCCAGGAGCCCTCCAGGGTGGGAGGCAACCCGGTGATCAGAGGAAAGGCGATGCCTCATCACACTTCTGCTGCTGCCACTGCCGGCAGCGCAAGCCTCGGCCGGCCCTGGTTACCTGAGCCTCGGGCGGCCCTGGGTGGCTGTGCAGCTGCCATCCGAGGCTTGCCTGTGCCTCGGGCCGGCCCTGGGCGGCTGGGGTCTGAGGGGACTGGGGGACTCCAGAGGAAGGCACACGGAGCGGCTGGGCCCACCTGGGGCAGGCCCAGCCGTGCTGCGCACCTGATGCCCCAGTGGGGCTGAGGGGACTGGCCGTCACCATCCCGTGGCTGTGGGTGCTGCCATCTTTGAGGGCATGGCAGTCAATTAGTATATTCCCTCCTATTGGCTGTGGGCACTGCCATTTTGTGAGGGTGTGATGGTCATTTAGCATATTCCCTCTTTATTAGATAGGATAGTATTAATGAATTGATCTTAATCTTTACAGGTGGGATAATGGTGTGGTTAAGCAGGAGACTTTATATTCCTGAAAGATGCCTATTGAAGTATTTAGGAGGGTAGGGTCATCATGGTCTGCAACTTATTTTCAAAATGGTTCAGTAAAAGAAAGTACATGTACTTGTGTAGACATGTACTTTTTTGCTGATATGTTCCAGTATTATGCATACATATGTGTACACACTAGTATATGTGTGTATTGTGTGTGTGTGTGCATTAGGTTTGAGGGAGGGGTCCAAGCTCAGTGCCTGACACACAGCAAATGCATAGCTTTCTCTCAGACTTCTGTGCTACCCTTCTTTCCTTTTCTTAGTCACCTCTGTCTGTCCTTAAGTAGGTGTTTCCTATTCTATTTTTGGCCGTTACTCTTTTTTCCTATTCTTCTAAATACGTCTGTTTGTGTAGAACATTGTTCAAACCATCATGTATAAAACTCCTTTCATCTGTCAAGTATTCCCTTGGTAGCCTTCTTGGAGCTTAGAGGCTGGGGGTTCTGGCTTCCAACAGCCTCATCTCCCTCCCCACCGTGCACCCCCATTTGTGAGTTTGGGTCACTCACAGCCGGGATTGGAGAAGCCACGTTGCTTCACCTCCACAGGGAAGGGCTCCCCCTCAGCCAGGTTAGTAGTGTCTCATCTTGAGCTGCCCTGTGTCCTCTTTCTCTCTTTACATTTCATGAACTGCTATCCATGGGAACTTGGCCTTGTGCTGGGAACAGGCAATGCTAATTGCTATCTAAAATCTTCTTTCTAATGGAGTATTTGATACTTTGAAAAGAATTTATGTAACATAAGCTGAAGCACAACAAAAAGAATGCAGTACCGGCCTGGCTGGTGTGGCTCAGTTGCTTGGAGCATCATCCTGTACACCAAAAGGTGGTGGGTTCAATTCCCAGTCAGGGCACATGCCCAGGTTGTGGGTTTTCTCTCTCTCTCAATAAAAAAAAGAACTCAGCACTGATTTGAGAGCTAGAGCACCCCCCGCCCCCCACGCTCCAGTTCTCCCCAACACTCCTTCCATTTGTCCGCCTTACTTTTAAAACAAATGACTTTAATTCATATGCATATAAACTCCATTGTCAACTCTTGCTGTATGTACAGCTGCCAGGACTAGTCTTTATTCCCTGCTCAGCATTATGTTTCTAAAGTTTATCACTTTGTAAAAGGAATTGGAAATATTTGGAAGAGGTGAACATTCACTCACCCTATAGCTGAGCATTTTGATCTAGGTATATGCCGTAGAAAACTCTTACAGAAGCATATCAATACTCACATACAAAGATGCTCATAGAAACACTGTAGTAGCAAAAATGTGGAAATAGCTCAAATTACTATTGACAGGAGAATGGGTAAAAAAACCCCATTATTTTGTGAAATTTTATTTAGCAGTGAAAATGAATGAACTACATAGCTGTGCACTTTTAAATCCTCGCGTAGTCTTGTACCCATTTTATAGTTGGGGAAGCTGAAGTCTAAAGAGCTTGAATACATCGTCCATGCAGTCACAACTATAGTATAGAACTTGAGTGCAGGTCAGTGCCTTTGAGCCTTAATTATGAGAGAATTTTGTTTCTGGTTGAAAAGACTTGTACTTATTGGCTATCTCGTCTGCTGCGTGGAGAGAGGAGCATTGTGTTTTCACCTAACCCAGCCAATGGTTTACAGAAGGAGTCGGATAAAGTTCTGAGGAATGACCTACCATTTCCTTATTTTACATATGAGGGAAGATGAGGGGTGCTTAGTGGCTTGTGCAAGTTTCTGAGAAGTGGTTCCTGTAATTGGAACCCAGCTCTTCCCAGCCCTCGGTGACTAACTTGTAAGCTCTTCCTCTGGTTCCAACCGCCCTGGAGTGGGGGCTGGAGAGCCTGACAGAATATCAGCGTGATGTGGGGTGTCACTGATTCTGCTCCCCAGCTCTTCATCCAGGTGGACAGCAGAGTCCCCTCAGCTGGGTGACTCTCACCTATAATATGAAACTGTCCAGCCTTTTATCTCTTGAATGTCACTGATGTGATTAAGTTGTGGAACAAGTGAGGTGTATTTGTGTGTATGGGTACTGGATGTGGAGAAGGCCAAGTAGCAGATATTTGTGTCCTTGGCAAGTAGCCCACTATTCGTAGTAAATGTAGATTGTTGTGCTTAGCCATTTTGTCCCAGTGAAACAAAAAATGAAAATAAGAGCAAAAGCTTGCCTGCCTAGCTATCTCCTTGAGCTTTTCCCTGTCTGCCATTAGTGCAGGTACTTTCTCTGTCCCAATAAATCACAGAAGGCTGCTAGTGAGGGCTGCTGACAAGGCTCTGCACATGGCCAGCTAGCTGAGCTTTGTCAAGCACTGCACAGGAATAGCAGGAATACCCACATGAATTCGCTGTCACACTGTCACCATGGTGGTGTTGAAGCCAAATCTATAAAGATCAAAAACATACTCATGGGAGGAGAGGGACTTGGAGTCCTGGATGTCTGTGGTGTCTGTCTCTAGCATCTTAGGGTGGCTGCCTCATGTTGGTTTCTGTTGAAATGTCACCTTCCCAGGGAGGCCTTCCCTGTTCACAACGTCTGCCAAGCCCCTACCTAGCCTTTTCCAACCTCTAACCACATTTTATTTCCTTCATACATAGCTTCATTCATTATTTAAAATAATACTTATTTCTTCCAATACTACCCCTCCCCATTTTTATGCCTGCATATGATAGAGGTTCAGTAGCTATTTATTGTACTGATGAATGAACCTCTCTGTACAACTTTGGTCAAGTTAAGGATTTGATTTACTTTTTGTCAGATGCTGAGTCTGGTCAGGACCTCTACAGCTTTACAATTTCTCTTTGTGCAATATGTTAAAATGTATAGATACCTTTTTAAATCTTTGGTGCATAAAATTGGATTAACCTTAATCTGACTTGAGACATTCTTATCATATAAAGTTCATTCAAGGTTGACTTTTACAGTTTTTATTATTTTAATCATATTAATTCTATAACCAAAACAAAAACCAAGGCTTTGACAATAATAAGCTACATGCCATCGTTCTGGCCACCGTGTACCCTGAATCTCATTTTCTTCATTCTCTTGCTCTCATTTTATACTATTTCTAACATCCAAGTGTATTATATGTATATGCATGAATTGTGACTTTTTAATACTGTATATAATCTTCTAGTGGTTGAATATACAATACTACATATCTTCCCAGCCCTGCATATCTTCCATTTGTTGAGTGTTCCTCTAATTCATTTGTTTTAGTGACTGTAACATTCCATTGTCTGACTGTGACACACATTCAAGTTCCTGTGTTTGGGATACTTCCAGGTTACAAGCATACGCTTGTAAACCTTGCTGAGGTGTATATTTCTTATTGTTTCTTCATGAACATGTGAGTTTCTTGTGGAGAAACCTAGGGGTTAAATTGCTGAGTCATAGGGTATATGAATGTTAAACTAAAGGAAATAATGCCAAATTATTTTCCAAAATGGTTGCACCAATTTATATTCTTATCAATGTGTAACAATCCTGTGGACGCAAATCTTCTTTCGTATTTCCTATTCTCAGATTTTTCAATTTTTACTTGGAAATGTTATTAGAATGTGGTCTTGATATACATTTCTGTGATCACTGACTATATGGACATCTTTTCATATGATAGTTGGTTATTTTGCTCATTTTTCTGACAGGTTGTTTGTAGTATATTGATTTACAGAGATTCTTCAAGCATTGTTGATATCTGCCTTGTTGCCTGAATGTGTGGTGAATAACATCTCTCAGACTGTAACTTGTCTTTACTTTTTTTGTTGTTTGTTGTTGTTGTTAATCCATACCCAAGGATATTTTCCCCCATGATTTTTAGAGAGAGTAGAAGGGAGGGAGGGAAAGGAAGAGAAGCAGAGGAGAGAGAGAGAGAGAGAGAGAGAGAGAGAGAGAGAGAGAGAGAGGAGACACATCAGTTTCCTCCCTCATGTGAGAGAGACACATGGATTAGTTGCCTTCCCGCACATGCCCCAATGGGCTGGGAATAGAACCTGCAACCCACGTACATGCCCTTAACCTATGACTCTCTGGTGCGTGGGCCAACACACTAACCACTGAGCAACACCAGCCAGGGCTATCTTGATTTTTAAAGGTGTATTTTGAGAAACAAGAGTTACTAATTTTAATTTAGTCAAATTATTATTTTTTCAAATTACTGATTTTTATATCAAAAGAAAAATTTTCTGTCTCAAAGTTTAAAATTATGGCCCTCACAATACAATACATGGAACCATGAGGGTTCTTAACACCCTCTCAAGGTTGTCCATTTTCTAAAGAGTACTCACATGTTATTTGCCTATTTTACTCACATTGCCGATATTTGTACTAATGCTACAAGAAGCCATGGTCTGTAAGATGAACCTGCTGGTACTTCAGCATAAACCTAGGCCATGTCTCCACTGTCCCTTAGTCATTGCACATCTTGTCACAGTCTTAGTAAACAAACAAACAAAAGGCAAGTTCACTTTAGAATGTCCTTAATGATGTAATATATGTTGTTAATTTGATTCAATCTTACCCCTTAGATATGTGTTTTTTAAATATTTTGTAACATGTACACCTGAAACCTGTGTAATTTTATTAACCAATGTCACCCAAATAAATTCAATTAAAAAAGAAAATGCAAATAAACAAAAAAGTAAATAAATTTTTGTGGCAAAATAGGAATTGTTCATGAGCGCCTCTGCCACATGTGATGGTTGACTAGAGGCACAGCATCAAGTGGGTGTTTAGCTGAATTAGATGCTTTTTTTTTTTGGAGCCCCATTTTTACTTAAAAGAATGACATGCAAACAATAGTAATTCATACTTGGCTATTTGGAAGACATCTTAAGAATGAATAAACTTAGCATTCGCACCAGGGAAAACAAATAGCAGTACTTTTTAACACTTAGATTGAGATCAGTGCCCATATTAATGTAATTTTTGATACTATATAATGAAAAATTCTGCATGAATGTGCACCTCTAAGTGACCAATAATTGATTATATGATGTTATAAAATCTAGCATGGGTGAAAGAGTCATTCAAAGACAAAGTTAGACTAAGGGTTTTTAATGTAACACAAACATTCATTGATATGGGTTTAGATTCCACATGGAAACCAATATTTAAAAAACTACCACTGTTGAGTTTTGGTGTGGTACCAAAGAAGAAAATCCAAAAGGCTGGAGTGTAAAACTACCACTGTTTCCTTTTCCTATTATATATCTGTGTGAGATTTGATTTTCTTCATTATACTGTAACTAAACCTATATTTTAAAATGGATTGAATGTAGAAGTAGATATGAGAATCTAAGGTCAGATGTTAAAGAGATATGCAAAAGTGTAGAATAAAACCACTTTTGTAACTAAAACCTTTTTTCAAAATATGGTGATTTTTCATAAAAATGTGCTATTTGTTTTAAAATTTGATGCTATCATTTAAGTGAATTCAAAATACATATTTATAAATTTTAAAATTGTAATTTCTAATATAATAAGTATTGCTAGTATAACTTACACAACAAAAGCTCTTTGGCTTCCTCAGTAGTAGAAAAGGGGATTTTGAGACCAAAAGTTTGAGAATTCCTGGCAAAAATATATTTTACTTTATTTTCCAATAAGATTTTTGGGGGGGTTAATTTGCTTATTTTTCTGTATGTACCAAAATGGGACTCAAGATTTTTGTGAAGAGGAATTACTTTTTTTTTAATGTGAAACTTCCAACTCAGATACCTTTCATTTAATTTTTTCTTGATTTTTTTTTTTTTTGTAAGGTTGTTTGGTTTTTCATCTATTCACCAAATGTGAATGAAGCAAATCACCTGAGTGTCTTTCTGGACCTCTTTCTGAGGGAACCACCATGTATGGGGCTCACGAGCTGGACCCAGGTCTGCAGCCCCCCTCGTGGCCAGGCCCACTGATGGGCCTGCCACTTTCCCGTGTGATACCACTTATGTGCTCAAGTTTCCTGTTGGAGTAACAGGAGGGTAAATTAGGAGAAGTATTCATTTCCCCTTGTTTTGTGATTTCTTTTTTGGCTCCATGAGTGCCAGATCTAACTCAAACATTTTTTGTGTGGGATTTTACCATTGCTAGTACTACTTCTAACTAATAAGTTCTTAGCGAGAATGGGGGAAGGAATTCCATTTTTAATTAAATAGCTGCTATATTCTTGGTACTAGCATGACTCGATACCTTTGTAGCTCTTTGCAGGTGATAGCTTTATCATGATGTTTTATAGATGATGGGACAGGAGAAGATCAAGCAGGCAAAAGAGCTAAAAAACAATAACAAAAAAGTAGCTCCATGTCACAGTTCAGCTGTTTATCTGTAAAGTGCCTGCTTTTCCACAAGATTGCCTCTAAAAGTCTGAGTCCCAGTAACACTGAGTTTCTTATACAGTGCGATTATTGCCATTGTTGTGAAAACTACGGCCCGCAGGGTGCCCCTGCCTGTCCTGCTTAGCAGCCGACTTGTCCTGGGCCCGCAGTGCGCATAGGAATTTGTTCATAGTTTTTTTTTTAAACTATTGTCTGGCCCTCCAACCGTCTGAGGGACAGTGAACTGGCCCCCTATTTAAAAAGTTTGAGGACCCCTGATAAGGGATAGAGCAGTCTTGAATACTCTTGCATCTCTAACTTGTGTTTATGTATAAATCACAGTTTTTATTGGGCATATTCATCTCCTTAGGTCAGAGGAAACATGGGGTCGGTGAAAGGGCATTACATTTGAAGCCAGATGACTTTTCCCCAAATACCATCTTTTGTCCTTATTAGCTATTTGTCTTATTCAAGTCACTAAACCTCTCTGGACCCTCATTTCTTAATCTGTAAAGTAGAGCCAGTGATAGAAGGTCTTTCCCAATGAATTTGGCTGCTGGAAACCCCCACTTTTGATATGAATATTTGTGCAAAGGCTTTAAAAGCAGGGGAATATGCCTATGGGGACAATTAGAAGTCTGCATCTCACAATCATGTAAAATTATGTAAATCATCATTACTGGTGTTCTGACCCCTTGACTTCTGGTGCTGCCTTTTGAGACTGACTCTTTTTTATTGTGTTGAGTCACGTGAAATTGCTGATAATTTGACTTTTTTATAAAAAAAAAAATGGCAGTTTTATACGGTTAATGCTAATACATTTAATAGTTATAAGTAAAATTACACATCAATGGTTAAAAAAAATCTATATAATTGTACCAAATAATATATTGGGGAAAGTATTCCTAGATCTTTGTTATATTTTCCAAAAACAAACTTTACTCTGGAGTTTCTTCTCAGAATGTCTTGATGACATATGGTAATCTCTCGCAGCCAGTCAAATGTGTTGAAGAGTGTGATAAAGGGTCTTTCCCTAGAATTGATGGTACTGATGCAGAGAAAGAAGTTGAAAATGCTAGTCGATTCATTTTAATTACAGAAAGTGGGAGATCTGTGTATATATCTGAATGTCTCTGTGTCTGTTTAGAGAGAGATTTTCTCCTGTGAATGCTTTCTTTAAGTGGGGAATGCTGGCAAGAAGGATTGTAGGTATAAAATGAGTTAGATGACTTAGGAGGTTGCAGTTTCTCCACTTAAAGTGATTTGTTAAAAAATCACAGCTTTTAAAAAATACTAAATTGAATGGTTTAAAAAATAATTTTCATGGCAGAGAGTGAGGTGCTTGCAGTTGGTTAATTATTCTCTAGAAGTCTTGCTTCCCTGGCAGTGTTCTTATAAATTCTCTGGAAAATGGGTTCTTTAAAATTTATTTTGTCTGGAAAATAAACTGGAGTGGATTCTAAATTAAGTTTTTAAATAAGCTATTAGTCTAGATTTTATGGAATTTATTCAGTTTCTAGAAAAACGAACATAGAACAAGTTCCACAAATTATGTTCTTTGTCCTTGCCATCCACAAATTAAAGCTAAAAAGCTATCCATGCTTGAATTTTAAATGTTTGTGAAATCACAGAGGAAGAAATCAGAAGTTAAGAATCAAGAACGTGGAAATCAAAACCTAAGATAGTAACAGAAGCTAAAACAGCAACTATGAGGCTTATTTAATTCCTGTTTCTTTCCCTTGAAAAGCAGTGACTCACCATTAGATCCACAGCAGTGGCCCAGGCATTTAGCGGTTCAGAGAAGACTTTAAATGCTTCCTTGCATGAAGCATTTCACCTTTGGTTTCGGTTTTTAGTGAGATTGTGGCCTTTTGTGCTCTTAAACCAAACATTCTGGTTTTCTTTTTTTTTTTTTTCTCTAGCATTTTTGTTTTTCATTGGACTCCCTTAGCCCTGAGGGTTACGTCATGCCCCAGCTATATTGGTGCTCTTTATCACATCCCAAACAGATTTTAACTCACTATCCCCATACACCCAGCATTGTCTTATATTTTACAAGGAATGAGTTTACAATTTTTTTAAAGTAGGAATTTCTATAGCCTAATGCATGAGCCATTGAAGAAAAGCCTGCTTCTTGAAATTAAAAAGAACATTTACAGGCGAAGTTAAGTTAGTCTTTGAACTTGGAAAAGTCTAATCTTACTTGTAAATCTGTCACTTGTCATCCCATTCATTAAAAATTTGGGGGATATTAAAAGCACAAAAAGCCATTTTACATTGAAATCACAAATGGTCTCTAAATATTCAACAATGGTTGGACTTTTCTTACTTACCAATTTGTCAAGTCCCTTAGGGTCTCTGTAGATTAGATTGGGTCAGCGACTGAATGTGACATCTGATGTTGAGGGAAATATACTTTGCTTTCTGCCTGGGGCTGCTCATGTTGACCAGTGGAAATGCTGCATTAGCTCTCAAACCAAAACATTTAAAGTGCTCTATGAAATGTTGACTTCCTGCCAATAGTTTGAATGTTAAGTACTACAGATGTCCAGTCCTTTTTGGAGCCCAGCTGTACAATGTGCTTGTATAAGTTGGATCTGATTTGTGCTTAGGGTTACAAATTACAAATTATCGAGGTCTGAGCCAGCAGTAACTGGGATTAAACTGGGTACAGGGAGAGAGAAGAGGGCGACCCCCAAGTGAGAGCTGCAGCCTGCAGGAGGCTCCGTCTTTCCCATGCCTAGCTCTGACCTCTTCCTGTGAAGCTGTTGTAAGAATAGCTTCTATATTTATTGGGAAGTTTTTTCAAGTTGTAATTCACATGGCTTCAACTGACTCCTTAAAATTTGTTGGAAACCCAAAAAATATTTGAGAGTAAAACAGACCAGAGCATTTCCCATTTCAGAACAGGAAAAGAAGTGGGGAGGCTGTGCAAGTACGTGTTCACCTGAGCATCTTTTTTGTTGTTGTTAATCCTCACCCGAAGGTATTTTTCCATTGATTTTTAGAGAGAGTGGAAGGGAGGGGAGAGATAGAGAGAGAGAAACTTTGATGTGAGAGAGACACATCGATTGGTTGCTTCCTGCATGCTCCCCGACCAGGGTGGGGGATCAAGCCTGCAACCGAGGTACATTGTGCTTGATGTGCATTGAACCCAGGACCCTTTAGTCCGACGGCCGACACTCCCATCAACTGAGCCAAACTGGCCAGGGTCACCTGAGTGTCTTGATCAGCCAAGGGCAAGGTAACAACCAAATGAGAAGATCTTAAGGACCTCATGGCTGTTTACTTAGTGCCTGGTCTAGACTAGCTTTGATTCTGACATACCCATTGAATTGGTGCGGTTGGGTCTCCTAATCTGTCTTCAGGTTACTCCCACCTCCCTTAAATTTTTCCATTGATTTTTAGAGAGAGTGGAAAGGAAGGGGAGAGAGCACCCTGTTTGATCTCAGTTTCTGGATTATTTTTTACTTAACGGAATGTTGCCAGGACTCTGTATTCTTACATGGCACTCTGGATGATGCAATCATAGTTTGTCTCTCAGGAGGACGGGCCCGGGTTTCCTGTGTTGTTTACTTAGAAGTCATCCAATTTTGCACTTATCATTACCTTCACTTGTTTTATCAGTTTCTTTCCCTTTGCATTGGGGTAGCATGCTCATTGTCCATCATGCTTATTATCATTATCAAACAAAAGAAAACCCCTCAAAACTTCCCTTCAGCATGAGTTCCTCTTGTTTGGTACTGTCGTCTACTGATCACCCAAGCTCAAAGATCACCCAAGATCACTAAATTCTCATTCACTGTCTCATCCACTCCTATGCAGACACTCACCAAAACCTGATGTTTTTTTTTAACACCTAAATCTTTCTTGTGTATGATTTCCTCCAAACCTAAGGTCATTTTTCTGCTTATATTCCCTGCCTCCAGTCTTTTCCCCACCCACAGTGTTTGCCCCCCAGTCACCCATGGGAGAGATACTTCTAAAAGACAAGCATGGCCATGTCCTTTTGGTGGGTCCTTCTCCCCTACAGGATAAGTTCACGCTGTTAGACCTGGCAGACCTGGTATGTGTGACTGACACTCTCATCTCTGCCATGACTCACCTTGACCTTGACCCGACAGAAGCACTGACCTGTTGGAACTTCCTGCTGTTATCGATGGTCTTGTCTCCTTGCTTGGGCTCATGCTTTTCCTCTGCCTGAACTCACTGTCTGGAATAATTCTCTCCTTCCACCTGGTTCATCCTGAATTTGAACGTTGTTTCTAGAATGTCAGCCTCACTTTTTATTCTATTCACATACATCTGCTCTACTTATATCTGCTTTTTGTTTACATGGAGTAATCTTAAAAATTAAATGTTTAGCTTCAGCCTAAGCAAAAATATCTTTGAAATGACAGATTTTATGCATCTGTTCATCTAGTCCAGTGGTTCTCAACCTTCCAAATGCTGCGACCCTTTAATACAGTTTCTCATGTTGTGGTGACCCCCACCCATAAAATTATTTTCGTTGCTACTTCATAACTGTAATTTTGCTACTGTTAATGAATCGTAATGTAAATATCTGTGTTTTCCGATGGTCTTAGGCTCTACAGCAGCAGTTAGGGGGATCAGGCCACAGATTGAGAACTGCTAGCAGGGTCACCTAAGACCATCGGAAAACACAGATATTTACATTACGATTCATTAACAGTAGCAAAATTACAGTTATGAAGTAGCAACGAAAATAATTTTATGGGTGGGGGTCACCACAACATGAGAAACTGTATTAAAGGGTCACGGCATTAGAAAGGTTGAGAACCACTGATCTAGTCAATCAAGTAATATTAGTCACCTTCTCTAAGCCAGGTGCTGTGGGGGCCCGCAGTGGCTCCTGAGGGGTGTGCCTTCCTTGTGAATGGTCTGTCCTCATTTCTCCCAGCTGAACTGGGAGATGTTGAAGCAGAACATTATCATCTCAATTTTAATCTTCAGTAACTACCTCTTTTACTCATGGAATTAAAATAATCTATACTAATAAAAGGGTAATATGCTAATTAGGCCAGACATCTTCCAGATGACCTTCCAGACAAAGCCACGGTGGCAGGGCTGAGGCAGAGGTGGTTAGGGGTGATCTGGCTGGCAAGGGAGAGCAGTTAGGGGGATCAGGCCAGCAGGGGAGAGCAGTTAGGGGGATCAGACCGGCAGACAGAGGTGGTTATGTGCGATCAGACAGGCAGGGGAGAGCAGTTAGGAGCATCAGGCAAGCAGGCAAATGAGGAGCCAGTGGTCCCGGATTGCGAGAGGGATGTCCGACTGGTACTGGATTGGAGAGGTTGCAGGCCAGGCTGAGGGACCTCCCCCATCCCCTTGCACAAATTTCATGCACTGGGCCTCTAGTAATATAAATAATAATACAAAAGTAAAGATGTGTTGATTTCTTAATTTTCTCTTCCTTCCAAGTTTTACTTATAGCACTTGGTTTCTTTCATAAATGAGACTTCTAAACATTGATAAAAGCCAAAGTAAAAGTTAATATGCTCACTTTTATTTTGGAAGGCTTGGGACCCATGACATAAAAACAAACTGTCTTTTATAAATATTCAGTTTTCTATGCAGGGATAGGTTCATTTATTTGTAATACAGTAACTGCTACAACTAGCTCAGATACAAAAAAAATCTTGAGTCATATGTGTGTATTTTAATCAAAATCAGTACTTGGGGGCCCTGGCCAGGTGGCTCAGTTGGTTAGAGCATTGTCCCAATATGCCAAGGTTGTGGGTTTGATCCCTGGTCAGGGCTCATACAAGAATCAACCAATGAGTGCATAAAAAAGTGGAACAACAAATCAATGTCTCTCTCCTTCCCCTCTTCTTTCCCTTCCTCTTCTTCCTTTCTCTCTCTAAAATCAATAAATAAGTTAAAATTTAAAAAAAAATCTGTACTTTGGTATGGGCAGATCAAACTTGATTCAATTTCATTGCATTAAATAATGAAGACAATGTTGAAAGTCGCAAGTATTATACAAGAATGTCAAGGGAGCCCTGGCCGGTTTGGCTCAGTGGATGGAGCGTCAGCCTGCGGACTGGAGGGTCCTGGGTTCAATTCCGGTCGGGGGCATGTGCCTTGGTTGTGGGCACAGCACCAGTGGGAGGTGTGCAGGAGGCGCCTGATGGATGTTTCTCTCTCATCGATGTTTCTGACTCTCTATCCTTCTCCCTTCCTCTCTGTGAAAAGTCAATAAAAAAAAAAAAGAAATAAAAAATAAAAGAATGTCAAGGGAAAAAAAATTAATGGAACTTGTACATTTATAGTAGCGTTCCTTTTTGTAAGCTGAATGGAGAGTGGGAGGTACCTGAAACACAAATCTCTAAGTCTTATGCATTTAATACTCCGGGGCAGTGGTCGGCAAACTGCGGCTCGTGAGCCGCGGTTTGCCGCTCTGTTGACTAATGAGTTTGCTGACCACTGTTCTGGGGCATAATAAAGAAAAAGTATTGACAGGATCCCCTGGCACAAACCTAAGGATATGTGGAAACCTGAGGAATGAGAAGAACCCTGAATAATAAGTATCAGTGTCTGGGATTTAGGAGTCTGTCCAAAGCAAGATAAGCCAGTTTAAATAAAAGTGTACTCCTATAAATGAAATAATTTTAGAGGCACAGCTTTTTTACTGTGTTAAAGTTGATATTGTCTAATTTTGCATTGTGCCAGAAACCTCTAAACTAACTCCCAGTCCTGCTGACAGTCTCCAAGCTCAGGTAGGGCCACTGTGCCATTTGATGTGGCTTAAACCACGTTCCATTTCCAGACTCACTATCTATACTCTCACCTCTGGCCTTTATCAGGCTGTTTCTTCTCCATCTCTACCTCATGTGTATCCTTAGAGCTCACTTAGGACCCCATTGTTTATGGTGCTTTTCCTTACCTTTCCTCTAAGCATGAATAGACTGTAATCCCTCTCTGAATTCCTACAGTGCTTGATTTGAATTCTGATTAGGCCTCAGTGTCATAGATGGTAATGACTAAATCTCCTGGTTTGGGGGTATGGCAGGTCTTTTGCTGATGTTCCCCAATTCTGTTATCCATTTAGTCCCTAGGGGTGTTGGATGGGAAGGCAGGTGGTTTTTCTGCAGCCTCTGTCCCCCAGGTTGCCTGGCTATCCAGACTGGCTTCCTGAGATTGGCACATTATCCCTTTGCTTAGCAATCCATGGGCACCCCATCCTGAAGGTAATTTTGTTTAATGAAGGAGGACCTCCACTATTTTTTCTTTTTTCTTCTATTCCTAGCGCAAGACATTTAGATATGTTTTTAATTTTTATTTCTTTGTGTTAGTAATGCAAATAAAACTAATTTAAAGGTTTTTTATCAAAGTCATGCACTGATGTACTTTAAGAAATCAAACAATTGTATAAAACTTGTAATGAAATTTAGTAATAGTCCCTGTGCCCCAGTGGCCACCTTTTCACTTTGTAATTCTTATTTTGGGGTATCAAAAATAAGATATTGCTACATAACTGACAGTTCTTGGCTTGCAGAGTATCTGTTAACTTCTTTGTGTGGAAGATGAAGATTTAGCTACCTAACCCTCTACACTTCTCTTCACCTGGATGATTATGTCTACAAGTTTTGGATAAGTCAATATCCCTTGTTCATATAATTAGAGCTGTGTAAATGTTATTTATGGCCGAGGCTCATCACTTGCATTGAAAGGGATTGCAATCCCCAGCCTCCTCCCATGACCGGGAGAGACTGCCCACTTTGGTCCAGTTTACATATCTTAACTGACTGCACATTTTCCATTTAGAGTCAGTTAAGATATGTAAACATGCTGTATAAATATTAGTTCTTATTATCACTTTAGAGTTATAATTTGAGCCAAACCTCATTTAGTTTAGTTCTTAGCTGCATGTGTATGAATAAGCTTAAAAGCCCTTTTGTCAACAGCTGTATTTAGAGAAATACATAAGTCCAAGTATGTGTTATTTAGAACTTTGGCTGGATAGATACTTATTAGCGTTATATCTCAAAGGCAGAAGAAATGTGTGTTGACACATTCTTCTGATTAATAATTCTCTGTTATGTTTTAGTGGAGGGCCCTTTTGGTTATCAGTTTTAGGTATTTTGCTTTTGGCAGCTTGTAGTTAGTGCTACCTTGGAAAATTCACACCTGTACTTCCAAAACTGTGTCTTTATTCTTGTCTTCCTGTTAAAACTTACATGCTATCTGAAGCCTAAATCAATTCTGAGCCTCTGTATGCTGCTCTCTTGTAGTTTTCCCAGAAGCCATCTCTATTTTAAAAACCCGTTGGCCATGATGCCGTCACGCCATCATGACCAAAGACTGGTCACCAGGAGGCTGTGTGTGTAGTGAGGCATGTGCGGGTGGGTGGGAATTTGACTCTGGGTCCTGCGCAGGAATCTGTGGATCCCACATCCCACCCGGCACAGCGGGAGTCAGTCTGGGTCCCGCCTCCCACCCAGTGCAGCTGGGTCTCACACGATATCACGTGCTGGGCCTCTAGTGTATTATATTATACTTGACTAGAGGCTCGGTGCACGAAATTCATGCACAGGTGTGTGTGTGTGTGTGTGTGTGTGTGTGTGTGTGTGTGTCCCTCAACCCAGCCTGCACCCTCTCCAATATGGGACCCCTAGAGGGATGTCCGACTGCCCTACGGACATCCCTCTCAGAAACCGGGACTGCTGGCTCCCAACCGCTCACCTGCCTGCCTTTCTGATCACCCCCTAACCACTCCCCTGCCAGCCTGATCGATGCCTAACTGCTCCCCTGCCAGCCTGATTGCCCCTAACTGCCCTCCCCTGCTGGCCTGGTCCCTCCCAACTGCCCTCCCCTGCTGGCCTTATTGCCCACAACTGCCCTCCCCTGCTAGCCATCTTGTGGTGGCCATCTTGTATGTTGGAGTGATGGTCAATTTGCATATTACCTCTTTATTATATAGGATAAGCAAGTCCCCTGATTTTATCTTTTTAAAAATATAGATCATCACTTAGATGATAAAAGCTTCTGAGTCATAAATAGGCAGACTGGGGATGAGCTTGTGGAGTTGATGAGGCTGTCAGGAGACCAATTTCATGTAAGAATAAGTAATTTGAGAGAAGAACTAACCACCAAATAACTGAGGGTGAGGGGATGCAGGAGGAAGACAGTGACTCTCATTTGTAAAAATACTATTTTGGAGGTTCATACTAATTGGTAACCTTCATATGTTAGTGTGACTTATATCTACCTAAACTTTTGTCATCAAAAGGGGAGGATGTCTAGATAATGAGCATCCAGTAGAGAGAAAGTCTATGGCCATTGAATATTGCTCAGCACAGGGGCATGGGTATTAACCCCAACCCCCCACCCCCACCCCCGCTAGCATAGCTAATCATCCGTGCTGCCATGAGCCTCTTACACACATTGTCAGTCTTTTCCTAGGGGCCTTAGGCAATCTACCAGAACCTGCTTCTGAGAGGAATCCTTTCGCCATCTTTGGCTCGAGAGTCATCCAGGACAAAATGAAGGAAAAAATTACTACAAACGTGTCCACTCCAGCATGGAGACAGAATCAGGGGTGGGTTAATCTGTGATTTTTTTTTTTTCCAGTTAACCCTGCATAATATACTTAGAGTTACATTTGGGAATCAAAAGTGAGTTCTGCCTCTTATCAGCCTGGGGACTGTGGGCAAGTTATGTAATCTCTGCTTCCCATCTGTAAAGGGGTCTGCTGTCACCTCCTCATCAAAGTTGTTGAAAGTCTAAATGAAGTAATGTGTGTTTTCTTCCTGCAGTGCTCAGCCAAAGTAGGTGGTCAGTCACTGGTAGGGGCTCTTGTTAATATAACCACAGGCTAATTATTGCTTTAAACTTTTCTTGAGATGGGATAATAGTTGAATATATGGTAGATACAGAGTGCTTGCTTTGCAGCTTTAGTAAATGTTGATTTCTATGAAAAAATTCTAATTTGAGGAAGTCTTTAGCCCAGAAATGATGGCTACAGGAAAGCTCTCAGATGAGAGCCATACATAACCCTAGGGATAGTGTTTCCAAGTTATAAACGTAATACCAGGAGGAAATAAGCAGATGCAGTAGCGTGCTGCATTCAGACCTTTTGAGATGATCACACATCAATGGTCTGCTCTTTGGCCCAGCTTCCTGGACTCCCTGGTGAGGAAGCTAGGTTTCCCCTTCCAGTCCTGGGTCTCTGGTTCCACTCATTCCCACAGGGAGTGTGAATGTGCATGGTCCTCTTTCTCACTGTTGTCAATTTGAGCAGTTTTTAGGGTCCTGCTATTTTTTCTGTTGTAGATAAAATATGTGGTCCTAAAATACCTCTTTGTTGCCAGAAATCACATCTGACTGCCACCCTCCAGGGAAGACTAAAGCGTATTGTGTTGATGGCACTGTTTAGCAAGGTCTGGGTGATCTCTTATTTTAAGGCCCATGAGATAATAAATAATAGTAAAAGCAGGAAGCATTTATTTTTCCTTATGTGAGGAGAACAGAAGTTCCTAGGAACAGAGCATTTTTTAAATATTTTGATAGTTCAGCTAACTGGGTATTAATCCATACTGTTTTATTGTGGGAAATGGCAGAGGGTTTTGTGTGTGTGTGTGTGTGTGTGTGTGTGTGTGTGTGTGTGTGTGTGTGTGTGTTTTGTTGTTGTTTTTAATGGGACATGGGAAAAAAATAATGCTTGAATTGGCTAAATGTGTTCTTACCATTTGGCAGCCGCATATCACTTACCAACTTTACATATGAATATATGCTTCTTGCTCAGAGGTGGGATACTTACCACTCTCCACTGTAGGCACTTAGCTTAAAACAAAACAAAACAACAACAACAACAAAAAAAGCAGCACATGACCCAGCTGCTTCTGAAATTTTAGAAATGGTGCACTTTTAAAAAGGAAATGATTATGAGAGATTGCAGATATTTTTGATCCAATAGGACCATTTGGAATGGCTTTTCAGTGACCTGGCCTGGGACGCAGCTTTTTGTCCAGTCTTTCTCTGTAGTGCTTATTCTGCAATTTCAATTTAATCGTCTTTTTACTGAATGCCAATTAGCATGTTGTTGTTAGTCTAAATATTTATAGGATCTTGCCTTTTAGGCAGTTGAAACATTTGTTGACCTTGTGGTCTTGGGGGTGTGAGAGACAGTTTGTCTGATTGGTTGAAAATAATGTCTCTGGAGTAGATTGCCTTACTTAGAATGTTGGCTAACTCACTGGCTCTGTGCCCTTGGGCCTGTTACTTAACCTCTCTGTGCCTTAGCATTCTCTTCCTTGGGATGATCTATACAAAAACAATGATAGTATCCACTTAAATATTTTTGTGAGTTCCTGGCACATAGGAGAATCAATGTTAACTGTCATAAGTATTATTTTTTTTTGATGGCAGACCAAAAAACAAACAAAAAAACAACTTGCATTGCAGGGGGTTTCTTATTATCAGCAAAAAACTATAATTGGTTGGAGAAAATGTGATTTTGAAATTGAGATTCACAGTATCAATTTGCATTTTATTATAATTTTCCTCTGGCCTGTGTTCAGACTATTTTCTGTCTAGCAAGTATCATTGGACCATTTGGTGTGATGAAATTCACACAAATTTTTAAATTTCAAATACTTTCTCCATACTACAGAATTTGAATGGTAATTAATATTGCTTATTCTTTTCCCATCTTTCCTCTGTCACTTTAGACATTTTGTATATAGACAACATAATTTGTTTTGACCTCAAGCTCTTTTTTTTTTTTTTTTCTGGCCTGAAGCTCTATTTATTTTCTATAAAATAAAATTTAGTGAAGGAACAGATCCAGTATTCATACCATTTCAATCCATGGGTCCTTGTGTTCTGAGGCATTTACAGGCACTCTTTGGGGGTTCATTTTCATTCAGAGGCACAGATGAGGCCACCCTGTGATGGATCAGACCGGGGTGCTACACGGTCACCAGCTCAGAGGCGTAATCAACTGCTCCAGACCCTCACCACTTTGTTTAATTTGCTTGTGGACTTGCTGTGACATACACATTTTAGTACACTCTACTATGAATGCTGCATATATGTAAAGAAAGTAAAGAAAATTTCTTGTTGCCTTCTTGAAGGAGGAAAAAGTCTGACTAACGAATTGCAGTCTGGGAGTGGCCCTGGGTTAAATTCTTAAGGTGCCCTTGTAGCATGTGAAGGAGAATGCTCATGGCCAAGCTGCTTTTACTTACAGTGGCTGCTGAATGCCCAGAGCTGTGGTGCATCCTGAGGGAGCTGGGCTTTTTAAAATTTCTTTCTTTATTTGTTTTAGATCTGGCATCAAAAATTGATGTGTGTGGGCCCTTTTAGAGTCCTTTGTCTGCCTACTGCAGGGCCAGGACAAGGAACTTTGGCATCTGTTTGTGTGCTATTCTCCAAGCTTTGCCTTTGCCACCTGTGTGCTGGTGCTGATGTGGTGCCTCCCGGACAAGGCTGTGTGAGTTAGGTGAAGCAGTACACATGGAATGCACACAGTGTATGGCACAAACCATAGCTGGTAAATGTTAGTAACTGCTATTGATTTCTTGAAGTTAAGATAATGTAATTGTATTCGGCTCCCACCTTGCCCCTTACTAGGCATATCTTAGAAAAGACTTTGGCCTTTAATTCCAGGAGTATCCATCTGTGTCCTGTAGCTGTGTCCTATAGCTGCATATCACTTAGAGGTTTTACAAATAGGATCTGAACACGATGTCGCTGTTAAGTTTTGCAGGACTTTGGGTAAAGAGTGAGGAAGGAGATGGTATTTTAGTAATATGCTTTTTACTTAAATGCTCAATGGGTCATTTAATTCCTCAATTTTGATGAGAGAATTGGATTAAAAATTATCTAAGATCCATTCCTCCTTAAAATTTTCAAGCTTTTTTGGGCTGTTCTTGTATCTCTCTAAAGTGTTTGTGCAGGTGGATTCAAGCGTATGTTCTAAGACTGAATATGTTCTGAGACTGAGTATGTGTGTATATTTTTTAGTTTTGTTTTGAGTGGCAGAGCAGTGGAACCCATTTTTTTCTATTGAAATCTGAAAAAGAACCCTAATGGCTAAAATAAGTAAAAGTGTACCTCTGAATGAGATGGAAATGCAGAGAGCAGCAAGCCTACCTGCTCGGCCCCTACCCTGTTGCCCCCAAGATATGTGATCACCCGTGGCTCAGGAAACAGTTTAAAAATGGTGTTGATCTAGAAGACTTTTGTAGAATAAGCCTCTACCACATTTGCAGCTGTGAGCTTCATAGATATTTTAGTAATTCAAAACCAAAGGAATTCCATTTGTTTATTTTTGCTGATGTTGCCTTTTCTTGGGAAGACATATCCAAAATATATTGCTAAGACCACTGTTAAAGAGTTTACTGCCTATCTTTTCTTTTAGGCGTTTTGTGGTTTCTGGTCTTATATTTCATTCTTAATCCGTATTGAATTAATTTTTGTATATGGTGTAGAAAGTGGTTAAGTTTCATTGTTTTTTGCATGTAGCTGCCCATTTTTCCCAGCACAAGCAATCTAAGTATCTGTTGATAAATGGACAAAGATGTGATGTGATATACACACACACACACACACACACACACACACACACTCTAGAGGCCCGATGCATGAAATTTGTGCAAGGGCCTTGACCCCGGCCCCTGCCCGCCCACCGCTGCCGTGGGGGGGCTTCTGCCGCCTCTGCTGTGGCCCCCATCCGTTGCGGCTTTGTCCAGAAGGAAGGACATCCGGTTTAATTAGCATATTATGTTTTTATTATTATAGACTAGAGACCCGGTGCATGGAATTCGTGCATGGGAGTATGTGTCCCTCAGCCCAGCCTGCACCCTCTCCAATCTGGGACCCCTCAAGAGATGTCCTACTGCCCGTTTAGGCCCAATCCTGGTAGGATTGGGCCTAAACGGACAGTCGGACATCCCTCTCACAATCCAGGACTGCTGGCTCCCAAATGCTCTCCTGCCTGCCTTCCTGATTGCCCCTAACCGCTTCTGCCTGTCAGCCTGATCACCCCCTAACCACTCCCCTGCCAGCCTGATTGATGCCTAACTGCTCCCCTGCCAGCCTGTTTGCCCCTAACTTCCCTCCCCTGCAGGCCTGGTCACCCCTAACTGCCCTCCCCTGCAAGCCTGGTCACCCCTAACTGCCCTCCCCTGCAGGCCTGGTCCCCCCCAACTGCCCTCCCCTGTTGGCCATCTTGTGGCAGCCATGTTGTGTCCACATGGGGGCAGCCATCTTGTGTGTTGGAGTGACAGTCAATTTGCATATTACTCTTTTATTAGATAGGATTAGATAGGATAGAGGCCTGGTGCACGGGTGGGGCCCAGCTGGTTTGCCCTGAAGGGTGTCCCAGATCAGCGTGGGGGTTCCCTTGGGGCTTAGGGTGGCTTGGGTGAGGGGCCTGTGGTGGTTTTCAGGCTGACCACGCCCCCTGGCAACCCAAGCGTAGGCCCTAGTATCTGGGATTTATTTATCTTCTATAATTGAAACTTTGTAGCCTTGAGCAGACCCAAGCCTCCTGCTTGTTCCATGGCCACAGCCATTTTTGTTGGAATTTATTTATCTTCTATAATTGAAACTTTGTAGCCTTCAGTGGAGGCCTAGGCTGGCCAGGGTGTGCGGAAAGCTTGGCTTCCTCCATCGCCCGGGGCAACTCAAGCCTCCTGCTCTCTCCAGCTCCGTGTCTGCTGCCATTTTTGTTGGGATTTATTTATCTTCTATAATTGAAACTTTGTAGCCTTGAGTGGAGGCCTAGGCTGGCAGGCCAGGGTGTGCGGAAAGCTTGGCTTCCTCCATTACCAGGGAAACCCAAGCCTCCTGCTCTCTCCATGGCTGCAGCCATCTTGGTTGTGTTAATTTGCATACTCGCTCCTGATTCGCTGGTGTGCATGGCTTGTGGGTGTAACGGAGGTACGGTCAATTTGCATATTACTATTTTGTTAGATAGGATATTACTCAGCAATAGAAAAGAATGAAATCTTGCCATTTTGACAATATGGATGGACCTAAAATGTATTGTGCCAAATGAAATAAGACAGAGAAGGACAAATATCATATGATTTTACTTACTTGTGAATGAAAAAAACCCTACAAATGAACAAACAAAATAAGACAGAAACAGACTCATAGACAGTGAACAAATTGATGGTTTCAGAGGAAATAGGGGTAGGGTAAAGGGGGGAAAAAGCTGAAAGGGAATAATAGATACAGATTTCTATTTGTAAATCAGTAAATCATGGGGATATACTGTACAGCATAGATAATATAGTCGGTATCCTTTATGGTGTCAGATGTTTACTAGACTTACCATGGTGATCACTTTGTTAGCTATATAACTGTTGAATAACTATGTAGTATACCTGAAACTAATATAATATTGTATATTAGCTCTGTTTTAATTAAAAAATAAAAGTATATCTAGAACAGCCAGAAAACAACCCTAATGAATTGACATTTAGAAGTTGGTGGAGAACTAGGTTACAAGGAGAATGTTGCTGATTAGATATGGTCCCTTTTCCTTAGGAAATTACAATATACTGGTAAGGACACACCAATTAATTCTCGCCTGGGCTTCCTTTCTGCTCAGAACTTCCTGGACTATTCGTGGTCAGTGTGGGGCCAGCAGGCCTGTGTGTCATGCCTGGACAAGAGGTAGGGGTTTCCCTCTTTACTCCAAGCACTCAGTCCCCTCCTGGGACAAGGTGAGATACTTTCTGGGTCAGATGTCTTTATAGGCTAGCGTAGTTAAGAATGAGACAATCTCCATGAAAACTAGACTGCCTCGTGTCTTAATAGTCATTGCTGGACTTGAATGTGCTCCCCTCTTGTGACTTAGCTGGAATACCAGTTATGCACTTCAAGCATTTCTGGGGTGGGCCTACTATAGAGAGAGCCATTGGATCAGTCCAGTTTTCCAGCCTGCATAGGTGCTCATGAAGGCTGGAGAGCCCCCTGAGCTCACAGTTCATGTAGTCACTGGAATGCTGGCTTTTCTTTGAGGGACAGCGCTTTCCTATTTTATAGGTATTTGGTGTGTGCACATGTGCGTTTTAGTGAAAAGAGTTAAGTTTTTTGATGAAGATATTTATTTCTCTTATATATGTATTTATGTGTATATTAAATATATAACTCTGTACATTTATTATTAGTAATAAATCCAATAGATTTTCTTACCCGCAAACCACTCAGTAATGTTTGGGAATGGCATGATATGGAATAAAAAGCTCACCTGTGGTGTTTAGCTTGTTTAGCTCCTTTTGTTTGAGTTTGATTAGTTCATGTGCCCTGGCACTGTGACTGCCTCTCTGGTGAGCACAGGCTCTGCGTAGGGCCATTACTCTGGCTCTCCCTCAGAAGAAGCCACTCCTTCTGAACTGCAGTATATTTTCCTCTTGCCTTTAGATTTGAGGAGGAGCTTTCTGGTCTGAAGTCCATTGCCCCCGGAAATACTTTTGAAGAGACTTCCTTTACCAAAGACTTAAGCAAAACACATGGATAGGGTGAACATGTAATTTATTATTTAAACTTCTGAGAGTGAAAGGAACATTCACTATAATTACACTAGGACTGCAGAGTGAACTGGGTCTGTCATGGGATATAGGTCACTCTAAGACCAATACTCTGAATAGTTAGAATAGGAATTTCAAATTTGCAGTCTTTTGAAGGCCCAGGACTTACCTAAACCTTAAAATGAGCCCCAGACAAACAGGCTGTACCTGTCTTTGTAGTGAATGCTGCTGTGATGTAGGATTGCTGTCTACTACTTTTTAAAATATATTTTTATTTATTTCAGAGAGGAAGGGAGAGGGAGAGAGAGAGAAACATCAAGGATGAGAAAGAATCACTGATCGGCTGCCTCCTGCACGCCTCCTACTGGGAATCAAACCCACAACCCAGGCATGTGCCCTTGACTAGAATCAAACCCAGGACCTTTCAGTTCCCAGGCCAATGCTCTATCCACTGAGCCAAACTAGCTAGGGCATGCTGTCTACTATTTATTGAGCATCTAATATTTGTAAATACTCAGTTCTAGTCTTTAGGAAGATTCTTTCTACCACCCCTTAAAAGAGCTCATTGCTTTTCCAACCAAACATCCTGACTTACAGTTTAGCCCCAATGCTTTTTTTTTTCTGCTCTGTTATAACTCCATTCCTTTTTGATGTCTCTGACTATGTTAATTCATCCTGTTCTCCCCCTTCTGTAATCCCTACATGTCAATTCTAAATTATTTAGACCCAAATCCCTTTTTTGTTATGTGGCAAATATTCCATAAGGGGGAGCTTGGGCATTTTTAATTTCTTGGTCCAGGAAAGCATTCACCTCACTGCTGGGTCCTCACTGTATTAATGGGTGTGGCTGGGAGATCACTGTGGTGGGGGCAGCAGATCATGAGTGCTCCAGTTGTAAAAAGAATGAGGTCCATTCAAATTAAAAGGACATGAAGTTTGGAAATGGTGAAAGGTCCATCTAGCTTAAAATGCTTGTATAAAAGTCGATATTACGAGAACATACAATGAATTTATATTCACCTCTTATTTCCTTCTTAACCTAGCTCTGCTAACACCTCTGTAAAACTGGTTTTTAATGACAGTTTACTTAAGTACAACTCAGTGTTGATGAGTGTTTTTCCTCCATGAACACTTTCCTGGGTGTGGAAGCATTAGGACCTAGTTTTAAAAAAGTAATAAACTTCTTATTTGTGTAAAAGACTGTAATCACGTCCCACTGTTCAGAGTACCATTCCTGCTGTAGGTGGCTAAGATAGCTACAGTGAACTCAGCATTTATCTTTATCCTAAGGCCATCACATCTACTCTGCTGGCCTCTTGCTTTCCATCTCCCCAGACTCAGTTTGAGGTCAGGATGTGTCTGGACCCTTTCTTTCTGTGCGGTGCAGGTCAAGCATTGTTTGATAGCCCCTATGTGTTTAGTGACTGACTGACTTTGGCTTTGATTCTTTTATTTTTTTTAATATGTTTTTATATATTTTAGAGAGAGGGAGTGAGAAACATCAATTGGCTGCTTTCTGCATGCCCCCTACTGGAGATCGAGCCCAAAACCCCGGCATGTGCCCTGAATGGGAATCGAACTTGCGACCTCTCGGGGCATATCCCAACCAACTGAGCCACACTGGCCAGGACTGGTTTTGATTCTTTTGATGAGAGCATCTTCAGAGGCTTGTTTTGTTTATGCATTTAATTCTCAAACAACAGGTGGAATTATAAAAACCACATTATACTCTTCCTCACCCTCATTTGAAAATGCTTGTATATGAGAGAGGTTAGGGAGGTGTCTTGCATGTACGAATGTTGGGGAGACCAGAAAAAGATACAGGTGGTAGTGATGTTGGAGGTGTATTGGCAGGCACTAAGTGGTAATTCACAGGTACGGAATGGAGAAATTGCCATTCATTTTCTTATGTTACTTCTATTAGGGCGGTTGGTTGCTTATATTAAGGAAAAATGTCAAAATGCCCTCATAAAGTGGTTCTCAAAGTTTGGTTTCTGGACCCTGACTTGCAGCATCAGCTGATAACTTGCTAGAAATGCAAATTCTCAGGGATTACCCTAGACAACCCATCCCCCAACCCCCCCCAAAATGAAAGAAAAGTCTGAGGATGGACCCCGGGGTACATGTTTTAACAGGCATGTTAAAGTTTGAGAATCAATATTAAACTAACACTTGCAGTGGCTTTAAGCTGTAAAGATCTTTCCAAATTTGGTGAAAGCCAGAACGCTAGAAAAATGTACAATCATTTCAGACAATAGCTGGGGTTTGGGAACCCCTGAGTAAGTACTCCTATATAAATGACACATTTTAACTTTAGAGTATATCCTAGTAGAATTTTTAGGTTCTAAGTCACATACCAGTGATTATTTTGAGAATTTGATTATTCATTTTCAGTAGCAAGTGTAGCCTTGGCCTATGGAATTTTTGTGGAGAGCTTGCGCCCTGACATCTCTGCAGATACTAGTCCTGGGCCCTGTGTGAATGTCAGCGTGGTGTGTGTGGGTGGTCCCAACACCCGCTCGCTCAGCCACAGTGTTACATGGTGGAGCTTTGGTGGTCTGGCCCAGCCAGGAGGATGTGAAAGGAATTCAGTGAGGATTGCTTTACCTTAAACAACCTAATTTAAAAAAAAAAAATTACTAAGGAATGCATGGGATAATTAGAAAACATAGAAAAAGTGAAAAGAAGAAAATGAAGGTCGTTGTAAAATTTAGCCTTGGGTAGTTAATTATTTTGTTGTAAGTGGTAAAATAAGAGGTAAATAAAGAGTCACCTGATGACTTTGCCACTAGAAGGGAGTTTATGCCTCCTAGTTATGCACTATGATGGTAATACTAGTAGCAACAATAATGCCTAACATTTATTGAGTTTTTATAACATACCAGATACTGTCCTAAATTCTTTATTTATATTAATGCATTAAAACCTGGTGCTAGTGTATGAGGTGGGTACTGTTAATATACCCCAATTAAATGAGAACGTTGAGGCAGAGTGGTTAACCATCTGCCCAAGGTCACACAACTTAAGGATTTGAGTTGAGGCAGGGAGATGCCTTCAACTTGTACCCTTGCTGGTCCTCTAGGCTGAGAAGACAACACTGCTGTGAATTACTGTTGGGTGGTGGTTGTAGTGGTGGAGAGGAGACATGCGTGAATGTGTTGGCTGAGGGATAAGGAGTAGGACATTTCTGCATGGCTCATGTGGGTGTAGAGATGGATCAACAAGACAGCAGTGTGCACAATTCCTATGCTTTTAGGGTGTCCCAGGACCCTTTATTGGCTTGGCTAATCATTAACCTCATCTTGAAATATCTCCCATTCCTTTGTCATCAACATGTGGAACTGCTGAAAGAATACCTGCTGATTGGGACCTTCCTAGTTTGCCTTAAAATAATGACATCTGTTTAATTTTAAACTGGATAACATTACAGTTTCTGCTGAACATTCACAAGCAGCTGCAGCCAGAAGGAAGCTCACAAATGTGGCCTTCACAATTTGCTGCTATAATAAGGACTGATAGCATTATTATCTTTCACTGAACCTTTGAATAATATTTGTTTGCAAAGTTGCCTTGTACTTTAATCTTGAGTTTAATGCCAATTTGGGTCATAACTTCCCAAAATGTCATGACCTTTGCATATTTCATCATTAATTTAATTTTCCTTAAAATTATTTCTCAGTACACTAAGTGGAAATTTTTCCTTTAATGTTATTTGAAAGGAAGAATCCAAGGCAAATTGATTTAATAAACTTAGCGAGTAAGGACTTATCTTTAAGGGATGAGTGATATAAAGGTTAAGGATATGAGCTACTGGGTTAGAATTCCTGGATTCAAACCCTGCTTCCCCCTCTTATCAGCTATTTGAGTCTGGCTAAAATACTTAAAATATTTAATTCATATGTTAATTGGGAATAACTGTGTATCCCATAGGGTTGTTGCAAAAATTTATTGAGATAATACAAAGCACCAGTGATTGCCTAAGTGTAGGAAGCCCTCAATAATGTTAGTAAATATTCAATACTGGAAAGCAGATACATATAGGCAGATATGTATAGGCAGAGGTCAAGCTCTCTTACCACTGCTCACAATCCCATATGTCTAGGCGACTTTGCCATGTCAGATGCTAAAGCTCTACCTCTGCCTTTAGAATAGTTGCACGCCACCATGGCCAGTGTGGCTCAGTGATTGGAGTGTCAGCCTTTGCACTGAAGGGTCATGGATTCAATTCCTGGTCAAGGGCACATACCTGTGTTGCAGGTCCAATCCCTGGCCCTGATTGCAGTACGTGCGGGAGGCAACCAATCAGTGTGCCTCTCTCACATCTATGTTTCCCTCTCTTCCTCTCTTTCTTCCTCCATCCTATCCTCCCTCCCTCCCTTCTCTTCTCTCTAAAATCAATGGAAAAAATATCCGTGGGTGAGGATTAACAGTAACAACAAAATGAGTAGTTGCATACCATCCCATTGATGAGCTCAATAAATTTTTGCAACAACCCTATGGGATACACAGTTATTCCCAATTAACAGGGAAAGAATCATGATGTAACCATTTCCCTGATAATGGATATTTGGATTATTTCATATTTTCCTCATCATTATAAATATCCTTCTATGTTCCCCTCAAAACTATTTTTTTAAAGAAAGCAGTTAAAAATGTATATATTTTTATTGATTTTAGAGAGAGAGGAAAGGAGAGGGAGAGAGAGATAGAAACATCAATGATGAGAGAGAAACATCATCTATCGGCTGCCTCCTGCACACCCCCTGCTGGGGATCGAGCCAGCAACCCAATCATGTGTCTTGACCTGGAATTGAAGCCACGACCTCCTGGTGCACAGGACAATGCTCAACCAACTGAGCCACACCTGCCAGGCACCCCTCAATACTTTGAAGGTTGTGTTTTGAGGTTGGTCTTCCATACCACAGCTGTAACTGTTTCATTATTTTGTAACTTGTTGAGTGGGGTACCAGGAAGAGTTTGTGCTCACTTAGCATAAAATTAAATAATCGTTGGCTATGCTGTCCTATAAACTGAAACACTGAACTCTTTCATGAGGGCAGTAGGGGCGTGTTTTGTCAGATAAGAAAGAGGAAGCTGCTGGAGAGCTTTTATTAAAAACTCCTTGTGGCCATTTTAGGTTTATTAACTAATAACCCTAAACTCATTAGTTGACATATAATTGTTTAAAGTACACATAACCCATTATGGAGAGTTTTTTCATTTATGTTTGATGGATTGACATTTCCCCTGAAATTGTTCCTCCTCAGTTGCAGTTTTATTTGTGTATTTAAAAACTTCTCTCATTATAATCAATGTTGGGAAGCAGGAGTCTCCTATCTGGTCCTCCAGCTTCCATGCCGCTCTCCTCTCCACCCCCATAGTCATTTCTCCAGCCACCTGCAAGAGCAGTCTCCAAGAACACAAATTGTGCCTTTATTCAAACACACCCAGGGACCGTGGGGTGAAAGAGAATCAAATCTGGGTTTGGATCATGGCCTACAGTGCCTTCTGTGACCGCGGGCCCTTACTCAGTTTTCTGACTGCACCCCCTGTGTTCTCTGCCTCACCCCTTCTGATGCAGCTATTTTGGCCTCTTGCTGCTGTTCTGCCTCCAACATATCAAACTCGTCTTTGACTTAAAGTCGCAGAAGGTATCAGAGATGTTAAGTGAGGACTGGCTGCAATTAGTTTTCCTTTGATAGTCTGTTTCTAAGGCATTCTAAATTCTCTATTAAAATGAGAAGATGAACTTATCCAGGTCAAAATGTAAACAAATTTGTGAAATATTTGAACCTTATCATGGAATGTATCTGGATATCCCAAACATAGGAAACTTTTAGGCCCATACTCACAGTACTACATAGTGGAAAGCAGTTTGTTGCTGATTGAATGAACTTAACATTGAACACAAGTTATCTAGACTGTAGACATTATTAAAATTATGTTTGCACAAAAGCACTTGTTATATAACTAGGAGGCCCAATGCATGAAATTCGTGCAAGGGGCTCGGCCCTCGCAGCCCCAGCTTCGTCCAGAAGGTCGTTCAGCTGTTTGGTCTAATTAGCATATTATGCTTTTATTATTATAGATAGCATAATCCCCTTTTTTAGTTCCACAGTAGTCTTAACTATATGTCATGGGCAGGAGAAGGATGCTTCCTGCTATTTTCCTGGAATATTATTTTGTATTCTGGCCCTTAGGAGATTTTAAATAAATGAAGGAGTGAACGAGTAAGTGACATGAACAAATTCATGGAAAGGAATTCCAGCCATAGGAGAAAAGCTTTGGGACTTAGTGGCTTGGCACAGGGTAAAATAAAGCACGAGGCAATTAGCTGCCTGGTAAGTAAGATGAAATTCAAGAGTCAGAACAAAAAAATGCTGCAGACATTATGTGAAGGGTAAGCTACCTTCTCCCAGGTGGAAGTGGTGTGCTCATGCCCTCTACCCCTAACCCCTATGTCATAGAAGTCTGTAACGTTATAAACTCACTCCTTACTTGAAATCAATCTTATCTCTATTAGGGTACTTTATTTCTTTCTTTTTTTTTTTTTAATCTTTATTGTTCAGATTATTACAGATGTTCCTCTTTTTCCCCCCATACTCCCCTCCACCCAGTTCCCACCCCACTCCAGGACTTCCCCACCACCACCCCCCACTACTGACTCGTCCATAGATGTAAGCTCTTTGTCCAATCTCTTCCTGCAACCCCCACACCCCTTTCCCCCCGAGAATTGTCAGTCCACTCTTTCTATGCCCCTGATTCTATTACATTCACCAGTTTGTTCTGTTCATCAGGTTTTTTATTTACTTGATTTTTAGATTTAGTTGTTGATAGATATGTATTTGTTGTCACTTTGTTGTTCATATTTTTTATCTTTACCTTTTCCTTCTTCTTCCTCTTCTTAAGAGAATAACATTCATCATTTCATATAATACTGGTTTGGTGGTGATGAACTGCTTTAGCATTTTCTTGTCTGTGAAGCTCTTTATCTGACCTTCAATTCTAAATGATAGCTTTGCTGGGTAGAGTAGTCTTCGTTGTAGGTTCTTGCTATTCATCACTCTGTATATTTCTTGCCACTCCCTTCTGGCCTGCATAGTTTCTGTTGAGAAATCAGCTGAAAGTCGTATGGGTGCTCCCTTGTAGGTAACTAACTGTTTTTCTCTTGCTGCTTTTAAGATTCTCTCTTTGTCTTTTGCCCTTGGCATTTTAATTATGATGTGTCTTGGTGTGGTCCTCATTGGATTCCTCTTGTTTGGGGTTCTCTGCACTTCCTGGACTTGTAACTCTATTTCTTTCACCAGGTAGGGGAAGTTTTCTGTTATTATTTCTTCAAATAGGTTTTCAATATCTTGCTCTCTCTCTTCTGGCACCCCCATCATTCTGATGTTGGTACACTTGAAGTTGTCCCAGAGGCTCTTTACACTATCTTCATATTTTTGGATTCTTTTTTCTTTTTGCTTTTCTGGTTGGGTGTTTTTTGCTTCTTCATATTTCAAATCTTTGACTTGATTCTTGGGATCCTCTAGTCTGCTGTTGAATCTCTGTATATTATTCTTTATTTCAGTCAGTGTATGCTTAATTTCTGATTGGTCCTTTTCCATATCCTTGAAGGCCTCACTAAATTTCTCAGAGGTTTCTAGAAGATTCTTGAGTAACCTTCTAACCATGGTTTTGAACTCTATATCCAGTATTTTGCTTTCATTTCTTTCTTTCATTTGTGAGTTGTTTCTTTGTCTCCACATTTTGGCTGCTTCTCTGTGTTTGTTTCTATGTACTGGGTAGCTGCTAAGTCTCCTTGAGTTGATAGAGAGTGGCCTTGTGTGGTAGGTGTCCTATAGGGCCCAGTGGCTCAGCCTCCCCAGTCACCTGAGGTGGACACTCTTGGTGCACCCCTTTGTGGGCTGTGTGCACAGTCTTATTGTAGTTAACGCTTGATTGCTGTTTTGCTGTTGGTATCACTGGGAGGAATTGACCTCCAGGCCAATTGGCTGTGATGACCAGCTGTGTCTACACTGGAAGATCTGTTACACAGGAGACACCCTTATGGGGCAGGACTTGCTTCAGTGGGATTTTGGTGCTCACTGAGTCTGCCCCTTGTGTGTGTCTCTTATAGATGAGAAGAGTTGTAATCCGTTATGGTCTCACACTGACCACTGGGTACACTGGTTCTTGGATCTCCAAGGAAGTGCAAGGTCAGCCTCTGTCTGGGGCTGCCCAGCAAGAGCTACAGAGACATCTGCAGAATCCTCCTCTCTGTATGGGGTTTGGAAGTGCCCAGATGAGGCCCAGCTGTGAAGCAAGGCAGGCTGTTGCTGCCGGGCCTTGGGCCTTCTTTTGGAAGCTCTGGGGCTCTCTGACCCAGCTGCAGTTTGACAGGATTTAGGCGTAGAAAGGATAGGCCATTCATATGCAACAGCCTCTTCGCACAGCTTGGGTGTGGTTGTAAATTGGGTGGGGCAGGGGTCTCAGGGAATCACCAGGGCAGAGCAAACAGCAATGGCTGCCAGTCAGCCCTGCACCGGAGAGGTCCCCGGGTCTCTGTGTTCTGAGCCCCGGTGCAGGAACAATCATTGCTGTGAGCACCTCTGAGAGAAAGCCGCCTTGCGTTCCTGTTCTGATACCAGACAGCCCAGTTTCTCCCTGTATGTGTCTGGGTCCCCCAGAATCTCACCTGGAACTGGAGTTCAGAGCAAGCGGGAGCTTGTATCTTCCTTCTGATTATAAGAGCAGCACATCCAGGTGCCAGCACTTTCCACCCCTCCGCACCTCTTACCAGTCTCAATGTGCTTTCTTCACCTCTCTAGTTGTGGAATTTCCACTCAGCCAGCTTTCCTGTGGTTCTGGGTAGTAGTTGTTCTGCCTTTTAGTTGTAATTTTGATGTGGTTGTGAGAGGCAGCAAGTATAGGTGTTTACCTATGCCGCCATCTTGGTTCTCTCCTCCCAATGGGGTACTTTCAATTTGATTAAAAGTGGATTTTAGGGAAAGTTAGGATTTACATTTCTCAGCTAATATTGGTGAATTATACCAATACTGTAAAGTGTATGAGAATTTATCTAAATAAATTATTGTCTGGGTAGCTCATTCTAGAGTGGATTTCTTACATGTTAGCATTTCTTACTTTCTTTTAATGAAAATTTTATTTTGAGTAAACACTTTATGCTAATAGCACTTAAGATGATATTCCTTATTTGGAGGTTTTGCCTCTTACTTATTTATTAGAGGCCTGGTGCATGAAAATTCATGCAGTGGAGGCAGGGGGTCCCTCAGCCCGGCCTGCCCTTTCTCACAGTCTGGGAGCCCTGAAGGGCAGGAGGTGATCCGGCAATCAGGGGAAGGCAATGCCCCCATCACACCTCTGCTGCTGCCACTGCCAGCAGCGCAAGCCTCACTGGCTCTGGTTACCTGTGCCTTGGGTGTCAGCTGGGCAGCCACCATCTGAGGCTTGCCTGCGCCTCGAGCTTTGGCTGGGCAGTGGACATACGAGGTTTGCCTGTGCCTCGGATGTCGGCTGGGCAGCTACCATCTAAGGCCTGCGTGTGCCTCAGGCCGGCCCTAGGCAGCTGAGGCGTTAAGGGGGGTCCGGCCGCACCGCCCACCTGCCACTCCCCTGGTGGGGCTGAAAGGACTGAGGGACTCCAGCAGGGCTGAGGGGACTGGGCGCTGCCATCTTGTGGCTATGGGCGCCACCATCTTTGTGATGGCATGATGGTCAATTTGCATATTCTGTCTTTGTTAGCTAGGATTTTTTTTTTACTTTTGACTGTAGAAGGACTACACATTTAGGAAGGCATAATAATAATAATAATAATGGTATGCTATTAAGAAAATGGGGCTACTTGAAATACTTAATGAAAAAATGAATTAAATGCATAACTTAACCAAATTCAAGCAGCTAGACACAAAACCTTTTTTTCTCTTTTAAAAAAATAATACCAGACTTATATGATACTTTCTTTTCTATTTTTCCTTAAATGTTAAGCAGCTGTTATTCATTATTTCCAAGACATGTTATCTTGTGAATTTGGGTAATCATTAAAAATAGAGTATGAGCAAACTAAAAATGAGTGCCTAAGTTCTTGTTCAGATGTAAATAGTTTTCCTATGGCAATTCCTTGGTTGTGTTGAAACTTAATCACTAGGGCCGAGTAATGAGGAATGAACCTGCTACACCATGGGTGTGTTTGGCTCAGTGCTGTCAGGAAGCAGCTAGCACATAGCTCTTCAGATAAGTGTCTTCATTTCTTAGAATGTAGATGGTTTTATCAATCACATTGCTAAGTACTTGCAAAATTCTGTGTGTCCCTAGTTAATGTATTAATTTTTCCAAACCCCAATAAAAGAGAAAAGTATTTTTACTCTTCTGAATCTTGCATTTTTCATAGTAAAATCTCAAGGCAATATCTTGCAATGCTCTATTTTAAGGTACACTAGATAATAGTCTTTATCTAAGTAGCAGGAATAATCTCTTTGTTTTGAGTTGACATGTTTTCCAGAAAAAAATAGTAATCAACAATTTTAAACTTATCAAAATCCTGTAAAATAATGCAAATGTTTTAGGATATAAAAATTATATCCCCTGAGAGTAATTTTTGCAATACATATTACTTATTTTAAAGTTGGTTTTCAATAAAGCTGCTGTGAATCACTGACTGTTTTTATGGATCCTAATTCATTAAGGAGAATTAGGTTTACACTGATGACATACTGGTTGTTCTAATGTATATTCAAACAAGAAGAAAATGATTGTGAGCAAACTGTGTTCCATTTTGTGTGCTGGGTGAATCTGCTCTTTGTACAAAAATAAAAACTTTGGACTATCCCTGCCCTAGTCAGAAGCCTGTCATAAGGCAAGGCCATAGCATTTGCTTTAAATGGATACTTTTGGATTCCATAGTATCTGTTGTAAATGGATACTTTTGGATTGCTCCATTGGGTCATATTCATGACTTCATTCCTGTTAGGTTTACTAAACAGGATGTTACTCAATTTTAATAAATGGAAAAAAACTGTGAACAAACAATTTACAAAAGAAGATATTTAACAAAGTAATGCATGAAAAGATGCTCAGCATCATTAGTTAACAGGGAAATGCAGATTAAAATGACAAGATTAAAACCACACTCTTATAATAGCAAATAAAACAAACAAAAAATACCCCCAAAACTGACAATGCTAATGGTTGATAAAAAAAAAATAGAACAATTAATACTTTCATACAATTTTTTATTGGATTGCAGAGTAATAAATCTACTTTGGAAAATGGTTTGGTAGCTTCTTAATCAGGTTAAACACATTGCTTTCAACATTATGAGCTAGTAATTTAGATCCTAGGTGTTACCTGGGGGAAATGAAAGCATATGTCCACAAAAAGACTTTTACTGGAATGCTCATAGCCAAGTTATTCATATAGACCCAACAAAGTGCTTTTTATCAACAAATTAAAAGGAGTAAACAAATGGTGTATACTTAATTGTGGTATATCTATAGAATACCACAGTGATTAAGAGGAATGATATGTGTCAACAATATCAATAAATCTCAAAACATTATGTTGAGCAAGAGAAGTCAGACACAAAAAGGGTACATACTGTGTGAATCTATCTAAATGCAGTTCTGTAGGTTAGTTAAACAAAGCTCTTGTGGCAATCCGGAATGTGGACACCTTTGACACAAGGGTACTTTTGTATAATTGGGGTGGTACTTTCCATGGTGTCAAAACTAATTGAATTTACATTTAAAAACTATTTTCCTTTTGTTGTATTTAGTTTATACCCCAACTTAAGTTAAGTGGGGGAAACATCAAAAGTGTAAAACTTGCCGTGAAGCAATAAGAATGTTGAGCAGACATGAAGCAGATTGTAAACTGCATGTAATTGGTGTAGGATGTTGGAAAATGCCAGGGAGTATGCACCGAATGCACTCTCAGAAAAAGGGAGGTTAAACAGGAAAGAGTCCCTGGGCAAAAGATGTTTTGTGTTGTGTTTTGAATATGAAATTGAAAAATATTGCCAGAGATTGGGTATTGGAGGGAAAATATTTCCTATAGAGTTAAGTTCAAGGGGTCAGGAAAATAATAAGAGCAAACATGCTTTGGGGCAAGAAATATATTAGTTGAAGTTGTTTCCCTATTCAGTATACCACTTCCCATTTCTCTGTTGCTGTATCATTTTCCTCTTTCTAGACTCTGCCTAACTCTGTTTCTTCTTTCTGTCTACTAGAGGCTCTGGCAGAATTCTTTCCTTTTGCTAAGCTCCAATTTTAACTCCATAGTGTAGCATTCATTTTTCTTAGATTGTATCCTATCTGTGAAGTGTATATCTTCCCAGAAAGTGTTTTCTTGGGGGAGGTAGCTTCGCCTTCATTGCCCCAACTGAAAGCTGAGTCCACAATCAAATGCTCGTTAAGGTTCTTTGGGTGGAGTGTGGATAGTCAGACATGCAGGAGAGGCCATCTGTCTGAATATGGATTCGCTACATTAGGTCTATGTTGTCAGCTGTGTGCCAGATACTATGATAACTATTACATTAGTTTTACTTAGGTAGATATTTTCATTCTGATTTTACAGATGAATAAGCTGAGCAGGCAGATGCTTAGCGACAAGATGGAATTTGAATATATCTTTTTGGGTTTTGCTATTCTTACAGTCATCAAACCACTGTACTATGTTACTGAGACATGAGAGGATGATGAGAAGGACATCAATAAACACTGATTGTACTTATACATCACATGCATATTAATTCATTTAATTTCCATGTTAAGTAATTTCCATGAGGGAGATGAGTCCCAGAGTCATTAATTAACTTATTAAGGTCATCACAGCTATGTGAGCAGAAGGTTGGGAGCTCTGGGGTTAAAGCTCTTGAAGGCAATCAACCTGGTTTCTAGTGCTGACTTATTCTCTCATGCTGCAGAGGTCATCTTTCTCAGGCAGACCTTTTGCAATCCAAGCAGTTTTCACCTGGGGGGAAGAGGGTTGACTCAGCCTTTTGGAAAACCTCTTACCACATGGTGGAGAGTTGCTGAGGTCCTTTAAGAGGCTGAGAATAACCATTAGCCTCCAGGCAGAAGCACTTGCCCCACCCTGTTGGAAACCTCTTGCGACGCCTGAGGATGATTGCTTGAGGGCTACTTAAGACTGAATCCAATCAGAATGCAGGCAGAGGCAGGTCTCTGGAGGCTTTGAGTCTTTACCTAATCCAATTAGTCAGAAACAGCATTTGACACTGTCCTGAACTAGAGACTGGGAGGTGTAGCAGATCTACCTAATGAATAGTCACAAACCCAAATAGGCAGCCAAAATGAGGAGATAATGAATTCTCCAGAAGAAGAGATAAACGAAATGGAGATAATAAACTTATCAGATATAGAGGTCAGAATAATGATGGTAAAGATGCTCAACAGCATGAGACAAGATATATTAACTATGAAAAAGAACAGTTGGAAATAAAGAATGAATGACACTAATAAAGAACACATTGGAAGGAATACACAGCAGATTAGGGGAAGCTGAGGATGGGATCAGTGAATTAGAAGATGGGGTAGAAAAAAATCCCTCAATCAGAGAACCAAAAAGAAAAAATAATTTAAAAACAGGAGGACAGCTTAAGGGAGCTGTGGGACAACATGCAACATAACAATATTTGCATAATAGGTGTACCAGAAGGGGAAGAAAGGGAGCAAGGGATAGAGAATGTGTTTGAAGAAATAATGGCAGAATACTTCCCCACCCTGGTGAAGGAAAAAGTCACACAAGTTCAGAAGTCACAGAAAGTTCCAAAAAAGAAGAATCCAAATAGGCCTATGCCAAGACACATCATACTTAAAATGATAAAAATTAAAGACAAGGAGAGAATCTTAAAGGCAGCAAGAGAAAAACAATTTGTTACCTACACGGGAGTTCCCATAAGGCTGTCAGCTGATTTCTCTGATTTCTCGTCTATAGACCAGAAGTGAATAGCATGAAGTACTCAAGGTAATGGAAAGCAAGGATCTAAAACCAAGATTACGATATCCAACAAGGCTATCATTCAAAATACAAGGTGAAATAAAGAGCTTCCCAGGCAAAAAAAATGCCTAAAGAAGTTTATCACTACCAAGCCAGCATCCCAAGAAATGCTGAAGTGACTGCTGCAATGAGAAGAAGAAATAGAGAGAAACCTAGGAATACAGAATTAAAATGACAACGAATTAGTATCTGATATAATACAACCGGGCACTTAGCATATTAGGTTCTTTGGTCGTCCATTCAACCAATCAAATCGCAATATGCTAATGATATGCTAAGGCTGCTCAACCGCTCGCTATTACGTGCACTGACCTCCAGGGGGGCAGACACTCTGACTGGTAGGTTAGCTTGCTGCTGGTATCTGGCCGATCGGGAATGAGCGAGATGGGCCGCCCATGCCATGGAGCCCTCCCGTGGTCCCTCCCTGGCTGGCCAACCTCCCACATCCCTCTCTGGCCCCAATCGTGCACTAGTGGGGTTCCTCGGCCTGGCTTGCACCCTTTTGCAATCCAGGTTGAGGGACCTCCCTGGCCTCCTGAGTTCATGAATTTTGTGCACTGGCCCTCTAGTCTATCAATAATAACCTTAAATGTAAATGGATTAAATGTTCCAATCAAAAGACATACCATAGCTGAATGGATACAAAACATGACCCAACTATTTGCTGTTAACAAGAGACCCACATCAGAACAAAGGACTCACACAGGATGAGAGTGAAGGGATGGCAAAAAAATTTCCATGCAAATGGAAAAGAAAAGAAGTTGGGGTAGCAATACTCATATGTGATAAAACAGACTTCAAAATTAAGGCCATTATCAGGGACAACAATGACCGTGACATAATACTAAAGCGATGGATCCAACACTGAATCAGATGGATTTATTGACATTTATAGAACATTTCACCCCAAAACTGCAGAATATACATTCTTCTCATGTGCATATGGGTCATTCACAATGACAGATCACATGTTAGGACACAAAACAAGTATCTACAAGTTCAAGAAGATTCAAATCATATCAAGCATATTCTCAGATCACAGTGGAATTTCAACTACCGTAAAAATACTGCAAAACATTCAAACACTTAATAGCATGTTATTAAACTATGAATGTGTTACCAATGAGATCAAGAAAGAAACAAAAAACTTCCTGCAAACAAATGAAGATGAACACACAACAACCCAAAATGATAATGAAAACACAACAATGCAAACCCTATGGGACATGGTAAATGCAGTCCTTAGAGGGAAGCTCATAGCCCTACAGGCCTACCTCAAAAATTAATACTAAACTATTTAACCCTACCACTTAAAGAACTAGAAAGAGAACAAAAAGAAAAGCCCAGTGTAAGTAGAAGGAAGGAAATAATAAAGGTTAGAACAGAAATAAATTACATAGAGACTAAAAATACAATACAAAAAAATCAATGAAACCATGACCTGATTCCTTGAAAGGATAAACAAGATGGATGAAGCATTAGCCATAGTCATCAGGAAACAGAGAGAGGACCCAATGAAAAAAATCAGAAATTAAGATGGAGAAGTAACCACTGACACCATGGAAAAACAAAGAATTGTAAAAAGATACTATGAACAACTATATGCCAACAAGCTGGACAATTTGGATGAAGTGGACAAATTCCTAGAAAAATACAATTTCCCAAAACTGAATCAGAAAGAATCAGAAAATGTGAATAGGCCAGTAACAACTGATGAAATAGAAGCCGTAATAAAAAAAGATCCCAGCAAACAAAAGCTGGGGTCTGGATGGCTTCACAAAGGAGTTTTACCAACCATTCAAAGAAGAACTAATACCTATATTCCTCAAGCTATTCAAAAAAATTTAAGAGAAAGGAACACTTCTAAGCTCTTTTTATGAGGCCAGCATTATCCATATTTCAAAACTAGAATAAGACACTACAAAGAAAGAGAATTACATGCCAATATCTCTGATGAACACAGATGATGATAAACTCAACAAATTATTAGCAAATTGGATCCAGCAATATATTAAAAATAAATATGACCAAGTGGGATTTATTCAAGGTATGTGAGGCTGGTACAATATTCGCAAATCAATAAACGTGAGCCCTATCCTGTCTGGCTCAGTGGGTAGAGTGTCGACCTGCGGACTCAAGGGTTCCAGGTTCGATTCTGGTCAAGGGCATGTACCTTGGTTGTGGGCACATCCCCAGTAGAGGGTGTGCAGGAGGTGGCTGATTGATGTTTCTCTCTCATCGATGTTTCTAACTCTCCCTCTCCCTTCCTCTCTCTGTAAAATAACATAAAATATATTTTAAAAAATTAAAAAAAAATAAACGTGATACATCACATAAACAAATGGAAAGACAAAAATCACATGATCATATCAATAGATGCAAAAAAAGCATTCAACAAAATCCAAAACCCATTTTTTATAAAAACTCACAGCCAACTGGGAATAGAGGAAGCATATTTCAACATGATAAAGGCCATATATGACAAACCTACATCGAATAGCATACTCAATGGGCAAAAACTAACACCATTTCCCCTAAGAACAGGAAGAAGACAGAGGTGTCTGCTTTCACCATTCTTATTTAACATAGTACTGGAAGTCCTACCCACAGCAATAAGACAAATAGGATAATTAAAAGGCATCCAAATTAGAAAGGAGGAAGTACAACTCTCATCATTCGCAGGTGACATGATATTGTACATAGAAAACCCTAAAAACTCCACCAAAAAACTACTAGATTTAATTAATGAATTTGGTAATGTAGCAGGATACAAAATCAACACCCAAAAATCAATGACTTTTTTACACACCAATAATAAATTACCAGAAAGAGAAACTAAATAAACAATCCCATTTACCATTGTAATAAAAAAAATTAAGATAGTTAGGAATAAACTTAACCAAAGAGGTAAAAGATTTGTACTTGGAAAACTATAGGACATTGAAAAAACAGATAGAAGATATAAACAAGTGTAAGAATATACTGTGTTCATGGATTGCTAGAATTAACATCATTAAAATGTCCACACTACCCAAAGCAATCTACAGATTCAATGCAATCCCCATTAAAATACCAACAGCATATTTCACAAATCTAGAATAAACACTCCAAAAATTTATATGGAACCAAAAAAGATCCCGAATAGCCTTAGCAATTTTGAGAAAGAAGAATAAAGTTGGGGGGATCACAATACCATATATAAAGTTATGCTACAAAGCCACTGTAATCAAAACAGCCTGATACTGGCATAAGAAGAGGCATTTAGATCAATGGAAGCAAACAGAAGTCAGAAATTAATCCAAGCCATTATGCTCAATTAATATTTGACAAAGGAGGTAAGAACATACAATGGCATAAAGGCAGTCTCTTCAATAAATGGTGTTGGGAATATATGACAGATATATGCAAAAAAATGAAACTAGACCACTAACTTTCACCATACACAAGTATAAACTCAAAATGGATAAAAGACTTAAATGTAAGTCAGGAAACCCTAAAAATATTATAAGAAACCATAGGTAGCAAAATTTCTAACATATCTCCTAGCAATATGTTTACCAATACATCTCCTAGGGCAAATGAAACTTAAGGAGAAAATAAGCACATGGAACTACATCAAAATAAAAGCTTCTGCACAGCAAAAGAAACCATCAACAAAATGAAAAGGAAATCCATTGTATGGGAGGATATATTTGGCAATCATGCATCTTAAAAAAGGGTTCATATTCAAAATATATAGGGAACTCATACAACTTAACAAAAGGCAAACAATCCAATTAAAAAATGGACAAAAGACTAATAGACACTTCTCCAAAGTGACAGATGACCAAGAGACATATGAAAAAATTCACAAATTCAGTAATCATCAGAGAGATGTAAATTAAAACAGCATTGTGGTATCACCTCACACCTGCCAGATTGGCTACCATCAACAAATCAACAAGTGACAAGTGCTGTCGAGGGTGTGGATAAAAGGGAGCCCTAGTACCCTGCTGGTGGGAATGCAGACTGGTGTAGCCATTATTGAAAACAGTATGGAGTTTCCTCAGAAAATTACATTTGGAAATGCTGTTTGATCCAGTGATCACACATCTGGAATATATCCTAAGAAACCCAAAACACCAATCAGAAAGAATGTATGCACTCCTATATTCATAGCAGCACAATTTACAATAGTTAAGTGCCCATCAGTAGATGAGTGCCGCAGTAAATAAAAATGATCTCTGATTCTTTGAGACAGCATGGACGGACCTGGAAAGTGTTATGCTAAGTGAAATAAGCCAGTCAGAGAAAGACAAGTATCACATGATCTCACTCATATGTGGAATGTAATGATCAAAATAAACCTATGAACAAAATAGATTCAGAGGCATACAAGCATAGAACAGAATGGAGAGTCTCCAAGGGAAGGCAGGGAATGGTTGGTGGGTGGGAATTGATGAGGCTAATGGGGGAAATAAGGGGACATACGTAATACTTCCAACAATAAATATTTTTTTTTTTTTTAAAAAAGAACTCATGCCCTTTGTTCTTTGTTATGATGCTATATTACTTGGCCCTGTAAGGTTAGGTTTGATTGTCAGTCTTAGTGAGATTATGGCCTTCACCTTTTGTTAGGTGGGGTAGGAGTGGATTTAGATAAAAACTAGTGAGGCAGGATGCTCTTTCCATGACATATTTAGAGTGGCAAGATCCTCTGTTTTGCTATTTGTCTGTAAAACATTTGTGGAGAAACTTCACTGTGCCATTTCCTTACTAGGCTGGGACACAGTTTGTTCTTTTGAGGATTTAGTAGTCTAGGTCTAGGTCTGGGTTATTTTCACTCATGTGGCCTCTCAAGTATTTACAATTTCTCATATCACTTGAAGTAGACTAAAAACTGGACCTGACTGGCAATGTGGTAAATTTATGGTTTATGAAGGAAAATTAGTACATAACTAATAAGCAGACCCATATTCAGAAAGTCTTGGTATAATACCCAATGATTAAACAAAAAGTTTACATTATATATTAAGTTAAAAACTTTAAGTTAAAATAAATTATTTTAAGGAGATATTTATTCTTTTCTGAAAATAATTTGGACTGTCTGTTTTTTGTGGGACAGGGAGCTAACCAATGATTTTCCTAGGTGGCACTGGTGATGAAGACTGACTGCTTTAGTATTTAAACTCTTCATAGACTCAGTGATAGCAGGGATATTTATCCAGAGTCCTGGGTTTTATTTGCATCTCACACCATAGCCTTTCTCTTCCTTTTTTCACTTCTATAAAGGTCGTTCTTGCAGAGATATTTTTAATAGGGAAAGAGGCAGTGAGATCCTTGTGCTGAATCAAACAGGAATTTCCAGGGGCCAGGAAAGAGAGAATATTAAACACTATGGCCTACCTTGAAGAAATGTAACTGAATCTAATATTGTTTTATATATTCCATTTTTGTCAGTACATGCAGAATTCTCAGGCTTTGGTCAAGAATTTGTGTCAAATCAGTAAATAATGGTTGACTTCTGATGAGAATAGGATCTCTTCCAAATTTCTATAAAGAAAATAGAAATGTCACTTATTAAGTTACGATATGCCCAGAGATTCTGTTATAAGTGTCATTTCCTAGAGAAGAAAGAGTGTAGATGTAAAGCTCTGTCTCTCTGTATTAGAATGAAATTTTCATCAAGTCCAGGTGCTGCGGCCCACAGAGTATTCCTCGCATCTAGAATCATGGCCTCCATGTAGTGAGCAATCAGCATTTGTTGGAGGAATGTATGATTGAAATACCTATAGAATGAGACTGAGATTTCATTCATCCTCTGTTGTAGGATGGAAATGTTCCTTAGATAAAGCCCATTGTGAGCTCACCTACCAACCTTTTACCTCAGGGCTGGACTCACTAAGCCATTGGCAGGGGGGCGGGGGGAGGTCTGGCTCACAGGCTATATAAGACCTGCAAAATCATTTGGTCTGGCCCTGCCAAGCCATTAGGGGTGAGTTAATTAAATATTTGACCAAATATAGCAGGCTAATTTTTTAAATCATATATGAGTATTTATCCCAATACTGTCAGCACTATGGGAGAGCAGGCTAATTTTTCAGTTGATAATTTTGTCTGGCCCATGAATTATGTCATAAATATCTAAATCGCCCTAGGCAAAAAAACCTCTTGGCAGAGATTCCCCACCCCTGATCTAATCAGTAGGTGAGTCCTGCTTTCCAGTCAGGTATCTCTCCCACAATAAAAGAAAAGTTGGCACGTTTCAAGTCTGCCTGTGTGAACCATTCCTGTAGTCCAATTATGTGATAAAATAAGTGTGTGATCCTGGAACATTGAGAATCAGATTCTTTTTCCAAGTGACCACACTGATGTGTATACAGTTGACCCTTGAACAACACAGGGATTAGGGGCACTAAATTCTGTGTAGTTGAAAATCCAAGTATAACTTTTGACTCCCCCAAAACTTAACTACTAAATGCCTACTGTTGACTATAAGCATTGCCAATAATATTAATGGTCAAGTAATGCATAATTTGTATGGATTATATACTGTATTCTTGAAACAAAGTAAGCTAAAGTAAAGGAAATTTTATTAAGAAAAATCATAATAGGTAAGAACCAAGATGGTGGCATAGGTAAACCCTGGTACTCACTGCCTCACACAACCACATCAAAATTACAACTAAAATATAGAACAACCGTCATTCAGAACCAACTGAAATCTGGCTGAATGGAATCCCTACAACTACAGAATTAAAGAAGAGAGTACATCGTGACTGGTAGAGAGTGGCAGAGTCATAGAATGGGCTGGTCCAACACCCACATGTGGCATTTTTTTAATCCGGAGGGATATCTTGGTTGCAGAGTCCTCCCATGAGAAGCAAGGGGTTCCAGCCCCGCATGAGACCCCCAGCCCAGGGTTCCAGAGCTGAGAAGTCCCCATAACTTCAGGCTATAATAACCAGGGGGATTGTGACTGAGTGACACAGAGGCTGCTGGAGACCGAGGCAATTCCTCTGAAAGGACTGGCGCATGAACTTACGTGAACTCACTCCCTCTGAGCACCAGAATTTCGGCAACAGCTTTGAGGGTTCCAGGGATATACATGGAGGAAATGGATTGTCTGGCATTGGGGCAGGAACTTGGAGTTGGCTTTCTCTCAGATGGGGATGCTTGCAGGCTCATTGTTCCTGAATTGGGACCTCCTCTGTCATAGAGCTGACTAGTAGCCATATCTGGGTTTTCATCAGCCTGACTCACAGTGTTTGCTCTTCCCTGGTGATTCCCTGAAATCCTGCCCCTTCCAACTTGCAGGCACACCCAAGTTCTTTGCAGTAGCTTTTCCATATGAATGGCCTGTCCTGGCTCAGGCTTCAGACTTTGCTAAAATCTCTAAAACAAGCAGCAGCTGGTCTCAGTGTGCCCCATACCTATGAATAAGTGGCCCAAGATCCAGCCCTAACTAGCCTGCCTTGCTTCACAGCTTGGCTTCACCTGGGCACTTCCAAGGCCAATACAAGTAGCAGTCATCTGGAGATTGTTTGGTAACTCCTGTCAGGTGGTCCCAGGCAATGGTTGACTTTGCATCTCCTGGGAAAAATTTTTATTTTTTCTTCTAAATGTTCTTTCCCGATGGACATCTTCAAACCATACCAGGTTACAACTCTACACATCCACAAGTGACACACTTTAGGGGTAGAGTCAGTGAGCACCAAAGTCCCACTTAAGCAAGTCCTGCTCCATAAGGATGTCTTCTGCATAGCAGCTCTTCCACTGTAGTTGCACCTCATCCTCACAGCCAAATGGCCTGGAGGTTAATTCCTCCCAGTGACTCCAACAGCACTCTTGGTTCAAATGCATCAAGAATGTGCACAAAGCCCACATAGGGGTGCACCTAGAGTGCCCAGGTGACTGTGGATGCTGAGCCACTGGGCCCTACAGGACACCTTGTACATATGGCCACTCTACCAATTTCAGGAGACACAGCAGTTCTACCCAATACATAGAAACAAACACAGGGAAGCAGCCAAAATGGGGAGTCAAAGAAATGTCACAAATGAAAGAACAGACAAAATCTACAGGAAAAGAACCAAGTGAAATGGAAGCAAGCAAACTACTAGATACAGAGTTCAAAACAATGGTTATATAAGGATGCTCAAGGATCTTAATGAGAGCTTCAAGAGAATTAGTGAGACTTTCAAGGATTTAAGCATATACCAACTGAAATAAAGAATAATTTACAGGAATTCAAGGGTAGAGGATTCTGAGAATCAAATCAACGATTTGGAATATGAGGAAGCAAAAAACACTCAATTAGAAGATCAAAAAGAAAAAAGAAAAAAGAATCCAAAAATATGAAGATATTGTAAGGAGCCTCTGGGACAACTTCAAGTGTATTAACATTTGCATTATGGAGATGCCAGAAGGAGAAGAGAGAGAGCATGATATTAAAAACCTATTTGAAGAAGTAATGCCAGAAAACTTCCCCTACCTGGTGAAAGAAATAGACTTACAAGTCCAGGAAGTGCAGAGTGTCCCAAGCAAAAGGAACTCACAAGGAGGCCCACACTAAGACACATCATAATTAAAATGCCAAGAGCAAAAGACAAAGAGAGAATATTAAAAGCAGCAAAAGAAAAGCAGTTAGTTACCTACAAGGGAGCGTCCATACGAATGTCAGCTGACTTCTCAACAGAAACTATGCAGGCCAGAAGGGAGTTGCAAGAAATATTCAAAAGATGAATAGCAAGGACCTACAACCAAGAATACTCTACCCAACAAAGCTGTCATTTAGAATTGAAGGCCAGATAAAGAAATTCACAGACAAGAAAATGCTCAAGGAGTTCACTACCACCAAATTATTATTACATGAAATGTTAAAAAGTATTCTTGAAGAAAACGAAAAAGAAAAGGGGGGGGGGGGAGGTGGATAAAAATACGAACAATAACATGGCAACAAATACATATCAACAATTGAATCTAAAAATCACAGTAAACCAACAAAGAATCTAATGAACAAAATAAACTTATTAATAAAATAGAAACATGGGACAAACTAACGAATTTCAGCGGGAAGGAGGGAGGAGGGGCAGGAAGATATTAACCAAAGAACTTATATTCATATATGTATTATCTATGAACACAGACAATAGGGTGTTGAAGGCAAGCTGGAGGGGGCCAAAGGAGGGGCATCTATAATACTCTTAATGATAAGGATTAAAAAAATAATAAGGAAGTGAAAACACATTTACAGTATTTATTGAAAAAATTTGAATATAAGTGGACCCATACTGTTTAAACCGTGTTGTGCAAGAGTCAACTGTGATCTCCTTTGGGCCAAGCCTGAGCAGCCAAATAGCTGATCTTTTTTTCTTTTCTTTGAGATTTTAACTTCAAAACAGATGTTATATAATTCGGTAGAAGTCACTACCCCTCTCTCATCTGAAAGATGAAGGATTAGAACTGACCTGAGGCCTCTGAGATTTTTCAGAAACAGCAGATGGAAGACTTCAGTGAGGAGTGAAAAGGCAGTAATTTAATTTAGGATGAGTGAAGGCTAAGATTTCAAAGGAAAGGAAAACTGTTGAGACCTCAAAGCATATGACCAGTACTTCACGTTGCCTTTAAATTAACATGCTAATTGAGAAAGTTTGTGGCAAATTTGTTTTTGTTTTCTTTGAATTAACATAGGTAAGTTATTACTATAAAAATACATCTAGTGAGTTATCTACTAGGTTCATACTTTTCCAAGTTGCTATCAGGAAAAGAAAACTCCCTTAGAGGAGCCAGAAGACTTAGGAAGTAGGATTTTAAAGACTCGATGATGGAGGAACCTTGATCCACATGCTATTTAGGAAATGGGGAATTTAAACTAGATTTTATGTAGTTTGTTGGCAGGTACTTTTTTGTAAAGATAGGATAGGAGTCCTCTATTGAAATTTGTTTGTGCAGCCATGGTCCCTAGATTTTTATGAGGCAATGCATCTTTTAGCATTCAGGGAGGCTGTGGGCTTAGTACTAGATGGAGCAGAAAGAGTTGAAGCTGATTTGCAACCCCACGCATTAAACAGAATCCAACCAACGAACCCCCTTTGTAGCAGCCGGTTTGAACTGTTAAGTATGATCACATAATTTATTGTCCAACCCAGGAATTTCTGAGGCAGAAAGGGGGACTGTACAGATATGTCTGACAGCAGGTGAAACCTGGAGAGGTCCCAGGACATAGGGTCACTTTACACAGTGGGATTCAAAATTGGTGTGCAACAAGATCACCTAGAGGGCTTCATAAAGTACTCTTTGCTGGGCTTCACCCCAAATTTTGTAATCAGTAGGTCGGGGTCAAAAATTGACATGTCTAACAAATTCACTAGTGTTGATACAGCTTGTCTGGACCTGAACAGGCCTAGCACTCCTGGGCTGATGATGTAATTTTCAGTTGAAAGAAACTCTCCTATTGTCCAGTTCTCCTCTGCTAGACAGCTGTTAGCAAATGAGGAAGATGGCAGAATAAGCCTGTGTTGACTCCAACCTATGTCTCTCTAGACTGGTCTGTTCTGGTTTCCAGACACTGCAAGGCCAAGGCAGCTCACCTGGTACTAACACAACTCTCAAGGAAATGCTGACACCAAACGGAATAAATGCAACCTCTTGTTTCTTACCACCGAGACTCAGCCTTAGGGCAGCCTCAACATCTATAATCACTTTAGAGGCATTTTACAGAGTGATCACTGTCTGGAGAAACAGTATTCCTTTATTCCATGGTTGATTTCAGAAGCAACTTAGATCTAATGGGAAATATCCTGACTCCCTCCCTCCCGCCCTTCCTCAAGAATATTTTAATGCTTACCTATGTGGGGGAAAAGCACTGCCTTTACTTTTTAAGCATGTATTCATTATTTTGCCCTCACTAATTGGCTTAAATTGAAAGAGAAACTTAGAGTTTTATTAGTAAGGCAAATGTGAATGTGGAATTCACCTGTAGATCAGTGGTTCTCAAAGTGTGGACCCCAGACCACCTAGGAATTTGTTACACATGCAAACTCTTAAGACCCAACCCTGACTTACCAAATCAGAAACTGGGGAGTCGAACACAGAGATATGTGCCTAAAAAGCCATCCAGGTGATTCTGATATGCAACATAGTCTGAGAAGCACTATTGTCAGTGTTTTTAAGTTATAACTCATCTATTTTGCTGTACAAAGGTATTTAATTGTCTGAATTGTGTTTGCCAGTGGTCTCATATATAATTACATATATCTGCGTTGATATAATGAGTCTTTATAATAATAACTAGAGGCCTGTTGCATGAAATTCGTGCACTGGGGGTGTGTCCCTCAGCCCAGGCTGCACCCTCTCCAATCCCTTGAGGGATGTCCGATCGCCCGGTTAGGCCTGATTCCAGTGGGATCGGGCCTAAACGGGCGGTCGGACATCCCTCTCACAATCCAGGACTGCTGGCTCCCAACCGCTCGCCTGCCTCTGCCTGATTGCCCCCAACTGCTTCTGCCTGCCAGCCTGATCACCCCCTAACCACTCCCCTGCCAGCCTGATCAGTGCCTAACTGCTCCCCGGCTGGCCCGATTGCCCCTAATTGCCCTCCCCTGCCGGCCTGGCCACCCTTAACTGCCCTCCCCTGCCAGTCTGGTCACCCCTAACTATCCTCCCCTGCTGGCCCTGTCACCCCTAACTGCCTTCCCCTGCTGGCCTGGTCACCCCTAACTGCCCTCCCCTGAAGGCCTGGCCCCCACCCCCCAACTGCCCTCCCCTGCAGGCCTGGTTCCCTCCAAACTGTCCTCCCCTGCAGGCCTGGTTCCCCCCCCCCCCCAACTGCCCTCCTCTGCTGGCCTGGTCACCCTTAACTGGCCACAACTGCCCTCCCCTGCAGGCCATCTTGTGGTGGCCATCTTTGACCACATGGGGGTGGCCATCTTGTGTCTTGGAGTGACAGTCAATTTGCATATTGCTCTTTTATTAGATAGGATGAGAGCAATGATGACGTCCACCCACATTTACTGAATGCTTCCTACATTACTCTGTCAAAGGTGACAGTATTTCTCAATCATACAATAGTTGTGTATTAATCATCACTGTCCTACAGGTAAGGGGATGGGGCTCAGGGAGCTGGGAGGACTGACCTCTGTGAGGTTAGTTAGCATTTGCTGTCTGGTGTACCTATTGGCTGTTTTAATGTGTCCACTCCCCTTTCCTCCCCATTGTGCCCCTCAGTTTTTGGTCGGTGGAGGGATGGATTGGGTGTGGCAGTGCTCAGGCTGTGTTGATTGAAACTGGGCTGCAGGAGCTGGCAGCCTTGATGGAGTGCAGGTGCCTTCCCTGTGCTCAGGGCGCTCAGGGTGAGTCAGCTGAGTGGCCTTTGTAGGTGCGACTAAATCAGACCCAGTCTCTTTCCTTAGGAAGTGCATTTTCTTATTTCACACCCTCTCCCTGCTGTGAAATCAGCACTGTCACATCTTTTTCCCTGCACCCAGCCTACTTCCTCTTGTGGGTCTTTATGCTTTGAGTATCTTGGTGTCCCCTAATTTCTTCCCCACTAAGCTATAATAGACACAATAATTTATAGCTTATGTGTATATTACCAGTGTGTGATTGTGTATGTGTATGCATATTTTGGGTGTATTTGTAGATTTTATTAAGCATAACATTTATTTTTATGTTCACACATCATAAAATCTGTTACTTTGATATTTTATAGTGATTACATTAAGTTTCCTTATTTTTAGCTTTTCAAATCTGTTTTCTTTTAGTACTAAATTTTTTTAAGTTTGTACTATGTTTTAAAATTTTTTTAAATTACAATTGACCTACAATATTATATCATTTCAGATGTAAATCATAGTGATTAGACACTTAAATAATTTACAAAGTGATCACCCCTGTAAGTCTAATATCCATCTGACACCATACGTAATTATGCAAACTGCAATGTATGTTTTTATTTTTTATTTATTTTCTTTTATTTATTTTCTCTGTAGGATTAGTGGTCTTTAAAAAATATTTCTGGCCCTAGCTGGATAGAGTGTTGGCCTGCAGACTGAAAGGTCCCAGGTTCCATTGTGGTCAAGGGCACATGCCCAGTAGGGGGCGTGCAGGCAGTAACTGATAAATGATTCTCGTCATTGATGTTTCTTTCTCTCTCTTCCTCTCCCTTCCTCTCTGAAATCAATAAAAATATATTTTTAAAAAATATTTCTGGACTATATGGATTGCATGAGATTGGTTGAATATGCTGACAGTGTGGATATGTCCCATTTCCCCTGTGTACAATTTGAATTTATAATGTTTAATGTATTTTAAATAATGGAGTTGACTAGTCTTAGACCACAATAAGTAATATGAACTCAAATGTTTGTTATGCATAGGATAGATGTTTTTGTAGCTTATCATTTCTTTAAAAGGAAAATAAATATCTTATTAGATAATTAAAGTGTTAATTTATCCCAATAACAACAAAGATAAAAAGTGTTTTACCTGTATAAGTATATGTAGAAATAGCTACTAACTGTGTATCTTTGCATACATGCAATTGCAAACAAAAATGGATTTATGAATATTATTGTAATAATTGACTATCATTTTTAGAGGCTATTTTGACACGCACTTACAAGTATTTGAAATGTTTGTACTGGGTGAATACATTAAGCATGTTCTTTGCTATCTCCTCATCACAGATATATTATTTCTGGAAATAATAAATAATCATCACTGATAAAATTTCTGATTTGGATCCCAGAATCAACATGAGCAAACGTATTACAATAAACACCAATTATAGTTGTCAAACAAAAAGCGAGCAAATGGGGACAGTCCAGTGTTACTTGGCATTGTTGCTGCCCAATTCTGACGTCTCCTATTCCGTCCTCACGCAACATGCACACACACTCAGGTTCCCACGGAAGAGCTGTTTCCCATGCACACACACTCAGGTTCTCCATAGAGACGCTGTTTCCTTACCTGCCTAGAGCTTCCTCTGCAAGTGGGCAGCTCTCATTTCAGAATGTCTCACTGTGCGCTCCCAATTAAGACTGTTACACACAGAGTTCTTGTTCGTCTTCAAGAAAACCAGGAACTTGTCAGAAACCACGAGATAGTGGGTTGAGTGTCACTGCTGAGATGGCCAACTATAGCTTACTCTTGGCTGGACTTGGAAATGAGAAGGAAAAGAGATGTTAGGATCCCTGTGGTGTCAGGCAGCCACTGTACTAGTCTCTCCCCTCAGTGATCCAATTCCTTCCTGACATTTTCTACTTTTTCTGCCTCTTTTCATCATCTGGCAAATAAACTACCAGGCAACAATCTAAATATGCTTTCTTTTTAAACTTTGCATTGCCAAATTCATGCGGTAGGAGGTGGAGCACTGATGGTAATAACTGAGGGAGATGAGGTGTGGTTCTCTCAGAAACACCCTCGTAGAGGAAACCATCAACAGTCATACAACCTAGCATGTCCACAAATGGGTGGTAATCTGGTTACCTTGAAATGTGAAATTAGTGTTTGGGTAAAGAAACATTTTGACACCAATAACCACATCTGTTAGGTAAAAGGTGCTGCTGTTGTTTTTCTTCCACATTAATTTGAGCATTTCTGACAAATAGATCATGAGTAGGTCTTCAGATAGGCTCATCATGGTTAATCTTGCTAAATTTGTGCTGCTGATGTTACTGTTTTGAAGTGAGAAGCAGGACACCTTCACATTATTAGTTCCTTTCAAGTCCTGTGATAGGACTGTGATGCTCTGCAGATTGTGCCATGTCTTTTCCATGGAATAATTGAATTTTGGCTTAAAAGGCCAAATCAGAGTGTGTGACTCAGAGCCAGATAAGAAAGAAAGCAAACTGCTCTGAGAAGCTCTTCATGAAGTTCCTGTACTTCAGGTGTGTTCCCTCAGGTTGTTGCTTTGCCAAATTTTGGGCTAACAGTGAACTTGTATAGTTCCCATTCGATTTAAAAACATAATATACACAATTACGTTATAATAATCAGTAGTATTAATTCTCTGCTTATGAGACTGCAGCTGGTGTTCTAGATCCTTGTGTGTACCTTCTGTGGTAGGCGGTGTTTCAGACCCTGGACGTGTAGGTGCGACTAAATCAGACCCAGTCTCTTTCCTTAGGAAGTGCATTTTCTTATTTTATGTCTCACATACAAACCTAATAGTCACTGTTGATCCACTGAACAGACTCAGGAGAGGCCCTGAGGGACCCATAGCTGATTTAGGGAGGTTCCCCCTTGGCTTTGCTGGAGGGCCCATATGACCCACACTGCTGCTTTGACTAATGGGGTTGGGAACACTAGTGTGCATACTGAGGCTTGCTGATTTCAGCTGCAGTGAGATCTGGCAGGTAGACAGGCAGATGGAAGAACAAGCACCAGGGCCTGGTTATTGCCAGGACACACTGCAGAGTCCTTCAGATGTAAACAGTGCTGATTAAATGGAGGATTTGGCAGTACCCGTTGCAGCTCTCAATGCTTGCATAATTTATAGTAGGAGATGCTATTTATTCTGATGATCTCAGAAACACCCATTAGTCGTCCCCGCGCTTGCCTGTGCTTCTTGCCTTCTCCATGGGGCACTTCCTGCCTGTTACTGAGTATGGGGAGGGGGTTAGCATTTCCTCACTGTAACTGTTGTTTTCCTCTTGGGATTAGGCGTTGCAAAATCCAGGCCAAAGGGATAGTCCTAAAGGTGGTCACCTGATGGCAGGTGGTCCAGAGGGTGAAGTAGGCCCTGTATGAGGCCTTCAGGGGATGTGGAATTGTGGAGAAATAGAGAGCACATGGCCCACTCGGGGATCGGCTGCCACTCAGCGAGAGCTTGTCAGCATCCAGTGTTCCCTCCTCTGTGGCCGATCCACATCCGAGTGTAATCAGAACCTGCATGCTGCATGGGTTTGGTTGTTGTTAATACTTTATATACTTTAACTCATCGAGTTTACACAATAACTGCATGAGCTGGGTGGGTTTCACTATTATCTTCTCCCCCACATTTTTTTTATAAATATATTTTATTGATATTTTACAGAGAGGAAGGGAGAGGGACAGAGAGTTAGAAACATCAATGAGAGAGAAACATCGATCAGCTGCCTCCTGCACACCTCCCACCGGGGATGTGCCAGCAACCAAGGTATGTGCCCCTGACCGGAATCGAACCTGGGACCTTTCAGTCCGCAGGCCGATGATCTATCCACTGAGCCAAACCGGTTTCGGCACATTTTTATTACTAGTTGAGGAAACTGTGAGGTTAGACCCCACAGCTCCTGGAGCTAGGATTCAGACCCTGGCGGAACAGCTTCTGGGCAGTGCTCTGATTTTGCAAGTTGGTCTCTAAACCAGAGACTTTTCAAATTCATGAACTCTGAAAGGTTTGTAGGCCTAAATGAAACCTGACCGAGCACTGCATCTTGCTCTGGGGCCTCTGGATGGTCCCCTTGTCTTGTGCTCCCCTGAGGACTCTGGAGCAGTTCTCTGATTCTTTTAGGTCATTGTTTATGTGCCTGACTGGCCATCAGCATCACCTGAAGCTTTAAAAATGCACATTCAAACACCCTACTTCAAATGAGTTGAACCAATCCTTGTTGTTTTTGGCTCAGGAATCTGTTTTCAAAAGTGTCTAGATAATTCAGAAATGTGGCCAGGTGTGAACACCCTGCCTTCCTGTTTTGGAACCTTTGATCTTATAACAAACACATGGAGGAACTTTTATCTTCTATGCAAATGCCCTGTTACCCAGCCCGTTTTGTTCAGCTCACTGCTACTGCCATAGATTTGGATAGCCATGAGCCCTGTGCTGTAAGACAGAAAGTTTGATGATGAGAGTATTAGCAGGGTAGTATGAATGAGAACAGAGGTTCATAGAGAGACCTAGAGAGAGTAAGGCCAGAGCAGCTACAGATCAGATGAGACCTGAGGAGGATGGAAGAATATCAAAGGGGCTTATCCAACAAAAATAATGATGCCTGATTTCCTCTGAGGCATTTAGATTTTCATTTCAGACTATCTTCTTTTATGGTTTTTGTTCCCACATGATGTCAGTGAATGATATAAATCGGTTTTCACAATGTCTGCTGTTACTCCTTCTTAGCAGGAAATTCTCAGGGGCGGAGCCTTCCTTTTTTTATGTATCTCACTCTGTCACCTGGGTTTTGAGAACTGGTCCCTGCTGTCCCACTCTGTGGGACATGGTAGACTTATTCATGAATGACTCACATATTTCAGTGCAGGACTTAAAATCTGCCTGCCACCATTTTGTACTTTCTCAGGGTTTATGCTGGGCATTTTGTGGACATGCTAAAATATGAAATTAGCTTGTACACATTTTTCTCTATTTGAATTGGAAATAAGTATCTTATTAATGTTTGCAAAATATATTTTACACTGTTTATTGGTATTTTCATGTATTTTTAAAATTAGATGCTTCCTTTAACAACACAATTCAGCTTTATTGAATAATTCTAATATATAAAAAGCCAGGGGCTGTCACAACTGAAACAACCAGACGGACGACTGAACAGCAGGCTGCATGGGGCAACCAGGTCAGCAGGGAGGTTAGTGATGGAGGACCAAACGACTGAATAGCAGGCTGTATGGGGTGACCAGTCTGACAGGGGGGGTTAGTGAGGGATGACCAAACAACTGAACAGCAGGCTGCGTGGGGTGACCAGGCCAGCAGGGGGGGGGGGGGGCACAGTTGGGGGCGACCAGGCCGGCAAGGGGACAGTTGGGGGCGACCAGGCTGGTGGGGGGGGGCAGTTAGGGGTGACCAGGTCGGCAAAGGGGGGCAGTTGGGGGTGACCAGACCAGCAGGTGGGGCATTTAGGGGCAACCAGGCTGGCAGGCAGGTGAGCAGTTAGGAGCCAGTGGTCCCAGATTGTGAGAGGGATGTCAGACATCCCCTGAGGTGTCCCGGATTAGAGAGGGTGCAGGCTGGGCTGAGGGGATAACACCCTCCCCCATGCACAAATTTCATGCACCAGGCCTCTAGTAAATAATAAAGTAATGGCAGTAATTATAAAGTAACAAAAAGGAAAGAGCTAAAATAATCAGTATTTTCTTTTTTCTGTGATGTTTTGATTTTATGCTAAATAGTTCAATGCTTCCTCAACCGCATCCTGTATTGTTTTGTGGAATCCTTAGACTAAAACACTGTGGCATGTCATCATGATTCATCTTCCTGAAAACCGTCTACTACCCCTGATGTCACTGCCACCCAGCCCACCACACATGCTCACAGACACGCATTTCCTTTCTCCAGCACTGCTTGCAGGCCGGATGCTGCCTTGTCAGGAATAAAGCTGGTTATATATAAACATCCCTTGTGTATTTGGACTACAAATAGAGTGAGTTTAGCACATGTAATCCCCAAATATGTCTGCTGCTGTTTCCATCCAGCATGTCATCAGCTGCCCTTACAGTGGCTCTCTTTCTTCCTGGTGTTCTGTGAATGGTTCATTTTGTTCCTTACCCCTAATAATTTTTAAGTTAGTACCAAACCAACTGTATTGTCATCACCTTGTTACAGATTTCCTCCTTTGCTTTATTGGACAGTAAGACACACAAGCGCACTTTGCTTTTCCCCCACTTGCTGTCTCAGACTTATCCATGTTAGCCCTGTACCTTGTTAGTTTTTCATGACTTGGTAGTTATTTAATCAGCTCCTATTGATGGGCATTTTGATAGGTTTGAACATTTTCTTTTTCTTATTGAATTTATTGGGGTGGCAATTATATAGGTTTCAGGTGTACAATTCTATAACACATCATCTGTATATTGTATTTTAAAGAGTTTATTTTAACCATAGGATCTATTTACTGGGTCATACCATGAAAAAAAATTTAAAAAAAAGTTTTGCTGGCAAGTTATATGTGTGTGTGTGTGTGTGTGTGTGTGTGTGCATAGCTGCAGGCAGGATTCCACTGGACTTTGGGAAACATCTATATATATAAACAGGGAATATGCTAATTAGCCAGGCATCACAACCTCTCAGGAGGAGCTGCGCGCGCAGATGGGTGGGAAGGGACTGCGTGCGGCCCCCAGCCCCAGTGGCCGCAGAGAGGCTGGGACTGGGGGCAGGCTGGAGTGGAGAAACAACACACAGGAATGCCTGCCCCCACCCCAGCAGACACAACAAGGCAGCCAGGGGCACGCTCTGAGCAGCCACTGCGTGGCTCAGAGCATGCCCCACCCCAGCGGACACAACATGGCGGCCGACACTACGAGGGTCAGGCACGGGTCCCGCCCCACCATGGGATGCCTCCTTGCATGATTTTAATCACGTGCTGGGCCTCTAATATTAGTATAAAAAAAAAAAAACAACACAGAGGATTTTAGTACAAGGCCCAATATAAACATTACATGAAATACTTAAAGGAAGTGAGTTGGCCATTTGCCCTCTAACAGGATCTGTCAAGGAGCTAGTATCCTAAGCAGTTCTCACTATGTGGCTCTTTTATTTCTAGAATGGGTTAAAAGTGAATCTGGGATTAAAAGAATGGTGTGGGAGAGAAACCAAGATGGCGGCATAGGTAAACACCTAAACTGCTGCCTCGCACAACAATTTCAAAACTACAGCTAAAAGACAAAACGGACATCATCCAGAACCACAGGAAGGCTGGCTGAGTGGAAATTCTACAACTAGAAGGAAAGAGAAAAGCACACTGAGACTCAGAGGAGCTACAGGAGGCAGAGGCACTGAGACGTGTGCGCGGAGAGGACTGGCAACTGAGTGTGCGGCTGGCTTTCTCAAGTGGGAGGGAGACAAAAGCTCCCAGCTGCACTGAACTCCAGTTCCGGGCGAGACTGGGGACCCAGACTCTACGGGGTGAAATTGGACTGTCAGGAAAGAGAAAAGCACACTGAGACTCAGAGGAACTGCGGAAGGCATAGGTACCGAGGCGCGCGCGTGGAGAGGGCGGGCAACTGGGTATGCGACTGGGTTTCTCAAGTGGGAGGGAGACAAAAGCTCCCAACTGCACTGAACTCCAGTTCCGGGCGAGACTCTGGGGACCCAGACTCATTCGGGGAGAAATTGGACTCGGTGGAGGCGGGCAGAACTCGAGGGCAGCTTTCTCTCAGAGGTGCTTGGATTACCACGGGACACTAAGACACAGGGGCCTATTAGGGCAGGGCTGACGGGAAAACAATGCTGTCTGCTCCTCCCTGAGACTCCGCCCCATCCAAGCTGAGCACAGAGGCTTTTGCAAGTCTTGTCTCATAAGGGTGTCTCCAGCACAGAAGTTCTCCCAGTGTAGACACAGCTGATCCACACAGCCAGTTGGCCTGGAGGTCAATTCCTCCCAGTGATACCAACAACAATCAAGGCTTAACTACAACAAGACTGTGCACACAGCCCACAAAGGGGTGCACCAAGAGTGTCCACCTCAGGTAACTGGGGAGGCTGAGCCACTGGGCCCTATAGGACACCTAGTACACAAAGCCACTCTATCAACTCAGGGAAGCAACCAAAATGCAGAGACAAAGAAACAGATCACAAATGAAAGAAATGGAGGAAAGGAAACGACTGGATATAGAGTTCAAAACCACGGTTATAAGGTTTTTCAAGAATTTTCTAGAAAAGGCCAATAAATTTAGCGAGACCCTTGAGGATATGAAAAAGGACCAACTAGAAATTAAGCATACACTGACTGAAATAAAAAATATTATTCAGAGATCTAAGAGCAGACCAGAGGATTGCAAGAATCAAGTCAAAGATTTGAAATACAAAGAAGCAAAAAACACTCAACCGGAAAAGCAAAAAGAAAAAAGAATCCAAAAATATGAAGATAGTGTAAGGAACCTCTGGGACAACTTCAAGTGTACCAACATCAGAATTATGGGGGTGCCAGAAGAAGAGAGAGAGCAAGATACTGAAAACCTATTTGAAGAAATAATGACTGAAAACTTTCCCCACCTGGTGAAAGAAATAGAGTTACAAGTCCAGGAAGTGCAGAGAACCTATAAAAAAAAGGAATCCAAAGAGGACCACACCAAGACACATCATAATTAAAATGCCAAAGGCAAAAGACAAAGAGAGAATCTTAAAAGCAGCAAAAGAAAAACAGTTAGTTACCTTCAAGGGAGTACCCATACAACTGTCAGCTGATTTCTCAACAGAAACTATGCAGGCCAGAAGGGAGTGGCAAGAAATATACAGAGTGGCCGAAACCGGTTTGGCTCAGTAGATAGAGCGTCAGCCTGCGGACTGAAAGTTCCCAGGTTCGATTCCGGTCAAGGGCACGTACCTTGGTTGCGAGCACATCCCCAGTAGGGGGTGTGCAGGAGGCAGCTGATCGATGTTTCTCTCTCATCGATGTTTCTAACTCTCTATCCCTCTCCCTTCCTCTCTGTATAAAATCAATAAAATATATTTAAAAAAAAAAAAGAAATATACAGAGTGATGAATAGCAAGAACCTACAAGGAAGACTACTCTACCCAGCAAAGCTATCATTCAGAATTGAAGGGCAGATAAAGAGCTTCACAGATAAGAAAAAGCTAAAGGAGTTCATCACCACCAAACCGGTATTATATGAAATGCTGAAAGGTATTCTTTAAGAAGAGGAAGAAGAAGAAAAAGGTAAAGATAAAAATTATGAACAACAAATACATATCTATCAAAAAGTGAATCTAAAAATTAAGTGAATAAAAAAATCTGATGAACAGAATAAACTGGTTAATATAATAGAACCAGGTGCATAGAAAGGTAGTGGACCGACAATTCTCAGGGGGAAAGGGGTGTGGGGTTGCGGGAAGAGACTGGACTAAGATCATACACCTATGGATGAGGACAGTGGGGCAGAGGGTGGGGTGGGAACTGGGTGGAGGGGAGCTATGGGGGGAAAAAAGAGGAACAATTGTAATAACCTGAACAGTAAAGATTTATTAAATTAAAAAAAAAAAAAGAATGGTGTGAGCAAAGGAAAGTCAGCAGAGATGGGTGGTTGATCGAATGTGGAGATCCCAGTTACCATGAGGGAGAGCTCTTAATTCAGTATGCTGGTTTTTAGCTTGTAGTAAAATAATTCAAAGTGTGCTTTACAAGGTATATTCTGGCAGGAAAACGTTGAATGCAGATATGCCTTTGTGGATTGATTTGGTAGTGGAGGGGGTGGCAGGAATTGTCATTAAAATATAAGTAGTCACTCTGTTGTAAAACAATGCCTTTTTGTTTACTTTTTTACTTCTTGAGATGAGTGACAAGCACAGAAATTCATAGGCAGTGTAGCCTTATCTTTCCCTGAGAATTATAATGGGGATACAAATGTCTGGTGCAGTAGCTCCACCTTCTGGTCGATTGACAGAGTAACAGTTTATAAAATGAATTGATCTGAGCAGTGTTTAAGTATTTCGTACACAGCTTACAAAACCTCACTTTGGCATAGGCACTAACGTTGAGTCATGTGTTGAATACCTAACCCAATTAGTTGAAGTGTCCAAACAGATTTTCTGTGTTGCTACTATTAGATTGGGTTTAACCTTAAGAATCAAAATAATGAATTTCAGTTGATATTATTGGCAAAGAATCAAAACTGAGAACTTGGTTATAAACAGAAACTTCAAAAAACTTCAGTGCACGTGCTTCCTCTTCTCTGTGTGGATTTTTGGAAAGATGCTGAGGAAGCAGGAAATGTGAAACACATAATTTCTCATTATCTTCATTCTGCTTCCATCTATTCTCAAGACTCGCTTCAGCCAACAGTTGCCTCTATGGAAGTGTCCCTGATACCTTGGGTGGTATTAGTATTCTTCCCACATGGACTGTGTTTACATTGTGCCCACCTAGCATGGGCAGTGGCTGTGCTTGTTGGCTTACTGTGGTGTTCCCAGTGCCCACTACCATAGCAGGCACTCAGAAAATGTTTGTTTAGTGAATATGTTACCAATATATGGGAGAGGCAGACAGTATCCCCCAACTGTGTGCTCCTGTAGTTACAGATATGTGAGATGATGGGATTAATCTGAGAACAAGGACTGGATATTTTTAAATACAATAGTGCTATCCCAGGGGCACTAACTTGTCTAATTGACGGTATGTGCCCACTTCTGAGCTCCTTTTATAGGTTTCTGAACCCCTGACTTGCATAATGATTCAGTTTAGGACAGGTAACTTAGAGGACAACACACTGCTTTATAAGACAGTTTTCTTTCCAGCTTTTTAGTAAATCTTTATAACAAGTTAGAAAAATGAGCCTTGAGAAATCACTGAGAGAAACTTGAGTTGGAATGAGACTTAAGAATGTAGAAAGTTACTTCATTCTCATTAGATAAACTTTCTCAGAGTTGTTCTGCTAAATAGATGCTGCGTGTTCATGCTGCAGGGCTGTGTGGGAGGACAGTTTTGGGGAGTAGAGACTTCAGGGAGCTTCACAGGGAGTCAGAGGAAGTGCTGGGGTGACCTCATGCAGTTGTTCTTTTTTTTTAAACCCAAAGAGCAAGGCACACCTGAAAGTATGTAGAATCAGTCTTTGTCCCGCAAACTGATATTAGCTAAGCACACTTGTCTGTACTTCGGAATATGTGAGGGTTTCTGTTTATCCTTGGCAACTGAATTTTTTTGGCAGCTTGATAAATTCTTCGTGGTTGTAAGCAATTAATGCTGTAGACAACTTGCGTATCTTTTTTTAGGGTTAATTTTTAAGTCATAATTTCTATACTTGGAGTCTATTATAGTGGCTGTTTGTGTATCTTTTGTTAATAACATGAGTTCAGGGTTATTTCTATGCTGTTTTGAGGTGACCAATTGGCATAATCAGAACAATGGACCAACGAGGCCAGTTCCTGTTTTTTGTCCTTTTGGGTGCCGTTTGGGGAGCAGCTGTGCTTGCTGCCCTTGCCCATTCTCACGGATCACGAGGTGGGTTGAATGAGGCCATGTTCTTACATGTGACTTAATGATGACAGGAAGGCTAAATTGGAACTCATATTCTCACATAGGGTGGGGCTTCATCAGCCTTTCAGGAGCATCTCTGACTCCCTGTAGGAATCATTTAACTAACCCCTGTTGTAGGTGGCTGACACCAGCGCCCCATGTGGCTCTGCCTCCTGACCAGTCTGTTTGTTTAGTTGTCTCCATGGAGTCCTGTGCCTTGGAAGGGTGAATGCAGCCACCACCTGTAAAATCTACTGAAATCATACCAATCAGAAATTTGGTACTTAGTAGTTAATCATGTTAAGAACGAATCATGATGGTTTTGTTTGGAGGAAAGGAAGAATTTAAATTAGAATTTAGATTAAGTCTTACTCCAGGAAGCAAAAGCAGACAAAAATATCCAATTTGGGTGGGTTGGGTTCTTTCTTACTGCATTAAACAAAACTTTAGCAACAAGCACTAACCTACAAGCCATAGGAAGCATCCATTAGAGATGTGAGTTGAATAGCTGCTGATCCAGCATCCAGGGCGCACAGTTGTGTCAGGAAGCTGGATGGCAGAATCTTCACAGTGGGGCATCTCACTGATGAAATAGCTCCATTCCTGGAGTTCTTTCTCCTTGTCTTAAGCTGCCTGTTAATCCTAATGTAGACAGGAGCTTTCCTTATGTGCTGGAGTGTGGGGTCCTGGTTTGCCCACACTGTCCCAGTTTACACTGGTGGTGCCAGCTCAGGGGCAATTTCACTCTCACATGTGTCCAGGTTTTGATCATGAATTATGGAATAAAACGATGAGATATGCTTGATTGATTGGCCTATCTTAACGTCCTCCTAATTGTATTATTTTCCATGTTTTTGAAGAAGTTATTGAGCCTTTGTTTAAGGACTTCTCTACTTCAAGCCCAGCCTGAGCTGCAGTGTTGTTGTGGTTTATTTGTGTTAATAGCATTTGGTAATATAAATAATTAGCAAGTCTTTTGGTAGTATCAGTGATACCTTCAGGGATGCATTGCCTTCCAATACGTAGCTGTGGTTAAAATCTGAGCTCTGGGGGTGGGTGGGGGTGGGGGGTAAGAAGCAGGCTAGAAGGGGTCAATGGAGTGAAAGGGGGACATATACAATACTTTCAACAGTACAGATTTAAAAGATGAAAATAATAAAATCAAGACTAAAAAGAAAAAAAATCTGAACTCTGGAGCCACATTGCCCGAGTCCAGATCCCAGCAACAGTTTTTCCGAACTGCGTGGCCATGGGAACGGGATGTGGACTCGTCATCTCCATCGTGAGGGTGGTGTTTCCCCAGGGGTTTGTCCGGATCCGGGGCTGGTGCTGATCACGGTGTTTGGGGCCAGGGGGGCGCCCAGTAAACATGAGAGAACAGCCAGTCCGTGTTAAGAGTATTAGAAAAGAGTGTGCGAGGGCCTGGGAAGAGCAGAAAAGTCAAGGCCTCAAGCAGTATTTTTGACAGTTTGAAATCATGGCAGTTGGTGTATTTTCTTCTCTCAGCCCAGCACACCCTGAGAGGGGGTACAGTTCTGCCCTACTCTCAGATCCTTGGGCATCCATGAGACCTCGCAGCCCAGGCCTGGGTCTGAGCTCAGCCTGGGGCAGGGCCAGGCAGGGCAGAGGCCTGGCTTGTCCACCATTTCTGTGGGTAAATTGGCAGGGTTTGGTTAATGCAAGTGAGGAAAAGAGAGTGCATAGAATGACTTGGGTTTCCAGTTCAGGTGCCTGGTGGTGGCGATGCTGTTAACTTAAGTTCCAGGGTAAGGAGCCTCCTTGGATAGGGTGGGGAAGAGAGTGATGCAGTTCAGACACAGCAGCATGGACCCTTCGGCTTCCTAACCTGCCACCATCACTTCACTTCCTAGTCATGTTCCCTTGGCTGTTGTGCTTCAGATTTCTCATCTGTAAAATGGGAATAATAATAGGATACATACTTCGTAGGATTGTTGTGCGGGCTAAAATGTTTAGGATAGTGAGTGGTAGGCAGTACATAAGATTTAATCATCATTATTGTCTTGTCTGTTTTGACCCCATAATTTTAGGGGCATGTAAGGGGCACACATGGCAGTCTTTCACATGGCATTTGCAGAGAACATATCTAATGAAGCTTGGATATAGACTTTATAGAAATCACTTACTCTTTTAATAATCTTTTGTGATTATGGAGATGTGGGAATAAAAATTTTTGCTTTATTGTTTATTTTTTATTAATGCTGTATCCCTCTGCAAATTTATTTAGGGCTTATTGTATCTAGGGGCTTGGGTTTCTGTAGTGCTTGAAACCTTGGGCATGTCCTTTTTTCTGACTACGGATGGTTCAGGAACCTGCATCAGGATTCTCAGTGTGCTACCCCAGGGGCAGTTTTCATACCTGGACTGTTTTTTCCGCCCACTATGTGGTGGCTGCTAGTGTTTGGGAAAGTGTGAGGCAGGCTTGCACAGGGAAGACTTGTCCTGTGCTTCTCATAGAAGTAGCCCATTAAACATTCCCGTGGGTGAGAAACCTGCTTGTAAATATCTAAGCCCACCATTTAATTCTATTTTGTGTGCAAAATATATTTTTTTGCCCAGTCAAATATACATTGACCAATGTTTCTCAAGAACTGTTTCTCATTTTTTGAAAGCCATATCGCCAATGGTAATGATATAAGTGGCATTCATATAATTAAATAACAGATGCAAGCATCTGACTACTTCCTGTTCAATCAGCAAATACTATTTTCTTATGGATCTGATATCAAATTACATATTATTTTATTATCCATTTCTCCCTTTCTATTTCTTTTGAGGCCCGATACACGAAATTCGTGCGGGGGCGGGGAGGAGGGGTGTTCCCTCAGCCCAGCCTGCACCCTCTCTAATCCAGGACCCCTCAGGGGATGTCCGACTGCCGGTTTAGTCGGACATCCCTCTCACAATCCGGGACCACTGGCTCCTAACTGCTCGCCTGCCTGCCTGGTCGCCCCTAACTGCCCCCCGCCCCTGCTGGCCTAGTTGCCCCCACCGCCGGCCTGGTCACTCCTTACTGCCCCCCCCTGCTGGCCTGGTTGCCCCCAACTGCCCCTCCCAGTGGCCTGGTCACCCCAAACTGCCCCCCCCCCCCTCCGCTGGCCTGATCACACCTCACTGCTCCCCTCTGCCGGCCTGGTTGCCCCTCACTGCCCCCCACCTCCACTGGCCTGGTTGCTCCCAACTGCCCCCCCTGTGGGCCTGGTCACCCCACGCAGCCTGCTGCACAGTCATTTGGTTGTCCCTCACTGACCCCCCTGCCGGCTTGGTCGCCCCACGCAGTCTGTTCGGTTGTCCGTTCGGTTGCGATGGTCGCTTAGGCTTTTATATATAGAGATTATCTTTATGTTCACATACATACACATCCAGGCAGGCAGGCCTGATTTTATAGTTCAGATATACATGTATTTGAGTTACCATGATTTGGTTAAATAATGCCAGTCTCCCAGCAACATGGCTCAAATTTCAATTACCACAGTGCATTATCTGATTAATTCCATCAAGTACAAACTTCACTGCTAGCTCTCTAGTTCAAAGTTCACTGTGTAAATGACACATGTGCCTCATAGTCAGTGACCAGTCACGTCACCTCCTTCACTGCCATTTGGTGATTGGTCCCTGCACACCTGTCTTTCTGTTCATGCACGGGCTGCAGTGTGTGTGGTGGTGGTGCTGTCTGTTTGACTGGGTGAACCTCATGACATTCTACAAAAATGAATGATCAGAAGAAAGAGTTGACCAACACAGATGAAATTACAGCAAAAGAATGGAAAGTGATAACCCTGGAACTGGGATTCAAACCAATTGTAAAGAGATCTATAGATGAAATAACTCACTGAAAGTGTAGAGAAAGTGATGCTGGCAAGAACTTCATATTAAAGGAATATTCTGAGATAAAGTATAAAATGTTGGAAGCTGATTCAGAGTTAGAGAGGAGTTCAACAGTCCTACAAGGCAAACACAAAGATGCCCACTCTGTATCCTGAGTTAAATACCAGCAAGGCAAGCAGTGTTCACACTGCTCTTAATAAGTTTTCTTTTTTACAAAAGGAATAAAACACTTTAATTCCCAATGTTTCCATTGCTATAAATTTACTATTTTTCATTTATAACCAGCAGTAAGAAAATTTTTAACATTTTAACAAAAAGTTTAAAGTTATGGAACAATTGATTATTAAGATTGCTTTGCACACTTTCTGCTTTGCAGTTATTTTTATGGTACGCACTACTGTGCACGCTGAGGTTTGAGTGCGTGTGAATGTGCACACATGTGCCTGTATGTGTAGGTAGATTTTATCTGTGGCTTTATATCAGCATACTAAAAGTATGTTGATGCAGCTCAGAAAATATGCATTGGGTTTAATGGTCTTGTGAAGCACTGTCCCAGATCACTCCAAGCTTAAATAGTACATAAATGTTCCGCCGGATATTCATCTCCTTATACATTTATTCATTTTTTTCATTGTGGTGGCATTTCTCCAGCTGCACAAAATAACATAAAAATTTGAAGACACATGATATAGCTCAGGTTTTTTGAAAAATACATATGGATATTAATTGGTAATTGACAGATGACTTCAATATTATTGAAAATATATGGTTTAGGCTAGTAGTAACAATATTAAGCACGGAAAGTGATTTTTAAGACTATTTAAAATAGTTACCAGGTTAAGAGCTGAATTACACTTGTACTGAATCTGCCAGTCTTGGTTATACATGGTCTGTGCTGGTCTGTGTGTTTTGGTTTTTTTTAAAATATGTATTTTTTTATTTCAGAGAGGAAGGGAGAGAAAGAGATAGAAACTTCAATGATGAGAGAGAATCATTGATTGGCTGCCTCCAGCATGCCCCCCTACTAGGGATTGAGCCCACAACCTGGGCATGTGCCATTGACCGGTATCGAACCTGGGACCCTTCAGTTCGCAGTCTGATGCTCTATCCACTGAGCCAAACCAGCTAGGGCTGGTCTGTGTATTTGTATATGTGAATGTGTCAGAGCTGGGAAGTTTTGTTTCTAATATTTAAATCCAGACTTAGACTTGGAGGCTCTGAAAAATCTGGTGACCTAAACCCTATTCCCAAGCTATGCTTATTTAATCAGACACGCAGCTCATTTCTAAGAGTTGAGGCTGTGGAGGCTGCCCAGACTGCAACCAGCTGATATTCTCTGGCATTATTCAAAGAGGAATTGGCCACTTACTTTTATTAAGAATGTTTGCCTATGAAGGAATTTCCATATCTTGGGTTTTCAAATGTCAAAAAAGGACTTGTGGTCTAAAAGCCACAGTACACAATTTTTATCATTTAAATGATTTCTTACCTCATTATTGTGGTTTATATAGACCTTAAGAATATCCAAAACAAAAGTTGGCATTAGAATCCCATGAGTTGCTTGATAAATAAAACTTTCAATACAGTTTTATTTCCTCCTCTTCAACACTAATAAATGATTTTGTGTACTTTTCAGTCCATAGATAAGTTATATTTAATTTATATTTTCATGTATATAAATTAGGAAAGAGCAGTCAATATTTGTAGCATTTTCTTCCATTAAATTCATGTGTATGGAAGCTATTTTAGCTTTTGTTGTTTTTTTTTTACATTTCTAAGATAACTTTCTGAAGTTCTTAATTATTCTTTTCAAACATTCGCATCTTATGTTTTTCTAGGCAGCTGCAGGATCACCTGTGTGTGTGTGTGTGTGTGTGTGTGTGTGCACGCGCGCGCGCTCTTTCATGAATTTTATCACTAGATGGTGCTAGAGGGCTATGGAGGTATGCTAAATAAGACTGCATCTATGAGATTGCTTGCTTTCTGTTGAAATGTGAAAATCTTTGATCTTAAGAAATATTTACTTTTAGAATTCACTTAGGGATATCAAAGATTATTTTAAGTATCATGTTGAGCACAATGTATTTTTTAACATGGTAAATGCCTAATAACTATTTATTGATTTATTAGCTATCTTCTTATATTTATTCTGGGAAAAATATTTATAAAATTTAAGGGATCCCAAAGCTTTATTTTGTCCTCATTTTCTTAATTTTTTCCAAACATACCACATTTCTTTAGTTTTTCCTAGTATATCACATTTCCCCGTGGCTATCATAAAATTTCTTTTTGTTTAGGCTGTAGACTCTTATGCACACATGCGTGTACCTGCGCACACACAATTTTGCTTTAGCTGTTTAATCTAAATTTATGAATTTTCCTAGTTGGCATTCCCTTAAAGCTGTAGTTGAGGAAAACTATTGGTGTACTGTTTGGAAATGAGAATAGAATAGTGTGAATAGGATAATGAATACAGAGAGTAAGACATACATCAAAAGATTTTCTACATATCAGTGTCATTGAATGTAAGTTTTAGAAAAAATAGAAAAATTTTCTTTTTTTTTTAAGTTGTCTGAATATGTTTCTCAAGGGCATACAGGAAGAACAACTATGTTATTTATTACTTCCTGAGAGGATCCTGCAATACTGAATATTATCCAAAAGCTCAGTGTAAGAAATGTTAGATTTCAGGTTATTTCCAAATTATCCATTAATTTAAAAAATTTTCAATACTAATGTATTTTGTATTAGCTTCTAACATGAGCAAATATTTAATATTCCTATTATAATATTTTATCATGTAAATAATTTATTCTTGGTTGGCCAGGATAAATAACTTTTGAGACCACAGTATGGGCCTTGATGTGAAACATAAGCAGTATGATTTTGATATATTTTGTAACACAATTTATTTATTTTTAATGGGGATAGTATTATAAGATGTCCCATTAATACAATAAAGTAATCCTATATAATAAAACCCTAATGTACAAATCAACCGAATGGTGGAAGGACCAGTGGAACGATTGATCACTGTGATGCACACTAACCACCAGGCGCAGACATTCAACGCAGGAGCTGCCCCTGGTCTGGGAGGGAGGCGACTGGTGGCAGCGATGTTGGGGGTGGGGTGGGGGAGGGAGGACAGGGCTGGTCGGCGAGTGCCCTGCCAGTTGCCTCCCATGGCAGTGATGGGGGGTCGGGGGGGGGGGGCAGCACCAGGCCACCAGCCAAGGCGGGTACCAGCAGGGCCCCCCGATCTTCCCATCTTCTGGTCACCCCACAGATGGCCCTGATCGCCGGCCAGGCTTAGGGACCCTACCCTATATATTGGGAACAGTCTCTTAGATTTAAAAATTACAACCTGGCAAGGCTACTCTAACACTGAAAAAACAGGATAATGCAGCGATGACAAGCATGGACTGTGGCTTGCACATTTTGTGGTCAGCCCTGATTCTGACACTTATAACCGTGTGACAAAGCCAATTACTTAACTTCTTTCTGCTTCAGTTTTTCCACCCATAAGATGGGGAAAACAGTACTACTGCCTCTGAAAGACCATGTTATGTACTACTTTTTATAATCAGGGCAAAAAAATGTAGCTGCCCATACAACAGCAAGATGCCTTTCACCTGTATGAAAAGTATGGTCACTGGTGCATGCAGCATCCGGGATTGTGAGAAAGATGTCCGACTGCTGGTTTAGGCCTAACATCCCTCGAGGGGTCCCAGATTGCCAGAGGATGCAGGCCAGGCTGAGTGATCCCCCTCTCCCCCCAACCCCCCGTAAGAATTTCATGCACCGGGCCTCTGGTTTCAGAGAATAAAATCACTATAACATTAAATGTGCCCACTATACAGTGTTCCAATTATAGAATCATTAAAACAAATTAAAATATTTTAAAGACCTCAGAGTTGAGGTCTGGGGGTAGTGATGTGTTTGGTAAATTTCAGAGTGCTAAATGGAGCCATTTGATGCTATTAAAGAGGGTAGATTCTTAGTTATGGGGTTCTAAGTGATCATGCATTTATATGTCATATATACACACATACATACTCACATAGTGAAGAGGATAATATCATTTTTGAGGAGTTTGACTAGGAGCTGTGATGTAGTGGAAAGAAATAGGAAATGGAGGGATAGGATGTTATGCTGAGGGTATTTTTCCTGCCGCAGTACTGCACCCTTCACTTTATATAGGTTACCTGCCACTCATCCTCGGTAATATGGGGAAGGTGGAGAAAATAATTAGCCTTTCAAACTTCTTTCACATTAGCTGGTGTAAAACATGGCAGTCTTAACCTAGCTAGTGGCACACAATTGGGGGAGGGAAGTGGCTATTCAAATAACCAAGTGAGGTGAATATATTCACGTATTGAAGTGCCCCTGAAATTCATGGAATTAGGATCTTGATGGAGAGATGGATACTTGGATAGAGATCCTCAGATAATTCTTTTAACTCCTTCACTACCAACCCCTTTGCCAAATCTGACTCACCTTCTAGACAATTAGCAGTCCCCGAATTCTGTTCTTGTACCTTCTGAGGATTATCATTGTTTAGCCAAGTTATTCTTGTTCCCTCTTTTGCGCACCTTAGTTTTTTAGAATTTTGCAGATAGTTTAAAAGAGTTTA